>NC_063255.1:67021577-67753855 GCF_020740725.1 Corvus hawaiiensis
TTTCTTCCACTTCACTTTCTCTATTTAAAGTCATTTTACCACGGCCTAAGAGCTCCTAGGACTTGAACCATGTGTAAACATGCACGTTACAAGAAGTAAGCGGAACAACAGAGGAACATTTCTGCTCCTCTGCAAGAGAAGCAGCACAAACATACTCACTGTGAAGGCCCAGTCTGCACCACACTCCCATGATCTGAAACACACACCATGCACTATTCCAGGTGAGTATGTGGCTCATGCTTTGACTATGTAATGACAGAGCAAAGATGCTCTGCAGGTTCACATGGCAATGTCTAAGGGGAAATCACCTACAGAAAATGCAGTTATCACCTCTCCCGATGTGTCCTACAGACTAGCTCCTCAATGGTAATTCACAGTTTTAGGTTGTGCCTGCCAACAATTGCAGCTTTGGTAGGATGTGGCCAGGTCTAGCATCAGGAACCATCCCTTCCTCCATAAGGTACCTTGCATTATATAGTAATGCAGCCTTGGCAGGGCTGGCTGGCTCAAGGGCTCAGCTCTCTAACTCTCAGAACTTCATTCTGCCCTGATTTAGCAAAGCCCAAGGTGTGTGAAGGATTAGGACATGCTGTAAGGATTCTGTGTTCCTGGACTCCAAGAAAAAAGTATCAGGGAAGTGACTGAGGTGAAAAGGGGCTAATTTTTTGTTTACTCCCAAGCAGCCAAATGGGCAAGAAGTTTATTTTAAAGGATTTGTTAATAATTCTAAGCATGCATGTGCCTGAAGTGATGGAAAGGCCCATTTTTAAATACTGAGATCTATAAATCTCTGTGACAAACTTGCAGGAAGTGGTTTTTTTTTTTCCCCAAACACAACGAATCCTACAGAAAACCCACTCAACATGCTACGGTACAGATGTTAAAACCCTACCACAGCAAAACTGCCACTTTGTTTTTGTGGCCTATTTTTTGAGCAACTCTGTGTTAGTTTAGTATAAACCTGCTGAATGACACAGAGGACAACTTTTTTTGGTAGACAGACAACCAAATCTCTTTCTTAGCATCTCAAACGGTGGCTCCTAAGTCTTCTGGATCAGTGAAGCTCCACCAGCTTTTCCACTGACTTCCAAATTAATCACAGTTTTGATTGTTAGGCAATTTGGGCTACATATCCTGGTCTCTGAATATACACAGGGGTATGTAATGGGAGCCACAAAGGTTTTGTGACACTACCAAGATTTACCTGGAACACGTAAGAGAGCTACTTCTGCATCCAAACCCGAACTGCTTTATCAAACAGACCTCCACTGCAGTCAACAGTCACTGAAGTCAAGCAAGGTGCAGTGAGTAGGTGCAATGCTGATAAAAAGTACATGATACTCAGACTGGGACTTGTAGCTATAAAAAGGCAGCAAAAAGGAAATAAGCAATTCTGTTCCAGTGTTTTAATCACACAGCAATAAAATGTAGAAATTCCAAGTTCAAAGAAACAAAACCCATGCTCTTTGTGATTTAAGTATACGAATTTCATCTGTTTGCGGCTTGTGGCTGATCCTCCTACAGTTGTTGCACAGCCTTTATCTGTGTAAATAACAGTACCAGAATTGGGTCTGTGACAGTTCAAGACTGCTCCTTGATCTAATTACCTTTTACCCTTGGGAAAGCACCTGAATACTTTTGAGCCATATGAATCTGAAAAAAAATTCAGCTAGTATCACAAAGGAAAATAAGTGAGAAGGGATCCCAACCATAAACACAAAACCTTGTGTCTTCTGACACTGGAAACTGCATTGACTTTTAACTTGAGTGATCCCCAAAATTCAATGAACTGAAAAGAATAATACACTTTCAGTGATGTGAGAAATCAGGATATTCATGCTTGAAAGGTAAGTATTTTCCTGAGTTTACATTTAGAATACTATTACACTCTAAATAAGGAGCAATTTGTAAAGATTTAAGTTGAGTGGTCCAATTCATTTTTCAAAACTCTTTCACCTTTCTCAGGGAAAGAGAAGTGAGTAAGCATGTCAGTCCCACACATTGATAAGGGCCATTCACATTTTCCTCGTGTGCGCACTTGTGTGTCAGCACAGCCACACATGGAGAATGAAGAACTAGGTGCCACTGGCACTTGATGGCATGGGAGCATCACTAAAGCATGCCGAAGTTTTTGGCATAAGGGTGGACAGGAACTGCTCTTCACAGTACTTTCTCCTCCAAAGCAGTTTCCTCTTGCAAATATTACTGCTGTTGCAAGCAGCAGCTTCCACTCCAGGCTACAGAGATCCCACATAAAAAGCCAAAACTCTTGAAAACCAAACTGGCCTATGAAACCACTGGCGGTCAAGCCAAGAAGCAAGTCATGATACCCACAAAAAGGGCAAAATAGGAGAAATGGCACTGGCATTCTCTTCAGCATACCAACTCAAACCACTGTAAGACATAAGGTGTGGCTGGCCATGCTGCCTGACTTGGTGACTTGAAAATAACCACAGGTCAAACTCAGTTTGGAAACAATTCCCAGTTTCCACCCAAGTCAAAGGTACCCTGCTGCTCAGATTGTTGTCAAAAAGGGTTGACTCTACCTCCCAGCATCAGCAAACAGCCTGCCAGGCAATCGCAACTACAGTAACACTATAGTAACTGCTTGACAAAGCATTAGGTCAAAAACCCCAAATCAACCAAACACCCCCCCACCGAAACAATTACTGCTGCAAAAGCAGCCACTAGGAATCAGAGAACTATCAGAATCCTCAGTTGCTGTCTCAGAAACTGAGAAGACATACAGAAAAAGAGAATGGGAGAAAAGCACAATTTCCCTGTTGTGGAGAAAGCAAGAGTGTCAAGGTCTGTGCTGAATGTGCTGTAGATGATAAGATGGGCAAGATGTAACCTCCATGTAAACACATGCAGGAAGGCCAAGTAAATTCTTCTAAGTAATTTCCCTTCAGCCGCCTCTCGCCTTCGGGAGTGCTTAACCCCATGTTCTCGAACAAGGTTTCAACTCCTTAAGCAGAGTTAACTAACAAATGGCCAAAAAGAAAATCTACCTCTGCTATATCTCTGATGTGATGTGATTCACTCCTATGGGAATGCTTTATTTAAAATAAAGATGGAGGACTACTGACTTACACCAGGGTGAAAAAACGAGCGTTAGCGGCAGGCTGCTCATACACCAGCCATGCAATGGGTTCAGTCTCATACTCCAGTATTCTGCTCTCTGCAGATCTAAGACATCAGCAGTCAAGAGACTATAGGCTCCTGCTAGAAGGCCACAGAGAAGCTGCAAGAAAAGTAAGAGACCCTCTTGAATCAGCTGTTTCCAAGATTTTCTTTGAACACAAAGATTCCAAGTTTGTAAAGCTGACATAACGCATGTTTCTGAAGGACATTTGCACTTGGTGAATCCTCAATATCTTTTATTTCTTTTGCTTCTACTCTGTATGAACTGAAGTAAAAAACCTCCAAACTGCTATCATCTTCACTACATCTCTCTTGCTCAGGACGACTGCTGGGATGAAACAGTTCTCACTGAAAATTCCTGCCAACATCTGCAAGTGCATAAATGTGCTATGCATTTTCAGTATTGACTGTCCTTCTCCTCCCTCAGGCCTCAGTTGAAGGTCTGGACCAGGAGATAGCTTCCAGAGGGACAAATCCTGGAAGCCCACCTGAAGCCAAGGGTTTTTGCTTGCTGCAGCTGGTCACCACAACACAGTGTGAGTGCAGACTTCTTCGCAGCAGTGTAAGAATGATGCACAGCAGAGTGTAAGACGAGGAGGCTGATACCAAGTAGTTTACAAGGGGAAAAAGAAAACTCAGCTATGGGTCTGCCTTGAAACTGACCTCCACATATTACTCTGACCAGCTGAAATGTCTTTGTGACTTTTCTTGTGATAAGTGTGTTATGGACTCTTCTCTGCTGACCACAATGTGGACCAATTTGCAAGAGCATGGGACTGATGCTCCTTTTCTGCTTTGCATACTATAAACGCAATGGAAACCTGTCCAGTTCTAGCAACGTATGCCTGTGGATATCTTCCGGCTGACAGGAAGAGCAACAAACAGAGCTGCTTTTTGATGCAAAAATAAAAACAAGCCTAAGGATCTTGAAATACATGCTCCATCTGTGTCTCTTAACAAAGGCATACTATTTCATAGTACAGCCCTTTTCCCCTTCTTGAACACCTACCCTCGTCACTAACATTTAAGGCAATTAGGATTATCTTGGATGCCCACAGTAGGGCAGACTTATTGTGTATTTTCAAATAGCATTAATTTTTGGCATTAGGAACTCAGGATAAAAAGTAAAGAGCTGAATAGAGATCTTTATTCAGTATGCTTTACCATGGATTATCTCATTCTTTTCCAGTTCATGCTTGTAGTTTTAGCAACTAAGAACGAAGGGCTGTAACTGATGTAATTAGAAACCAGAAGCTGAGAAAATATCCTCCTGCTGACTCCCTCACCTCTGGTTTTAAATTCTCTTACAGTAATATGTGAAACAATCAAACAAGGCTTTCTACCTCTCACCCACTACCAGCTAGACAGACAGGATGCAAAAATGGTATTTGGGAAGCATTGGCTTTTTCTCAGACTCCAAAACATGGCTTGAAACTACACCAATCTTCTACAAAGCAACTGCCCTCCATGCCTGCATGCACGAACTGGAGCAGAGCAGTAGTGATGGACCAACGCTCTCTCCTATCACCAGCTTTACATTCTGTGGCTAACTTACTGCCATTAAGCCACTCCTGCAGGCTAGGAAAGGCAGACGATGAACATCTCAGAAAAACTTCAGATGTGCTGAGGTGCGTACCCTTGCTTTGAATGACTGAAAGGTGACGTGCAAAATTCAGCTGATAGAAGCTCTCTTTTTGTTTGGCAGAAGTGAATGGTTCCTTGCCTCAAGTGCTCACTCTGCTGAGTCAGGTCCCAGCCAGGTACACCTCCACAGAAACCTCCCAGGTTTATATTCCACTGCCAGGAACCCTAAAGGCTAGTTCTCTCAAAAATAAAACATTATTTTAATCATTTCACAAAGATTTTGTGCTAGAACACATGAAGAAAAACATTCTCCAGCATCTCAACATAAAGCAGGCATTTCCCACTGCTGGGTAACAAGGTAAAACAGGCATTTCTGTAGATCGTTTTTGACTCATTTTTAAGTGAAAACATTCTGTATGATTACATATAAAGCATGACAACCTCAGCCACAAAAGAGCTGGGATGAAGTTTGATTTGACCTATTTTTATCTGGTAGTAAGACTACAAAGAAAGGCATCATGATTAAATGCAAAAGGCATCTCCCTTTTTCCTCCCTAGCCTTCTCCAGTCCTTTATTTAATCCTTGTGTTGTCCTGGGCACACAGCTGCTCAGCAACACGGGGAACTATAATGAAGAACAGCTGTTGTATTGCCAATACTGCAGAGATGCATACGCTTCTCCTTTGGGCTGTAACTCTTGACCAGCAGACCTACTTTTGGAGATCCTTACTTCTGACATTCACAGTCCACCAGAGGACCCAATGGTTTGCATGGCTGTACTCTACCTCAGAGTCCAATAGGAATTTTTGAAAAACAGAAACCAAGCCACCAACAAACCATTTGAAGACTCAAGATTAAAGAACAGCCACAGAAACATAGGGGGAGACACTGATTTCCAGCAAAGGAAGATTTAAAAAGTGGCTGTGAGGGATAGGGGGTATTTGGACATCTGTCACTAACTGAGGAGCAGCAAGGAATCTCAGAGGAATGAAGCCATTTGCTTCATCATGTAACAAGACTGTGACAAAGCTGGGACCTTAAATCTCTTTATTCCTGGAAGTCAGATACTACTTCTCTATTCCACACACAACACTGGAGACTGAGTCTCCATTAAAAAAATATGTCCCTGGTGTGTTATACTCAGAAGACTGAGAAAAGACAAGCAGCATTAAGAAAAAAAATGAACTTCAAATCCACTTTAGATTGTTTTTCTTACTCCTACAGTAATCAAAACCTGTTCTAACAACAAGATTAAAATATAAATATCAATCATTTCTCACAAGAAATATGAAACTATCTTGCCAGCTGCTGGTGCACAGGCCCAAATTTCCTTTTGAGCATTTTATCCTGCCAGGACTGGTTTTGCACAAAATCGCTGTGGGGCCAGAGTCTTACAACTCTCTAGACTGTCCCGCTACCGGGCATAATATAGAGGCAGGTCTTAGCACCCCACATGCCTCTCCTGTGTGGCCACTTTTGAAGCCAGATCCATGAAATGAACTGTGTTTACAGAAGTTTGTTTGGTTTGGGTTCCGCCCCCCCCCCCCCCAAAAAGAGAACAAACCATTCCACAAATCAAGAGTCACAGGAGGCCGCACAACCATGTGAATGGGCAGCAACCCTTGATGGCAATGCAAGACTAGCAACGGACTGCCTGCAACTCCAAATCTTTCACAGGAATCATAGAGTACTTTGGTTGGAAGGGATCTTCAGGCCATCCAGTTCAACTCCCTTGCACTGAGAAGAGACACCTCAAACTAGATCAGGTAGCCCAGAGTCCCATTCAACCTGACACTGAATGTTTCTGTGAATGTTTCCACACATGACCTCTCTGAACAATCTGTGCCAGTGTTTTACCACCATCATTGTAAAAAAATTCTCCCAGTATCTAGTCTGAATTTACCCTCCTCTAGTTTAAAACCATTATTCCTTGTCCTATCACTACAGGTCCTACTAAAAAGCCTGTCATGCCCTTTCTTATCAGCCCCCTCTAACTACTGAAAGGCCCCACTTAGGTCTCCCTGGACTCTCTTCTCCAGGCTCAAAATGGACCCATCATCCATGTGAGACTGTTGAGGGAAGAAGGCCACCTGAATCCCTCTGTCCTGTTCTAAGTTTGCAGAAGTACGTGATTTCAGCAAAAACAATCAGTGGGTTAGATTTTTCCAAAGCAGAAGTTTCTATCAGAACAATTTCCAGCCAGCTCTCAAGAAGAGAACGTGGCATTGTCTCTGAGCACCCTAGAGTTCCCTCAGACACAGTTAGGTGACTTCATGCTAATTTTATGGAGACTGCTTACTGTCCACCTCCTCCTGGGGTCTGCATCTTCTCCTATGCTGAAGACACCGGCTTTTCCATACATCCCAAACACCACCTAACCAACAGATAATGCCACACAGAGGTGACTGAAATGGACATCCACAGCTGCTCTTAATGGCAAAATGGTTGCACATGCTTATCAGGGCTGTTGTGTAGCAGCACAAGGGAATGAACAGGCAAAAGGCTTTTCTGTGGGATGACTGCTGATACTGAGGGTGCAGATGGAGGTGGGGACTGATGCCTGTTGCAAGGCAAGACCTCACAGGCTACACCTATCTCCTAGAGCAACACAGGAGACAACTAGAGAGTCCCGATTCCTCATCCACATCACTACAATACAGCAGCCCTTGTTTTCTTAAGATATATTTAAAACCTGTCTATACAAGAAGTTTCTTGGGAATAATTACCTTAGAAGCATCAATTGTCCTACCTAAAAATGCACTGCCGTTTGCAACAGCTGAGGCAATGAAAAGTTTTTTGAAAAACATGGTTAATTTGAAAGTAAAGAGTGCACTTGAGACTCAGGATTATGTTAACAAGTAGCAGAGTATGTGGAAACACAAAACAAAAGGCACAAAGTTTCTTCCTTGTGTAGCTATACTAAAGGAAAGAAACAGGATTCCAAGAGCTCTAATAATCACATAAAACCTTTTGGTATTCAGCACAGAAATCCAAATACAACACTGTTTTGGCTGAATGTCTCTCCATTCTTGGGTCAGAAGGGCTGTTAATCTTCACTAGTGTATCAGGAACAAAAAAAAACCAGTTTGCACAACACCAAGACTAGCAATGTAAATGTTAATATGGTCACTTCTCTTCGTATTTCACTGTTGCCAGTGTCACTTTCAATTTATAAAATGAGGATGAAATCCATGCTCAGGGTCATCAGTCCTAATATTCAAAGCATAACCAAATAGTTAATAATGATGGACTCAAGTCTTTCAGCTTTAATGATTTAATTTTAGAAAATACTGTCTTAGTGCAACATCCCTATATTATACAGCTTAAATTTTTTTTTTTTTTACATAACTTGCAAGCTTTTGGAAGTCAAGAGGTTACTAAGCAATCAGTCAAAAATACTGCGTCTAATGCAAGTGATGTGTTATGGTAAATACAATATATTTCCACTTGCAAATAGATTTATTTACTTTTTTAATTCTCTTATAATTCAACTGTCTCTTCTGGCAAGGGAGAAGACAAGAATCTGCAACTTGTACCATACCTGCAGAAGGAACAGGAGGTTTGTCACTGATTTCAGCATGAGCAACACTGTACTCACCAATGACTGTGCCCAAAATTGAGTAAGAGGAAAGAAATAAAAAGCCTTATCATCTATGTCTTACAATTCAAATGAATCTGCAGTTTAAGAAGCCCAAAGGTTTTAAAGTGACTTAGTATTACCATGGCATTACCGTTTTTAATATTAACTTTAATTTGATGCAAGTTCAGCAGATCTGCTGTAAAAGGGTTCAACGAGTATTGATGAAATACACAGCACAAGATGGGTATGTGCAGAGTAAAAATGTTGCTACTTACTTTAAAGTGAGATTTATTCCCCTCAAAGTTTAGGAACCCTGCTGCAGTAAGTCACAATACTTGAGTAAATAGGGACAAAAACAGAACACAAAACACTTTTGAGGTAGTCAAGTAAGTTAAATGAAGTTTCACACAACATTAGGCTTAAGACAGATCCGCTGTGCTGTATTTATGTTCATTTCCATGAACACAATACAAGTAATGCTGAGTATGTGCCATCAGCTGGAGGGCATGGGCTGTGTCTAATGATGCTGCTGGTGCTGCCAGCTGCATCTCCACAAGCCCACTGATGTCCTACAGCCCACCTGGTGATGCCCACCTGGTGGGAAGGTCAACCCACCAGTATCCAGCATTTTCTTCTGGATCCTGACAGCAGCAGCCTTGGTTCACACTGGATCACACTGGTTACTGTCTACAAGCTGTAGGGCCAGAAGGGCCCAAAACCCTTGGTTGTTTTGGACTCCTACTAGAGTACTAGGTCCTCTTGTGCCATCTTTCCTTACTAATATTATAGGAATGGGAGCAAGTGTAGCCAACAAGCTTCAACATGCACTTTCCCTGCCCTTGCCTGGCACTCTCTGAAGTCCAGACGGTGAACTTTAAATCATGCTGAAGTGGCAGAAAAGTTCTAAAATACTTAAATAGATGAACAGAAAATCAGAATTTTATTACTGGCATCTGGTGTAGAGAAAATTTTAAGACAGGTTTCTGGGGCCAATCCAGACACTGGTGGCTGCATCAAAGACTGCCTGCCTTCAAGAAAATCACTCCAAGACTCCATCTCAGTTAGTTTCAACAGTGTTGAATGCCACTCTGGTCAGTAAGGAAGTGGTTCGACACTCTAAGGGCAAGACAGGCAGGATGAGGTAAGTGAAAACTGGAGCTCATCCTCTGCTGCATCATACAGCCCTGCTGCAAGCCACCATGGACACGGGGCAGTGAAGGGAGTCAAGAGCATGGGCTGCAAGGAGCTTGCACTACACAGGAACTCCATACTTGGTGCTGTTCAGGGTCAGGAGAGGGGGTTTTCCTCTCTCTTGAAAGACAGGGAAGGCGGTCCTACTCCACACACACAGCTGAAAGGCAGAGCAGTTGAAGGCAGAAGGAAAAGCAGATGAAATGATCCAAGCTGGAAAGTTAAGAGTCACAGCTACAGAGGTCAGCCCACAGCTGAGAAGGGGTAATTACTTTCAAACTAGGGGCCAACCCATATTCCCCGATCCTGAGGCCTTTTTAACCAGTCAGGCAGTTGCATATTCATTTCGGGTAGTCACAGGGAACTAGTGCATCCACCTAACAGGAATACATCAGACACCTCCTAACAAGCCAGTGTTACTTCACTCCGATGTAGACTCTGTTGGCACAAACCTATGTGCAGTGTTTATGCCTTGGAAAAATTAAGAGACTCAGTCCAGAAAATTAAAGATCCTGAAAACACTTGTGACTCAGGGAAGCATTAGGGCAAGATGTGTTGGCAGAGACAGCTTTACGAGCTAGAAGTTCCTACTTATCCAAGGGAGGAAACAGCAAAAACTAACATGAGAGAAGTCTTGATTTAGAGTAATTATGAAAATTTATACTATATTTAGAGATACACAGCTAGCTCCAATCTGACTCAAGACTGAAATTTATCAAAATGTGTTTTATAAACTCAAAAGCCAATACAAAAACAATCGCTAAAACATCTAGTATAGACATCTACTTGCTCCAAGGTGGGAAAACAGAACCCTCCTTGCAGTGTCTGCAACTGCTCTGAGACAGAACTTGAAAGGCAAAATGATTTATAAATGAATGGCAGAGAGCTCTCATTGATTTTTCTTTTCCTTTTATGTCCAGAAAGGAAACAAAACTACCAGCCAACTGGACTAGGATATTCTTTTACTTTCAGCAGTCTGATACATGATTAATGCTATGCTTGGAATAAATAAACAACCTACACACAGCATATGGGGTGTGATTCAGACCTCAGACAAATCTTCAACTTGTAAAACTTAACTGATTTAACAGATACTGTGAGATGAACATCAGGCATGCAGCTTTGAAACATTGTAAAATTATGAGAAAGCAGGGAATAAATGCAAATATATAAATGCTAGTGTTACAGAAACTAAATTATAACTGTTTGGTTTATTTAAAAATGAACTACAGGGAATACTCTGTTTAACCTGGCTCCCACTCCTTCCTGATCACATAGTAAAATGAATCCCAACAAATTAAGTGTTCAATTTTCAACATACTTCAAAACCAATCTCAAGATCTTGTCAGACTTTTAAGAAAAGCGTATTTTAAAAATAAACTCTCCCCAATTCCTTCAAACATTTTTAAAGGGAGCTGTAATCCATACACAGAGGCTTTCAGCTTTTCTTGCATCAGCCTGTGGGTACCAAGTGCAGAACCTTCAGTAGCAGAAGTGGGGTACACTGCAGGGAAGGGTAGGGAGCTGATGGCATTTGCATTGTGGCTGCACCACTCTGTGTGTGCTGTGACACAACGGGAATGTGCTCAGCAAAAGGCAATCAGTGGGCAACCACCCTGGCAGAAACCACCAGGTCTCTTCAGTCTTCTCCTTAGAACACCAACAGCACTAAGAAGTTAAAATGTGGACACCCTCCTAATTACAGAGAATAGAGCTGAGTCTCTCTCCTGTTCCATTATTCACAATCAGCATTAATATTTATGTATGATCATAATTTACACGTGTGGAAGCAGCGAGGGGAAGCAAATTCTTTTACAGCACGCAAAAAAAGTTCACTGGCTTTGCACCAGTATAGCTTGAGAAGTCTAGTATTTTTCCATTTTTCCAGTGAAGGAACCCTTTGCCTTGTTCTTTGTGCATTCTCAGTACTGCAGAACACCAAAATGTCACAAGCAGAAAACAGGTGTAACACTGGCATGTCTGATCTACTTCAACAGGTTTGGAAGAAACGAAATGTAATTTATTACAGCCTATTTATCTCTGCAACAATTACCCTTCAAAACCCAAAGGAGAACAATGTAATTGAAGTTACATGCCTTCTTCCCTGCAGAAACCTCAAACAGCCTCAGGCACAAGAGCCAATACAGATGTAGTACAAGGCATTAAAAGAGTGTTGGATGCTGTAGCTAGCAATTATCCTGGTATTTAAACAAATCTATCGCTCATCAGGAAAGCGTTTACTGCAGTAGTCGGAGCGAGACAGGCTGACACGGAGCACAGCTACTTAACTGTCCCCTCCAGCGATTACACTTTCTCAACCTGAGTCATGTCAAATTAAACAACTACACATTGACTTTTCACTTCTATAAACATTAAGGTATGATTGACAATTCTTGGATGCTATAAGGTAGTCATTATAATCAGCCAACATACTGTTAGCTAATTTGTGGTGTAGGTTTTTTTCCCCTATTCTGAGCCATTTCTTCTGGACTATTTTTACAGTGCTCTATAGATAACATCTGCTCTGGCTCTTTGCAGGGTCACTGTAACAAAATGTCACCACGAGACCTTTGTGTGAGAAAATAACGTATAATTGACTTGACCTGGTCTACAAAATACCATTTTTTTTTCTCTTGGTCCTGGCCCATTTAATTCAAATTCGGAAATGTCTGGACAGCAACAGCTGGATGCTAACACTGCACTAAATACCGTTAATTTAGCATCTAGAGTATTTTTCCCAGTTCCTACCCTGACTCATGGAGATCTCTTTGGTCTGTGTAGAGCAGACATTGCAAGAGCAAGAAGTCACTTCACAGAATGAGAAATTAAATGACAAGTTCTATAGAAGTGTTCTGAGTACATATTCATAAAGACCTCCAGCTTCCTGAGGCTATTACAGCATCCCTATGACAGGGCACCACTTACTAATATCTGAAGACTTCAGCTTAGTAAAGTTACTAGAAATCAAGCAGATACATAAAGCAGTCAAGGTTGTGAAGAAATACACCCCTTTGATTTTATATGCAACATTCTGCTGCCTGAAACCACTATGTTATAAGTGACAGTTTTACTATCTACCCCACTAATTCAAGCCACAAAAGTAATGGTGTCCAAACCTTCCCCTCAAAATAAAAGGAGTAAAAAAAATTTCATAAACAATACTGTATCATTAAGCTAATTATGAATACAAATAAGACTAGAATGCTATTGGTAAGCCTGGAAGCCTCTACACTTGCATGATTAGTCAGACTGAAGCTTTACCTTCATATTGGCTGTAGCAGACTCAAAGTGTTGGGTTTTTCAGATAAATGTAACAAATCAACCAAATAAAATCAGTACTAATAAACACATTTGTGAAAACTCTTCTGAGCTAGAAAAGTACAATTTCACTGCAGTATTAGCACTTAAAGCAAAAACAAGTGTAGGAACTGAAAATAGTTGAGGAGGACAAATAAAGTATAGTTATCTCTCCTATCTGGTAGTAACAACTGCAGTCCCACTCCTTTTTGCACTTCTGAACTATATTTAATACCTGAGCATGGTCTCAGAAATCTAAGATTAAATATAACAGTATTTCAAATATATCTCCCCCTCTGGTTGAAAAGTCAGGCAATAGTAAAACCAGAAGACTTCAGTGAAGATTCCAGAAAATGACAGCTTTGTTTCAAACTCAAAGCAGTCACAGCACTGAAGACAATGAAATATAGCTTAATTCACAGGCTTTGCAGAACAGAACTGAAATAAAAACACATGAAATCACAGGAAGCACTTAAAAACTTCGCTGGTCTGTCACAAATAGTTTCTTTCTTTTTACTCAGTTAACTACCACCAAAGTACCTAACTTTTACTGAAGCAAGTTATTGTCCTTGTCTGTAGGCCAACACTGCTTTCCACTTTATGCAGCTATTACTGCTTAACTCCAGAGGTATTTCTCAGACCACCAGATGTCCAAGACAGCATATTTTATCTCCAAAGACTCAGTCTCAATTTACTGATACGTGAAGTGTCTTGGTTGCGTTTTGCACCGACTTCCCACTTACGTAACTGGAAAAAGGCATCTACTATTTTATCTTATTCTCAATGACCTTGTGTCCACACTGCAATTGAAAGGGCTAACACAAGCACGGAGAACATGTCCAATCCCAGCACATGGCCATGTGTGCAGTAACTTCCATAGTTTTTGTATTTCAAAGCTCCTGCCTAAGTTTTCCCCAAATCTTCTACTCAAAGCTTCATCTTCCAAGCTCTAGGAGACATTCACACATAAAACCCCCCACAAAACCCAAACCTGTTTAGCACTGTTTCAGTGGTTACCAGCCACCTGCATCATCTCTTTGAAAAAAGAATTTTCTGAAAATAAGTATCTACTTCACTGAAGAGATAACGCTAAAATGCAGCACTTTAACAAAATACTGAAATATTTATTAAGAAACAGCATAAACATTAAGACAGGGTCCCACCAGAGAAATCTGTGAGGGTATGCAGTCTTTGTACACAGAATGTGCACATAGTGTATCTATATATCCATGTATATCGATATAGGCACCCACACACGAGTGCAGGTATGTGTAGATTATATATATTATATATATAAAGCTAACTTTCAGTCCTCAGAAAACAAAAGCTATCCCCATATAACAGCCAAATTCCTACATAACTCAATTTCGACATCTCATCTGGTGTGAACTGCACTCATTTCTAGTGTAAACCCCAGCGCGCTCTGCAATGATATACTGTAATGTCACATCGCAATCTGGATTTACTATAAAGGGCTGCTGACGAGTTTCAGAGCAGTAAACATTGCTGCGAGGTGTATTTCACACTGAGCTGGTTTTTATGAAGAACACTTCACCGCCCAGCCACGGCACTCAGATGATGAATGGTGAAAGATGCATGACAAGCTTCATCATTGTTTGTAAATCTTAACTGTTCCTGCTCACTAACTCTGCAGGCAATTTTCAAAGACAGCGGCCGACAGAAGGACAGCACAGCTTTCCTGAAGGTTATTCAATCTGTACTTGGCCTGAGCTATGCCTGTGAGGAGCACTGGAAATAAACTCATCGGCTACACTGAAGCATAGAATTAAAAATGTTTGACGGGCAGGCACACAGACAATTGCCAAATTAAGAAAGCCCATTAAGTAGCCTTGGTATCTCTCCCCTACCCTGGTCCGCAGGGTTACATTCATCATGTGCAGGGAACAAACTTCGGTATTATTTACACATGCAATATAAATATGTATATTTATAAAACAGGCATAGTGAGTTATGAGCTGTCTGGTCCTGCTCCCACGCGACGATTCATTGTTATCCTGTGCGTTACACACAGCACTCCAACATCCCCCAGCAACTTTGCCCACTGCTTGTAGGAAAGCTACTTCTCTTCTGTCAGAAGTTTGCTTTTGTGGCAGGGGAAAGGGAAAGACAGAAAACTCCTCATAGCATGCAAGCACGGCAGTGGGAACAGATGCTACTCTTCTTTGTTTCCCGAGATCATTCTGGGAGCAGCACCATGGACTGCAACAACCCCTTGCAAAGAGTCACAATTCAGCTCCCTGCAAGAAGCAAGGCCAGCCTACACTATAGAGCCTTAATAATTATTTTTCTTCTCCCTTTTTCTTTAGAGCTCAGTAACAAATGCTTCTTTTGCTAGAGTTTCTCACAATCTGCACAGGGGTAATTTATAAGCAGAAGCTGCAGAAGAACTGCAGCTCAGATGGAGACTCTTACCTGAGCTGCAAAACTGGCATGAACTGCAAGGTGGTCTAGCCAGGCTCTCATGCACTGAAAAGATTATAGCTGAATATGGAGCTCTCTCTTCTCTTAACCAGACAAGTTACGACATAAATATATGCATATATGCAGAAATTTAAGTCCAGGGGTGCAGTGGGTATAACCCACTGGTCTCTCAACATGTGGCTCTAAAATGCTTGTAACTGCAGGAGGCACTGAGAAACCTTCCTCTGCTAAAACAATGTAAAGCAGAAGAGAGGAGGTGTCCAGGGAAAGCTAACAGAGTCATTATGTACTCCAGGATAGCAGCCTGGCAGGTGCACAGAGAGATGCTGATGCCCTGTGCAGGACCCAGCGCTACCAAGGTGGCACCACTCTCCCACTGCCGGCTCTCTGCTGCACCGTCAGTGAGGCTTTCCTGACTGGGATTGATGGGACACCACAAACTTCTTTTCATAGAAGGCAACTGAAGAAAGCAAATGTAGTGCTTTGGATCTGGCACCTGCCTTGGCCAACTGTACCACTGATGTGAGCTTCCTCAGAACAGGACTTTCCTCAAACCCTTGCTTTACCACCTCAAGGCCTCCGACTCATAACAAAATGCAGGCTTCAATTTCAAAAACCCTGCACCCTTCGATCCACACGAAATACTAAACAACAGACAAATACATCCCATGAAGAAAAACTTCCTCTGACAACTACCCAGACTGACCCCCTTCTGGGTGCATGTGGTTTTGCAGGTGTGGGGGGATGGGGTGCCACTGGCAACTGCTGAGAGTTCAGGCTGTCCCACTCTCTCTTGCTAGGATGCTGAAAAATGAAAACATTCACACACAGTTTCCATGAGAGCTTAAAATTCCTGCTAGGGGATTCTAAAGCCGCAGTCCAGAAATATCTGTTTTTATACAAAAACAGGTGGAAAGCCTTCAAAAAATAGTTTTTTCTACTGCTCTTGAGGAAGGATCAGCAGCTTCTCCCAGATCAAAGAGCAAGCGTTTGTCAGTCGCCCTGACATGAATCAGCAAAACCTGTGAATCAGCAAAAGTCATGAAACAAGCCTGTAATTCTGCAATCACCCAGTGCAAAGCTGCTCTGTGTGCTTTTGAGTGAGCATAACATAAATGCTGCATTTGGAGAAGAAACTACTAAGATGAGCCCTTTAATGGGGACTGAACTAAAGCAGAATACAAAAAAAATGCTCATATTACTTTATTTATAGGAACTCCCATCAGACCATATAAAGTTGTTTTAATATTGTTCAAATCTTCACTAATACAACCCCATTTAGAACACAGACCAGTAATTAATTTATAAAAAGGCTTCAGTACACAGAAAAACAAGTTACCAGAGCTTATACTGAATATGCCTCACATTCCCAAATGTATTTTGACAGCTGCTATTACAACTATTGAAATTATCAAGTATGATTAATACCGTCATGAATCAGGGTTAGCAACCCGATTAGTTTAAAAGATAAAAAAATGGCCACACTCAACAACTGTCTGTTCAGCTACAACCAAAATTCAAATTTTTATTGAAAATGACATGTTAAAAAGTCATTTGCCTAAAGAGATCGATAGAACATTGCAGTGCACATGCAAAACCAGCAACGTAATTAAGGCATGAAGAAATGCAATACGAAGTCTGCTCACCATCCTTGTAATCAGTGCCAGAGGGAAGCTGCATGCAGCATAGCCATTGAGGACTGTAAGGAGGAGAAATGAGAAAGCACAAAAAAAATAAACAGCTGCCCCAAGTTCAAGTGACCCACTTGAACTAACTCTTCAAGATCTACAGATTTATATCATCACCCCTTTCCTCTTCTTCGGTGTTATTTCAAAACCTATTTCTAAGAGTTTGATGTAAAATGATAGTGGAAACTAGAGTCTTGAGTTTTCAGCAAACACTGCTTGCTCTTTCATCATTAAGGACAAACATTCTTGAGTAGAGGTCACTTTTCAAGCAAAAGATGGAGACAGACACATACACATAATACATAAGCTAAATACGGCTGAACTTCTGGGTGCAAACTTTCATCCTCCCCATACACTTTGCTGCTGAAATCCTTCCAAACTCAAAACGATTTCTGGTGATGCTCTACAAAGAGGTAGAAAAGGAGTAGAAAGACAGAGTAGAAGAAAAAGAGTAGAGCAGGAGTAGAAGAGGTACATCTCACACCTGGTAACACCTGTACTGCCTGGGACTGAAACAGCTATTCTTAAGCTTACACAGATTGTGGCTAGCCAGCTGACAGAAGAGAATTTGGGCTATTTGACACAATTGTTCCCCAGTTCCTAAGCACTTTATTAGTACAGCTTTGTCAGTGCATCTTCCCAGCCGGCTGCAAATTAAGAGCAGACAGGGGCAAGGCTTTTTGCTGTTCCTTGAAGTAATTTCTCAGCCATATCAAACCAGCCTGCTTTGTTTGCAGAAGCCCAGCAGTTTGGCTGGGCTTCTCCTATGACTCAGTACTGTTGTTGATACAGCATCCAAGCAGAGAAGCAAGGACGAGTCTTTAAATGCAGATCCTGGAAACGTCTGTGTCGCTTTCATTTCCACAACTGGGGATACCTGCTATTTGAATTCTAGAGAAGACTGTGAACAAGTGTTTTAGTGCTGGAAGCTGTTACGCTGATACAGAAAACCTGAAAACCTGTTACCAGAAATGTTCTTCTTCATAAAATGGTGTTTGCTTATTTACACAAAATTGCTGATGTTTTCTGCATCAAAATATCATCTTTTCTTACATGTGTTTGGGAGAACTTTCAGACTCCTACTTAATGTTTAAGCTGCAAACGCAGCACTGCTCAGTGCTTCATTCCTTGTGTTTCCAACACGCATGACACCTAGGACAGGAAAACAGAAATTCAAACCTGTCCAGAAGCTAGAAAAAAATTTTAAATGCAATATATCTTTTTCACCATGGCCAGACATGTGGTGTAATTATCTCAACATTTCACGCAATGATGACAGACGAGGTTTTACACTACACCAACTTTAAGACCAGGTAACTACTCTAAAATCTGAAGTGTCTGCAGATACAGGGATGTTTATCCTTTGTATCTTTGTATTTGAACGTTAAATTTTTCTGCCACTTCCCCAAACCTGGAAAACACTTTAATACAGATAAGCAAATGCTGAATTTTCATGCAGTGGAAACAGGACACAGAGTGAGACGTGTGTTGCATGTGCTTTCTTGCTCTCTCAAACCAAGGGCTTGTGCAGGTTCTTTCACAAATAGAAATGCTGGAGAAGCTGACTGAAAAGCATGCAAATGTCCCACAGAAATCAATAGGAATGAAGTACTTGGCTTTTGGAGACGAAATACCTTGTCGTGTCCCACTCTCACTTCCCCTCTTCTCAACTTGTCTTCCAAAACTATGCTTTGGATGCACATGCACAAGATTTGACAACAACTTCTCATATGTATTTTCCTCACATTGCTTTTGCAGAAAAAAGGAGAAGGAAATATTCTGCACTACTGAGTATAAAATTCCCCTCCTACCTAGAAACTACCATCTAAAACTTAAAATTGGTGACCTAAGGAAGCCCTCTAAAAGCATCCTTTTGCCATTTGTCACCAGTTTATCAACTTTTTCTCCTCATTTTCCCCAGTTTCTCCTGAAAGGGAAACAGCTGTGCTTAGCTGGAAGCAAAACATTTTACTTGGAAACACTTCAGACTGCAAGGAGGTTGACTGATGGTATTTTGCCACTCAGAAAATGTCAGCACATTACTGTATGCAAGACACCGTAACATGCCATGATGGTCCTGCACAAGTGCTAGAAGCTTCCTGAGATCTTCACACCATTGACAGTGTAGATCAGTGATCTGCTAGTTCATCTCTCACCGCTTTTACTGTAGCTAGTCTAAGTAGGCAGTTAGCATACCAGAACAAAATTAGTTGAACGGTCTGACTCAAATACCAAGACAACACATGAACTGGCAAAGCCTCTACAATGCTGAAGTTGCAGCTGAAGTGTGGGTAATAGACTGTATGTGTGTGTTGCAAGACCACTGCAGGTTTGTGCCTGGGAATTTAACAGCCATTTTTTGCTTAAGATGCACATTTAGGATGTTTTGAAAATGTGGCTAAAAAATAATTTTTTTATTTTGACCTGCAGCTCTTCTAAGCACACTGTTACCCTCCTGCAAAATTTCTCGGTTAACCATACATAAGTCTTCAAAGAGATCTTAAAAATATAGTCACAGCCTTGCTGCAGGAGTTTAGGTGAAGTTTTACAGTCTACTTACATAGCAAATTAGATTAGATGATCCTCATGTTGCCTTCTGGATCTAAAATCCATCAACACATATTTTTAGAGGAACAGGAAGCCTCTGAGCATGATCACTTCAAAGATACAGAAGGAATGAATAAAATACGATTTGTTTCTTTAAAACATGCACTGGAGTTGTCTTCAGCAAGTAGCAACCACTAACCCTGCAGAAACATGTCACTTGGGCTTCATAACAAAGGAGTCAGGCACTGGACAGCCCAACAATCAACAGAGAAATACTTAAGAATGTGTCTTTTATAGGAGACAGCAACTGCAACATGTGCATCAATACTTTGGGGAAACGACCCACCCTCTTTAATACACAGCATCCACTCAGCACTCACACAGGTGACAATAAAGAGGCAACAAACCTCCAACCCTCTGAGGTCTGTGAAAAGCACCAGAAGAAAAATGTCATGGGAGAGTAAATCATGTATTTACTGCGGATGTTATTTTGTCTGTAGACAGAAAAAGTAAAAACAGTCATCTCCTCCAAGAATATGCATAAGAAAAAGGAAGATGCTTCTAAGAAGCCTGTTGGCTATGATCCTGCTCACAGGTTCAAATTTCTTCCCAAAAACATTAGTGCCTCTTTCACCCACTAGCTCCCTGCTATGGAAAAACACTTCTTCAGAGTCTGGAAAATGCTGTTTGATCTCAGTAAATTACATCTCACTGCTTGTCGGTTTCTGATTGATGGTGTAACTTAGGGAACAATATCTGTGTATGGAATAGTGTCTGGAGAAGCAGTCAGGGATTATTGAAAATACAGTATTTATGCAGTTTAAAAATCAGTGGAACATTACGTATAATTTTTTTCTAGAGTGATGAAAAATTACTGAAGTGCATTTGGGAACAAAGGGTATAAGGTCTTTTGTCTATTTTTAAAAACACTTGGCTGGTAAGACTTCTCAGTGAGTTAGTAGTGATGGATGCAAGAAAAAGTGTCAACTGCAGTTGAGCATAAAACCAACTGCTTCTCCAACCAATGGGCAGAAAGGAAGACGTCACTGTTCAGTGGTGGTTAGAAAAGAGGGAATAAAATAAAGCTGAAGAAAAGAGAAGGAAAATGAACCAAGGATCACTGATTTCTCTAAGCCATTTAAAACTACTAGAGAAGGAGGAGAAGTCTAAGGTTTTATCGCACCATGTGCTGTTTCTTCATCCATCTGATATGTCACAGTTAGTTGGAAGACTTTCAGAAACAGTCACTATGAAAGAACAACCACCTCCTCAACATAAATGATTCTGGAGTTAGTGAATACAAGGGCTCAGTGCTGACTTACACAAGCCACAGATACGACTTTATACACACTTCACCTTCTAAAACATCATTTGGATCCTAAGGTCCTGTCATGACACAACCACACGACACAAACTAAACAAACACCAGGACTTTAGCCACAGAAAGACCATTATGGAACCTACACGACATACATCCTTCCACCAGACAGAAAGAGGACAAGACGGATTTCAACGTAGAAGGAGAGAGAAGGAAATGAGGATGGATGCTGTTACCGGTGCTGTGACTCTGAAATAAAAAACCAAACAAAAACAACCCACTAAAACTTGGCAGGTGTAAAGTAAATGAAAAAAAATACTTCCCACAGACCTTACAAAATTAAACTGCTAAGTTCACTGATTGGTACAGAGAAACAAAACACATGAAAAGCTTATTGTCCTGGCTCAGGATATCTTTGAATGCCAAAGAGTGTGAAGATTTTGTTCTCTGTTTCTCTTCTTATTTCTCTCGCATCAGTTACTGACCGGATTCAGTGATGGAGAGGCAGCTCAGTGGAGTTGGACTACTCCAGCAAAGCCATGTTAACACCTGTGTTAGCACTGTCTGCTATGGGAGTAAGGGAACAAGGAAGCACGAAAAACACTGTCAAAACAACAAGGTAAATTCACCAGTGCTGGAAATTACTGCAGATTACAGTAATACTTAGGAGAGCCTGAAACACAATATGGAAAGGAAGATTTATCTGCAGTAGTTTTAAATTAAGCAACATGGTATGATGAGTTTGAAAAAAAAAAATGGAAGCAAGTCTGCGAAGGGCTTCATTATATGGTTGGGATGCAGGAGTAGCTCCTACATGTGGTTAAGAAAGGATGGCAAAGGCTCAGTGGGAGGCCTGTGGAAAAAATCACAGCACTTCTGAGAAGAAAGGTAATTCTGAGGTTAGAGTAAAGATCATTTACTCCTGTGAGAGAGTCAGGTGGTAAGCACCAAACACAGTAACCTCAAGTGACTGTACAACTTAAAAGACATACGTAAGTGCAGAAGGTACAACTGACTGGACTCCTGAACCATAAGGCTTCTGAAGTAAAAGACTGCATGACTGTACACCATCAGCCTTCCACCACTGCCACCACGCTACAAGCCTTCCAGTAATCAGCCACTATCTTTAAAACAGCTACTCTATGATGCTTAGCTTCCTTCCCAGCAGCAACCCACACCTCCTGGGTGCAGGTCCAAGGCAAGGTGGTGCCATGTACCCCAGTGGGTGCACTTACCTTTTGCTTTCAGCTCCAAGGAGGGGGTGTCCTCAGAGGTCAGGATTTGGGGGACGCACATGGGAGCGCCAACCCCCTGTCCCAGGTAGGAAGCAGGTGGGTAGTAGGAGCACATGCGGTACTGGGAGCTGACTGCGTGGTGTCTCTCCATACCCTTCACCTGTCAGAAGAGAGAAATGCAACAGCAGCCTGTGAAAGCCAAGCCCCAGTGCCACGGGGGCACCCCACTATCCCCTCCCTCCACCCCTCCACGGCTTTGATGGAAGTCACAGTGGGTGCATGGAAAGTAAAATTCTGACATGCTGGCCTTGGGTTTTTGATTTGGTGGGTTCACAGTCTGCCCGCACTGACCAGCTACAGGTGGTGTGGTATGAGATGTAACCCAGCAGCAGCAGCAGCAGCAGTAGCACACCTACGGCTGTTGTATCTTACTGCAGATGGAGATGCATCTGGCACACAAGCAAGTACCCTTCATGCAAGCAGCTTCCTGCAGAGTCTCCAGCTTATGGCAGAGAGAAGCGTAAGCTCCTGGCCAGTGTCAGAGGTGAAGTGTCCATCCAGCTCCTACACCTCCCCAGAGACTAACCCATCTCAGACTGGTGGTAACTGCTCTGCCAGGGACCTGCTGAGTGGCTAGGGAGGACAGTCCTATCGACCGACTCCCACAGGATATGCTCCATGGCACTGAGCAGCGACACACAAAAACAAACACACTGTTTTTCTTGCAACACCGTAAAATGGGAAAAATATTTTCCTGAGTTACCCAAAAAAACCAAGTTGTGTTTAGACTACACAAGAGCCGGTTTTGGAGCCACAACTGGACACCAGCCAGAAGTCTGCTGTGTCAGCAACATGTCCGTCAGATATGCCTTCTACCTTCCACAGACTGCAGCAAAGTGGCAGCACTCAGAAATCAAAGTTTATCCTACTCCGATGCCCTGAAATCATCTAAACCGATCTCCTCAGAGAAGTGGTAATGCTTTCATAAATTTCTGTTTTATGAAAGAACTATCAGCTACTATTATTTGTTACAAAGCCCTACAATGCAATGTGGCCTCAGTGCTCCAAAAATGCAGCCAAAACACTTCACAAGATTAACATTTTCAACAGGAAAGGTAACACTAGCTGGTTTCCCTAAGTATGCTGGGAAGTGACTGATTGAAAGATGAAAAGCTTCTGGGCAGAGACAAAATATCAGAGTTTTGCACCAGTTATTGATAGCAGTAGCAACAATAATGCACACCCAGCTATGCCATTACACAATGTCTGTGTAAGCTGACATGCTTGACAGCCTTTTCAGAGACGTCTCACCTCAGGTCTGCCAGCTCCAGTGTAGCTCCCTCGGGTCTGAGCCAGCAGTGCCTGGAGCCCTATCCCTCAGCCCTTCCCAGGCTGCAAAGCTCAGAGCCAGGGAGCAGCGGAGGCTGGGTGTGAACCTGCTGTCCCAGATGGCTGCCCCATGCCAGGAGACCTACAGGGTCTGGTCCTGGCAGTAGGAGCCACCAGCACCTCCCAGAATGCGGTCACCCCTTGTTTTCCAGGGGTCCCTGTAAGAACTCCATATTCATTTTCACATGCCTAGCTGCAAATAATGTGGCCCTGTTGGTGCTCTCTGAGGCAGATTTGCAGTGAGATTAAGTGCAGAGAGAGAGAGAGCATGGTGGCTGTTCACAGGGAAGCAAAGTGCACCTCTGCCTGACTTCTGACAGCAGCACACTCACATATTCTTGCACATGTACTGGGTGACTTCCTTTTAGCCTGTAAAAGTTAAAGAGTTTTTGTATTATAAATTAAAGCAATACTTAAAACTTTTGGTTTTCTACCTTCACATGCAGAAAAAGTTGCATCCAGAATAAATAGTAAATTAGTCTTCAAAATTTCAATGAGTCATCCTGAGGAAGCCTGAACTCAAAACAACCACTGACGTTGGCTCTCCTCTTATGACAAAGGGCACTCTCCTCTTTGAAAACAAGACTCCCTCAACAAAACCTTGCCTCAGTGCAATACAAACTGCCCAAAAGCACAATCCAAAGGGCATTCTGAACCGGCGTATCTGCAAAGCTCAACAGCTCTGGAAGTACTGGGAATAAAAAAGCTGGCAAACTCCTCTTCTGTCTGCTGTGTTGCACACACTGTCTTCCTTCCCCTGGTGGGGTAGGGCAGCACCCACGGACCACACATCTCCACCTCTCCCTTGTGCAAGGCCATGTGCACACATGTACAACTGAGAAAAGCTTGCCCGAAGGAGACAGCATTATTTCAGCTGTAACAAAATGGAGGGATCCCTCCCTGGCACTGAACCGCTCATGCACACGTTTCCCCTCCCTGTAGAGTGGATGCAGTGATCCGCCTCCTTTCAAGGATTTTTTTAGGGGTTTTCTCCATTTCTTAAAAAAACAACTCACCTAAAATCTCTAGATGCAATGAATTACTACTATTATTATTATTAGTGTGTGGTAGCTGGCTAGCAAGAGACATGTTTTATAATCTTATTACCCACACCAAGTCTATGAACCACAGTTCGACTGACAGCCAGAGGCTTGGCTGTGCAAAGAATATGCTGTGTATTAACCACTGAAGAAAATCTAAAAGCTTTTGGTTTTGTTTTATTAAACTGTTTAGAATCCACACCACAGTAAATCTGAACCATAAGGTTGCCTTTTTATAGTGCTTAGCAATCCTGTTTTACAGTAACAATAAAAAAACAACCAGTTGTAAAAATTCTTGACCTTAGCGCTGCCATTAAAAAGCGGGCTTAGGAGACCACTATCTCATGAGAAGGGACATTTGGTCTGTATTAACTCCTGCAGCTCTGTGGAATCCTTACACGTTTTTGAGTGCTAGAAAGGGAGATCAGGACAGCCATGGGGAGGCCCTGGAATATTCAGATTATTTTCAATCCGGGGCAGTTCAGCTTTCCAAATGCTAGACTCATGTACCAGGTTTGGGATCCTGTCCTAGGTCCTGTCCAGGGGCAATGCTGGGGTCATGCAGGTATCACAGGAGGAGAGTGCCTGGCGTTTTGGTGTCCCTTTCTGCCTCCCTTGCCCCTTCCAGCCCTACAACAAAGCTGAGACAGGCATGAGCTGGGGCAGTTCCACAAACCACTCTGGTTTGTATCACTGCAGAGTACACACCAAAAAAACAAGGCATATTTTAGGTGAGCAAGAGTTGCACAAGGGAAGGGCATGCATTAGTCTTTGCAGAGGGCAAGCTGAGCTCCTAAGTTGCTTCCCTTCCAGCCACACACTGCTTTGTGCCCTGCTCCAGCTGCAGGATTCACCAAGTAGCTCACAGACTTTAATGGGAGACACACATCATCAGAGCAGCACAGTTGGTCTACGGAACATTTACAGGTTCCCCTAAATTGTACAACACAGCACATAGTAATGTTTTAAAAGGTGTACTGCAAGCAACAGTGGGATGCTTACACTTCATGAACAAATAAATACGGCCTGATTTGAAGACCATGAGTGCATTGGAAATTCCTTCCCTGTGCCTTGCAAAGCCACCGTGAGGAATTGAGAGGCAGCTACAGTTTGCCCTCGTACAGATAAACTGGAAACAGGACTTGTTCATCACTGAGCAAAACAGTCAGTGCAGCCCTCCAGCTGTGTCCAACAGTGACAAAATACAAAGCAAAATCCAGGAAAAACATGAGGAAAACACTCTTGCATCAGACCATTCCTGCAAAAAACCTTTTATCAACAGCTGGTGGAAGAGCATGTAAAGCTCAGTTCCTCCTTCCAAGCTTCTGGCAGCATCTGCATAACCTCTACATATCTTTTCATGGAGAAAGAGCTGAGGGGAGAAGGTAGCCAAACCAGGAACAGGGAAGTGACAAAGCAGGCAGCAAGTGGTGACTCACTTCTCTAGCCTCAGAGACTAGAAAATGGTCCTGCCCTTCCCAGATACTTATTTAGGCAAAACATCACCTGTGTAATTCTTTTACTTGCAGGAGCTGCCAGACACGATCTCCTTGTGAGCCACTGTTATTTTAGCAGCAGCTTCACACTTCGCAGTTGATCCTGACTATGGGGTTTATTTCCAAGAAAAACAAACAGGAAGAGGTCATGGATGCTACTCCTGGGTGACAAGGGCTGCAAAAGTTTCAAAGCAACACAGGAGATCAAAGTGCAACCCTTCAGCTCTGCCACTGGTGTGCCACATGACCTTGGCCAAATCATGTTACCCAGGATTTCCATCCTTTTATTTCACCCATGAGTCAGCAACAGCTTCCTTCAACCAAACTCAGTAATTATGGAAACACCAGAGAAACTCTTAAAAGTTTAACACAGCCTTCTCCTTCTGTCTTGATCTTGAAGTCAATCTTAGCGGGCATAAAATTGCATTTGTGTCATTGCTTGTGAACAACAGAATTCACAGGTTGGTTTTTGGCATGGGCAAGAAGGCATCCACTGGACATTGAAATGGAAAATCAGGCATCAGTAATCTCCCCTCTGTCACCTGTGAGCTGTGTGACTGTGGCAAGTTATTTAACACTTCCCTGCCTCAGTTTCTGCATTATAAACCAGGTTTGCTGCTCTCTCCCACCTTGCAATACTGCGCATGTGCTGACCCCTCACAACTACTGTTGCACTCATGCTGCCCAAGGTGTTTCATTCCTAAAACCAGCTAAGCATGTTTTCCAGCACAAGGAAAAAATGAGTGTATGATACCCTGCCTTGACTTACTTTGATTTTAGCACAGAAAATACAAGACACATCTATATCTGTCCCTCCTTGATAGACAAACTTAATTAACCTTTGCTATTCTGTTCCAACCCATTCTTTTAGACAAAGGCAGTGACCCATAAACAATATGTTACCATCAGAATCTCAACTGCAGTGACACCTAGAGATATAGCCCTATCAGCAGTATTGGAAAATAAACCACTTAGATTAGCTCCTCCAAGAAATATGGATTGCATTCATGTCACACATGAGCTATCAGAAACATGAGGATACTTTTAGCATAAATCTGTAGTGTGAAGGGTATGTTATGAATACAGTAGATAATTCACTGCTTACACATAAAATTGGGACTGTCTTGGGTGACTTGCACAATGTGTATATATTTAAATACACATGCACACATTTTACACTGACTTGTGAAGAGTAAGGCTGCAATTTCTGTAAGAGAGACAGGCTTTTTGGAGGAAAAACTGGGCCAGAAACCAGAAGCAGGTGGCAGAAGTTGAAAAGAGCCATCTTTTTTTACTAGCCAAGTGGCTATTCTTCAAACTCCTAGCTGTCCTATCACAGTCATATTCTTCTGGATTGAGTAAAAGAGAATTTTTTCACATTTAGTACTTCTAAGAAATCCTTAAAAACGAGTTTCCTACATCAGCAATACTAAATATTTCGTTTCCAAATGGTAAATGTAAATCCCACATTAGAAAATGAGTTAAAATTTCCCAGTCTCTCTCAAGTATTTATTTTTGCTCTAAACTGGTGTAAAAAAAAAGCAGAGGTTCTAGAAGTGAGAATACCGGTTTGCCAAGTTGCACTAAAGGTGGGGGAAAAAAAATAAGAAAAATGAAATTATACAAAATTCTGAAATGTGTCCAAAACCTCCACACTAGCCTTAACCTTTCCCAGGACCAGGATGCCTGGACCTACCAAAGTAACAAAGAAAAAGCAGCCACTTGTCCCCAGGTGTGGGGGCACCTTCTGTATCTTGCCAGTTTTTAATGGTTTAGCTGTATGAACCAGAAGTTTTAACATTTTTTGGGGATGATGTTGACTCACATCGAGTCCAGATGAGACTCGTGCTGTGGATCACATGCCAGCACTCTGTCATCTTAGAAAATCAACTCTGATTGGATTCAGATGTGTCCCTCAAGGTTTTACTTTTGCTGTGATAGAAAATGCAATCACCCCATATATTTCTATTGCAGTGAGACCAGTTTCAGAAGCACCAACTTCCAAGTACATCAACCTGCTCTGACTTGCAATACTTTTGCTGGCAAACTGATGTTACTGTTAATTGGATTGAATGCACACAAACTCCCATTGTAATGAGCAAATACAAGAGCTTCAAAGGAGACTCCAGATGCTCACACAGGACTGGAGTGAAAGGAGATGTACAGTAACCACCAAAACTGCTACACTTCCTGCCAACCTAGGCTTGTCTCTGCCTCAGGTGCAACACCAGACATATCTGATTATCTGCCTTAGAGCTGACAGGAGCAGCAGAATATAAATGACCAAAGGAGTCTCAACCAAAACAATAATCTTCATTACGCTTATCAAATAGTGATGGATACAGCTTCTGGTGTGACTGTCTACAGATGAAGAAAACCTACAGAGAAATATACAAAATATTTGCACCTTTATGAATCTACTCAGGCATGTGAGCCCCTGCAAAGAACAAAGACTAATGAAATCTGACATTAATCTACATTAAAGATTCAGTGATTCAGTTTATTTGCTGATGCTCAATGATGCATTAATCCTCATCTCATCCCACACACACTCACATGTTTCCTCCCTGGCTATTCTCTTGTGCTCCTTAAATTCTGAAACAGCGGACAACTGGGCTGCTCAAGGCCTTGTCTGCATCCAGAAGTTAGCTTACATTAAATATGCAATTCTCCCTATGTGGTTAAAGTTGTTCTAGGGTCCATGAGCCTGCACGAAGTGAGCCTGGAAAAGCCAGGTGCCTTGTCTACCCAGCTTAAACTAGAATACCTTCCAGTGAGCACACCGATGACTTCTACACTCAAAGAAACCCTCCTGTGAGCTCACACCTGAGCAAGCTGCCCTAATTTGGTTACAGCAGGTATTGCCCAGCTATGATTCTGGCAAAGAAACAAAGATCAAAAACTTTGATTGAAACAGTTATAGCAATAGAACTTAGATAAGAATATTCACTCCTACCGGACTCTGGTTTAAAAAAGCCCATTCATGTAAAAAATAAATTCAGTCAGTACAACCAGCCCAGCAGAAGTCCCTGTGTAGGTAACAGCTATGTATTTCCTCTGAGAAAGAAAAGCATGCACAGGTTTGCCGGCAAAACCTCCTGAAGGTGTAAGCAAGGTCTGATTCCTCTTTGAGGATCATGCCTTGAATGAAACCCTCCTTTAATTCCTTACTGTGCTTGACAGAAAGCTCATCAGTTATTCATCCCCCATTTAACACTATTTCTGTGATCTTTCCTGGCTGGTAATCCGCATGCACAGAATCAATGTTTAACCATGTGCAGCAACTGAGACCTCGTTCCCCTTGCAACAAACCATCTTCAGTGCCACATGGAGTTTTACAACCTCAGCATCACTGCACCCACTGCCACCAAATGTTTTCTAGCCTCTCACTAAAACTTTTAATGATTATTTGTGCAGTGTTACGCTGTTGTAAGAGCACACAAACTCTATGACTCAGAACTCTTCCAGCAATAACAATCCTACTTGCAGATGAATCTGAGAAACAGCCTGTAAGTTACATAACACTGCCCTTGAACTACACTCTGCCCTACTGCCCAGGAGAAGTGGGTCCTGAGTTTAGGACACTTAGAAGCTGGGGAAACATCACTTCTGCAGGCAAAAAGCACCACCTTTATTCTCTCTGCTCAGACATCTAACCAAAACAGCACTGAGGGATCCCAAAAGGTCTGCTCTGGAGAAATTAAAATCTTAGATGTGGTAGATAACTAAATTCACATGAAGGTGAGTAGAATCATGTGATATATCCCACAAGGGACATCCACAGCTTTGAAGCTGCTGGTAGAAGGAAAACAGTCCTTTCTGACAACAGCCATCTCTTTTTTCCTTACTTACCTCTTCAGTATCTCACTAATTTGAGTGACTTAATTAATTAATTCTGCACTTAAGCAGAAGTTAGTTTCTGAAGGGCCTGAAGATAAAAATTAATGGAAACCTTATTGCTTTACAGGGTGTCAAAGGTTCCACAAGCAAAAGCCAATCTCCCAAGTGAGACACAGAGTCTCTAAGCCAAGACTTTTTATATAAATGACTGTACAAGACAACAGAACCACGAGGACACCACATCTTCATTCCAAGGTTTAACGTATTTTAAATCAAACACTAAGTGCTAGGTGAAGTGTGGGACTAGCAGCCTGCAAAAACATTATTTTCCCAAGGCGAATGTTGCCACCCTTCACTTGTGTTGTGATGGTGTCTCCATGCATCAGAAAGGTAAGTGCTGCATGCAGATGCTTGAGAAGTAACCTTCTATCTGAAATACTGTGCTATACCAGATTAAGCCAATCAACCAAAATGAAAGAGTTAAAAAAGCACTTGGCATCTCACCCCATTACCATGCACAAAATCCTGTACCTTGCCTTGACTCATTTTCCCCTTGGTCTGGTGATCAAATTCATCCGCTAGAGAGGATGCCATCCACTGAAAAGGTGTACCTTCATGTATCAACACACCAAGAGAAGAGAGCTCTCATGGCGTGGGCTTGCACCGCAGAAGAAAGAGAGACAGTTTCTTATCCCATACAGCTGTACTCACGGCAAAAAAAGGGACATGGAATAGTGATAAATGCTACATGCTCAAGCATGTGAGCCTCTGCAAAGAACAAAGACTAATGAAATCTGACATTAATCTACATTAAAGATGTAGAGTATTAAAGATTAAAGATTATTGTAGATTAAAGATGTAACGCCCTGGCATTAGTTTCAGCTCCTCAGTATCAAAAATTAAAATGTCCTTTCAGAGCTGGTCCCTGTGCCAGAGACACCTGGCTAGAGAAACTCTCTGTCAGCAAACAGGATGACCTATCTGTTCCCTTACACAAGGATGTTTTGGTGGACATTTCATTGTTGAGTGGTTTCACAATACAGCCTTTGCAGAAGCAGCCTGCCCTGTCTTGATGCTCTACAGAAAAGGTCTGCCCCCTCCTGTCCTTACACAAGGAACACAGGCATACACAGACTCAGAGGGTACAGCCTTACTAGTTCAATCTCAGACGGAAAGACCATCTCTGCAGTGCAAAACCAAACAGTTTCAGAGTCACTGAAATGTTTCCACTTTGCCAAGAATCCCCCACTTTGGCAGATATCTCCTTTTTCCAGTTTCTGACCAGTACTGAGTTGGATGCTACAATTATCAAGTCTTGGAGTGAGAGGGCTTGATTTGCTTTATATCCTAACGAAGTACACAGAGCTCTGGTTTGAACCTCTCAGGTACTGCCTGTAACGTGAACTACAGAAGTCAAAAGCACAAGCTCTGAAGCTGTCATTGCCAGAACACACAATCAGCAATATGCCATGTCACATTCAACTGACTGCAACCAAACCACTGCACAGCAGCATGGTCTCCTGGGTCACCTCAGCACCTCAGATGTGAAACATGGAAAAGAATATGTTTCTGAAGAGGAAAGACTCCCAGAAATTACACCTGAGGCTCTCAGGATGTTATGTTGGGCAACTAAGTTGGACTCTTTTTCTGGAAAACAATCTATAATCTGCTGTGACATAATACAGAAGATAAAATCAAGTGAGTGCTCTTTGTGCTTGTGGCAATTTATCCATACCATTATCACTGTCCAACTACGTAACTGCTTTTGTTGTGCTGCATTGCTATCACCCATTCTGTCTAATTTTCTTAAAATGGGTCCTAATGCCACCCTGGAATATGATTCTGGTTTTGCACTGCCATGAAACCAGCAAACAGGAGGTCAGAGACAAGTCCAGGAAACAGCTTGTTGTCCATCTCACTCTTCCATGTAACACCTCTGTAAGATCATACCTGCCACTGTTTTCCTGACTGGCTTGGCATGTATGTCGCTGGGACACTTCGAAGGCTGTTCTTCATGGCCGACCCTACAATCGTACCCCCTGTCTCACTTGAGGAAGGCTCACTGGCCACTGCCATCTGGTACTGGGAGTAGTTGTACAGGTTGTTGTAACAAGGATACAGGGACGGCTGGTAAAAACTGCTGTAGTAGGTGGAGTCCACAGCCAACTCAGATGTGCTCTCCAAGTGCCCTCTGCTGGGGATGGAAGGGACGTCCTGAATGAGCATCCGTCCCTCTGGAAAAGAAAAAAAAGATCATTATCTTTCACCTTCTAATGAGCTACTACTCCTCTCAAAGGCTGGACAGAGAGTGCTAAGTAAGAAGAGGTAGGAGCTGAAAGTGAAACACGGCTGCGTGTTTGGTGGAAACTCAAGTGGACCAACAGCTAGTCGGAGTCCAAGACTGCCACCTATACGCACCACAGACTGCAAAACAGCAGACAAAACCAACTGCAAGTTAAGACAACGCTCTGAATCCTCAATCAGTATCAATTGCTGGGGATAATGATTTACATCACCTAACTTTGCAGTCTATTACTTTTTACCCTGTAACAGTGTGCTAAGTCTCTTGTAACTCTCTAGAAGCAGAAAGGATCTAGCGACAGAATGACTCCTTGCAGCCGGTGTCCTGAAGGTGAGAGGACACTTTCTGAACATGCCTCTAGGAAGGGCAAACAGCACAAGGCAAGAGAAGCTGCAGTAGGGAAAGTAGCACAGGATCAGCCAAGGTGTCCCAGAAACCCACATGCTACCTGTGAGCAGTAAGGTCCTCAATCCTTGCCGAGCCTTCATACCCAAATTTAGCTCCTGTACCTACAAAATCATGAAGCAGAGCAAGATCCCCCGCCAGCAGCAAAGGAGAAGGAGGAGAAAGGTATTGCTCCTGACTTGCTGCGTCCACTCTGGAGTGCCTCCAGACCAGGGGTTAGCTGGCTGCACTCCCAACAGGCCAGGTCTGCCTCCCTGTCATTCCCTAAGATGGGGATGCTTCTCAGACAATGAGGAGCCATGATTTCCCCACTCCACTGCAAACCAGTGCCTTGCAATATTTGCAAGCATGATAAATGGAAGGTGCTTGTTGCACACCAAGCTCTCTCTGATATGCGGTATCAGTTGCATCGCCAAGCCAGACACAACAAAAAACTGCCACAATCTTATATACAATTACAAGGGAAAAAATAAAATATCTAAATCCTGCCATATCTGCAGCTCTGGTTCCAGTGTGCATGTCTGTGACCCTGCCCTGTACCAGTCCTCTGTAAGGAGCTCCTGCTCTTCCCATGATGTTTGTTCAACTGTTTTGTGGAGCAGAAAACAATGTAGCTTAAAGCATACTGATGAGCTCCAAAGAGCTACTGGTATGGACATGAAGTAGCATGGGCAACAGGCACATAGGAAATAACAGCCCTAAGCGACATTTCAGGCAGGCCTAGTTTGTTTTGGATCTTTCTCTTGGTGTACCTGTATCTTGGCTACTTACCAGCAGAAGCAATATAGTGGCATTTACCAGCCTCTCAGAGACATGGTAACAACTTCTACTGTACTGTGTATTAGCTGCATACTAGATCCAATAATCAGTTTTACCAATTATTGCCATTTACAATGCAATTCTGTTTCACTTCTTCAGATGTAATGAAAGCTTTCTGCAATCATGGATGATCTTCTTTCACGTCACTAAATTACACAGAGCCCCCATTCGGTTCTTGCTGACATTCTGTTGACATCAATGAACCATTCACATTTATTAGCAAAGACTGTTTTATGCCTCCTGCATCTGATTTTTCTGCAGAACCAAGTCAGCTGGCCTTGTTTATCTGGAGTATTTCTCAAATTTGCACACAAAACGGAAGTGCCTGCAATGCCACAAAAGACTTTTCAGAGTTTCTGCACTTTTGTTTTTATAATTTTTTAAATTGCTATTATTCTGCTTCTGAGCAAGACTCTTAGATCCTTTTGTCTGTATCTTTGATAAAATCAGAACTTAGACCACTGGCATAGCACAAGCCTGACTTCCCTCCCTAAATTTACCTCTCAAATAAAGCTGCATACCAATTGTTCTGCTTTAAATGTTGCAAAATAGAAGCCAAAAGCAAAATCCTCCAACACATTCCTTGCCGGGATACAGATTTCATATGACAGAGACATGCAAGGCAGTTGTCCTCTGAACTCCTGACAGGGCTGTACTATGCTGCACAAATGCACGATTTCTTCTAAAATCTCTGCAGTGTCTTTCAATTTACAGTGCATCATTAGAAGGGCTACTACTCCCCATTAAAAATACTAGCATCAGGAAGATGAGGTCTTTTTACACCTACGTGATCTGATGAGGGGATCAAGATTACCCTCAGTCAGTTCACAACAACAGTAAGTCAGGCAGGAGTGTTGATCTCCTGGAGGGTAGGAGGGCTCTGCAGAGGGATCTGGACAGGCTGGATCATGGTCCAGGGCCAGTGGTGTGAGGTTCAACAAGGCCCAGTGCCAGATCCTGCCCTTGGGCCACAACAACCCCAGGCAGTGCCACAGGCTGGGGCAGAGTGGCTGCAAAGCTGCCCACAGGAAAAGGACCTGGGGGTGCTGGTGCCAGCAGCTGAACATGAGCCAGGGTGTGCCCAGGTGGCCAAGAAGGCCAATGGCATCCTGGCCTGTACCAGCAACAGTGTGGCCAGCAGGACCAGGGCAGGGATTGTCCCCCTGTACTCGGCACTGGTGAGGCCACACCAGTATCCAGTTCTGGGCCCCTCAGTACAAGAAAGGCATTGAGGTGCTGCAGCGTGCCCAAAGAAGGGCAATGGACCTGCAAAGGGTTTGGAATACAAGTCTCATGAGGAGTGACTGGGGGAGCTGGGGTTGTTTAGCCTGGAGAGAAAAGAAGGCTCAGGGGAACCTCATCACTCTCCACAGCTGCCTGAAAGCAGACTGTGGCCAGGTGGGGTTTGGACTCTTCTCCCAGGTAAGAAGTGGCAGGATGACAAGAAACAGCCTCAAGCTGTGCCAGTGGAGGTTCAGGCTGGACATCAGGAAGAACTTTATGGAAAGGGTTGTTAAGCATTGGAAATGGGCTGCCCCGGGAGGTGGTAGAATGACCGACCACTCCTGCAGGGTTTCAAGAAAGGGCTGGATGTGGCAGTAAGTGCTATGGTCGAGTTGACAGGCAGCAATAGGTCAAAGGTTGGACTCAATGATCTTAACAAGTCTTTCCCAACCTAAACAATTCTGTGGTTCTGATTCTGTAATACACAGGAAAGATGAGCCACCCTACATCCTAGCTAGCAGCTAAAAGGAAGAGGGGGAGAAAGTAGCAGGTTTTGTTGCAACTTTTGAAAAGGCCTTATGCACCACACTTCCTAACATGGGACAAGATGAGCTAGGCTAGAACAGAAACCCTACCCATAGCTATCCACCAGATCACACACAGAGTCCTGATATTCCTGATGCTTCTGTGACATTCTAGTGGCTGTTAGTGCTACAGCTCCCTCCTGAAGAGCAGCAGTGGCAGTATTCTGCTGCAGTAAGAAGGAGAAAAAATAAAATGCTTTTTGATCATTTTTTCCTCTTTTTATCTCCTATCTGTGGTTTGTGCTACCATCATTTGGCACCAAAGGTGCAAAAGGTTTGACTTGTCACACATTTTCCTTTATGTAGCTGCACAACACCCACCAGTGGTACAGAACTCAGGGCTGTTACAAACCCACCAGGAGTGTCCTCTGCTCTCTTTCAGCTGTCCCTCCACGTTCCAGTAGTCTTTACACTACTATCACCTGTCTCCAAAGCTGGTCTGTAGAGCTGGCTCATTCAGCCATCCATGCACCCATGTGCATAAATCCCCCAGTATCAGCAACCTGGGGCATCTTCCTCTTAGAAACCCAGAGATATGAAATCCATGGACCTTGTAACATCTCTGTCACACAACCCTTCTGAGCTGCAGGGCCACACCACAGAGATGTGCCCCAGCAGATTGACAAAAATAGGAGCAAAAGGAAAGTCCAAATGGAGGGAAAGACACAACCAACTCCTTGAAGAACTAGGAATCCTGTGAAAGCACTGGAAATACAGCTGGAAGAGTCAGTTTTCCCTTAATCTCATGAGACATCATGCTTCTGAACGTGGAAGGATAGATCTATAGGAATCAATGTCTGCAACCATCTAGCTGGGGTTCCTCTGGCTGGTCCTTGGCCCATACCTGTAAGGCTAGACTCCTACCTACCAGCTGAACCTTCCTACACCCATGCCCCCAGCAGCTCAACCAGCTAGGTGCTCTCCTCCAGGGAGCCTGTCAGCCTGCAACTGTTTTCTGCCAGCAAGTACAGAACATCCAGGTCAAGAAAGCAGCTTTCAGCTGATTTCCTTCTTTCTTCCAAGTGTAATTCAACACAGCTGAATGGCTCTGCTGGCAAGAAGAGGGTCCTCCCCTGCCACAGAGCTTGCAGCAGTACAACACCTGCACATCAAGGTGCAATTTAAGAGGAATTAAGCTCTCAAGAAGGTAACCCCTGCTGCACTGTCAGGCTCCCACTCTGCCCCTCCACCTGCACTTTAAAACAGGAGACCTGCTGCAAGAGCTGGGTAATGCCTTGGCTGTCTTTACTCTCTAGATGGAAAAAGTAGGAAGGGCTCCTGGGCCTTCCCCTTGCTATTACACACAAGTTTTAATATTTTGGAAGTTGCAAATAGGACATGATCAAAAATGGGACTGAGCCTGTACAAGGAGGTATGGAAATTAGAATAACAGTAACAAAAAAAGAAACGGTTGAAATTCTCACTCAGTTTTTGGAACACCAAATCTACTATGTAGGGCCATCGCAGGCTCTCCATCCATGAGCAACGCTTCTGCAGTGAGACCACAGTACCCCTTCATGCAGCTATGCCCTTGGATCTCTAAGTTCTTTTCTATGTCTTTACTAATTCCTGTAGAGAACTGATGCTACTTTTTTTGCACTATGTACACAGTGTGAAATATGGCCCACTCTTTCATAGAAGATCAATATGATGCACAATAAATACTGTTATTGATCTTGCAGTGTTGTAGATGACTCTCCAGCTCTATGGCATATTAATAGTAGTTAACCAGTAATTCATTTCAGGGTGGCTGGTATTTTCTTTTAAAGAAGGTGAGTACTAGGGGTCAGTTACACATATAGGTCTTTTACATTCAGTAACCTATGATGGGCTCCTGCCTTCGCTTAGCAGAGCACAGTGAAAAACACTGGTCCAGTCCTTAGCTAATGTAAACCAGTCTCAGACCATTTACTTCAATAAAGCTATGGCGATTTACACAAATTGCGGATATGCATGGCAAAATCAACGCAGAGGCCAGTATATAGATCATCCGGGAGGAGAAAGGAGAAATGCCAGGTAATTTACAGGAATTTCTATCATCATCTCTTTCTCACAGAGGAAAATGTATTTTTAAGGATATATACTGAGAAATACAAACACTGAAATTTGAAGGCTGCATAAAAGTGCAGAGTATTTTCTATTCCTACTGGTACTGTTAATGGCCAGTTTTACATCTATTATATGCTGACAATGTTAATTTAAGTATGTCTGGGTAAGTCTCTGATGTGAGATCAATGACATAGAGTCCATACTACTAGACTTTCTCAGCATGTGAAACAGGGTGGTAGCACCAAAGTGCCTACTGGGAATGGTTTCTGGACCACACAGAAATCTGGGGGAGATTGTTAGTCAGCTTGTGACAGATGTACACCAGGAACTGCTTTATAAATCAGGATAGCAGAGCCACATTTCAAAGTCTGAGAGCAAGCAGCAACATGGTTCAATTTACTCATGTGGCATTAGACCTGATTAAGTCTCCATCTGATTGTGTATTTCAGAAAAGGGACTTGTATATGCATTGTGACAATTAAGAGAATTTATCTGCCCTCATTTATCGGCATGTGTTCTTATATAAAGCAATGGTTAGCAGTTTTTATTTTCTCTATGCCTACAGAGACTCTGCACATAGACAGCTTTGCTGGTGAAAATACAGAACGGTGACTACTCGAGTAACACACTGACTCAAGGAGCAGGCAAACACCGGCCAGTGAGCCATTCAGCTACTGGTAAGTTTCCATTTCCTGTACTTTTCAATTTAGAGTGACTGTTTTCACCAGTTTTAATACCTTCCTGCAAGCCAGCTCCTACAGCAGGGACAGCTGTGCCATTAAAACACACACACAAGAAGTTATTCAGTCAGGAAACATCTGCCTTCACACCTCAAAGGAATCTTGTATCTGTATCTGACAATTTCTCCTTGCTCAGTACATAAAGCATTGATACACTCCTATTAGCTGGTTTAGCAATATTAAGTCTTACAATGCATTAGTTTAGCTCATATCTGGCTTTGAGGTTGGACAGTAGCCTTGAACAAAACCAGAGTGAAATCACTCCCTAGCATCATAATCAGAAACTCTGGTACAATGTGTTTCTCCCACCAGACAATCATGACAGAGCTATTTCAGATGTCAAAGAAAGCTGGCACCATTACTTTCTGCTGAGAAACTCTGCCTCCCAAGGAAAAAAAAACAGCATGCTTGCTCTGCCTTTGAGAGGAGTATTTCTGTTCTCTTCCCATTAGAAGTTGTGGATTATCTCTGGTTCCAGCATTGAACTTTTAGCTTGATATAAAGTTAATGTGCTAGACAATGTTCATTTCAGGCAAGGCTGTGGGGTTGTGTAATTTTCTGCCACCCCCAAAAAAGGCCATTATCTGTAATTACCCATTACCATGCATAATTATTTCCTCTATTCTGGTCTATGGCCCCCAGGACTTCATGATGTTACAGCTCACTGCATTATCTTATCAAATTTGTTAAGGAAGCTTTTTTGACCTTTTGAGCACTTGTCACAGCATATACAAAAGCTGGCAGTAAATTGTGTAAGCATGTAGTGTGTGATTTATTATTTGTACCTTGCATAGTGATACCGTACAAAATATTACACATGAACACCTTCCCTATTCCCACTCCCTGTTTTAGATAAAATAAGGAAAGTAAAGGAAACCCCTTCAGTAAGAGAAGGAAGGGAATGGGAAAAGGCTGGAGTCTCTCAATGAGAATTTAAGGAGCATGACAGCAACAAGCAGCTAAACTTGAACATCAAGCTCTGAAGAAGATCCCAGCTGCCTCCTCTCCAATTCCACCGTTTCTCCTTCTCCTCTTCCTCCAGAGTCTATTTCATCTTGTTTTCATAGCTTTGTAACCTGCTGATCCCTGCTCTTTCACATCGAAGGCCATTCTACTGCTCTTTCATTATGCAGAACACAAGCCACCCCACCCCCCATTCACAGCTCTGGTTAATGCAGTACAGGGTCTTGAGACAAATTTGGTGACAAGCAGTGTCCACAGAGCAGGAGGGAGACTATGCTTATACCCCTCCTGGAACCTGGTTTCTGACAGGGCTCTTTTACTCTCATTCACCTATGCAAAGCCACATCTAAAGCCCTCCCAATTGTTTTGACCAGAAAGCTTTTCAGAAACTCTGTCTTCTCCTCTCTCCATCAACTGCCAGTTTTATGGCCCTCTTCCAACATGAAATCCGGTGGTTCTTTTTCCTTCTTGTTCAGATTACCTTCCTGGACAGCCCTGGGTATGCAGTTGTGCTCTAACATCTATTAGAGAGAGAGATGGAAAATATCAAGTACCAGCCATATCAGACGTGTGGGCTAACAGCAGCCATGTCTCCAGGTTAGGAGTATATAGCATAGCCAAAACACCTTACTGATACCACAGTACCTCTCCAAACCTAACCAGAAATATACATCATTCTTCTCAAAGCAGGAACACACACTTAAACAAGCAAACAAACAAACCCCAAAGTGTGTGGTCTAGTAATTCTGAGCCTCTTGCAGGCCTCTGCCCTCTTCCTTGGAACTGAAGTGTGCAAGGACCAATCTATTTCACCTCTTTATCACAGCCATGCCTTATCACCTGCCAACTCCTACCATCCCTCCTACCACCTCCTCCCACCACAGCAAGACAAAACAACCAGTCACTGCAGCTTTCCTGCAGTGTGTCTGACAACTGCTGCATGGGTGCATGGGTGTCCTGAAGAATTACTTGCTAGTGCAGCTGCTGTGCTGTTGAGTTCAGCCAGCATTACTGGTGAGGAGCTGGCATGATGGCAGCAATGTCTGCGGGCACAGGGCATGTGATCTGGCAGGAAATTGCTGTATCTGCCAAGACATCAACATCTGTGCTCTCATGCTTCTCAAGAGTTACTTGATTGGAAGAATCAATTTCACTTGGAAGGAATGGGTATTATTCGTTCCTCCCCTCTAGGAATAACTCCAGAGTGGTCTTTGAGCAAAATGGCATCTCCTCAGTTCGACTTCTGAAGGGCTAAACCAGTTCTAAGCAGGACAACAGATTTTAACAAGAACAAAACTTGCCAGAAAGAGGCGTAACTGTTATACAACAGGGATAACACATGTCAGGGAAAGCTGGGAGACCTCATAATTAAGGTTATTTCCTATAGTCTTGCTTGAGCCTTATGCTGAATTCATAGGATTTTGCATTCCCAATGCTGCTGCTGTTCACAACACCAAACCTACCCCATGAAACAACACAGAAAACTTCAACTGGAGCTGGCATAGTCTGGCAAAGACATAAACAATCAGAACAATCATACTGGAGATTAAATAAAGATTATCTAAGGGGATCACTAAAATGTAACATAAACTGCTGACTTTCACTCCAGTACATGTTCTCTGGTCTTTTAATCATTCCTTTGTCTCCTGCCTGAGCTCTTCCAAGTTCAAGTCCAGGTGTGTGGGTCCAGACCATCGCTACATCCCCACCACTAGTTACAAAGAGAAATCTAGGGAACAGTACCAACAGGGAAACAGATGTACTTCCCTTGTCCCCTCTCCCAGCTTTCCATGGTTCTGGTTCAGTGACGCCCTTCCTTCCAATATTCATTTTGAGCCCACTTTCTGGTATGTACCATGCTCCCAGGGAAGGAGTCCCACTAGCAATAGCTCCATGACCATCTCACCAGCTTTCCACCATCACATACCTGCCTAGAAGGACTGTGCCAGTTTTTGCTCATCCTCTTTCACCAGGAACCACTAACATTCAGCACAGTACCCCCCAGTATCACCAGCTGTGCAGTGACCATGTTTCTTGGGCATAGACTTCTCAATTTTTCACTTCTGGTATGGGTTAAAATGGCTTTTGCTTGCATGTGACCAGTCATCTAACCAAGCCTTCTTGCACTCCACTTTTGTCTTCTGCAGTGTTTGCCAGTACGTGCACCTTTCCATCGCCTACCAATACAACCTGTGATGATGGCAGATCTCCTTCCAAGATACCAATGGGATGATAACAGAAAAGAGCAGGTTTCTGTGAGATGCCTCTAGAAACACTATTGTGTTAAGATTCCCCACTCAGACCTACAAACAAATAGGGTCATTCTCCTTAAAACCACGTAACACATGCAATACTGATTTTCTGTCAGTCCAGGTTCCTAATCAAGATGCCAGGGGATACAAAAATCAAATGCCTTGCAGGATTTGTGACTCCATCAGTATGTCATTTCACCAAAGAATTCTGTAACGACAAAAGACTACCAACTTGACAGAATCTTTACCCATAAACTTCTGTTAATTCATGTTGTGTGAACATCATTTAACAGCTGCATTTCTCCCCTTCTTTCATATTTCATTTTGCTGTGGATTGTTCCACTATTTAAAAAAAACTGGTATCAGGCTGATGGATTTGCAGCCACCTACCCTACCACACTCACTTTTCTTGAAACACAGGCATGACATCAGCTTTCTTTCAAGATTTAGGAATTTCCCCAATGTTAAAAGACTTAACTGGAAATCACAGAGTAGGTCAGGTTGGAAGGGACAGCAGTGGGTCATCTGGTCCACCCACCCCACTTAAGCAGGGTCATCCTACAAAACATTTTACAGGATTGTATCCAGACAGTTCTTGAGTATGTTGGAGGGAGACTTCCCATACCCTCAGCCAAGTTGTTGGGTTTTTTTCTTTTTTCTTCCTAATACTGCATATGAGTTGTCCAGTCCTGCTGATTTCAGTTCCTTTTGGAACTGGAATGTCACCATCCCATATACAGCAATAATACTATCTGTCTTTTTTCAAAGCAAGGACTGGAAAAAAATTATTGAGCATTTCTTCCTATCTTCTGTATGTAAAATTATTCCATAATGTGTGAAATTATTGTTAACATGGGGTGTGTGCTTCTAACACAATTCAAAAACCCTCTCAATTTCAAGATTTTTGGTTAATTTTAATCTTCACACAAACCTGTATTTTTTTAAAAAATGTGATTTGTGCAAAGAAGAAAAAAAACAAGGAGAGAGCAATTTCATCAAGAAGATTGCAGCTTGGCATAGTAAGTTTCTCAGTCCTACACAGAGACCCAGTCCAGATCCAGCTAAGAGAAGCTGAAATACCTCTGATTTCAGTAGAACTGGAGAAGGCACATTTTGTTCACATTTAGTGTACACTTAATAAAAATGATCTGCTGCAAACATTTAGCATGCAACTTAATAATCCTCCTAATATGGCAGTAGAAATAAAAACCTACAGAAAACAGTATTTTATTTCCACAATTAATTTAAGCTCCAGGCCTTCAATACGGTATCTACAGCAGCAAATTCGCCTTTCAATGTCTCTGTCACTGACTACAGCAGTGCAGTCGACCCTTTTATGTGAGCTGGGGGGCAATGCTTGTTTTTTCTTTTCTTGCACTTTTGGTCACTATAGCACAGCTATAGTGATCTTATTCAAATCTTTAGCGGAAAAAATATGAATGGCTTCGGAAAAGAAAATACGTTCAAAATCTTTGAATATGGCTTCAACTGTGAAGGTGCTGGGCACTATTTTAATGCTCCAGCATATGTTTGTCCACACTGAACTGAGACACCAGGATTATTTACATATCTGAAGTTATTAGCATGTGTGACAGCTAATGGGATCAGGACCAATAAAATCAGTGCTTCAGAAAATTAAAAGCATGAGAAACGAGGACCACTTTCAATCCTCAGTATAAAAGCTGGGAGTATGACTACTGTGTGTGCATATCTATGTATACATATTATTCACCTTGAGATACTCGATTTGAGAAGGAAATTTACAAATATTTAACTCTTTGTGTTCAGACATCCAACATGCTACTGAAGTGAGTAACGGAGACAAAAATAAAAATCAATGCAATTTTAAAAAACAGAGGAAGAAATTAAAAATTACAGGAAATTAGGAAACAAAACCAGATTTCTGGACAGTGATGAAAAACAGCCCAGACACCTGCAAGGGCAAAGAAGCAAATTCAGAGGAGATAGAAACTCGGTGTGGATTAAATCTAAAGGGATTTAAGTCATTAACAAGAGATCAAAGAAAACATGAGAAGGGAGGGAAAGCTTTACAAGTGTCTGAGATAGGAGACCTTGGAGGAAATATGAATAGGATAAAATCACTATGGCTCACACTAAAAATAATAAAGGGAGTAGGACGATGGTTGGAATTAGCTGGAGCCTGTGCTTGGTTATAAGCTATTATGATGACAGAAACCCAAAAGTTTCTACAACAGACTAAACAGAAATAACAGGAGGGCTTTTTAACTCTACCCGATATGTGATGCAAAAACTAATATCAGGAACAGTGAAAAAACACTGCAGACACCCAGCAGGCCTGAGCAAGTGAGCAAGAATCACACAGATGTACATGACTGCCAGTGTTGCATGGATGCAACAACATTTGCACCCAGAAAATCTGCTTCAGTGCAAATGCAAAAGGATCACCAATGAATGTTGTTCACGCATAACTGACAGAAATGCACAATGACTTGAACTACAGCTGCTTAGCAGCTGCTGAGATTCAGTTGTGCCCATTACTACAGACATCCAAATCACCAAAGAGTGGCTTATTCTGCAAGCAATAAAACAGGAGGAATAAAGACTGGAGACAGGAATTAAAACAAACAAACAAACAAAAAAAATCAGATATCCAGTTTCACTGAAAAGGAAGTCAAGCTCAGTATTTAACTGACTCTGGGCAAGCTCTTCAAGAAAACACAGGACAGATGTGCATGAACAGTGTTAGTTACTTAAGTAAAGGAGCTGTTTACAACCCTAATTAAGACTAGCAGGTACTCAAACTCAGAAGAAAATTTAGTAAAGTTCAATAAAACAGAGGAAACAGAAGCATATGAAAAAGCATTCCTACAAAAGAAACCTTCAAAACTGCATCTTAGTTCCCATGTTATTAAGTGACAAACCTACTGTAAATGGAAAATGGGTGAACAGGCTGAAATAGGAAGTTAGTTGATAAATTAAGCAAATGAGAGCAGTCTTCAAGGTACAAGAAAGCATGTGAAACAAAAGGAGAAGCAAGAAATCAAATCAGTGTTCAGTTAGGGAAGCTTGCAGTACTCCTTCACTCCTGACTTATATCTTTTCTTTGAAACAAAGAGCCCCACACATTCAGAGAAGTTATAATAACTGTTTCAAGGACACAGAAAGGAACAAGAGGTTAGCTGAAGATAGTGTACTAATGTGCCCATGGATAGTAAATTCTTAGAAACTCCTAGTACATTTTCTGCTCCTGCTCCACTCCTTATCACAGTGTTCATAATAATAAATGGAAAGCACAAGCTGGCACAGATAACTCTCTAAATCTGAATGTACATATGCAAATGCCAGTGTGACAGAAAAAGAGATTCCAAGGCACAAAGAACAATAGGATGCGCTGACCAGCCCTGTTACTTTAGGTGGGAAAAGAATCTGGTGCTAGGACAGTGTACATGGCAATGTCTGTCTAAACACCGCTTAGCAGCTATCGTGCTCTAACCATAGAACTGTATCTGGAAGCCTCGTGTGGTGTGAGAAAAGTTGGACAGCAAGATGCTGAAAACACATAAAGCCCTATGGTGAGGTATTTTTGAAAATAAATAAAAAATAAACCTAAAAAAAAGTCTACTCCAAATCCTTTTGGGGAAAATTTTCTCTTCTGCTATGTGGAAGGAGGATAGAAGTTAACTGCTGAGCTTCCTGTGTTTTACCTCCATCTCAGGGCTGAGCAGCCTTTTTCTCTCAAAGTAAGGGAGTCTGGGTAGGTCATGATCATCCCTGTCACCACTGCTCCCCTGCAGAAAGCTCTCCCCAGCCCCGGCCTCTGGTGAAGACAGTCCTGGACAAGGTTTGGAGTACCACTTGCATAGAAAAGGAAAAGCAATCTCCTCTAGGGTTTTCCAAATCTGTTTACAGTTCTATTTGTTTTTACACTTCCAGTGAAGCATCACACAGGACTGAAAGCCTGACAGGAATAACAAAAGTTCTTAATTCATAGACTTTGAGAACTGACACTAGTTCTACCCTGTTTCACCAGTATGATGGAAATACTACTCCTTTGACAAGAGTCTGTGCCTCACTGAATGAATATATACAGCACCTCAAACATTAGCTCAGTTAAAACACAGGCACCTACACACACTCATCTGCGCGTGCAAAGCTGCAATAATGAATACTGCTTGAAAAGAGGAGCAGGGAAAGTGCAAGCTTTGCAGGAGAACTGGAGAATTAACTGGAAACATCTAATCAGGGATGCAGAACCCTGTAACGTTATGATTTATTTAACACAGTTGAACAATGGCTGGAGGCAATGAATCATATAGGAGATGACAAAGCTGCAGGAGATTTCCGTCATCTACTTTAACCTGCACATTGATCAGAGTTTACCCCGTATTAATCACTTGAGATCATAATCTAACACACTCTTAAACACCTCTCCCGATTATGCTTCACTTACCCCCTTGTCCTTATGTAGGTCACTCCACTGCTAATTGCACTTCTAGTTAGGAAAAAAGTGTCTAGTGTCTAATTTAATTTTGCCTTTTTTAGTTTCAAGCCGTTGCTCCTTGTTATGCTGTCTCAAGCACTGTAAATAATCCCTCCCCCTCCTCCATATTATTACCCCTCAAATATTTATAGACTGTTTATATCCACCCTTAGTCTCCTTTTCTACAAGCAATACATCATTTTTGTCACCCTTCCCTCTATCCTTTCAGATTTATCTATGTCCTTTTATAATGAGATGCTCAGAACTCCTCTACCGTTTCCCCAAGTACAGTGAACCCAAAGCAGCAGAGAGAAGCTGAAATGCCCACCCCTTCTTGCTTCAGAAACAACTCCTTTTTACACAGCTCAGAGGAAAACATGTTATTTTAATAGGAATTGAAAATTACAAAGCCACAGCCACCACACTGTGGAGTGCTTTGCTCATTGCATACTTTTATCAGTCAGGAATTTAAAAATCCTATTAAGGGTAAGTTTTATCCTAAATCAAGGAAAGACTGTTGAAAGCTCCCGTAATACTTACTTAGTCCAGCCTGAAAGAGATTTAGTAACTAAGAAAACTACTATATAGGCAGAAGACCACTTCCAGCAACTGTTTCCCAAGACAAAATCTAACTTGCGCTGTGGGAATCATGTCAATCCAAGAGAGGTAAGACAGTCCACAAACTCTTAAAAGAGATACATGCAAATGTGATTCTTTTCGTCTTATCTTAACTGCAATGAACTGGAGAAAACCAGATGATGATGGATTAGTTATTCACAGGTGAAGGACACAAAACTTCTCTGTTAGCTGTTACAATCCAGTAAAGAGAGGTCATGTTTAACTAAACTCCTTACTTTTGAGCAGAGATTTGCTGACTGTGGGAGAAGCCAGGGAAAAGCACCAGGAAGCAATGGAAGGAGGTGGCAGAACCAGGAGGCAGCAAGAAACTAAAACTGCTAAAGAAGCAGCCATGGGTGCAGCAGGAGAACATCATCCTTAGAAAGTAGTGAGGAGACCAAGAGAAAAGCAAAGAGCAGGAGGACGGTAACCACTGCAGACCCACCAAGATCTCTGACAGCATGCAGCCATCATGTTAGTCCTGGCCCAGGCAGGCAAAGCAGCTACTGCCACCTTCTTACTGCTCAGCCTTGCTGAGGCTGCTGCCACCGGAACTATCAATCCCCTCCACCTCCTGATATTCCCCACTATGTTCTCCATGAAAAAAAATCTACCATTGAGTAGGTCAAAAGGGTTGGAAATTCTTTCACAGGCTTGCAAATGCTTATCAGTATTGAGGCTGGCTGAACTTCAAATTTCAGTATATTGGCTTAATGTCAATACAAGCAAGGAGGAATTTCAGAGATTCACACAACAGTCTAGTTTGGAAATGATCTCTGCAGACCAGCTGGCCCAAACTTTACTCAAACCAGAGCCAGCTTCCCAATTGGATCATGTTGCTTATACACCATCCAGTCACGGTTTGAGCCCCCCCAAGCATGGAAATTCCAGAATCTCTCTGGATAACCTGTTTCAACCCCTAAGCACTCTCACAGTGAAATGGCCATGGCAGCTTTCTCATGATCAGTTGACTAAAATGAGGCTTTTTGGATGAAACTGAAATTCTGACAGCACATGACACTATGCTATAAATACTTTTAAAGACCTTTCTTTCAAAAAGAAAATTTCTCACTTTTTTTAACCAGGCTACAGTATATTTCAATTATAACAACTATTTTTTTTCAACTCATCACCTATGCAGCACAACAGCCACAAGATCATGGCATCAATTTTTGAAATCACAACACAGTGACCAAGAAAGTAAAGGAAGAGTAAAGAAGGCATGGTAGAGTTTTTGCAGACAACTAGAGCACTGCAAATTCAAAGGGATCTCAGTACCATCATACATTAGGCATTGTACTACTGCTGACCTCACTATAAAGATAAAAGATAAAGAGCAGATAAAAGAGCAAATAAAATCCCTTCTACTTGTCAAAGAGTTTCAAAGTGAAGGCAGCACCTACTTAGAGAAAAAAAGAATACTATTTTGTTTCTGTCAAATGTAATAAATGTAACAAAGGGAAATAACAAATATAAGCTTACTACTCACAATTGTTGAAATTATATGTTTGTCAACCAGTGATACTAGGAAGGCACCTGAACACTGCTGTCATTGCAAAGACAACAGGGAAACATCCACAACAGAGCATAGGCGCAGGAGCTGGCATTTTGCATCACACAGTAATCTCATCTATATTGGATGCTTCTAAATTGGGCCAACAGCAGTGCAGAGCAGCAGAAAGAAGGGGTGCTTTCCCACACCTTCCAGTCATCTGGTGACATATGTTGCAGCCACTCCACTGGCCAAATGCCAAACATGACCCTTAGTCCGTGACGATGACCAATATAACGAAGAAAAGGTGAAATGCATTCTCCTTCCTTCAGTGTGAGCAGATTTCTTTCTTTTTTTTTGATAAACTAAGATGTTTAATGACCACATTTGCCTCCCCTCTCTGCCCCCTGGTGACTTCTAAATATTAAAATGGCAGAGGCTCCGAACTGACACAGACCAGTGAAGAACACAGGTGTTAAAAAATGAGCATGTCTGAAAAGCACATTCTACAGGTTCCACCATAGTCTTTCCTAAATTTTGCATATCTGTTAACCTAACAAGATATAACTATCCTGCTGAAGGAAGGGCAATTACATCAAATGCCCTGGGATAATGACTTCTGCTGCTCCCTACAATTAAATGGCCTTTCCTTTCAGCAACCTACAACTTTTTAAGGGGAAATGCACAGAAACAACAAATTCTGTCTGTAAGACACTCTACTAATGCCCTGAGACCATGGTCTGCTCCCTTCCAACTACCCTGCAAATTCCCAGTTTGCTTTTGAGTGGGAACGCACACTCCATCCAAAGTAAACATGCTTGACATGGTTAATGTCCAAACACCTATGCTATAACTGTGATAACTCATTTTTCCCTTTTTCAAAAACAGCATGTCACAATGGGATCTGAAAAACTGCCCCTGGTCTCCAGGTATCCTACTATTTCTGATCTGCTAATAAAATGGTTACAGCAAGCAATGACTCTCTCTCTGGCACTATGTCTGATTTGTGTGACTCCTTCACACATTACTCCTCTGCTGGCAAACAATGCTCCATGTGATGAGAGTCCAGAAGAACTGCTCTCATAAGCCAAAAACCTTAGAGGAGGAACAGAATTACCACTGTCAAAATCACCTCTTACCCAACCTAATGTGAGTCACACAGGACACGCTGCAATCCCAGGAGCCACCGCTTCCCCTGGGGCTTGCAGGGAACTGCTGACTACCCCCCGACATGAAGCGTTTCACTTTCTCTGCTCGCTCTAATAATTACTGAAAATTCTTGAAAAATCAGCACCTCAGCCTACCAACCTGAGACAATGACACTTGCTCTGATGGGGTCTCCATTTTGCTTGCAGTTTAGGGTACCAACAAAATCAAAAAACAGCAATACAAGAGTCCATCAAGTATCTGGTCCTCAAACAACCCAACACATGAAGCCAGAACTTAATGTCACTTGGCAATTTCTCATCTGAAAAAAAAGGTCTTTATATGCTAAAAAGAAAAGCCTAAGGTTATTTAGGCTGTATTCCTCACCAAAGCCTGTAGTCAGACACCTGATAAAGCTATCCTACAGGTCTGGATAAACGCAGAGCACCTTCTCCAGCTTCAGTCAGCATGCAATCACTGGTATCAAATCAAAACCCAGAAGTACTTACATTACTTTCAACAGATGAACCTAGCAAAATTATTAGGGACGTAACTTTACTTATACAGTGTAGTCACCTCTGAGCTAAGCACAAATGTCTGTTGCTACTTAGGTGCCTAAAAGCAAAACTATGAACCTGATTTCCTATTCATTTGCAGATGTTTCCATTTCTGGTGAACAAGGTTGACCCTGTCTTGATTCTTGACTAGAATCACATCTTCTTTCTGGAGATGAAGCTATATTTCAAATGTTGTCATTCACAATCAGTTATTTATTTGGACACAAATAATAACAGTTAGTTATTTAGTAAAATGCTTAAGAAACAATGTATTTAAATTGCTCAAAATCCATTGTAAGAAAGATGACTGCTCTGACCAAAAATAGTCAAACAATTCAAATTATTTTAAAATTAGGCATTTTATGTTTTCAAGTCCTTATTCAAGCATGTGAATTACCTTAAGTTTGTTTGGTCAATGTTTTTAATTAAAAGACCATAATTTAATTCAATTAATTAGCAATTATTAAAATGGGGTTAATAAATTAAATACTGTCATTTAAAAAACATTAAGATCAAAGGTTATGCCAGTTTTGTCAACAGTAAAATTATTTCATTCTTTGGCCTTCCTGTATAAGCAAGGATCTTCTTGTCCTCCTGAGTTACACACAATCTCTACACATTACTGAATATACTACTTTAATCTTTAGCCAGCTTTTTCCATGTCTACAGAGAAAGCATGCAATAATGCAAATATGAAAGGAGTAACTGCATCAATTCAAAGGTGACACTAACATAATGAAAACAAAAAAGCTAATAAAAAGCTATTTATTGCTTTATTAAGCAGTTCTTTTAAAACCTTCCCAGCAAAATTCCTCTACAATGGTCTGAAACTGCCTGTCTGCACTAGATCCAACAAATCCATCTGACATACTTTTAATGGCCTGCAAAACAGAATAACGTCACTTGACAGACATACTCATGCACTGTCCTTTTATTACTATGCAAGGCATTGCCCACTTTAGAATCATCTTTCTATCTGCCAAGTATATTCACCTGTATTACTGATGTTTACAGATGATTAAAAATGGACGAAATTTCCTTTTATCTATATTTGTTTGCTTTTTTTCTGTCTATACACAAGAAATCAATTACACCAGCTCCTTTCTTCTTTCTTATATATGTTCAATCACTGTGCCTGTCAGGCACAGTTAGAAAAGGGAAAAAGCAATTTGCATGGAAAAAACCATTTTGCCTAGAGTCTTCACTTGCACAGCACCTTCAAATCCCATCTGTGCTTAGCCATGCTTTCACTGAATCTACAAATATTGTTTGTCGTTGTTGTTGTTTTGGGGTTTTGTTTTACAAGTGTCAAATGCAGTAGAGTAAGTTGTAGTAAAAGAGAAGGACTGTTATCAGTCTTTGGTAGTTCATCACACCATGCCACACAGAACCAATGTGCCACCACATCAAGTCATGTAAGGTTGGCAGATCTCTGCTGCCCTGAAAACTCTTGCTACACAGCCAGCCAAAACACACTTACCATGACTGTGGCAGGAGTTATGTTTTGGGACAAAGGACAAAAGCTTCCCATAATTCTCTAATTGCAGTCACACACCCTATTGAATTTTATTACAGCACCAGTCTGTGTAAAAGAAATTTTGATTTTCAAGTAAAAACAATCAATTAAAATATTAAAGACTGATACTGGATCCTTCCCTTTTGCTAGTTGTACCAAAAGTATATGCTGGTATTGGGGAGAGGATTCTCCACAACCCTGTCACTGCAAAGAGGTGAACAGGTGCCAACAGCAGGCACAGGCAGTGTTGGCTATTGCCCCCAGCCACGAGCACCGCTCTCCCAGCACTTCACCTGATGGTGTACTAGCTGATGTCACGGCTGTACTTGCTGAGTGCATTGGGCTGCTGCTTTCCAGCAACAGGCAAGAGCTGCCACCACTGTTCTTCTTAACAAATGTCTCCGGGACACTGGGCAGGGGCACTGGGCGGCTGATTCCAAGTTCCTCTTCCTGAGCTTGCTGTCTTCTTAGTGCAACCTGGGAACAAAAGACAAGACATAGTGCATGCTCTGTGGTTTTGAGCACAATTTATACTGGCAACAATGACAGATTCAAAGTTGGTTTTTCACTCTTTCTACTCTGAGTAGTGTTGATCATAGAATTACTAAGGTTGGAAAAGACCTCCAAGACCACTGAGTCCAGTCTTCAACCAAACACCACCACGTCAACTAAACTACAGCACTAACTGCCAGGTCCACTGGCACTTCCAGGGATGGTTACTCCAGTACTTCCGTGGGCAGCCCATTTCAGCACTTGACAATCCTTTCTATTCTTCCTGATGTCAACCTGAACCTCCCCTGGCCCAGCTTGACACCATTTCCTCTTGTCCTGTCACTACTGGTTGCCTGGAAAAAGAGGCAGACCCTTGCCTTGCTACAACCTCCTTTCAGGCAATTGCAGAAGGTCCCTCCTGAGCCCCCTTTTCTTCAAGCTAAACAACTCCAGCTCCCTCAGCCACTCCCCATATGGCTTACTCTCTAGGCCCTTCCCACAATCCAGCCAGTGGGTACAGAAGCATACAAAGATATTAAAAACCAACCCCTTTTGGTGTTCAAGCACATATGAACAAGCCTATGAAATGCTGGTGACATACATGTCTTCCTCCACCAAGGCCAAACAAAGACATATTACAGCTGACTACACTTCCCCAACACAGCTGCTCCTGGGACAAACACACTGCAGAAAGTGTAGTCACTACCCTCTTTTCTGCTGATACACAGCTGCTGAGGCTGAGAAGTTAGTCTGCTTGCAGGGTTCTGCTGTGCCTCTTATCAATATAAAGCAGCTCTTCATGAGGGCTTGCATCTGCAATCTTCTGCTCTATCCAGGCCTGCTAGGTTCCTTGCTGGCTCTTTGCTAGAAATTTCCTCTTCAAGGAAATTTCAGCATACAGTACCCTGTACACAGAGAACCATTATGGAAGAAGCACAGCAAATGTAAGGTGTCATCCTGCAAGCACCTCAGACAGCATCACACATACTGCAGACAGCTGGGGCAGGTCTGGAGAAGCTGGAGCTTCCCATTTCTTTCCCAACACTGACAATGTTCCAAAGCCTAGCTGGTCGTGGCCAAGCCCATAGGCACTACACAGTCTGGATGTGGGTGCAAACAAACCATATTCACTGCTTACAGACAGCCCCTTCTGCCTCACCTGAACTAGTAGATCAATATAACCCATCTGTCCACCCATGCCATGTGTCTAGGAGATAAATATGACACTGCTACAGCTACCTACCCTGCTACTTGTCAGGTGACTGATTTGCATCTTTACCTGAACCTTGGAAATCTGTTCCAGATTACAGACTGGGATCATGAGCTTTTCTTGATGGAAATTCTCCTGGGTATCTTGGACAAGACTTCCCTACATTTTCATGTTCAACAGCCACACTTTTTCCTAATACAGATGTATAATTCTGTTAACAGAAATTAGTACTAGCCTTTGCAATAAGAGGCATCCCAAACATAAGGTGCAGATTTACGAACACCACTGAAACTTTGACTTCACAAGCCAATAACCTTGACCTGTAAAATTCCACCAGCATCAAAGGACTCATTGCAGAAATATATCAAAAGGGGGAAAGACAGACTTTCAATGTGTAACTCCTACACAGATAAGGTTTAGCTGGGGAGGCTTTCAAAGCTACTTTCAAATACTAGGCAGGGAAGAGAATACCCCCAGGAGGGCCATCACCAGAGCCTGCTAGCAGGAGGCACCCAATGCCTGACAGAAGCAGCTGAGAAGCAAAAAGAGTCTCTGTTGAAGGGGATGCTTGCACGGGGAACACTGCACTTCCCGCTCCCTTCCCCGAGGCAGACAGCGAAGGGATCCACGTTTATTATCCCATGGTTCACAGCAGGCAGAGAAAGCGCATGTAACTTGGGCATAACAACAATTTCTGGACTGCCATACCACCAACAAGGAGGAATTGTTTAAATGAACGAAAACTTACTACCACTGAGTTCTGAGGACTTTTTATATAACTGCACTGAGTAACAGAATCAAAAAGCGGGGAAGGATTTAATCCAGGGCCGCTCAGGTTTCTAAAACCTGTCAGCCCGACACACATTTTATGCGCGGTCACGAAGCTCTGAGCACACACCAGTTGCAAACAGACGGGTGCGGGGTGTAAGCACTGCCTTCCCTCGCAACAGCGGCCCCAACGCCTTGCCAATAATTTGCCCGCAGGGGATCGTTTGCACCAAGGAGGGTGTACAATGCCCCTCGCTGAGCTCAACTACTCCAGCGGCCATTACGCGCCCAGGACTCCTCTTAATGAAGTCTGCAAGATGAAGCTCGCAAGGGCTAATATAGCCCTGCATTAACACCTCCGGCGGTGTGACTTCAGCGAGACTACCCAAAGAAAAAGTTACTCCTACCCTGGATACCGTTCGTTTTCTTAGCCCTCAGAACACTGAGCCCTCGTTTAGATTTAAAATGACACACCTACACAGCTAACTGAAGAGCTGCTATATACAAAATTTGGAACAACGCTGTTAAAAAACCCCCCAAACATTAAAAAGTTAGAAATGCGCTCAACTGAAGCCACCATCATCAGGAAATGCAATTACACCGAATCTGAAAACACCGGCGCAAAATATTCAAGCAATTAGCTGGCTAGATTATTCATTTTCTAGTTAAAAGCAAGCTGGAAAACGACCACTGACGGCAGTTTAGGTCCCGCTCCATGCAGGTTCTACAGCCGCCCACACCCTGTGGAACTGTCCACAGGGCTGGGATGTACCCGGCTCGGGGGAGCGGCGCTCGGCCGGGGTGCGCAGCTGACCGCTCACCGCTGCCGCTCGCCCCGACTGCAATCCTCCGCGCCTTTGGGGCATCTCCGTTTTTTATGGAAAAAAAAAAAATTAAATAACTTAAAACAAATACAGCGAGAAGTCTCACTAACATAGGAACGCGGCGGTGTAACTCTTGACTCCAGTCCACGGCGAGGCTAACCCGCGGCTGAGGTCTCGCAGCGCTGCGCACCGCATCTCGGCGCGGCCGCTTGGCCCCGACGGGCACGACAAACCCTGGGCACGGAGCACACACACACCCCGCTGCCGGCAGCGCTCCGGAGGACAGCCCATCCCGCTACGGGCACAGCTCACCTGCGCTGCCATGACGCGCTGCCGCTCGGCGATCAGGCTGCACTTGTTGCACTGGCAGTCCCGCCACATGCAGAAGCGCTTGTGTCCCTTCAGCGGCGAGGAGTAGCCGTGGTTGCGGCAGCGGGCACACTTGGGCAGTCGCGGCCGCTTCCTCCCCGCTGCAGCGCTGCCCCTGTCGGCCAGGCCGGCTGCCATGGGGGCCGCCGCCTTCCCGAAGCTGCTCGCCTTGTCCCCCGGGCCCGCGACGTCCGGGGGCTTACTGAAGGCCGGGGTGTCACCGGGCATCGCGGCAGGCGGGGGACAGCCGGCAGAGCGGTCCGCGCGGTGCTGTCCTCCCCTCTCCTGTCCCGTCCCGTCCCACCACCGCGCGCGTTTTGGCGGGCAGCACCAGGCGGGAGGCGCCCCTCCTGCCGCGCCTCCCCCACCTCTGCTCCTGGGGGGTCGGTGCGGCCGCGAAATTACTTGTTGCTATCCCGAGGGAGCGGCCACCCTTCCCTCTGCGCTCCTCCCTCCCCCACCAGGCCGGCCTGTGGCAGCAAAGGCGGGCGCCGTCCAGGCCGGTCCCAGTCGGATGCACGGCGGGGCGGTGGGTGCAGGGCCGGGGGTGGCAGAGGTGCTGCGGGGCTCGGCTCAGCCGCGCTGCCCGGCAGGTCCCGCACGACAGAATGCCCAGGCCCCCGTCGGGGGCGCTCCGCGGCCGCCCTGCGGCCTCTGCGCACCCTCCTTGCCCCGCAGCGGCCAGCGCAGGCCGTGTCCATGGTGGTGATGCCGGACGAGGTCTGAGACAGCAAGGCGGAATCGATATAGAGAGGCCGTGCTTAAGCCCAGTGGTCCCTCGGGTTGGGCAGGTCAGGTTTGGGCAGGCGACCAACATGGCGTAGCCCAGGGAGAGGTGTGACACCCGAATAAAACACCCAAGTTGCCACAGCTCAGCTGCTCTTTGTCGTGAGGCTGCTGGCGTCTTGCTGGACTGCATCCTCCCTTTACGGGTTACCTCGCAGTTGTATCCCGCAATGTGTATAAAGACACCTTGATCAATATCTGTGTGGGCACGTGATTCCAGCAGGTATCGGGGTGAGTGAGAGTATGGTGCTAACACGGTAGCCATCACCTCTGGAGCTGGTGTGGGTGGCAGAGCGGCTGAACTCTGCAGGGGAAGACAAGCGAAGATGCTTTTCTCTTCTTTACATAGGCCGCCCTTCCAACTTGGCACTGTGATTTATACATGCATGCAGCTCTACAGATATTATTTACAGTATTAATATTTCCTCTGTTACACCTTTAAATCTTTCTGGGTTCAACTTTAAATGACGCTATCTTCATGCTGAAATGAAACTATTAAATTACATCTCAATCTAAGATGAATGACAACTGTCAAATGAGTGACTCAACAGAGATGAAGCAGAAAGCATCTGAGATTATGTGAGGCTGATTTATAAAGATTGCATAAAGATTTCTATAACCCCAGCTTCATGACTCAGCATATCAGATGGCAGTAAGTTACAGTAGGTAGAAATTTATTTCTGCTAGAAGAAGCCAAGAAAGGCATCTCTCTCTTTGTGATCAGCTAACTCCAAGCTAATTCTGCTCAGACTGAGCCTCCAAGCTGGAAACAGTGAGTGCCTATCTCTCAGCCTGAAGAAAGCCCCAGATCCTTGCCGCTTGATGCTTTGCATTAGCTTTTAATAAATGACATTTAAAGAACTTTTTCCTTCATGGTACAACAATGGAGACATTTATGGCACTTTCCATCCTCCAGAGAGACCTCATTCAAACCCTCCTGTTAAGCCCCAGTCGCAAGCAGTCAGACAGTCCACAAGTGAAGGCCGAGCACAAGCTGTGTGGGCTTGGTATGACCATCATTCAACTCGCAGAAACTGAAACTTTTCCCTTGCATCACTTTGCTGGGATTGACATTTCTGATGTCAGTAACTGCACATTTTCCCCACAAGATAGGAGAATATGAACACAATGTTTAGAGGAACAAAATTGGGATTTGCCTTTACATGTAGTGGCACATATCACTAATGTTTAAGGGAGGTGAACAATGTAGGCATACTTAGCTTCACATATCAAAACATAAAACTCCTCCCTGAATGAAACCAGTTGAGATCTTCTCAAGTCATATGGGCATTGATCAGTTTCCAAAATTTTGTCTAGGAGCAAGCCTTGAATATCCAGTTTGTGAAGTTCAGTGCATGGTGGAACACACACAGAGGAATGTTTTCAGGTTCTCCCCTACAAATTATCTTAAAGTCAATTGAAAATGCAAATTAAAAAGTAGATGAAAGGAGGCTAAATCAAAAGACCAAGAAAGGCAAAATAAAATAAACCCAACAGAGGTAGGAGAAGAAAATCAGAAATGACAGCAGGGGTGGAAAAGGAGAAAAGGTAAGAGAAGGAGAGTACATAAAGCAGACAAAGACAGACAAAGGATAAATAATAGCAGTCACCAGCTGTTTATATATGACTTTTCACTAGAAACTTAAGTGGGACAGCCTACCTCAAAGATGAATTACAGGATGCAAAAAATGCAACAGTTCCAAGAAGAACATTAATTCATCACTCTGTCACGTAACTAGTATTTTCTACTCCTGCTTTTCAGGCCAACTGCACAGATCTGTATTATCCATAATGTCACAGAACCTACTGTACAGAAGAAAATATTAATGTTGTTAGTACCTGTTTGGTGTTTTGTGTTCTGGATGAATACCACCAAAATAGATAGATGCCTCATGAATACAAGTACACGATTGATCATTTAATAATGAATTGCTTTAGTTTTGCTAGCTCAAGTCACACGTTGAGTATGGGTTTAGAGTGCAATGTTTTTCTCCATTTTTTTAATGGGTATTTGGTGAGGTTGACAACACATTGCTGGATTTGTCATCTGTGGAGTCATGAAGTAATAGGAGATGGTCATAAACTGCTGTTAGTCCTAAGACTAACCACAATAACTGCTGTTAGTCCTAAGACGAATCACAATAACCTCACTGCAAGTCTTCAGGAAATTTAGTCATTCATTTAATGTACGTCTAGGTATCTCTGGTTTGAGTCCGTCCAGTGATTATGTCAGTGACTTAAGATTACTGCAGTTTGCTGTCACCTTTGGAAATAACTGTAATTAATATTTCTGATGAAACAACAATGAGAAGAATCAAAAGACATTTTTGCTTTTCTTTTTTTTTTTTTTTTTGGTCTTAATAGATATCTGATAGTTGTCCTTTAGCTTTAACTTTTTCTTTAAAGTCCAATACAGCATCTGTTAGTGATGATCTGTCCTTTGCTGATTCATGTCTTTAGCTGATCTCTTGAACCTTGCAAAAATATTTTATTTGCTAACAAGATTATAATTTTGAGGGACAAATGTGGGCAAGACGTGATCCCACCACCACATTTCATATGAGTCAGCAATTCAGTGGGGAGATTACAAATTAAAAAGGATTTAATTCTAATGCTGTTGCCTGGGAAGTGACGACCTTCAGTTTCACAGAAGTCAGTGAGGTTGAGTGCATTTCATTTTAGAGAACTGCTAGACCTGATTCTGTTTAATTTTTCTTTTTCCTGTCAGTGGGTCAAATCAGAGGGTTTGTGAGATATTTTTGACTCTGACAGATCATTTTATAGACTGTATCCCCAGGGCTGGTTGTGGATTCCCAAAAGAGCCTCAGCTGCAGGAGTGGTGAGGGATAGAAGATAAAGCATGCACACTGCCAGTCTGCATTGTTTGAAAACATCTATGTGTCCATAAACACTCTGGACGTTTTGAACAAATATCAAAGACAGAGGGAGTCAAGCAAAGAAGAGAAACCGTGCCAGCACATTCCCTGAGACACTGATAGGAACTGGGAAGCTCCTCGGTGTTGAACTTTAGTGTTTGCCTGCAGCTTTGGGTGTTTTGGCTGCCCTACAGCCATCTGCTTAACAGAATAAACAGGTGTAGAGGTACCCTCGTTTCTGCTCCTCCAGCTATGTCAGTCTGCACATGCGTTTACTCACGTGAGTCATCGGCTAGTTTTCAGCTGGTTTACTTGTGCCAGTAGTCTCCCATGCAAGTGTATTCGCTGGAGCGACAGACATCGTCACAACTAAAACACTTGAAAAGATACTTCAGGAAAAATCCAGTAGGTGGCATAAATAAGCCATGCATTTTTTATTTATTTTTTTACTTTTCATTTGTACACATGTGCAGTTCTCTTTCATTCATTCCTTATTTTAATCCTCCTTTAACTTACAGGGAAGCTGAAGTTTTGTCACTTGGCTCTTAAAACTTCATCCCCCAGGCAAAGTTTTGTATTTCAAGCAGAGGATTTTCTCCATGCTTTCTGGAAGCATATAGGTTTTGGGGTTGTTTTTCCCCCCACCTCTATATTTATGTTTCTAGCATTTTCTGTTTTCAGGTTATACTACCTGCAGATCTCAAACTGCCTGCACCACAACAAAAGGAAAGGGTTTCTTACTGGGCAGATATCTGAACCCAAACCTTGCCTTGCAATTCTCAGTATTTACTAGATTTTATAGTCACCCTTACAGCTGTTCTCTCAGACACTTCTCTGTGATGATAGATAGAGTACTGGCACCAGGAGCATTACTCCAGATCAGTGAAGTCTGATAAACCACTGATGGCTTTTGCTTAAAGTCATTTCAGTCAAGCTGAATCTTTAATTCAGACTTAAGATTTTTAAGTGCCTCAGCCTTCCTTGCTCCAAAAATGTTTCTGTGTCATGGGCATTTAGGGATAAGGTTTCAGTGTGCTACTTGGTTCTCTTCTCCTCAAACTCCATCTTTTTTTTTTTTTTTTTTTTCCCCCTCTGGTGCTCCGGGCTCCACTCTCACTGAGTGAACAGCTAAAGCAATGTATAGTGCTGCCGCCTTTCCTCAGTGAGAGTGAGGAGACTCCTTGGGGTGGTCCACAGCTTGCCAAGTAAGCTCAGGGCTGTCTTCCTGCATCAGCCCCAAAAGCTGCTCTGCTTACAAAGACCACTGTTTGTAGCAAGATGGGATTGTGTACACTCTTCAGCACCCTCAGTTCATGTTCTTTTCTCTTGGTACAAATCCATACTCACTGGGAAGATAAGGTGTCAGGGGACCCTTCTCCAAAGGGTGCAAGAAGGAATGTTGGCAGGGGGCAGGGAACAGCATCATGCGTATCCCAAGTTGGAGAACAGGCCTGCCATAGCAGGCCTTAATGGCCACTGAAGCAGCGTGTTTATTCACACTCTGGATATTGGTATTCTTCCAATAAGTATGGGGCAAGAGAGCCTTCACATCAGTAACTTCAGATGAGCCACAACTGAGAAAAGTGATGGGTGCCTAAGCAGACACGTTTGTTTGCAAGATACACATTAATGAGAATCTAGAGTTTAATGGTCCAAATGTCAGGGTTATGGTAAAAATTATTTATGTAAAAATAAAGAAAAGCCTACCTGTTACAACAAATGGCTCTTCCCCTTCATGGCTGTGAGTCCATATCAAGCTGGGTAGCGTCTATTGTTAAAACAATTCTGGGAATGATTTTAATTATTTTTCTGGCTTTGTTTCTTTTTAGTTGCCTTAAGAAAGTTTTATTAAGGGCTATGGGAAGAGATTTCTCTTCTAGTAAAGAGGGGGAAGATGTTGTGGTGGTCAAGGCCACCACAGAAGTGACCAAGGAGCCACCAGGCCCAAGAACAGCAGAGGTCTGCTGGTAGGCAGGTACTAATGTACAAAAGTGCCTCCATGGCCACTTCTGCCCTGGCCTTGACCACCGCAACATCACGACTGTTCCCAGAGCATCCTATGAGAGTCTGCCTGGGCAGAGTGTAGACAGCTCTCGCACACTCACGCAACACCCGGGGTGGGTAAGCACATACACACACAAGCACTTTGGTGAACCACGCTGAGAACAAAGAGGCTGGAGGGGCTCTTTGTGTGGAGTTCCACGGACAGAGTTTATTCCATACATTAAGGGATCCAGGGGCAAAGAGCCTGGATATCACAGCGTCCAGGAATTAAGTATGGGGAGGAGAAGGGGCAGAGAGAGGGCCAGAGACCAATGGAGAAAGAGCGGAGGGGAGCAGCACAGGGGGGTCCAGGGTACACAAACCAACGGGGAAACATGGAGGGAGGAGTTGGGATACAACAACCAATGGGGTGTTGAGGAGGGGAGAACATTCTGGAACTAAGACTTATAGGGAAGAAAGGGGGCGGTAGGCCAATGGGCCAACTAACTGGGAGTAATCTACATATCACGACGAAGGACTATGGGAACTCGCTGTGACTACTGTGGCACTTCTGTACATTGGTACCTGCCCACCAGCAGATTTCCACTGTTCTTCGGTCTGGTGGCTCCTTGGTCACTTCTGTGGTGGCCTTGACCACCACAACAAGTCCAGCGAATGAGATTGTCCCACACTGCTCAATAAAAACAGGATTAACTGGAAACAAAATTCACTTTGTTACATTATGCCAAATATAATACAAAACCAAAGCAGTTTTCAAGTTCAATGAAGCAAATAGAATGGAGATACTTAAAAAATGCATATGTTTATCATATTTCCACCCTGACTAATTTTACTACTAACAAAAAAATAGCATTTTTTTACACTAAAACCTACATTCTTCGTTTCCTCGTTTGTTCATGCAAATTGGAATAATTTCATTGCAGACATAAAGGCTGAAGAAAACACCCTGTCAGCCACTTGAAAATTTCAGTCATGGTTAATAATTGACTTGGATAGCTATTTGAAAGCATTATTAGGCCCAACGTATAAAATAGAAGTTAAAAAGCAAGTGTGGAGAAAACCACTGAACTGCTTCTTCTCAGTATTCATTGTTCATTTTAGGCACACTTGAAAATTAATTGGATCCAGTGACTTAGAACATTGAAGATTCTTGCATGACTCATTAAGCTGACATTTCTAACATTCCTAATTCACACAGTAAGAATGATAGAGTCGCATAAGCTATACGTTTGAGCTCCTTCATCAGGGTAGGACTACTGAAGAGAATGCCCTTAGTCTTGAATATCATCATCAATTCAGCTCTAAGACATCTGTAATGGAGCTGAGTTTGATAGACTGCCAGAGTATGAAAAACTAAGCTCCAGCATCTTAAAAATAGGCAACACAATTAATTGCTAGTTTTTTATTTATGGTCTTTAATGTTTTAATAGATACAGTTAAATTTCCACTTCACTGAGCAAACCAATTGGGATTTAAAGGAAGAAATAGATCATTTCAAATTATAAAGCACTTGCTTTATTACCTATGCCTTCTCTAAATGGTGCAAGTTTTTATTATTTTGCATTCTTGATCTTCAGAAACTTACAGCTGCTGAAACTCTGTGGTTCTGAAGGACATTTACAGCTGAGGTAACAGAAGGGGTAGGTTTTGCTATGTCAATTTACTATCCATCCAGTTTTTTTATTTGTGTATTATTATTTGTTGCACATAATTCTGATGCTCAATAGAAGCAAGGTTATTGTTACAATATCTCCTTCTGATTTATTTTCATCTTTTTTCCTTAAGCCTAAATAAATATATTTTTCACATAATTTACTGCTCTCAGGGGAGTATTCTGTGAGACTTCCCATTAAAATCAGTGAGTGTAGCACACATGCTTGAGAGCAAAGTGTTGTGCTGCTCTTCCCCCATTTCTTCCCATTTCCTGTGGGAAGCCTTTCAGATCCACTGGGTGGGGCAGGGGTATCAGAATTGCCTCCAGAAACAGCTGAGCTCTTCCAAATATTTTAATCAAAGTCAAATGACTGTTACTTAATCAGTCATGCTGTGAAATGACTTGATGTGAGCTGCTGACCTTTTGCATTTCCTAGCATGGGAAAGAGGCTTTCTTCTTTGCTGTCGGCCGGCCTCTCTTCCCCTGCAGCCTCTCCCATTCCAGCCTCCATGCCCCAGAGCTCCTAGAGCAACTGGGCAGTTCAGAGGTGGTCCCTAAATGCTATGGACAGTGAATTGGGTCTTTCCATCTTCAAGGGTTTGTGTTGTCATCCCACCTCCATGCTAGGAATCCAGTCCAAAGAAGGGACCTGGGAGATCTGGGTCCCAGGAAATCTATGCCTATCAAGTAAAGCTTTACTTAGTGCTATCAAGATAATCAGAGCACTTAGTTGGCTTCCTTAGGCAACAGTTTTCTTCTATCACTTGTGTTTCTGTCAGCAGTGTTGGGGTTGATGATCTCTGTACATCATATATGCACATTTGGTAATTAACAGTCATTGAGTTCCTCTGATACTATTGGTGAGAAGCTGGTAAGGAAGATGACACACTGTTACAAATGAGTTCAAGTGTTATTAATTTTAATTAGGCTGGCTTTGTCGAGACACTGAGATACCTTGAAAGGTGATGGAAACACTGTATAAAAACTAATTAGTCATCTTAATTTTTTGTCATTTATATGCAAACAGGGCATTTGCAGATGCCAGAATAAAGTTGTTAGCCATCCCAGCTAAGTGCATGAAAATATTCACATTGTCTGAGTAAAATATTTTAAAATATCCTCAGAGTTTGAAATTGTAACAGATAGCACATGATGAGGTTGAGAACAAAGAGTTATCTTCTCTGCATGGTTGTTTAAGTCATTCTTTTCTCTTACCTGATTTCAAGAAACCAAGGCATGGAGATTGCCTTTCCACTGGAAGGCAGCTTCTGTGAATTCACAATAATGACATCTAAGAAGATTGTTCATTAGGCACCTAAGGTAAGTAGGGTACACCTCTAGTATTGCCCGAGTCTCTATTATAAACATAATAGCCCATAATTCCTCTTTGCAGGACTCACTGTGTTCTACTGCCTGAATGATACATACCTTAAATACCTGCCTGGATACTCACTTTGCTTTATGGCCCATCAGCTTGCCGATGATTTGGTCCTCTGGGTGAAGAATACATGCTTTAACCAACTTTGAGTAGCTGTTTATTCTTATGTGCTGTAGTGTTGCAGTGGGGCTACTGCAACATGCATATACCAAACCAGGAGTCCTGTGGAAAGGAAATATATACGGACAGACAGATTCTTGCTAGCTGTTTCAGAGATGTTTATTTCTCCAGCCGCATGGCCGGAGCTCTGCCGAGGAACTGTTCCAGTCACGGGACCAAGGGTCCTTCTGCCCGCGCAGGGAACACAAACCAACCAGTGGGAACGAGGCTGAGCAGGGGCAGGGAAACCCCGTGTCTGTGCCCTCAGGGCCCCTCTCCCAGGGCTACACGGCGGGGGAGGAGACCCCAACACTGTAGTGAGATCCCTCCTGTCTTTTTTCAAAACAAACTTGAGGAACAATGTGAAAATTACACATAGATACACTCATGTACCTGAGTTTTTTTCCTTTTTTTTTTCGGAAAGAATAGTCCCTTGGTTACAATCATGGTATTGTTAAAGTAGGAGCTGTTATCAAGGGTGGCAATGTTATTAACAAATAATATCTTTTATTCCTATTCAAGAATATATCTAAAATAATTGTTATTATCAATATTAACTTCTAGGGGGCACTAGTTAACTACCTAAGATGGTCAAAATAACTGATGTCCCAAACCAAGTCATATGAGATTGCACTGTTGATCATACTTCAGAAGTGGACCAGTGATGGTGGTGGTGGTAAAAGGAGACAGTGGAATACTGGAATTCAGGAATGGCCTCAAAATGCCAGTTAATACAACCCTTTTCCTAGCAGGGGACAGAAGGAGTGACTTCTGCACACTTAGATCTATTTGGATGCTACTGAATAGTAGGAAACACAATGTCACTATGATGAGAGACTCACTAGTTTACTCACCATCAGCAATGCTAGAGAGAAGTAGAGAGGGTAGCGATAGAAGAGCTGCACATTTTCCCTGCAATTCTGGACTCATGCTGTGCCCAAGGCTTCATTTAAAGTCAAGACTAAGTTTCCACATGCAGTCTCCTCTCTACCTTTGCCCCACCAGTATCTCAAGAAAAGACATGGCAGTTCAGGATGACAACCTAGGCATCCTTGCGCTGTTGTTTGTGCTTTTTGTTCAGCTTTAGGATCAACACACTTGGCTGTGCTCAGCCACAGAAGAGGATCAGCTTTGCTCTCTGTGGAGGGCAATCACCTACTTCAGGTACTTTCAGGCAGTCTGTATTACATTTCAGGATTAATTCTTTGGAATAGCTAGTTCCTCAGGTCAAGTATTTATGTGTTGGACAAGCACATCCAACTCAGCTTGTTTTCATGTTTCTCAGTAACAATGCATGCCAGCAGCAGACCATCGAAACCCCTGTTCAGGTCCATGATAGGTGATTTTTTTCAGGTTTGTTCCTGCCTTTGAAGAACCTTTTTTCTTGCAGTCTTGAGGAGAATAATACAGAAACCTTCCTGCAGTTGGAAAAGAGTTACAGCCATCATCTTTGCTGCTGTAAGTTAGGGCAAGTGCCCCTTTTGATCTGCCCTCTGGTGAGGAGTGGGGGCTGGGGTGACCTGTTCGTGTGAAATATGTCTCCTGCACCAGATTTCATGGCAGGTAATTTTATTGGCATCCTCAAGAAAATCATCCTGTAATTTGAAGAGAACTTTAATTCCTAGAGCAGAGGTAGATCTCAGAGCCTGGGTAGCCATCCAGTACCTCTTGGGTAGACTAGTTCCTTACAAGTGAAAGAATGCAACCCCCAGAGTTTTCTCAGAAGGTAAAGTCAGGCTCCTGAACTTCTTCCATGTTGACTTGGTAGAAGAGCTGTAGAAATCCTGTGGTTTAGCACAGGGTTACATGGCAAGGTTCCTTTCTCTGCCTATGGAGCTTACCTTTCTGTTAGCAATTGTTTTACAGTGTTCATCCCTTCTTCCAAAGGCAATTCTGGGCTACAGGGCACAGCATTTTTCCATCTCCTGACACCAGATCTTAGGTGAGAATACTGTTGGTCTCTTTGCACAAAATTTGTGTAGAAAGCAGTGGGCTACTAATTCAATGTTAAATTAGAGAAAATAATTGTGACCAAGATTTGCATGTGTCAGCTCATACATGCAGCCCTGATATGTCAACACTTGAAAGGGGGTTATTAAAAGAGGAAGAATTAATGAACTAATACCAGAATACTGAAACAAACAAACAAAACCCCAACTCAACCAATCAAAAAACCCCAACCCATACTCAAAAAGAAACACATAAACAAAAACTCAAACCCCAACAAACCCCTGTAACTAACTGCCCTGTCAGAGAATCGGGCCGTTGTCTTCTGCACGCCTGCAGCAGTGCTGGATTTATCCTGCCTGCAGAGGTCTCCCCACTCCACAGAGAAGTCATGGGGAAGGCTGAGGGAGGGGGAACAGCCAGCATGTGCTAGGTTGCAGCTGGGCTCTCCATCAGATCTACAGGGCACAGTGGGAAGGCACTGGATGATTTTGTTCATCCAGCTTAAAGGAGGCATTTACAGTCATATCTGTAGCATGTTTTCATAAACTCAGATACATACCTTTTTTCACATGAATATGTGTCTTCTTTGCTTTCAATTCTTGACCATATTCTGACCAAATATGAGTTGTGTGAAGGCTGGAATAGGCAGTTACCATGTGAGACAAAGATGGAAACAAACTCAATATTAATTTAATTCATTTTAAAACTCACCCAAATTTCCTGAGAACTAAAACCTGGTTTTGCAGAACTAACCTGGAGAGTTTTCTGTATCTCTTTGCCTGTCTCTTTGCAAACCATCTGCAGAGCTTATTATTTCAGCACTCACATAATGTGAGATGTTCTAAATTCCTTATTTACAGGATTTGTCTCTTATCAAAACAAAACTACGCATTTAAACTTCTTCCTTATTTTCAACTTTCAACTTTTTAGCAGCTGTTGTTTGCTCTGTTGAGGGTGGCAGACTTTGGACCTGTCTGCTGGGGACACTGTGACTGTAAATGGTGTCAAGTTGCATTCCATCTTCCAGTGTCAGGTGCCTCTGCTCCACCTGAAATGGACAAAAAATGTACAGATCATTTTTTGTTCTCATCACACTGCTGATTCTTGTTTAAGCAACTCTCTGGCAAGTTCTCTTTCAGTGTTACAGATTTCCAACTTTCTATTGTGCCCACAAATACATAATACTTTTCCTCAGTTGCTTCAGTCTGGTTTTGCTAAAACAAATCTCATTTTGTCATACTGTGTTTCTAATCTCTCCCAATCTCTTTGTACAGCTGTTCTGCTCACACTTCTCCCAAATCATCAAATGCAGAAGGCATAACGTGCTTCTTGCTCCTCCTGCTAGGCTAGTGATGCAGATTAAGCCACCACAATAAAGGGCCCCTGAACAGATGTATCTGGTTGGACTGGAAAATTCTCATGATAAATTTGCAAGAATGAGTGCATGGTGGTGGAGTGGGGCAAGCCATTTCCAGGGCCAGCCCCTGCCTGCTCCCACCTCCTCACTGCCAAGGGATTGTAACTGTCTGACTCCAAGTCTCACTCACCCTTGGGACTAGAGAAAAGTTGCCTTTCCAGCAAAATGCCCAAGAGCAATGCAGGGGTGCTGCACGATGACTGCCAGACAGAGCAGGTGGCTTTTCATGCCTCAGAGAAAGGTGTGATACCATAGCCAGGAAGTAGAGAAGGATCTTTCCTAATCTGCCAGTTCCGCCATGACGTGCAAATGAAATCTCGTATCTTCACCTCAGTAAAGTTAACATGGCTCAATGAGGAAGGACAGCATTACTGGGGGAGCATGAGCTACCCTTCCAGCTCTGCAGCTAGCCAAAGCTCTAGAGAATGCAGCAAGGGCTGCTTCTGCAGCAGTGCTAAAACCATTAAGTGAAAAGCTGAAAAAAAATTACCAGTACGTCTATTAGAAATACCTCTTAGCTACTTACATTCAAATCAGCACTTAAAGATTCCAAAGCACACATACAGCTTTGAAATAAATGTTACCCCTTATATTATCTAAATAATAATCCTGCAAATGAGTGTAATGGTGTTTGGAGTACGTGGAGATTGAGGTTTGTCATTCACGGCTGAATGTATTTAATATAATCTGCTCAAGTATAATGAGGCCCTTATTTATAGGTCTCTGCATAGAAGTCCTTGAAGGGCAGTTTTGTATTGCAAGAACTATTTAAAAAGGCAGTTTATTTTTTATGGTGTTGGCTAACCAAACATACATAGACATGGTTCTCAAGAAGAATGGCTACCACTCACCAAGTGGCACAGGGTGAAGCAACAAGGCACCGGTGGATAAAATGATAGAGAGAAAAAAAGGTCAATCAAGCTTGCCTGCCATGCCCCCACTCGCTCTAAGGCCCCAGGTGAAGTGCTCACAGCAGGTGCCAACTACCTAAAGACTCCTGTTTTCCCTAATAACCCTCTCATTCTTGAGATCTCTTCAAGAATGATGCATAGGGTGGGAGTTTTGGTGTGTGGAAACATGCTTTTTCTTTCAACAGGAAAAACTGAAAATAGTTAAGGAAATGGAACGCTTACAACAGAAGTTTTGAGAATTCATTAATCACCTGTAGTAAGGAACCATCTGATATATTGACAAAGGTTTGTTGTACTGGGTTTATATAGCCAGGTTTTGGTAGCTGGAGTGCCACAGGGGTGGCTTCTGTGAGAAGATGCCAGATGCTTCTCCACATCCAGTGCCAGCTGGCTCCAAGACAGACCCCCTGCTGGCCAAGGCCGAGCCCATCAGTGATGGTGATAGCTCTTTGGGCATAATTATCACTGCATCCCGCAGTGGTAGGGAGGAGGAGAGAGATCCAGCAGGCAGGAATTGTGCAGAAAGATTGATTTATTTAATTATTTTACAAACTCTTTTATAGACTTTTTTCTTCATAGTCTAATTGGACAAAAGATCAGCCACCCCCTGGGGTGATTGGCTAAAATCCTAAAACATCCATTGTCAAAATATTTTTCTATTATACCATAAACATAGTTCTACAAGGTCGCAGGTGTTCATAGCTTATAGAACTTCTGCTAATATCTTCGTGAGAGAGAAAAGTATCTCACGGCTTAGAAAGAAACAGGAAAATTTCTTGCTAGCAGCATTTTTGTATCCACACGTAATACGTATAAGAAGGGGGGAAAGCTGCTCAGCAACAGCAGCTAGAAGAGAGGAGTGAGAACATTGGAGAGAAACAGCTCCGCAGACACCAAAGTGGAGAAGGAGGGGGAGGAGGTGCCCAAAGTGCTGGAGCTGAGGTTCCCCTGCAGCCCATGGTGCAGCCCATGGTGAGACAGCTGCAGCCTGCAGCCCAGGGAGGTCCATGGTGGAGCCGAGATCCACCTGCAGCCTGTGCAGGATGCCATGGCAGAGCAGGTGGATACACAAGGGAGGCTGTGACCCTGCTGGAAGCCCACTGTTGAGCAGTCTCCTGTGTATCATAGAGACAGCATGCACAGGTCCTGCCAGGAGACTACTCCTGCCTGCTGGAGCAGGTTTGTTGGCAGAACTCATGGCCTTGTGGGGGACCCACAATGGACTGAAGAACCGCAGCCTATTGGAAGGATTCAAGGTAGAGAATTTGTGGAGGACTGTCTCCCACGCGATGGATCCCACACTGGAGCAAGGTAAGAGGAGGGAGGAGCAGCAGAAGCAACTTGTAATGGACTAACTACAACCCTCATTCCAGTCCTCCTGTGCTGCTGGTGGAGAGGAGGCAGAGAATTCAGTAGTGAAGTTGGGCCTGGGAAGAAGGGAGGGGAGAGGGAAGGTGTTTTAAGATTTGGGGTTTATTTTCTTGTTATCCTAGTCTGATTTGATTGACAGTAAATTGAACTAATCACTCTGAGCCTGTTTTGCCTGTGACAGTAACTGCTGAGTGATCTCTCCCTGTCCTTATCTCAACCCACCAGACTTCTCTCTCTCCCCATACCATCTGAGAAGGGAGTGACTGGGTTGTTTGGTGGGCATCTGGCATCCAGCCAGGATCAACCCACCACAGATGTATACAGCTGTAAGACAATACTACTTTGAGCATGACTTACTTATGTGCTTTGTTTTTGTTGCCTAACAACCTGTCAGGAAAACAAATGTGCTGTTTTACAAACAACTTTAAGAAGTGGTTACAATCCTCTTTGAAAAAAAAAACAACCCACCAACAAAATCTTGTGTTTACTGAGTAGTTTCTTACAGATAGGTTCCTAAATATTTGTGCAGGTAGCATGCAATTCTGCAGCTCCTTAAACAGCTAAAACCACTTTACTGTCCAGTGGTGCCCAAGGTACTGACACATTGGATGATGTTACACGAACTAAATAAAAATTGCAGCAACTGATGGAAAAAACAGCAACCAGGTGGCTCAGCTTTAACCAGCACTTCCCTTCAGTGCATGTGTGCACAAAGACACAACAGCCAAAGTGAAGTAAAACAGGCAGGAATTTTTAAAATTTACTTCCCCAGGCATTGCATTAAGTTGTGAATAGTAAAGGCTAATACTTCCACAATTCCAAACTGAAATACGAAACAAACCTAAACCTGGGTACCCCTTTCCTCTAATCTCACTGTGGTCATTTCAAAAAGCATTTAATGCAAAATCCTCCTTGCATGTCTTCCAACATTGCTCTTTGGCCCCTTACTTCTGTCCCTTGTCCCACACCAGGCCTTCAGACACAGGCCCAAGCATCAGCACATGAACTGAACAACTGAAGCATCTCTTTTTAGTGAGGAAATGTTTGTAATTGACACACCTGGGTGCCAGCAGAAGAGCAGGAAGGGATGAAGTTTACAGACCTGCATGCAGGCCGAGTCCACTGAGGAGAGCTGTCTGCAGCTGCAGTAAGAGCATGAATGCTTAAATGTTGTTTAGGCCAGCTTTGCTGGTGCCTTTCAAAGGCAGGAAGATGCCTGTAATATTTGGGCTGCTTTCCTTCCAGGAAACAGCTAGTCCTGTGTGTCAGGGACTGACGCCAAGGCTTGCATTAATTCACACCATGGTTGAACTGGACTTGTAACAGCCAGACTTCTCAGCCAAAAGTATGAGACACCAGGAGAAATGGACTAAAAAGCTATTTCTAGAATAACTTGAATTCTTCCAGCTGTATCAAGAAGATAAAACCTCTGCAAGTATGTCTTGTAAAAAATGCTTCCTTCAGTTGTTGCTCTTAGATGAATATTTTGTTGGTTGATTTCCATAATATAAAACTCTACACCAGTAACTCTCACCTTTTAAGTGGCAGACTCACTTACAAGTATGACAATGTATCTGGAAAAAGACAGTGACATATTTTACAGTCTTGAAAAAGTGCCAGATCTCTTATATATTCACTGACAGTCAGAGTTCAAAGGTGATGACAACATCATGCTTGGATATACTGAGAGTCAATCATCATCTGACCTGAAAAACAAATGCCAGCAGGAGTGTGTAGGGGGAGCTCAGGTCAGAGCTGGTATGCATGGTAAGCCCCTTAATCCCAGCACTGGTGATAAATGCCATCCAGCATTACTAGGTGGAATTAAACTTGGCATCAGGGGCATCAGAGGATACAAACACTTTTGGGAACCTCCTAACTATTTCCTGGGGAAGGGCCTGACTTCCACAGTATGAAGTACTTCAGGTGTCACCTCTTGGAGCTGGGAGTACCATTTAAGAGAACAAAATTCTAAGGGAAGTAATTATTCTTTTTTTTTCTTTTTCTTCTTATTTTTTTTTAAGTGCTTAATCATTAAGTCTACCCAAATAGGATTTTAAGCCAGAAGTGATATTCACTGACTTTAGTATGATAGTCAAGTTAATTTTGTACTTTTCACTTATATTCACTAACACATACAAAATTTTGGTTCCTTTCAGCAATCTTCCTGATATGGCATACCACAACAGCCTACTTTACCATACAGCTAAAACTGGGGTCACTTTTCTTTAACAAGGCGTTTTAGCCCAGGAAAATGAGGTTTGGGGGCAAAACTGAACATTGCACAGAAATGCAGAGCTCAAAGCTTCATCTAACATTTTCTGAAGCTATAGGCAGTTAGTTTCTTTTGCTTACCAGGAAAATGGCAACTAAATAAATGCAGGCACTCCAAGTTGCATAATCTGACACTTGTATAGTGTCAGGGTGGTCAGATTCCTCCACAGGTTTCTGTCACTTAGAAAATGTTTTAATTTCTGATACACCAGATCTATTCAGGGGTGGGGGACGAAAACAAAAGAAAGAAGAAATGTTTATTCCACATTACTCCTCTTATGCTTTTTTTGCAGGTATTAAAGTACCTTTGGTGACTCTCGCTGTGTCATCAGTCACCCAGACTACCAGACTAGTTGCTTTAAACCCTTTTATGATAGCTGCACATCCAGCAATCCCATCACTCCCACTGGTTTTTGCAGGGAGAAACAGAAACCTGTTCCAGCATGGAAAATAACAGTCATGGCCCTCTGCTCTGGAAAGCTATATTCATGGGCATTTTACATTCTTTTTTTAGCTCCATTATGTACAAAGAGGGAGTTAGGCTATAGTTTGTACAAATAGCACGTGCAAATGAAGCTCAGTAGCAAGGTAAGACCACAGCAACAGAGACCATCGTTTAAAAACTATTTTGGGGGTAAAGATCCACTAGACATGTTACTAATTAACCTATTTCCTATGGCAATACAGAGGCACTACTGAAGAGAACATTTATCAGACGGCTCAGCATACTCTTTATCAGTCAGACTTTGGAGCATAATCTACATGCTTTAAAACTGCCATCATAGCCCCACAGAATCACAGCATATCTCAAGTTGGAACGGACACATGAAGTCCAAGTTGGAACGGACACATGAAGTCCAACTCCCCACTCCTCTAAAGACTACCTAAAACTACGGTCATAAGATAAAAGTCAAGAGTTAAATGTGTGATCACTAACACCCTTAAAAAAGCACAAGTAGTCTGGCTTTGGTCAACCCAGTGCTAAATAAAAATTACATTCTTGGTAAAACTGAAATTAGAAACCTTCTCGTGTTCCGAATTCTGTCCTGGCAGTATGTCTCTCCGCTAGACAAGAATTTAATCCATGAGATACAGGCAAGCATGTATAAGTAACTGAACTGGATTTTCTGTAAAATTAGATTAAGTTCTGGAGAAAGATTAAAGCAGTCATCCATTTTCTCCACTTCATCAGCTTGATTTGTTTATCTCTAGCACCACGTGTATTTTAAACTCATGAAGACAAGAACAGATTCTTGCCTTTGCTTTCCAGACAGTTGTTCAACTGGGGCAGGAGATGGCAGATCAACAGATCTGAAAAAGACTCAAAAGCAACTCTTGCCATGCCCAAGCCAGGGAGATCCAACTTGCACTAATTCTGTTTAATGATAAAACCACCCAGATCCTAAGGGAATGAGGAATTCATTGGGAAGCTGGCACTGCAGTTGTGTACTATGTATGATGCAATCTCAGGTCATTCGGTGGGTGCCTCACAATTCAGCTCCCTATTACACAGGACAGCCTGCACTCACTGACAGATGGCAAAGTGAGTGACATTTTTCTGGTTTTTTGTTTGTTTGTTTTTTCAGCTGCTGCTCTCTTTGCTGTCAGTCTTGTGTCAGAGGGAAGACCTTATTTTCACAGTGATTTGGCTTGTTGGGTGATGTACCTCTATACCTATAGCATGTAGCATCGAGGTGAGAGAGCATCCACAATTTATTAGATGCCAAGTGAAGAGTGAGAAGAGAAGCTGGCCAGAGAAGTGCAAGAGTAAAAACTGACTGACCTCAAGGGGTGGGGGGGCTTGTTTGGGACCACTGTGCTATGTCCCCCCCAACAGAGATACTTCACCTGCCCTTTGTCCAGGAGACACTCGCAAGCACTGGGGTACTAGCCTAGCACTGGTCATCACACCGTACCTGCAGTGCTGGACCAAACCAGGTCTGACAGAGCTCACAGAAACTTCTTGGCAGGCCAAGTCACCCAGTCAATGTAGGCCAAAGTGAGAATGGCTTCAGTGAGTCCCTATTTCAAAGGGACTTTGTAGGAAAAGCTGTTTGATAAGGACTTAGGGAGAGAAGGACAAAGGGCAGAGTGTAACAGAACTGTTCAGATCCCTTGAAGGAAGGCACTGAGGTGTCTTTCTGTCTCATCAGGTAGGTCAGAACTGACAAGGATACATAGGCACTAGCTTAGGACTTGCTTCAATGCCATCTAAAAGCTTCGATGCCATCTAAAAAGCATCCCATCCACCAAGCTGCCAGGATTGTTTGTAAGATAAAGCTCAAATGCTTTTATTTCAGTTGATAGATACTTTTCAGTTCAAGTAAACTGCTTGAACACAGTCCTTCAACACCTCCCCAAGATGCTTCACAAGGCTGAGAGGTCACCTCTTAACCAAACAGCAAAGGGTGCAGCCTTGGCAACATGTGCAAGACCAGCAAAGGCGGATCATCTTGGGCAAAGTTCCTCCAGTCATCAGGAAAAGCCTCATGTGGGCACTGTCCAGTCCTCCCTGCCATGATTTACCAATTTAGCTTGTTTTCCTGCTGCAGTTGTAATGTGCAGCATTTCTGGATGATGACAAATCACAAGTAAAACAGGAGAGGAGTAAAACAGCATAATGAAATTTTATTCTGAAAATACGGCAAGAGTCTAAGGCACTTCAAACATTTCAATACACTTGACTAAAGTGAATGTGACAAGGTAATAGCATTCCATAAATACTCACCAAGAACTACACTCAATTCCACTCAAGGGGAATATACAGCTGGTACCTCTAATTTTATTCTCCAATAAACATATATGGAGCTTATAGACTGACACAGTTAATAAAAATATGGTAACAGGACATGTAATTCTTCATGTAGGTTTTAATTATTAAGGAATATAAAATGTTGAAAATACTGTGTGAGTTAATTTTATAGATACTAGTATCTTTTATATAAAAAGTTATACATTATCCCCAATTAGCAACAACTTACTTAGTGAACTTCAGACCTGACAAGAGGCTCTATCCCCATTACCTACCCACTCACCCACCAGCTCAAGATCCATGGAGCTGACTACATAAGCAACTGCAACTTCTGAATTTCAAAGTAATTAAAAACATGAAAATCATGTTGGAATGAAATTTATGAGAAGTTTACTGTGATGAAGTCTAGGCACAGTAAATACATTTTAGAATGACTAGAAATAAGCCACTGGGATACCCCTGCATTGACAGCTTTAGAAGTCTTAGTTTGCACATAACATACGAAAGGATAATCTACAACAAAGAAAAACAGGATTTATGCCAGTGTACAGAAAGATGAGTATGTGAGCAAAAGAACAGTTCTGGCTAAGGTTCTCCACTGAGCACTACTTTATGCTTGCTTCAAGTTTACAGTTTTCTATCTTTAGCACTAGATCTCTGCTTTCACTTCGCTGGTGAGTTCAGGCACAAGACAATTACATTCAGTATCTGTCTCAGTAAAACAGTAACATTTAGCAGCTTAAAGATGGCATAGAGATTTTTTACAGATATTTATATGCTACTACTCAAACGTGGCTCTGTGGGTGGGACCAGGAGATGTCCTTCTGCTAAGCCTAGGAGTGCCCTAAAAAAGAAGAAAGAAGAGTTAATCAAAATGAAATTATTCCAGCCAGCTGATAGAAAACACAACACTCAAAGTTACTCTGTTCAATTCCTTACCTTTAATTGTACAGATAATTTCTTTTTTTTATTTTAGGAAGCAAAGTGCCAGCTATCGTACAGCCTTTTAACTGAGAGCACACGTTGTTTAGACAGTGAAATGTTTAGCAGCAGTTTATCAGGAGAGTGAGTCAGGGCTAGAGAAGAGGTGGATAGCTGCCAAAACACCTAGAACAGCTATGTTTCAGTTTCCAGGTCAATAATTATCATTAAAATGATACAACAGCACCTCTGTGCACTAGCCAGAATCAGTGAACCTTGCTAGTGAGCTATCTGTACCCCCTGGTAATTGGGAGGAGAAGCAGGAACTATCCCCCAGCCAGGCTTCAACCTTCTGCAGTCACCATGTATTTTAAAACGCACATTCCACTTAGCAGCACAGAAATTATCTTATGAATAAACTCAAAATTTCATGTGCTGTACTGCTGTACAGCTGTCAGGGAGTACACTTCTTGTTTACATTTCACTATATTGATCAGCAGCAGCAAGGCAGAACATAAACTACAGGAGGCTGTGTACTAACCGGTGACTGGGTTTTGGAAAAGTTGACATGGGCATAAAGGAGAACCGCTATGTCCTTATGTCCAGCTTCCAGGGCTATTGAAAGTGCTGTGCTGCCATCCTGAGAGAAGAAAGGAAGAAACAAGAGAATTAGTGCTTGTACGCTTTAACAGACCTCTTAAAAGCCCTATCAGCCCACAGAGAAGTGAAGTTATTAAGTGGAGGCCCTACTGCTCATACAGACATTAATTTACAGTCTTGTTTAATTTCTTTTGTTTTAAGGCTTGCACTGCTGTTTTATGAGGCAGTCCAATTGTCAGAGCCTCGTAATTTCTCTCAACAAGGAGTCTCGATTATTGCTGTGGAAGAATGAGCACACCATTATCACAATAACGTTACCATGTAGTGCTGTGTAAGACCAGAAGATTGGGCTGTCTCAGAGAAACTACAGTGTCAGTAAAAAAGCAGAAGAGATGATAAGGGAGGGAAGAATGCTAGTCAAATATAATGATAATTGCTGTGTTAAAATGATAATTTTTGTGGTATAGCTCCCATCAACACTAAGAGGAATTGCATTCATAATTTCAAATGCTCCTTGATGGAAGTCTAAATACAAACAAATGGACTTTCCTAGTCAAATACTGCCACCTCAGTTTCTCAGAAGATACTATTGCTTTCAAAAACCCCAGCTCTTGAGGGTTCTAGAAGCAAAAAGTGCTTTAGCTGGAAGAGTGTTTTACTGATCTGCTGGTTTTCATTTGGACCATGTTTGGTCCAGGAAGAAGCAGATGTCAGGAAACCTGTGATGTGAACCTGCTGCTTGGTTCACTGCCGGGCTTTTGGCTGTTGCGCACAGAAGTTTCTACAAATAATGCCAGTATTTGAAATGTCTCACGAGGATGGAGCACACATTCCAGCCACTGCTGTAGCACTGGTATTGGAACAGCTGGCCCCAGTTCTTAAATGGTAAATCCTATTTCCAGCATGGTACACAATGGACAGCGTCCACATGGAAAGTCTTATGAGACTAAAGGGAGCAATTATCCATAAATCTCATTGTCCTGAGCAGACAGGGAGCTAGAAGAGCTGTCTACTAGAATGCGATATAATGCATGACGAATGCACAGCACTCACTCTCCAGTCAACACAAGTTCTTAAAGAGAGGTGCTGAAATCACTGTGGCACACGCTAGTGGGATGATGCTCAGCTAACTACTGATCATGCAGACTGGAAGAGCGTCACTGTGACACTCAGAATGGCATGGGGAATGCTAAAAATCTCAATCTCACAGCACAGACAAATCCATGAATAAGCAGCAGTCAACCTGTGCTTGGGAAACTATCACACTGGCCACAGGAATAGTTAAGTATCATGTCCCCATAAAGACTGTTAATTAGTGATTTCATATCTAATAGTGCTAACAGCATCCAAGCAGCAATAATCTAGACTGCCCCCAAAAATGTTTGTTAGACTGAGGTCTTCTTACATTTTCCCCTCAGGCCAGATGTTACACACTGCTAGCACTACAAGCAACTGAGCTGCCTCCTGCAGCAGGTGACTGAATGAAGAGAAATTATGTCTTTGCCTCTCTGCAACAGCTTCAACAAATAACCACCCATTGCCCTCCCAAATCCCAAACCCAGGCTCCATTTCAGTGTTCACTAGGAAAAGCAATAGGAAGAACAGAGAAGTATTCAAGAAATGTTGTTAACAAGAACATAGTACTGGCAAGAAACAAGCTAAGTCAATGTTTTCAAGCTTGAGAAATCTATATATCAAATTGTCTGCTGACGGTGTAGGCTGCAATGATCCCTGCAAACAAGAAATATGCAGGTGTCTCACTTGGCACTGAAGTCACAGTCTGTATCTGTTTATTGTCAGGACAGTGTAGCTTCATGGCTAAGACTGAACCTATGGTCTCAAAAGTCATGTGTGACAAAAACACAGTGTGAACATCCTGTCAAGAGAATTGTAGCACTGATGTTTGCCATGGGCACAGAGAAGTAACACAGCGAGGCCTTAACTCACCAGATAGGGTCCTAACCGAAAACTGGAAAACTCCTTTGAAAGGGGAAAGGAATGTCAGAGGGAAAGATGTTTTACTATGAGCTAACCATTTTTTTTTTCTCTTCTGGCCACTAAACACCTACAGCTAACCACAGAAATAGCTACCAGGTAGGTCTGTTAGAAAAGTAAAAATACTAGCCAAATAATCTCAGCATAAGCAGAAGATTCATGCAGCTGGTACTTTGGCACTCTGAGTCAGACATTCACCCAAGCAGATTTCAGAAGCACTGAAAGGCAACTCACATTGTCCTCCAGGGTGCTGTTACACCCAGGCTGAGCCAGCAGAAGCTTAACAATCTCCACATGTCCGTGCTCACTAGCGCACATCAGAGCTGTAGAGCCCTCATCATCCTGGATATTGACATCTGCACCACAGGCCAATAAAGCTTTAACCATGTCTATCCGGCCATGACTCACAGCTAGCATCAGTGCAGTCTGACCAGCCTGCATGGAGAGAAGAGGAAAACCCAAGTCACTACAGAGACAATCAGTGACAAAGCATGAACACTTTATTTTTTCGGACACTGTGTTTCTTCTGGGGGGAAAAAAAAAATGTTATTTTGAACAGTACTCTCAAGGCTTTGATTGCCATTATTTAAACATCTTTTATGGGTCATATATCCCACATTCACATAGATATTTATTGAATTAATGGAAGATATCCAATCTATTTTCAGACAACTGTAGTTTTTTCAAAGGAGCAAAATGCTGCAGAATTTGTAAATGCCACCCAAAATTCAGTAATTCAGTTCTTTCACACAATAATCAACCTTCATTTTTAGAAGAGGTCCAGACCTGAGGCTCAACCATTCTTCCACACCTCCATTTTGTATACAGCAATCAAAAACATACATAAAAACCCCACAGATGAAGAAAGCAAATGAGAGCAACATTTGAGCCGACAGAACAGGGATGGGAGCATGGAAGGAACAGTAAAAAGGCAAGAGGAGTACAGCAGTAAGAACTGTGCCTCCTGAACCGTTTGACTGACCTGGCTGGCTTTAGCATTCACGTCCCCACAGCTGAACAGTTCCTCCACTGTCCTCATGTCCTTCTCTGCTTCCACAGCTGCAAGTGCAGCAAGCATGATGGGGGTATAACCAGCCTTGTTCTGATGATTTACATTACAGACATCTGCAGAGGGATGACATAATTTCTTCAGAAAGCAAGAACCCAAAAAGCAGTAATTGTGCTAATCAACTGAATAAACTGTCAGTAGAGCGGCCTATAAAAAGAAAAAGTAGCAACTGGTTTCATAATGGATGCAATTCAAGGGAAGGTGGAGAAGAAAAAAATAAACAGAGGAGCTCTTGAACCTGAGAAAGAAAAGAATTCTTTTGCACTATGTGTACAACACAAGAGACAGCACAAAGACATTTTATATGTTATCATTTAGAGCTTTATTAGTATATATTTTTTTCCTTTTTTAAAAGCAAGTGATCTGAAATTTGACATGATATTCAGAAACACTGTCAGGACAGTCCTTAAGCTCTTCTCCTAAGGGCATTCACACTGCAGAATAAAAATGGTCCAGCAACATGGTCAGTGGAAAAGCTATTTCTCTTCAGCACAAACATCTTCCTGCAACTGGTGTTATTTTAAAAATCTCCAAGTGTATTTCAACGTGTTTCGGAGCTGCCAAAAAAACTCCCCTTTAAGTTAAAGACTGCTGCCAGTTCCACAGTGTATTTGACCATGAACAAAACTGCTCTGGCAGCAAACACAGGCAAGTCCTCTGACCAGTGCCAGCAACTGACAAGAGTTCTCCTTTTTGTTCAAACCTTGCCTCCAGTCTGTCTCTGTTCCTAAAATTCTGCAGAAATTCAGCAGTGCTTATTTGTTTACTGGGCAGCAGAGTTTTCAGTGTGCTCATCATATTGGAAAGCAGGGACTCAGATTTACGTAAACACTATCTGTAGACTAGGGGTTAAACTGCACCACAGATATCTTAACAAGCAAAAGTGGTTTAGGAAATTTTTCAGACTTAACGACAAAAGGTTTTTTTTTTTCAGTGAAAACAACACTTCAGAAGCAATGCAAGTGCAGATGGAAGATACTGCAAATTTTTTCATGTTTGGTAGACATCAGTGATGATACCTTATACCCAGTAGACCAGTACTACTTTCAGACATCACTTCTGTGAAGCCACTGAAGCCAGAGAACACAATACTCTGCTACATGCATTATGTCATGAGTAATGAATAACTTGCAGAAGTGGTGTGTTCCTACTCTGACTAGACTACTTCAGCAGAGTTTTCTGAGGTCACAGTCAGCTCCTTCTCTATGTGGCTAATGAGCGAAACTGTTCTCCTGTTTGTTCTCTTGGTGAATTTGCTTCATGCTATGGAGGATTCTCTCATCTTGTCCACTCTTCCCACCAAACACAGACACAGAGTTCTTGGACTAAGAATCTACCTGTGATACAACCACACTGCAAAACTGACCATAGTGACCATTCAGACACAGTCCAGAGGAAGTTTGTTGAAATCTGAAGGAATCTGCCTATTTGCAAACATTTCCAAGTACTGGCATGAGCAGTGTTCTCCTGCAGAGAGAAGTACCTGGGCACTAGTCACGATTGTTAGATTTTACAGGTAACACCCCTGGTGTTCTCACAGGCATACACTAGCAGCTATAACCTACAGTTATAGGTTATATACAGGAGTCCTGACTTACAGGAAGAGATGAGCATGTTCCTGCTACTCTGAGACACCTAGGGAAGCAGAGGGGCAGCTCCCTCCCACCACACTGTGCTGCAGAGCCAGCCTGCCCCATTTCACCATGCTTCTGACATTCCCTGCATTCCCCTGCTGTGACTCACTCTTCCCAAACACAGACTGCCTTCAAAAGGACCAGAGATTTCAAAGCGCTCACTTTCCTGCTGAGGAAGTCTCTCCATGTGTGACACATGTGCTAGGTTATCAAAGCTGAGATTTGTATCATTAATATCCTTGTTTATCTGATGCTACCCTTCTGGATTTATTAATATTGCTTGGCTTACACTCCAGACATGTCACTGGCCTAGTTAAGCTTTCACAACCAACTGTGACGGGTTTTTCAACTAGTTTAGAAAAACAAACTTCACTCAGGGAGCAAAACCAGGATTAAACAGATTAAACATCCAGCCTGGGACCAGTTTCAGTGTGTGACACCTTCTGCTGGATGCCATCTGGCACACTGCATGTGGGGAGCAGATGCTCCAGACTCTCCCCTTTGCCACTACTCTCTCTGCATGTGTGTTGCAAGGGGATCAAGAAAAGGAAGCAACAAAAGCAACTACATGAAGCAGCATCACATTGCTTATGGACTAGGAAAAGGCTCTTCTGAGACAGAATGCCATATTGCTCCAGTTTCTCAGGAAAGCAGCACATGTGGTGGCCAGAAAAAGCTTCTGCACTGCTCTAGATAAAGCTAGACTAGTTTGCATGTTCAAGATAGGTATTGAGGTGTACTTCAATGCATCTTCCTCCATCAGCACCCTACAGAGTGCTGAGCAGCAGCTGTGCTGCCTCCCAAGAAAACTGCTGGAGGCTGGTGCTGCTGAACTTGGGACTACAGTCCAAGAGTCAGGAATCTACCTATCTCAACTCTGTATATAATTCACTTAAGTGTTTTTTTAACTTCTTCAAGAAGCATCACCTCCAAAGCTAGTACTAGAAACAAAGATTCTAGACCACCTAAGTGAGCCAACCATATAACAGTTAACAGTTAGAACGCCTGCTGGAAGAAGACCAAACTTGACCTCTAGCCCATCAAGGATTTCACCCATGAGAATTGCAAACCCAAGAATAATTAAAAAAAAAAAAAAAAGCAAACCTACTTGCATCCAGAAGAAGCTTCACAATTTCGAAGTTAGAATGTGAGACACTGTAATGCAGAGCTGTGTTGCCGTTTCCATCTGCCATGTTGATGATATGTCTGAGGACAGCAGGAGAAATCTCTTCAAAAGCAGTTATGTAGTCTCCAACCATTTCAGGGACAGCTGACTTCTGACTTGAGACACGAAACCATTCATGCTGGATGGTATTTAAACAAAACCTCTGCCGAAACCAAGACAGAAAAATTTACATATGGACAATCTATTTAAAGGATTTTCCATCCCACAAGTCAGCAATGCAGGTCAAGCCTTTTTTAGTCCAATGTGGGAAGAAAGTATTCAACACACAAACAAGATGTACAGACTGAAGCTTCCCCTCTGACTACAGCCCACTTTAAAACACCAATTGTTTACTTCCTCTCACTTCACCTGACTTTCAGGAATGGTTCACCTCTGAGGGCACAGAATTTTAGGATGAGAATACTCCCAGAATTAATGGTTATCAAATACTGGTGAACAGAAAAAAAGACTTGCATAACGATTTCCATCACATACTTAACTAAGCTTATGAATCACTGATAAACTCAAGACTTTCTCACTGGACTTAAACAGCATGCTAAGTCAATTAGGCCCAGTTCCGAGGCACAAATTATCAAATGCACAAAGTATATGAGAACTGGCTGGACAGCAGTTCTGAAGAAGAAGAGCAGAGCATTACAGATGATTACAAACTGAACCCAAGACAACAACATCACACTGTAATGTAAAAGGTAAATACTGTTTTGGGGTGAATAAACAGATTTATAGCTTGCATGGCATGTGATGCAGTCCCTTCCTTCTGCCTAGTACTGTGAAGACAACAGGTGGACTCCTTTTTCTGGTCTGATCACTGAATAACACAAAATATTTGGTTGAAACAGTTTCGAAGATAAGCAGCAAGAATGAACCGAAGTCAAGGAAATCTGACCTACTGGACAGACAGGAAGGACTGGAGATGCTCTGCTGGAAGAACTGCTGAGGAAAGAAACCCTGTAACATCTGTTGCAGAAAAAAGAAAAAAAAGAAAGAACCCGTTCTTCACCTGAGGGCTGGCTGGCTGCAGTAATGAGATTTCAGTTTCAATGAGAAGACGCGGGCTACACATTCAGGACAAACTTTCCCATTGGCATGGACTGAGACTGGAGGACTAGGTGACCTATCTGTTGTGACAAGGTAGGTAGAGCAGATCTCACTGTGAGCCAAGAAGGCTCCCACAGTCACCACCAGTTCTGACTTTGAGACTGACTGGAAGGACCACCATATCTCCTCACCTACAAGGTGGCCAGTAAATTCAAGGGGAATTTTGCAGAGACAATATTCAGAAAGTTTATCTAGCCTCTAGGGAAAACACACCGGTAGCTCTAGAGGTGGCCTGTGTCTGGTAAAGAGAAAATATTCTACACACACCAGTACTACATATATATCTGTACTACATAAACACATTTACAGAATATTTTACATCAGTGCTACTATAATGTGATGTATGTATTTTGTGAACATGGGGAATTGAAACACAAAAGTGCCCATAAACTGACACAATAGAGTATTTTTTATTATTAATTTAGGCAGTACTGAGTGCAAAATACCACTAAGAAACTATTTTTAGTCACTTATCACACACATTATTAAATAAACAACACACTTCTTAAATTCCATTAATCTATCACATTCAAAAAGGTGCAGTCCACAGCTTTTTCTGGTGTAAACCACAGCTACAAGAGCTGAATATGTTGGAAGAGGTTGGGACAACTTATACAGATCCTTAGCTATACTGACATTTAAACTGTTTGGACGAGACTTCTGTATAAGCAGACAGACAGAGGACAAGAGCTGATTAGTGTGCAGCTTCCACCTACAAAGCACTATTTATGCTGAAAAACACTTTAGGCACAAGAAAGAAAAACGTAAATTCAAATTACACTTCCAAGGCAGAGATCATCATGTGGTTATGCCACTTTTGACACTTTCAACTCCAAGAGGGCCTAAATCATTTGTTGTTTGAATGCCTAACCTACTCCTGAAGGACAAACACAGGATTAAAAACTATCTGTCACAACTGTATGAAACAACCTTTCAAAACATTCCCTGGACCACAGATGTCAGAACTGGACACAGACAATACTACTGTGTCATACAGACAACATTATTGTCTTTAAGAAGTTGCAGATGCTCTATAGTAGAGGACAATGACAGTGAACTGTTGCCTTTTATATGCACAAGTATAACAAATGCAAAACTCAATTTCATATCATTAAGCAGTGTTCCTTTGCTTTCAGACTGCCCTCACAGAGTAGCATAGGAAATCTCTCTATGAAGCATTTCCAATAAGGCAAATACCATTTTGTTTCTTGAGACTTGAGTATTTAAGTATTAACAACGAATCCTCCTTACTCTCTGCAGCACTGATAAAAACCACCAATGCAGTAAACAAGACAAGCAGCATCCCTGTGCTTAGAAGGAAGATCACCTAGTGTTTCAGAACAGACTCTGAGGTTTTGTCATAGGAAGCAACAGGCTCCTCACCCACTGCAGTCTCCTAATGTGAGGCCTGAGAGCTGCCCAAAGCAGTGCTAAACCAAAACACCCACAAGAATAACACAAGAACACACAGGTTGTGTTGAAACTGCACTTTCATGTTACTATTTTTATGCATGTGCCGTGAGACAACACTGAAGCACACCAGGTATATTCTCTGGATGAAAGTGTCCTGATAGAAAGAGATTTGTGAGTCTTGTAGGAAAAATGAAATCCTCTTCTGCCTACCCACTATGGTTTCTGGTAAAACCAGAAGTCACCCTTCCCTGAAGTTTTCCTGTTGCATGACCTGTATTGCTTACCACATCTTTGTTGGTTAATGCCTTAGGGTCATCAACGTTGTTTCTCAGCAGGTTACAGGCAGAAAGCATCTTTTCACTTAGCTCGTATCTGAGGGAGACAGCAAAATACATGGCATGTTTCAATTTTCATCTTAGCATTTCAGTACAGAAACATTAGTTTTTCTGAAAGTTCTCTGAGAATTAAAGTTTCCAGGCAAGCCATCTGCTCCCACCATGCAGAAACCATGCTGGCAGCTCTTCTCACCAACACTCCCTCCACACTGAATGGAGACAAATGGGGGAAGAGCAACAGGAATGAAGAGAGGGAAACACATCACTTTTGTGTTCTAAGACTTGGCAACCCTTCTAGTGGAAATTCTCACCTACTGCTATATGACTGCAGAGCACACATTATATGCTATGTGCTTTGATTACTTGATTAACAAGGAGCAATGCCAATAGTTGTGATGGAAACAGAATTAAGCAGTGGGAAAGAGCTCAAGAGGCGCCTCCCTGCCAGCTCCCATTCACTGGAACTAGCCTGTCTCATCCCACCCACTCTGGAAATCTACTCTTTTTTCTCCAGCCCTCTTTAATTTTTATACTTCTACTCCCTTGTCATTACAAAGTTCAAAAATAAGGTCAATGCCTGTGCCACATGTATACCAGGCTGTAGCCAACCATCCTTGCCTACAACCTGCACAGAGGATAATGGCAATTTTTCCAGAAAATTGTCCCAAAAATCAGAGAAGCTAACACATTCATGTGTGTAAGGTGGGCATTTTAGCCCTCATGGGTTACAAGCCAACTGCTAGTGCTTCTAGAGTAATGAAATTCTCCATCACTGCACGGACCATGGCCATGCATGACCATGTGCCCTGCCTCTTCCCCTTGGAGGGCATTGCCAGAGCAGTCAGCTTGAAAAGAAGATGCTCTTTAAATACACATGGCTATCTAAGCTGTCTGCTGCTCTTCCTCCCAATCACCCCTTGCTAGTGTAAATATAAATTAGAGAGCTCTTTTGAGAGACTGCCCATGTATTTTTATGCCACCTGTAAAATAACAGGCTATGCTACAGTACTCAGTAAGCTCAGGGCTCTTCAAAACACACAGCTCCAGGGCCTCCAAGCTCTTAATTATTAATTTCTGCATCTCTTTTATTTAACAGCTGACAATTACAGATAACTTGATGCTAAGCTACATCTCCAGTGAAACATGACATTAATTTTGTTTTAGCTCTTTTACTGTTATTATTCCACCTACATAATTTTCCAGGTTAGCATGCTGACAAACCCATTTTCTATAAGATATCCCTTCACTGTCTTTGTTTATACTTCCATGCCATGAGGCAGAGGTGACCTCCTTGGAGGCAGACTCTGGAGAGGGTGAGCAGCCTACCTCTCTCTGATTTCCACCTCCTCGGCCTCACACTCTGGGAGAGGACTGTCCTTCTCTGCCCCCACGGCGCAGACCTCTGCAGCATGGGGGGTGGGCTGCTTTTCCTCTGTGTGCTGGTCGCAGGGGTACTCGTGGCCCTCGCACTCCTCCTCCGAATCTGAGGAGGAACTCTCCTCGGAGCTGGAGTCGTCGCTGGATGTGGTCTCATACCTACAGGGAGAATGCGCAGGGGCAGAGGTGCTTGCTCAGTGCCATTCCACGGTGGTCAGTACCTTGCTTGCACTGGCACAAGTGGAAAAATGTCTTGCAAAAGCTTTGTCCTTCTGTTTTCTACTACGAGACCTCTTCTACTCACTGCACTCAGTGTTACTGGCAACTGACACTGTCATTATTATGTACACAGTGTGTAATGAAAAAAGACCAACCTGTTTTAAACATAAGTCTTAACATTTTGTCAGACCTTGCCTTATGCCCAAAATGAAATTACTGTATTCAGAGTAAATTGTGTTGTTGCTTTACTAGGCAGATATAAGTAGGGAAGCTAACACACCTACAGTGAAATTCCCTCACTATATGTAATGGTATTTTTATCTAATATGTAGGAGATTAGGTAAGTGAGGTATTTAGGCTACATACTGCACAAAGCAATTGTACTGAAGAAAAACTAATCTAAGGAAAGGGCCAGGAAAGGTATATAAAAACAATTTAATGAAACCATTTTAAAGGTCTTTGCAACATTCTCGAAAGGCAAGTAATATTTTTTAAAAAAAGACAATTTTCCATACTGTTCTCTGTATTTGTGTAGGAAGGTCTCTGTATTTATTTAACACAAAGGCAGAAAAATTAATTCTAGGGCAATGGCATCTCTTGCTGTATTGTTTAATAGTATAATGCTGTGCTTGTCAGCTGCCAAAGATATATACAAGTTTTCCTTACTAAAGCATTGCCTGAGAAATGTCCCCATGTGTTTCATTTTCCTGTGTTAAATCTAGCAGCAAATCTCAAGTATTTGAGACTGATGCCATATATGACTTGCAAGCACAAGAGGATTAAGAGGAGCTCAGCTGTTCCATTCTTCCTTCTGATCCTTACACTCAGCAGTTGCACCCCAGCCTGAAGGACAGGCCAAACCCATGCAGGCTCTCCTGGGTTCTTTCTCTTCTTCCCACTGTGGAAGTGCTACAGTGACAGATGTTTTGGAGACAGGTCTCTTACCCGCCATTAATGCCGACAAACTGCAGGTTCTTCTTGGTGTTGCTCAAATCCTTCTTCCCATCCCTTTTCTTCATGATAGATTTGAGTGTGTTCTCATTATTAGCACATACTGTTAGAAAGGGAGACAAAGCACTTCTATCAGTATAAATCCGTAGCCGTGCTTTGAATGCAGCAGCATTAGATGATTTTTCAAAACAGCTCTCTATTTTTCAACAGCTCTCTGTTAAGTTTACCATCTGAAGCTGGGTTTTCTAGTATTTATGTATATACAGTCATGGTGTGACATGCACATTGGAAATACAGAAGAACAGCTTCAAAATCAGCTCTGGGAACTAGTTAAGCCTAACTTTCCCATCTTTCAACATGCTGCTAATCTTCATGATGCTTTAGAAAACTTCAAGAAAAGACACGGGCTTTTTGCTTTTCTTTGCTATTTGTGAAAACTTTTAACACTGAAATTGGTTATTCTGTTAACAAAATCTTAATTCTTAGTGTCAGAGAGCAGCAGCTCCTTGCCAAAATGAACACATTAATACAGACAGCATGTTTAACAATATAGACAGCATATTTAAAAAACTATTCAACAGGGTGGGTAGACTCAGTCAAGGAAGGTCTTTCAGATTTAGTATTCAATGAAACAACTTTTAAACCAATCTCGATGCATAAGACAGGTAAAACATGCATAAAAATTTAAGTATTTAAAAAGAAAATTATTAACCCTTTATCTTTCAGTAGATTTTTCTTATGAAAACACTAAATGGCATTTCACTGATGCGCTACAATCTGCCATTTAAAACCTAACCACTACGTGCAGACACAGGGTCTCACACTGTGACTTTCTCCTTAGCTGCATCTTTTCTTGCTTTTGCTTTTCGGAGAATATTGAGAACCTTCTTTAACTGTATTTCATATTCAGACTCCACCAGCATGACGAAAGGTGAATGTGAGCCAGTTATTACCATAGAGACCTGAGGCAAGCTGATCATCCGTCAGGTTAATTGGAGTGAGAGCTTTATCCTGAGAAGAAAAAGACTTCCTTCCCCGAGCAGCTTCCACCAGGGGAGTCTTCTTCTCCTCCTGAGTGGGCACAGTGTCCTGCTCCAATTTCAGCGTTCGCAAATTTGAAGTTAAATGTGTGTTTGCAAGTTGGCCATGAGGGATGTACTCCAAAGTAGCACCTGCCAAAGAAGACAGTAGGCATCACAGAGGAGTCAAATGAAAATATTTCCATCAATACTGTGATCAACAGAAAAAAATCCAAGCTGGAAAAAAAAGGGTACTGCTTGTGCTTTAAAATACTCTTTTCTGAGAACCTAATAGGAAAAAGACTGTAACTGCTTTCAGAAAATGCAAAAAAATGGCCACGAGTTTTTCTTTTGATAAAGACATACAATACAAGGACAATCTATATAGATACTGGCTTTAAAAATGCATGAAAGGAATAGTCCTTCCTTTTCCTTCTCTTTCAGTATGAGTAGTGACCCCAGCTCCTGCCACCCTGGCTCAGGGTGGGCTCACTGAGCTGCTCCTCGATGACAAGCCTGAAGAGCACAGCACATTCACAGGCTCTGCAGGGTTCCTGCTGCAATAACAGTAACCTTTTTATGGTACTTGTTTTTTAAAAAATGTCATTTTCCATGAAAGCAGAAATTTTTCAGGAAATCTTCCTTTTTTCCCAGTACTCTAACTAATTCTGAAAGCTTTGTGCTTTGCCCAGTTACTGAGACAACTGCAATGAACTCCCACACACTACATTTCTTTTTTTTTTTTTTGACAGAATTGTACTGAGCTAGTAGCTGTATTTAAATCAAATTCCAAATGTTTGGGTTATACTTTTTTCCCTCGCTGATTTGCTGGCACTCACTCACTTTTTCCCTTTGTGTATTTAAAAGGCAGTGCTAATTATGCACAGACTTTTACAGATTCCCCTGGAGTTACTCCAGCTGTGCTATTACAACTGCTCTACAAATCTGCACAAATACTTTTGTTTGTGCAACACACTGAGTGTTTTTTTACACACGTATGCCTCCCTAAGTGATCTTGTTAGCCTTCAAGGAAAAAAAAAGCTAAAGTTTAAATTGCTTTAAACATTATCACTTTTTTTCTTTCACTCTCTTCTTGCACCCATGATGTGTGCCTCCGTATTATTTTTTGCCTTTGTACTTATCAAGAATTAAGGCACAGCCTCCTCATTCAAATACGAGCAGCACTGCACAGGGTGCTAACACACTGTAGTAAGGTAAATTCCAAACCCTAATTTTTAGACACATAGCTACATCTCTGTCTAGCAAGCTGTTCTTGTTAGACTGCCTTTCCCCCCTGTTACTTCACCTCAGTGAATTTCTCCTACAACAGGACATAATGAAGCTGATTTTTCCAAACACTGTCACTTCCCAGCAGCTTCCTCTTTTTTGTTCCCATTCCCACCCAAGTCTCTGAGTTACTAACCAAGCCTCACCCCGCATGCATTTCTCAGGGCACCTTCTTCAGCCGTGAGACCTATTGCCCAGTTCCACCACTACTTATAGCTTCTCCAACATACAGGGGAAGCTGTCTGCAGGGAAAGGCATGCAGCAGGGTATCGACAGTCATGTCACTACAAGCACAGCAAAAAAGCTTTTTCTTAAAGAGTGAAACGTGTGTGTGTGTGTGTGTGTGTGTGTGTGTGTAAGAAGGCAGCAGCCTCTCAGGGCCCCCTGGGTAGCAGCAACTCTTCTTGAGACATGTCTGAGCACTTGGGCACCCATGAAAAGCAAGAGGGAAGTCCTGACCTTGCTCCTCCACCACTCCCCACTTTGCAGCACTGACTGACTTTGGTCGAGTCTCTTCCCAACAGCAAGCATCATCCCTCATCCAACAGCTGAGGAGAAGAGGGCTGCCAAGGTGATGGAGCACCAAGCCAAAACCAATGATTTTTAAACTCCCTTAACTGAAAAACAAGCGAACTGTCTATCTGCTTGCTTGGAGTGGTAACAGGTACAATTAAAGAGTATAACTACTTCCAGCTGCAGCTGGTGGTGGCTGCCTGGGCTGGTTTTACCAGGTCACCCCTTCTGCTCCAGACTGGCCTCTGAGGACATGGGAAGGAGTGGAGGAAATCTACTTTGAAGCATCAGGGATATGCAAAGATTCCAAAGATGCCCAGGTTTGCTTTCAGCAGAACTGTCTGCATCCTCTGCCAGACATCACAGTTCTCCTACAAAAGCAGCTGTGACAACTAAGGCGTGTCTGGAGGGGCAGGTGGGCTTGTGCATGCCAGAGCTGAGGGCAGGACTCTGGCAGGGCTGCGTGGGGCTCCAGCCTGATGTGAACCAGCAGCAGCACCTGGTGCACCCTTGTCATCCCCCTGAAGCCCAAGCCTCCATTTCTCCAGGTGTCTCCCTCCTGCCCTGGGACAGGCAGGGGAGGGAGCTGCAGGCTAAGAGAGAGAGAAAGGATGACAGTAGTAGACTTCTCTCCCCTGACTCACAGCCCTTCTTCAACCTGCCTCCAATGCAACAAGATCTCAGTAGGTTCTCTCTTATGGTTCATGCATCATTGGCTGAGAAGCACCACACTGAATTCAGGATATAGAGCATGATGTCCGTGCCTTCTAATGAAGAAAAAAAGGGTTCTGCTCAGCTGGCCCCTGACAAAAGAGGATTACATCAAGACTCGAGGGCAAGGAGACAACAAGTGTGCATTAGGCAAATCAGTCAGAGCACTCATTCTCCCTGCAAAGCTCTTAGATGTCTACACTTACTGCATGTACAGTACCCAATGATGAGGGGAAGAGAGCTTTGGGCTTAACTCAGCATTAATGCTGCAAGCTGTAAACTAGCATTTAATATCAGGTCCCAGGCCTTCCCCTTTTCAAGACAGCCAACATAAAGACACTTGGAGAGCACCGAGTTTAACCACAGAAAAACAGACAGAGGAAGGAGCTGTGCCACCCAACATTATGGTCAATGATTTAACAGATTAATCTACTGCTGTGCAAACCAAAAAGCTGAATGAGAGGAGTTCCTTCTTCCTCCAACAGAACTGCAGGGCCACTGTTGGGGCTGGAGGCAGCGCACAACTCTCCAGCATGGAAATGCAACCCTGGCTGAAGATCACCACCAGTCTACACGGATCTTAAAATAAGACTCTTCCTCTCACTTCACAGAGGTCTCAAGTATGGTTGAGCAGAATCCTTCTCCAGGTCACGAAGCACAACACCAACAGCAAATTCGCCAACAGGTCAATACTTAGTCAGGCACTGCCTCCAGACAGAAGCCCTCAGGCAGACTTCCCCTGATGATATTCCTTAGTTTACTGTTCCAGGCAAATACTGCAAACTTGATGTAAGTTTCTAAGTATTGATACGGAATAGCAAACTACAGCAGGGAGCTATCAAGAACTTCTAATGTATTTTGCAACGTAGTGCGGGATTTTGGAAAAGTTCAGGAGTAATTTACAGGCAAAAGTATGACAGAACAAAACAAAAAAACTTGCTGACTTCAACTGTACATGAACACACGCAGAAAGCTGCTCTCATCAGTTTAAGAGGGAAACAAGTGACTGAAGCACCCTCAGTGGTTTAGCTCCAGTGGTTTGAAGGAATGAGAGCGCCTATTTTTAATTTTTTAGAAGGAACCTTCTCTCATAAATCACTTGTGCTTCTTTTGAAAATCTCACAAATTGAAATCAGGGTGACAGCAAAACTGCTACAGAGAAGCAGCAGTTACCCATGCTATTTCTGGAACCTATAACATCTGTCTACTGTTACTAAGATGCAATTTTCCTTCCTAACTGCAGACCTTCCCTCACATTTATGACAGCACAAGTAGTCATGCTCTTAGCTGGTTCAGGGGACTCAATAGATTATTCTGAATTTGCAGTGAACTCATGGTAACAGAAGTCTGGCCTTCACCCGCTTTTGAAAAATTTCCATTTAGTTTGATGGAAGCAAACCTAAGTATTATTATAAAAACAATTTAGCTTGACAATACTTTTATCCCACTGGAAACCAAGAGAAGTGCAGACAAGGCCGGGGGATTAAATAGCATCAGGATGAGAACCTAGCTCTGGCTGGAACATCACAGGCTTCTAGCTTAAAAAAGCGCACGAGCTTATTACTATGTGGTAGCTGCATAAAGATTTTATTTTTAACATGTTGGTGGTCAGTGCAAGCATTTATTTGCACAGTATGTTTATAATGGTCAGTGATACAATCTATACATTCCCCACTAAAGACAGTGCACAAATATCGTCTGGAGCATACCTAGCAAGGAAATACTTCTCTTTCACACTGCATGATTTCTTCACAGCAGAAATAAGCTCATTACAAAATTATTTTCACTGAAGCACTCAAAGTCTCCTCCAGTGGTTTTAAATCTTCATGCCTAAAAAGTTATTTTATTAATACAAATAATTTTAATCCGCTTTCAATTTGGTCTATTTTTCAGAACTGTTGGAAGAAAAAAACCCATTTTCCTAAGGTAAATAAAAAGGCAGTGATGAGCAAACATGTTATGTTTAAACATTTACAAAGATTGATAGTAACCCACCCAACCGATAAATTCAGTACCTTCAGAAGACTAGAGCGTAGTTGCATTTTAAAAGGTACTTTTGAGCCATTCCAGGTTAAAAGTCAGTGAATTTAAAAGTTCAAAACAAAAAATTGCCACATGTGGGCTTTTTATACAATACACTGACAGAAGGCAGATTCTCTTGGGGCCCAGGCATAGGTAGATGTTGAACTACCATTCAGCTCCAGGCAAAACACTCCTTCTAATAGGATGAGGGCTGTAGTAAGAGGACTACAAGAACAATCTCATTTTCACTCTCTCTTTAGCTGTTTTCTCTGTGCTGAGAAGCTGCTTTCTATCCCCAAATTGGATTGTGAATCCAGTTTGTTGAAACTGGAAATTAAAACCAATTCCTTTCCTTAAACATGACTGACCAGAAAAGATCACACATCTTTGAGTCAGCTAATCATCTTATTTATGAAACACTCTCTTTTCCTAGACAACTGTGTGTGAAGCTTGGTGAGAGCCATCCTTCATTTTCCTGATGAGGGGTGGATCACAGTATCTCACGATGCTGGGCACAGCAGGAAGGTCAGCTCAGAGAACTTCTTTCTTTCTCGTTCAGAGGATTTGATTTTCTCAGATGAAGCTTTATTGTTGCTGAAATATGACAGTACTTCCTTGGGAAAAATGGGCATCTCTTGCCATTAAGTATTCATAGATGTGCCTGTTACCATGGGAGCTGAACTCCAAACAGAGCTCAGTGCCTGAACATTTTATCCCCGTGCCACAGCACAGGGAGAGAACTGGGGCTCTATCTAACAGACAGCCTAGCAGGCTGCAGCTTGCCACTCTCTAAGCAGCAATAAATTTGAAGAGAAAAATAATCTACACTGTGGCAAATTATGCTCTTTGCTAACTGAAGCAGAAGCCTGGAGACAGAGCAGCTTTTAGATTCAAACACTGCATGTAGTGTGCTACCAGAGAACCAAACCAGCAAATATTGTAATGCTAATAATGACAACAGTAAAAAGCTTGTGCTAACATAGGACCAGGGAAGGTGTATCAAACTTCTCTGAAGAGGTTTAGGGAATTTAATTCAAATAATGTCTTTATAGGGCAGTCACTGACCAGGTCTCTGCTCTTCTTCTGATATAACTGGATGGATATTTAAAACCGAGAAAACCCTGCTAAACACCCTAGCTCCTAATAGAGAGGTTAGTACCATTTTTAAATGGCATTCCCATTTGTGCTTTCCATATTGTCACAACTAGCAGAAACCACCTGCCACATGAAACATGCAGAGGAGGCACTGTGTTCCCTGAAACACCAGCCAGACACATGTAAATAAACAGTACTCATGTGGCACGTAAGTGGGACCAACTGCATGGCTGCAGATGCACTACCTTCCAGAGAACGTGGAAAATGCTTCACATATGTCAGTCACCTTCTTCCCAGCAGACTGATGGATGGATCCTGTTTGTTACACAAGAAGGAACATCTGTACAGAAGCTTAATCTGCTGATAAAGGCATGCATCCATGGCAGAGTTGGAGCTTAGGGCTTCCTCCACTTGCCTAAGACATAGGTACAACCACCACAATTTGTAGCAACCCACAGCTTCACACAATCACCACCATACCTGTGCCACATCAGCACAGGCTTCCGAGCCTCAGGCAAGCCCCAAGTCTTCAACTGCAATGGCGTGGTCCATGCTGCCAGGAAAGAAGTTGCTAACCTGTCAAACTACACAGTATTCAAGAGAAAGGGCTGCCAAACACAAGACCTGTAAAGAAAAACGGCTTTCTCCTATTTCCTGCATTATAACTGACAACACAGGAAAAGATGACCATGTCCACACTACCTCATTAGTCCTACACACTGATTTGGGAGAACCAGGGCCTTCTCACATCACCGTCATTCTTTCAGTCTTTCCATTGTCCCTCAGCCTGCTTCCCCAGCTCTGGTTAAACTTAGAAGTTTAGAATCTTGGAAGATCTTTCCACCAGATGGCACATCAAGATGTCCTTACCCTCAAGACTTTCTGACACTACTTGCTTCCTACTTTCTTTCACTCCCTAAAGTTTTAACTCAAGAAGCTGCCTCCTTCCTCATGATGATTCATTAGTGTAATACTTCCACTGGGATGCTCAGTTAGGATTGTTCTAAAAAGCAACTGTAAAACTGATACCTAAAGATCATTGAGGCAAAATAGCCATGCATTTTCAGGTCAAATGTGCTCAGGTAGTTTTTTAGGGCATGGCAGATCTGTTGTTTTTAAATACCATTCTCAAAAACTCCCTACCACTGAAAGACATCCACCTACAAGACTTGTAAAAAGTCCATGTAATTAGGACCCGCACAAGTGACTTTAGGCTTCTGGCAGGTATCTTACAAAACACATCATACGAGCATTCAAATCTAACATCCTGAAACTTCTTTAAAAATACAGTACAACAAACAGAGGAGATGAATGCACTCATCTCCCTTTAGGCTTCCTATACGCTGTCTGGTCTAAGAATATGGATCAATTAGCATCTAGGCTTATGACCCACATCCATATGGTTAAGCTGGACACACAGGCTGCCAACGGCAGCTAACATGACTTTGCAGAGTGGAAATGCTCTCATCTGGCCAGTAGGTCTGAATTCCCTCAGGTCACTAGGGCTTCTGAAAGACAGTACATATGTAAATAGGAGTTGCCAAGTTACAGAATGGAAGGTGATTATTTTACAGCAAGCAAAACACCAATTGCTAATAGACTTGGTTCATAGATCATCTGAGAGGTCTAAGGTGTCTAGGGATGAAAACTGCCAGCCTCTGTCCTGCTCAGCAGGCTCCAGCTTTCCTGCCTGCGTCTCCATCACCCGCCATAAGCTGTGTGAGGGAGGGTGAGATGGCAGAGGCCCCTGCAGCACACCCCATCTCCCCAGCAACAACAGGCAGAAAAATCTGCAAAGCTGAGAACTTGACTAACGTGCTACCTCAGAAGCAGCGTAGAACACTGAGCCATTAGCATGGCAAACTGGTACCCAAACCACATGCCTCAAAGCCAGCTCAGGTATTTTTGCCCTAAAAGAAACTGGCCTCTAAGAGATGCTTCCTAAGAATGCTCTTTGAATAAAGCATTAAAGATGATGCTACTGATGCTAATTGGAAACCAGACGCTTCCGCCTCTATTTTCACCGTTTTTCTAAGAAAATGAGGCTTGTGAGGTCACACTTCTCTCAATAACTTAAACTCGATTGCTTATTTGAACTGAACTGGAATAGAGACTCAGTGCTCTGAAGGCTTTTTGTGTTTACACAGGTTTTACAGAAATCAGTCTGAGATTCCAGGCATGGAGAAAGGGGCACTGGCTGAGTTGACACACACAACACCTGAAAAGCTACATCCAAGAGAACTAAATGTGAGGAAGGACTTATTAAGAGCTCATAAGCTATCATGAGATACTGATGCATGGGGAAAAAAAAGGCTTTATTAGTTCAGTGATTACAGAATTATTCAAGTTAGTGCTTCATTCAGCAAAAAATCTTTCTACAGAAATATGTATCACATGATCTGTAAAACTGCAGGAACAGGCAGAAGGACCAGCAGATAAATGTATTAAAGGCAGTATTTTCAAAATTAATAGGAAGAGATGGGGTAACATTTCAGGCTTAAGACCTCTTTTCCACTCCAGTTCTCTGTGGGTCTAAACTGTTATAGCCCATAGCTTGATTTATGTATGCAGTCCAGGCATGTAGTTCTCACCAGGGACTAAAAATAAAGAAATTTTACACTCATCATCCACAGCTAAAGATAATGGCATTACAAGCTAAAATAAAATTATTCCAGAATAATTTTATCAGGAATGTGAAATCTGAATCCAAGTATGAACATTTTTAGTAAATATGATCTATTTCTCCACCTGTGTCTAAATACTTTCAAGCCTCTAGACTACAAATTTGATACTGTGCAGTAAACCTGGGAAAGGAATTAAGGATTTACAGCTAGTGATAACTCTGGTTCACTGTTTTCACAGACACTTTTGATGTCTGCTAGATACCCTTACTATTATTGTATCACTACTTGTAAGAAGACTAGAATATAAAGTGCATACCAGAAAGATAAAAACATTGCTTATATAGTACCATATTGCATGTATGCAGACAGAATATCATATATTTTCCTTACTGCTACATAAATGTTGCTTATTCCTTCACTATGGGAACCTAAACATTTTACCTCAGCTCATTAAATGGATGATTCTATTTAGCACATAAACACTGAAAACAATCAGATTTACCAAGCTGCATTTAAAAAAAAATAGGTAAATTTTAAGACAGTAAGCAAGCTGCAAGAGCTTTATATAGTTATCTGGATTAGCCAATGACATTCTGCTGACATTAAATAGTACTTACTCAGGGCTTTTGTCCCAATTCAGCATCTACAATACAGATGCATTTGCACCAGTTTTTCCGTTCTCCTTAACCTCTTCTTTCAGTCACTGTATGGCAGGAGCAAGAAAGAAGTATCTAACAGCCACTGCCAGGCATTACATATTGGTTTCCAGGAAGCCACCATTTATAAATTTAATAGTAATGTGGTTGGATTCACCAGTAAGGTACCAGAAAAAAATGGCTAAATTTTAAACTAGACTATCAGACACATAAAAAAAAAAATTAAAAAGTAATCAACTCTACCCCAGGGAATAAAGAAATCCCTCAAACTAATTGTGTATACTTTAAAATTAATAAATAAAAGGCAAGGAGTATTTAAATCCTGATTCTTGCCTTTCCTGAGTGTCACCAAAACCTCCAGCAGTAATTATGCCTTTCAAACACGAGGTTGTAATTAGGGATTACGACAAACAGTTACTGGAACAGAGAAAGCCCAAGATGTGGTTTCTGTGAAGCTCTCTGGAGTTGCCTATTATAAAGCAATCAGCCCTACTGGAATGAGGAAAGCACCCCACAGGTCTCTGTCTGAGCAGCACAAGGAACAAAGGCAATGGAAGAAACACTATGAAATCCAGGGAAAGGTCTGTGGAAACAAGTCAGTTTGATACAGACACTGTATGTGACTTTCAGCTCCATCCAATCTGACACTGCTGTTTTTAAAAACATGCATGCCAAGTTTAAAATTCCAAACCCATGGGCATTAACCTCAAATACTCCTAAAGTTATAAAATGAAGTCAGCATGTTGCACAGTGGTTAAACCCTTCATAATTTTAGACACCTTTCTTGCATGGTCAGAGCCATGGCACCATCATCATCAGGACCTTCAGAGCCTGCTGGACTGGGAGAGATAAAACCACCTGTGGTTTTTCAGCTACCAGTGATGGGCTGGACAGAATACCCAATGGGTACATTCAACAACAATGCTCTGTGCTTCCTTGGGGAGGGCTACAACACAGCGGCTTCCAGACTAAGCGAGAGCCTAGTAGGCAACTGACCTGCAGCCCTGCAGAAGAGCCGGCCAATGTACCAGACGTGTGCCCGGACTCTGGGCTTACCTGACGGGGAACTTCTCTCCATGCACTGCTTCTGAAGGTCCAGGCTCCGCAGCTCCTCCGTACTGGCGTATTTCATGACAGAGTTGATGGAGGTGAGGGTGCTGATGAGCTGTGAATTCAGAGATCCAATCTGGGAGTGGGGCTCCCCAAAGGCTTCTGCCAATTCACTGTAATTTTCAGCAAGCAGCATCTGCTGTTCCTGCAGCAGCTTCTGCACACGTTCAATGTAGTGATCCAAGCCTGTCCTCAGCTCAGGCGGAGGCAGAGGGCTCTCCAACTGACCACTGACTGGGTCGCACACAGACTCTCCCCCAACACCTATGCTCCTGGTGCCAGTCGGGACAACCGGCAATGGAGGGGGTCCACAGGCGATGCTCCTCATTTTCAGACCAACCAAGTAGTTCTCATAAACACTTATCTGTCCAATGCCACAGTCTTTGGTTTTTATTGCAGAAGGCTTTTCAAAGCCAGGGTGGCTAGAGAGCACGGTGCCGACTCCAACCGAACGCATCTTAGTAGACACGTGTATGTCCTTCACCCGGCCATCCCCTACAGCCACACTCCGCAACTCCACACTGTCCGTGCTGGTCTGCTTATCACAGCTGCTCAGAGTGGTGTTAGTCCCACAGTCCACCAGGCAGGCCACTTCTGTGCTGGTGCACTGGCTCACCATCTCCAAAGCAGTGCTGGTTTGCTGGCTAGCTGTGGAAGGCATGGCCATCACCATCGCCTCTGCCCTGGGTACAGCCTCTGTGACTGTTTCACGGGACACGTGTTCCTTGGGCACACAAACCACCACGTTCACCGAGCAGTCCCCGCAGCCCACAGACCTCACCGCTCCAACCGCCCGTGCCATCTGGCAAGGGCTCGGCACCTCCGCCAGCTCCTCTGTGTTGACACCTGTCTCACAGACGCTTGTCTCTGTGCCCACTGACTTATCATGCAGCTCCATGGACCTCTCTGTACCCTGATCTTGCACCTCTGCCCTCTCCCTCACCAGCCATCGGCTCATCAGGAGCTCGGGGCCCGCAGCTGCGCTCCGCGTGGCGGGTCTGCAGGAGGTGCCGATGCTACTCATCTGCAGATGGTTTCCCACTGACGAATCAGCAACCTCCACGTGGTCTCCCACCATTTGGTCTCTCGTTTGTATGACAGCCTCCACCATCCTACTGACAACATGGGGCTGAGCCATCATGGCTTTATCCACCTTTTTTCTAGACCCAGCTGCCTGCAACTCCTGTTTTAATTTGGTCATTTCCCTGTCATGGGTGGTTTCCTTCAACTGAACCTCTAGTCTGTAAATCTTCTCCTTAAGGGCTTCAATGGTCTGCTGCTGAAGCTCTATCTCTTTCTCAGCCTCTGTAGACAATCCGAACATGGCCTCTGTCACCCCAACTCCACACTCCCTCATTTCTTTCTCTGTTCCCACAGCTACTTCTTTGTGTTGCCTTGCAGATCTGTTGTATATAATGAGATCGTTCATGTTCTCATCAGCACCCACAGCAACAGATCGGGCTTCTTTTGCCAGACTTTCTCTGTTTACCCGAAGGTTTGCTGGACTTTCATAGTTGCTATCTTGGATTTTTTTCTCCAGGGCTTGCATCTCAGCAGTCAGCTGTCTGAACTCCTCTATCCTCTGAGAGCTCTGTTCCACACTCTCCATCTCTTCCTCACAATCTATATACAGTTCTCCACCTCTTCTCACCTGAGACATGTGTTCCCACTGCTCTGCATTTCCTGCACTGTAGGATCGCTTTCTGAAACCGTATGTGTCGTTTTGAGTGGCTTTCCTGTGGTTTTTGAGCTCAGCCATCATGTGCCTCTTCTCCTCCTGCAACACTGAAATTTTGACCTGCAGCACAGGAATAGTCTTCACTTGTTCCTCAAGCTCCTTGAGACGCTTGAGGGCAACTGCCATTTGCTCCCTAATGTGCTGCAGATGCACCGGGCTCACATTGGTGACCGGCGTGGATATTCCCGAGCTCATGGGGCTGTGACGAATGGAACTGCCCAAGGAGGAGCTGAAACAGGTGCCATAGTCGCCGTTCCCCTGATACCCATTCTGCAGGTGCTGAGACATGTGACTGTACCCACTGGATCCCACAAAAGAGGGGAGGGAGCTTGTGGAGCCCATACCTCCAAAGCTGGAAAGTCGAGGCCTGCGGACATCTCCAGGTGTGACCTGCATCATCCTCTCCTGCTCCAGTCGCCTCCGTGTTTCCATGAGGGTTTTTGTTACAAGGAGGTTGTGCCGAGGAGGCTGGGGGGAGGGAGGAGGAAGCTGTTTATTCTCTGGGACAGTTAAGTAGGTAGGAGATACTTCAAAGGAAACTGAGGGTTTTGCAGGGACGGACAAGGTTACTTGACTCCTCGCTGCCGAAGACTGTTTGTTTTCATCACTGTTTGATGAAGAGAGAGACTCTGTGGAGGTCCAGCCACTGCACCGGCCACCAGAGTTCTTGGTACCCACTGAGGCTGGTACAGCTTTCCTCCCCTTTCGTATATTTAGTTTCTTAATGGTATTCCCCTTTTGTATATCATCCACGTACTTCAGAAAATCTAAGTCTAGCTGGTAGCCATAAGGTGTTTCCACAAAATAGGTGTCTCTCCGTTCTTTTTCATCTTCTCCATTTATAGTAGCTTCCTCTTTTTCTGGAAAAGAAGAAACAAAATCAGCATTCAGTAAACTACGCACTCACAAGTGCAGAAAGACGGGTGCTCACTGCATGCTGGAGGCAGAAACTGCTGCTGCAGCTCAGCGAACAGACCAACTTTCCGCTGACTGACCCTTAACACTAAATCCTGATTAACTTTTAAAAAGTTAATCAGTGGGGTTTCAAATGCTGAGAAGTGCATACCCACATAAACGCGAACACATGCATACACGCAGACAGTGTCTGTTAATGAAGGGGCACAGACAGTAGCTCAAAGCTGTCCTTGCCCAAATCCTTCCAGTCTTCCCATGCCTCACCGAGCTTCCACATATGCTACGTTATCATGTAAAGACCACAGGATTACAACATACCGCACGAATCATCTGGAGACCAACTTGTCTAGAGGGTGCATTCAAGCAGGTGATGGGAACTCTGACCCCAGTCCTTATGCAACCGATGCCATTAGACTTTACACAGCTCTGCAGCGCTGTTTTATGGCTCTGGAAGTGTGCTCTCAACTCAGCTCATATTACTTCCACCAGCACCTCTGCCTCTTTCATTTCAAACTCCGTGAAGCCCCCACCACCACGACAGGCAGCTTAAGTCCCTTCCAGCAGGGTCTCGAACCCCACTGCTCAGGGACAAGAGTCATATAAGAGGTGCACCCACCTGCCCTCCACATGCAGAACTCGCCTGTTCCCGAAGTAATCTAAATAAAACTTCAATACATCTGCTGGGTTTTCTCAGGCTGCGTATTTATATGCAGCACTGCCATACAACCTGCTCCTCCCTGGCCTCATACTTGGCAGGAGTAAAAATACAAATAAAGAAAAGAAAAAAACAAACCAAAAACGGAAAAACAACCATTGCAAGTTATGCGCTGGAGGAATAAAAGCCGGCTTTCCGGTTACCTGAGTTAGCCACATGTCTCTGCCCCCACACTGCAAATTTTCCAGCCACGTACGGCTGTCCCAGCTTCATGTGTCACACGCCGGAGCCCTGCCTCCCTCCACCTCGCTCCTGCTTCGCCCCATAAGGAAGAGCCGCCGCCCCCGCGCTCCCCTCCGAGGGCTGCTACCGTGCCTGGGCGCGGAGTCAGCGCTCCCCTTCGCTTCTGAAGGGAGAGCTTTGGGAGCCGCGTCTTCTTAAAGGAGTATAAGCCTCAGGGGAGGAGGAGGTAGGGGGCAGAGAGGGGAAAAAAAAGAAGCTCTCGACTTACTGCAACTACAGGAAGTGACTTAATGTTGCACTAAAAAGGTTTTCGGCGGGGGGGGGGGAGCTCTTGTTTTTCCAGTCTCCTTGGCATACTTAAGAAAAGCTTTGCCTACAGACAGTGTAACTGCCTTCATGGCGATCCGTCAGGCTTTTGGCTGCCACAGGACATCCCGAGCAATAGATGGGAGGAGGGCACTGCTCAGAAGAACCCACCATCCCCAGTTCGGGAAAAGAACAGAATGGAGGCACAGACACAGGCACGCACATGCGAGAGCCACAGCAGTGGGACCGACCAGAACACCTCAGTACCTCGGTTCTGCAGTGTAGACAGACGGTTCGACAGACACAAACAACGCCCCCCCCGCCCCAGACCACATGTTTCTGGTGAAAGACCAGAGTGTCAGTATGGTGTGGTATTTACTTACAGATACACCCAAAATAGCCATCTAAATACCAGTGGAAGCAAAAATACATCCATACAAAAACACTTCAGACACATAAGGACACACAGCTCAGTTCTGTCCAGTAGGACTGCCTCAATGTCAGACGGGAAAAATCTCCAGGACTCTCGCTGCCAAGGAGAGAATGAGAGCATATTCTCTGAATTACTCTTCCTCCCTGAAGATTCTCATGCTGGCTCCATTCCCTGCAGACAAACAACTCTCCACACCCCACGGCTCCACACCCTACGGCTCCACACCCTACGCTGGTCCTGCCTGCACCCTCGGTTTGGCCCCACTCTCTTGTCCCTCATTCCCTGTACCCTTCTGGGTTCTTCTTTCCTTCTTCCCATGCTTTGGATTTCTCAGCCATTTTCTCTACTTACATCCATTTGCTTGCACCACCAATTATCGGCCAAAACCTGGTTATACTCTTACCCCTCATCTCAGGTTTTGTCCTAGTCACTTTACCCAGCCCATGTAAATTCAAGCTCCATTGGTTTTACCTGTTGTCCCATTTTTCCCAGTTCCTTTCCTCTGCTTGTCTTGGTCCTTGTCTTCCTACCCAGCAACATCTCTGATTCTCCCATCACTACACCAGTGAAGTCAAACATTTTCTCTGAACTGTCCTTGGGCACAATACTTAAGTGCTGGATGAGGGAGGAAGAACAGACTCTTCCTCTTTGGAAGGCCTAGGACTTAAGAATTAATGCACCTTTGGAAAAATATTCATAAAACCTCTAAAAAGACATGCAAATCTCATGTTCAGTCATGGGAATCAAACTGGGATCTCTAATGTACTTTCTTCTTCATGGAATTAAGATTGCTCAACAGAAACCTATAAAAAATAAATAGTAGTAAAGAAACAACCACACTGACACTGAATCACTAAACTTCTCCACAACACGTGCAGACAGCTCAGTGTCTTCACAGTGGAATCTCTCTGGTCCTCAGCTGAAGCTGGCAGCAGTGCCAGGACACAGTTTGCATCTGGCGCAGCACAAGACGGTGCATGGAGCTGACTGCCTACTGCTTCTCCTTAAAACAACACAATGGGCATTCCACCAACCCAATCCCAGTATTGTCCGTTGATCCCTGGAGACGCTTCTTGATACATTAAGACAAATGAGGATGAGGCATTCAATCCACTACCACCAACACAACACTGAGGCAGCATGCAGGAGCTGTGCCAAGCCTTTGTGCATTTTGTTGTCTCGGAGAAAGGGCCAAAATGGGTGTGCCTGTTAAATATGAAACAAAACAAAATGGATGGCTGTTCTGAAGCAATAAAAATGGTTTTGTTGGTTCCAAAAGGAAAAAAAAATATATAATAAAGATGAAATTAATGAACACGTGGTAAGGCTGCAGCCCTCCTTTTCAGCCCTTAGGTGGTGGATGAACCACGGATACTTCCTAACTTTGGTGGGTGAGTACCAAGTGCTACACCAGCAGGTACCCCAGCTTAACCCCAGAGGAAGCAGTGTCCCTCCATGCCCAAAGACCTCAAGTGAGCAAAAGATTCCTATGCCCACACACAGAGAAGTATTATAGCAAACACCACACTGTACAAACACTCTTGTTAGTAGGCTCCTTGTCTCATCCTTGGCCAGTTGATCATGGACACTGCTAAAGTTAGAACTATTCCCTAGCCTCTGCAGAATATCAGGCAAATATTAATCACGTGTGCAGATGCACAAACACATACACTTCTGTCTGTACAAATGCTGCAGACACTCTTGTTTTCATAGAAAAGGAAGGTTGGAAAAGACCTTTAAGATCATCAAGTCCAAATGCAATGAGACACAAACACATCATGTTTTAAAGCCAGTACCAGTGAAGTAGAACATTCTGTGAAGAATAGAGCCCTCGTTGTGGTACTGTCGTTATTAATGCATTTCTCCAGAAGTATACAAAGACTTCATTTCCCTCTCCCTGCTGCAGGATAACCATGGGAAGGACACAAGTGGCATTTAAAAAATGTACTCCTCAAATCTCACTTTCTGTACTGCTGGGACTGGCTCTGCTCAAACATTCCAGTCTTGCCAACCTCTATTAAACTATATCCTATCCAATGCACTACACAGGAACATCAGTATATTAAAATACTGAGTCTGCTCTACCTGAGTCCACACTAACCATGGCAGCTTCCAGCCCAGGAGAACTGGAAAAGAATAGAATATTTAGTTTCTGTGCTACAAGTCTTCTCAGGAAGACAAAAGCAAGGGAAATGTGGGCACGCACTGAGTTTTGGTTCTGCAAGCCAGAAAGACTGTACTGTAGAGCTGCGCCTTGGAGGATTCAAGGGCAAAGAGAAGCCATTGAAGATGTATTTCCAACACTGAAAGTCTGAGGTGCCTTGAAAAATACAGACATCCCATGTTAGGCCTGCTCTCCACATCTGGTTATGATATCTGCTCTAACGCATTTTTATCATGGATCTGACTGCTACTAAAGTAGTCTTTTTCACTGAAATATTGTTATGAATAACAGTCTCCTTCCAGAGTTGTGGCGTAAGGTAATTCATAAAGAATGCTGCAAAGGAAAAAATACAAAGGCAACAGTTGGCATAAATGGAGTCAAATCAGTATTTTTGTATGATCAGCTTCAATTTGAAAGGTTCTCTGGGGCAGGAAAAGGAATTAAAAAAAAATTATGACTTTTTGATTCCTTACTAGAACAGAGAAAAAATTGGTGCGCTTTCCCCTTCTCCTCCCACCTCCAAAACACTACTTTTGTTCTTTTCTTTTTCTTCTCTTTAGCATATATAAATGACTATCAGCCTCACCTTCCGAAAAGAGCCAAAACTCATGAGGCCACGCGCTTTTTTTTAAAAAAAGCAGAACTGAATATTTGGCCATTTTTTCTGTCATTCTCCTTTTCAAGTGTTGGGATTTGAATGTAAGTTAAAACAACCACAACAAAACCTCTTGGAAAATAGACCTTAACCTTCCACCCTCATTTTATCAGTTTTCTCTTGGCTAGCAATATACAGAAGGTGCCATGAAAATACTTGCTCCCAAACAATTCAGTCTAGCTCTCTCCTGTTTTCAAAAGTGCTAGTGGGAAAAAAAACCAAACAAGCAGTTGACCTAAAAGATTTTTATTTTATTCCAAAAATCTAGAGGGGAAAACTTACAGAAACAGCAAGTAATTTCTGTACTTTTCCAGACACAGCAGGAGCATCAAGTGTTTTATTTTTGCCTTTGCAGTTAAAGCACAGGTGTGGAGTACACAGTGCCCCAGCTGGCTGCTCATCTTCGGCAAGGAGGAGAGGCATGGCAGCACAGCAGCCAAGCCACCAAGCTGCTCATGATCATACCCAGTGCTGCGTGCTGGGATGACCCAGCTCTCCTTGTACAAGAACATGGCACAATTGGGACAACTGTCCAGAACGCTACACTGTACTGTGGATGTGGCTGGTAACACCTTCCTCTCTTTTTCCGCCATGCAGAAACAACCAATAAATACTGCCTTGTAAGGAAGGTAATCTGTTTTGCTCATGCTCAGCTACAGTTATGCCCCAAGCAAACGGGATTTAACTCCTGATGCACCTGATGCTGTTGGGTATAGGGTATTACAGTCCAAACCAGAACACCCCAGCCAGAGAGGGATAACAGACCCTGCTATCAAATCCACACTTACAGGTATGGAGGATTCTCCTGTTACAGAGGAGCACTGACAGCACATTTTACCAAAGAAATAAATCTCCAGTGTAAAATGTTTGCTGCAAATTTAATCTGAAAGAAAAATGAGGAGTAGAAAACTGGGAAAACATTTATATATGGTTTTTAGATTACTTTTCAAAATTTATGTGTCAATATCCCAGCTGGAGAGCTGACTTCTAAATCTGACATCTAAATACTCAGTGCTTAGGGTGGGGGCTGTAATCAGAAAACGGGGGATAGCAACTTCCCTGATGATAACAGAGAAGGGCTGAAGCTATGCCACTGTATAATAAACAGGGTTTTATTTCACGATGTAGATGCTCCAGCTCAGGTATTTGCACTGGTAAGCCGCAGAGATGTGAATTAAGGACAGCACCTTAAATCAATGAACATAAGCAGCACCAGATGAAGAGAGATGGTTCAGATGGCTGCTATGTTTTGCTAGGGTTGTGAACACAAACACCAGGGCACTGGGCTAAGATTGCACATTTACCACGCAACACTGGTAAAAGAAGGAATTTGAAGAATCAATCTGCTCTTTTAATACCATGCTCTTTCTCTAAATACGATGATCACAGAAATAGGAGAAAAACTCAAAACAATCACAGCCACAAAGCAAATAACATTAAAAGCATCACTGCATGCCCTTGTAGAAAGTGCCTCTCCAGCTTTCTTGCAGGCCCCCCTTAGATACTAAGAATGTTCCTGGAAGGTCTCCCTGGAGGCTTCACTTTTCCAGGCTGAACAACTCACAGTTTCTCAGCCTGTCTTCATAGCAGAGATGCTCCAGCCTTCTGATCATTATAATGACCCTCCTCTGAACTCACTCCAGCAGGTCTACATCATTCTTATGCTGGGGGATCCAGACTTGAGACACAGTATCCCAGGTGGGGTCTCACAAGAGTGGAGAAAAGGGGGAGAATCACTTCCCTTGGCCTGTTGGTCACGTGTCTGTGGATACAGCCCAAGGTGCAGTTGGCTTTCTGGGCTGCAAATACACATTTCTGGGTTATGTAGAGCTTCTTGTCAAACATCCCCAAGTCCTTCTCCCCCAGGCTGCTTTCGGTCCATTCTCTGCCCAGCCTGTAGTTGTGCTCGGGATTTCCCTGACCCAGGACTTTACACCTGGCCTTACTGAACTTGAGGACACAGGCCCACCTCTCAAGCCTGTCAGTCCTTCTGGATGGCATCCCTGCCCTGCGGAGTGTTGACCACACCATACGGCTTGGTATCACTCGCAGATGTGCTGAGGGTGCTACCACTGATCACGTCACCAATAAAGACATTAAACAGCACCAGTCCCAATACTGACCCCTGAGAGGGGAGTCACTGATCTTCATTTGGACATTGAGCTGTTGACCCAAACTCTTTGAGCACAAACATCCAGCCTATTCTTTTTACATCCATCAAATCCATGTCTCTCCGGTTTAGAGACAAGGATGCCATGTGGGACAGTGTCAAATACTTTGCATAAGTCCAGGTAGATGACATTGGTCAATCTTCCCTCATCCCACCATCCACTGTAACCCCACCACGGAAGGCCCCCAGATTTGTCGGGCATGGTGTGTCCTTAGTGAAGCCATGCTGGCTGCCAACAACCACCTCCTTATTTCTTATGTACATCATTTTCAGGAGGATGTCCCCCATGATCTTGCCTTGCACTGAAGGAAGACTGACTGGCCAGCTCTCGCTTTGGTACTTGTGATCAGATGGATGCACTAGTCACTCACTATCACCTCCTCCTCAGGGGTCAATTCCTCAACCATAGAACTATTTCTTAACCTTGCAGAGGTTAAGAAGAGACTCTAGCTTCTCTTATTCTTCCTTTTGGTACATGTTTGCCAGCTATGACAGAGCATTTTGGTATCACATAGGAAATGCTGAGAATGCTCACCAGCCAGCTAATCAAAGGAGCATATATGCAGTGAATAGCCTTTTTGGTGTTAGAACGGGGTCTTTCAAGGTCACATTACCTATTTTTACACCATTAAATGTTTTCTTTCACATGGTACAAAAAGACTTACGTACAGAAGTTATACCTGAGCATCACATAACCACAGCTAAAAATTATTTCTGTGAGCTGAAAGCAAAAACCACCTTCCAAAAACACACCTCTTAACCCTCTCTAGTCTTTTTAATGTCTAAAAGTTTTACTTCTAGAATCTCTGAACTGAAAACTTGCAGCTCAAACAGAAGCTCATTTAAACTAGAAAATACATACTGTAAGAAAGGTGTGCAAATTAATTAACCCTGAATAAAAAAATAATCTTTTTTATGAGAAATATGTTCCTGGGGAAGTAAAAAGCACAACCATCTTGAGAGTGACTGCAAAATGCCCCCCATTAAAAATTCACAAAATCTGATTTATATTATTGACAACTCCCTTATTTGAGGCTGATAATAAATGTCCTTTTCAGAACACTTGGAATAGCTTGGTATCTGGCACTTTGGTGCTGGGACATCTTGTGTGTGCACCACTTCAAGGCCATTAACCAAAAAAACTAAGAGGCCAGGCTGTTTTGCCTCCATCCCAGTTCCTGACTCACAGGTCCCAAGGGCAGTCAAACTACGAGTGGCAGGAAGCAAGGCATGGGTGGGAAGGGATACAGTCATTAGCTTAGTCTGCTAAGTGCCCCACCAGCAGCAAGGAAGAGCAGAGCAGAAACCATGATGGTGACTGCTCCTGTTGCCAACAGCACTGCCACTTCTGGATAGAAACAACTGAAAACAGTGGCCACTTTGGCCAATTGCTGTCACAAATCCAGATGAGGGTGTCCTGGGGCTTTGAGCATGATGAGCAGGTCTACTATCAGGCAAGTCAGAAACAGCCTTAGTTGCATTTCACTAATGTGCTTCCCAAATCATCCTCCACCAATGCCCCATTAATGCCCATGTCAACCAATGTAACTGAGACAGAAACAGCTTGTCTTACACTGAAAGCAAATCACTGAATTGGTGACAGGGGCTCAGCTGACTCAAACAGAGAAAATGCTCTCCCCTGAAAGATGTATATTTCCTCATTGTGAACTTAGCCTCCTGCTCTCTCAGTTATCACTGGGAAGAGCAGTGAGGTGTCATCCTTTACTTCTGAGCTTGAAATGGGGGGCATCTCTGTCCTGTTTAGTTATGCTGGAAAACTAGATGCTAACATGGCAAGTCCAAACCAGTATGAATGTATTCTTTTCAAGCACTTGATTCCCTGCACTTTTTTTTCATCTTGCAGTATTTGTCTACCTGAAAACTGTCCTTCATCATTCCCCGAAGTATTTATTTCATTCACATTCTACCATCTGCATGCTTTTTGGCTCCAAGCATATTTGTGAAAAATGAAGAGCATTCATTGTAAAGATACTCTCCAAATCAGAACAGCTCAGGCCTGACAAAATAATCTAAGTTTTTTAATAATGTAAGGCAAACAGTAGATACCAATCTCAGGTTCCTCACAGCCTGGGAGAAAGACATGCAGTCATCTACTCAATTCAGTGGGAGAGAAGTTCCGTTTCACACCATGGCCCTCTCCTTTATGAAAATGCATCCCAACAGATCTGAGCTTCAGACCACCACAGTCCTCTTTCTGTAAATACATCCCAATAGATCTGGGCTAACTGTGTCAGCCAGTGATGCTGATGAACACGAGGTTGACTCCCAGTGTTGATGAAGCACCTTGCTGTCCTCTGTGGCACAGGAGAAACTCCACAGCTCCCCTACTTCTCTTGCCAACACTTGAAAAGGTGGCACACCTGCCCCACTCTTCCAGCAGTACATCATCCTCTGTTGCCTTACACTACTTCATTATCACAATAAAAGTGACAAAGGAAAAAACAGTTAAAAAGTCCAGGGCTTGAATCCACATAGTAGGATGGGCTTCACAAAACTCAGGTAAAAGGCTGGTAAAGCACGAGTAGCAAACTCCCAAATTTTTATCTTCCTTCCTTCCTTATCCAAATCATCTCCCCAAAGGAGTCATGGATGCAAGCTGGCTGTTTGCCTGAAAACATCTTTTTACACAAAGGTGCATCAGTGTTACCTGCTGAAGCACAAGCAAAGAAGGCTCTATTCACTGTCTATCCAAGAGCTACTGAATCACAAACCCAAAATATTTAGATTTATAATGCCATTACCCTTCTGTGCTTATAAGTCTTTGCAGAGGTGAGAAGTGGAGAACGGATACATAGGGCTATTGTAACAGGAATAACCATCAGGAAAGAACATGGACTCCAGGGATATAAACCTGCTGTGGAGTATTAAAACTGATTTACAGTTTCAGTTTTGTCTTACAGCTGTGCAGAGAGTGGAAAAATGTAAGAATTGTCTTCTGCAAGAATGCTTCAACAAATATTTGTTTTTATGAGTCCTGGAAGGACATCATTTTGTCACATGCTTGCCTCCATAAGAAATATGGTTTATGCTGCATGACCAGTATGATATTTCAAATACTGGGAATTGTTCCCTCCTCCCCTTTTTTATATTAATTTAGTATGGATTCCTTCTATGAGATGTGTATTGCTTTCCAAACTTCAAAAGCCTAAATGATTTGTATTTGCCAAAAAAATTGAAAGCTTTTCCTCTGCATTTAAAACAGTTCAGAACAACAAACTGATTTTCTCAAATAAGTTAAAAAAGCAATCACCAGATTAAATATGGAAAAGGTCATTATTACAATTAATTCTTTATGTATATTCTAAATAGCTAAAACCAGTGGTTTATAATTGAAAGTCTATGAAAAATATTCAAAATTAGCAACTTTGAGGGCAAACCTTTCTGCTTTTTTTTTTTTTTTTTTTTACTACCTTTCTGCTTTTGAAGTGATGTTTTGCAGCAAATAGGTTCACAGCCCCGCTCCCTTCACTGGAGCTTTCACAACACCGATCTTCCATGAGAAAACCTGGGCTTGTTGAAGGGAACAAACCACTCTGTATGTAAGGACAAAAACAAAGAGGCCACCAGAGGTGCCTGAAACTGCAAGTGCAAGCTCCCTTCAGATGGCAGCACTTGTGAGACAACCCGACTCACCCAGCACCGTCAAAAACATGAAAAAACCCCTCAACCCATCCCAACTTAACATCCTATCAGAACATCAAGGGTTGGTTTTAGCAGAGCCAGCCCCTCACCCACACCCATTCGAGGATCTCACTCACCGATCCATGAGAAGCAAACCCCTGGATGTTACTGTGTTCAGTTTTTCAGCAAATTAAGTCTGAAGCACACTTCTCCTTTGCCTTAAAGGGACTGCATAGTCCTGACACATCAGCAGGCAGGGAGCCCAGTGGTTGCTACAGAGCATTTATTTATACTCATTTGGAATTTCCTGAGACAGTCCCAGCCCGGCAGCCAGCCCAGCCCGGCAGCCAGCCCAGCCCAGCGGTTTCCTTCACAGCACTTCACATGCTGTGCAATGCCTCTGGTTCCCCAAGGGTTAAAATACATTAAATGGGCAGCAGGACAAAAGGAACTGTACCAAATGACACACTAAAAAGATGCTAGTTTTTTTGTTTTGTTCTTTTCAGAAGAAGACACATTTAATTCCCAAAAGGGCATTTTAAGTTCAGGTCACTTCTCTTCCACCCTGTGTTCTCCTTTCCTCCCAAGCTCTTCACCCCCCACCTCACTTATTTCTCACTCCCACATGTGGACTGAGAGCACAGAAAGGTTCATTGATATAATTTGGGCAGAACGATTACCCCTGTTGTAACCACCACTGCTTGCAATTTTGTCTGTGTTACATTCAATCTTGTTTTATTTATGCTTCTCAAATGCAGGTTATAATTTGAAGGATAAAAATAAAAAGTTCTAGTATATGTTTTCTTTTTTTTTCTGAAACACAGCCAAAATATAGAAGATATCCTTCATGCTAGTAAAAGCACTTTGAAAACAATGCACAGACATATCTGATTTTTCCATATTCAATTTTCTTGTTTCCACATAACACCAACTATTAACTGAAGTAAGGGTAACTGGGATTCCAGATGCAAGAAGACTCACTTCTCAGCATCACAAAAAGAGCCTCAAAGCCCTGAGCTCCATCTCTTTTCACCTCTGCTTACAACAACAGTTGCTGTTAAAAGTGAGGGACTCATTTAACAAGGGCAAAGGTCCTAAGACTTCACAGGACTAAAGGAAAATAACTTTATTTCCATGTTTTCCATGTAGATTCCCAAGAACAGTTAAAAAAAAAGGCGGGAGGTGGGAACGACATGAATTCTCAAAACAGTTTCCAAAATCACTGCAGACTAGAAGAGCTGTGCTTCAAACAAAAGTAGGATCTTGTGCTGCAATGGCAGGAGCAAGGTCCAAGTCCTCCACAATGCCTTCAGCTAAAATTACACAGACTTCCAATAAAAGTGTTTCCTGAATGTCTGATGGTTTCAGTGGCATTTAATATGAAGTAAAGTAATATACAATACTTCCAGGCATCAGCTTTTGGACTCTAAAGTAGGTCCTGCCCTCTAGGTAATTTTAAATTTATTTCCTTGAATTACAAGTCATTGAAGTATCCAGTATAAAACATGAGCTCAGGAAAAAAGTCTGAAGAACCCAACTTGCTTCATCTATGGACCAAAAAAGTATGGAATTTTAATTGAACTTGGTTTGCTCTGTGCTCTAACTACCCCATGCATGAAGAAAAACAGCTCTCCATAAAATATTATTTGGGAGCAGTTCCTAACCATGGTTTGAAGTTTCTGCTAGAAGACAGAAAAACTCTAGGGCAGCTGACACTCAACCCATGCTTTCAGTTCAGGCAAAAAGCAAAAATTCAGCTCTTGCAACACTGCCTGGAGCCTGCAGCCACGACTTTGTGCTTGCTGGTCTTCAAGCCGTATCATTCAACCAGCCAGGTGAGAATGAGCAGTGCAGAGCAGCACTGGGTGTCAGTGATGGGCATCTCTATCTCCATCAGCAGGTTCTTCACACCAGGGGAGATCATTAAAATAACCATCAAGTTTTCTGTTGTGAAAACAAACATGACACTTGGAATAGCGAAGTGAAGAGAAGAGAATGGCCAGAACATTCTTCTCAAGAGTTAGGATTCTGCTCAGAGGAAAAAAAAAAAATCTCTTAACATTATATGGTTTCATTTTTCTAAAAAAAGACAGCATGATATCCTGTTTAGAGAAGAACAGATTTTAGCAGCTGTCTCCACATGCTCCATCTGTTTACCATTACTCTGTGGTTTTGAGGGCTCGACATTTGAACAGGCACTTCATCAAGTCATGCACCTTGAGTGGACTGTCCTCAAAACACTCTCCAGGCTGAAGAAGACCTGCCACGAGTGCATGTAATAACCCAGAATGAGTATCAGCACATCAGCTCTTGTCCAGCAATTCAAATATGGAGGCACATGTCTGGGTTAGCACCAGTAAAACCTAAAGGCAATGAGCATATATGTATTTATTTTCTTGGCCTTTGAGATCATTAAAGTGTCAAATAAACTCATTCAGCTACTGTTTGCAGTAGAAACAAAACTGAGGTCAGAGAACAGCTCCCCAGTGACCAAAAAACCTGACTTGGTCTGAAGCAGAGTCAGTGTAAGGTTTGGTGTATGGGCAGCCATCCAGCTGATAAATTCTTATCTAAAAAGCAGGTTATTTCACACCCCTTCTGAAAACAGAAGGCAGAGAGGGCACAATGGATCTGTGAAAGGCGATGGATGAAACACAGCTCTTTAAAACACGTGCCTCCAACAGACCATTTCCTCAGCAATGGAGTGGCTCTGCTTGGAAAGAATGAAATAATCTGCCTGATTACAGTGATACAGTCCAGGGGAGCACAGAGCTCGGCCATACACACCACTGTCAGGTTTATGTTCCTATCCCCAAAAACAGCTGCTGCATTTTGATGAAGTTTGGATATGGGGTTCGTCTAGATTTTAATTTGTGAAAGAGTGGGCATGTGCTATTTTGTATTTTTTTTTTCTTTACAGCCTTCCAGAATTTGGCAGCTGGTTTCCATAGAATTATTTAAAATCTGCTAGCCTTTGAGGTCAGACATGAAACTGATCTGGCCCAGCCATCTCCTTCCTAGCAGATGCCTCTGGAAGGGCATAAGAAGAAAGCAAACACACAGCAACATTTCTCCTCTTGGCGTAGAGAAACCTGCAACCCAGAGACTTCCCAAGCTGGGGTGGTCCAGGATGGGTTTTGAGTCACAGTGTCAAATGTACATTTTCAGGTGCAACTGATAAATGCACCCCATTACTATCATTATCTAGTCGAAGTTCACACAGAATGAACTTCAACTACTTGTTATTTTGTGTGTCCTCAGGTAAGTAACAATCCCTACTGTTCTCCCAATGTACCTGCTTGGGAAAGCTTATGGTAAGAAATCTTGTGGGAGCAAGTAGACCATTCAAGCCTTCGAATCTCGTGAAATATTTTTTGTCTTAGAATCATAAAATCACAGAAACTTTTAGGTGCCAACAGACCTTTAAGATCATCAACTGTTAACTCAAGTTCACCACCATGTCCCTTCCCATGCATTGTGTCTACCTGTCTTTTAAACACCTCCAGGGATGGTGTTTCCACCACTTCCCTGAGAAGCCTGTTCCAAGCTTGGCAACCCTTTTGGTGAAGAAATTTTTCCTAATATCCAACCTTCCCTGGCACAACTTGAGGCCTTTTCCTCTCATCCTGTCACTTGTTGCCTGGAAGAAGAGGCTGACCACCACCTGGCTACACCTTCATTTCAGGGAGCTGTAGGGAGTGATAAGGTCAGCCCTGAGCCTCCTCTTCTCCAGGCTAAACAACCCCAGCTCCATCAGCTGCTCCTTAAACAACCTGTGTTCCAGAGCCTTCACCAACTCTGTTACCCTTCTCTGGAAACAGTTCAGCACCTCAGTGTCCTTCTTGTACTGAGGGGCCCAGAACTGAACACAGGATTTGAGGTGTAGCCTCACCAGTGCTGAGTACAGGGGGACAATCCCTGCCCTGGTCCTGCTGGCCACACTGTTGCTGGTACAGGCCAGGATGCCATTGGCCTTCTTGGCCACCTGGGCACACCCTGGCTCGTGTTCAGCTGCTGGCACCAGCACCCCCAGGTCCTTTTCCTGTGGGCAGCTTTGCAGCCACTCTGCCCCAGCCTGTGGCACTGCCTGGGGTTGTTGTGACCCAAGGGCAGGATCTGGCACTGGGCTTTGTTGAACCTCACACCACTGGCCCTGGCCCATCGATCCAGCCTGTCCAGATCCCTCTGCAGAGCCCTCCTACGCTCCAACAGATCAACACTCCTGCTGGAGTTGGTGTTGTCTCTAAACTGCGTGAGAGTGCCCCTGATAATTCCTCATCCAGATCAATTATAAAGACATTAAACAGAACTGGCCCCAGTACTGAGCCCGGGAACACCACTGGTGACCACCCACCAGCTGCATGTAACTCCATCCACCACCAGCCTTGGGGCCTGGCCATCCAGATGGGTTTTTACCCACTGAACAGTGGGTAAAGCCACTGAGCCACAAGCAGCCTATCTCTCCAGGAGAATGCTGTGGGAAACAGTGTCAAAAGCCTTACTTAGTCCAGGTAGCAACATCCACAACCTTTCCCTCATCCACTAAGCAGGTCACCTTGTCATAGAAGGAGATCAGATCAGTTAACCAGGACCTGCCTAATGGGATCCATGGGAAAGACTACACATCCTATTAATGTGCCATGTAACTCATAAACTGATAAGCAGTGCATGCAGTACATCACACAGGAACAGGACTGAAAATGGACAGTAAAGCTGGACTGGATGAGATGCTACACACAATTTCATAAAGAGATGTCTCTCCTGCTGCTGTGGTGTTGTCTTGTTCTATGGGCTGAGATGGTCTGGCTGAGCCATGTATCTGTTTGTAGAGTTGCAGCCTTACAACTTTTCTCTGCAAAGGGACAGTAAGTAGTTTTCTCAGAATTGTCAACAGTGTGTTTTTCACAGCACTGAAAATGGGTTGCAAGGAAGCAGAGGCAGAGGAGAGTTGGGTATCAGTCTGCACTCTTCAGGGTGTAGACATGGTGAAGTCCCTGTGCATCCCTGGGGAGAGCTGGGGTGAAACCAAGCACTGGAAAAAAGCACTGAGAGCAGTATCGGGGAACAAAAAGGGAAGGATGAGCATCCTGGATGGCAGACACACTGTCTGAGAGAGAGGAAGGGACTAGAACTGTAACTAATGATGACGAGGGAGAATAGTGAAAGTCTAAAGGGCGATGCAGAGGATGCATGGGCATGTAAGCACATCAAGTCCTGGCAATCTTAAAAGCCATGTAACAGCCATCTGTCTCCAAATACAAAAAACAGAACAGGAGCAGAAGAGAATTACTCTAGACAGGAATACCTTTTTTTTAACTTTATAACTTAAGATATGGAAAAAATTTAAAAATTAAAGAATCACACTTCTGCTGGAGGGAGGGGAGAAGAGGGGACAGGGAGAAAGGACTTAGCCATGGACTTACTGAAGTAAAAAATCCCTGCTGATATTTGTAAGCCCTTGAAACCTGACTGCCCTGATCTTGTCTTTATACTTGTATCATATGCAAATATTAGTCCACTTTTTTCAACCATGGCCATGCACTTTGCTGTATCTTCTTGCACTGTACTTTTTTTTTTGAAAGCTGCACATTCTAGCTTTACCAAGCAGTGTACATGAAGTGTTAAAAATTGACCTATTTGCTAGTATTAGACCTGAAATTCCAGTAACAGCAGCAGAGTTGCACAAGTGTTTCCTTTCTATTATTTGATCTGCAAACCATATGACAGTGCTCCAGGCAGAGAGGTTGGCTGTGTGAAGCAACGGTAGGGAAGGGGCTAGGAGTACATCAACAACATGCCCCTCAGCAGTAAGAGACTACTCTAGACAAGGGATGTCTGGTTTACATAGGGAATACTGTCTGTTCCCAATTATCAGGTAATTTAATCCTCACTCTAATTTGACCAAACCTTCAAACCCAGATATTAAAAAGTACCCCCCTCCACACACTTTCAAACAAATACTGAAGGTCAATACAAAAATACCACAGACAGGTCCTGTATATTGAAGGAAATCAACATATTGTTATAAAGGAAAAAGATACAGGAATATATTAATTTTAAAAAGAGGAGACAATTACATAAACATTAATTACAGTGCAAGATAACTAGGGAGGAGACATTGGGCAAAATAAAGGGATGGACTGTGAGAAGGGGTAAGGGTCACATTACCTACTTCTACAGGTAAGAAGGCTTTGCAAAAGGTAGGGAAGGATGGACAGAAAACATGAAAGAGTATAACTGGATTGCACACTCACCTACCTCTCCAAGCGTCTGAGCATTTAGTTTTGTCGAAGTCTGTGTGAAGAGTCAGATGAAGAAAATTCTCAAGAGACTGAGGATATGCTCTAAAGAGTTTTAGAGTTAGAGAGATAGGGAGCAGGAGAGCCCTTTTTGGACCTGGCTGATCTGCTAATTCCCCCCAGACACCCCAACCTGTATCTCACTGCAGAGGTCAACCACTGCTTTCTGCCAACATAGTAAGTATAATTTCTGGATGAAATCAGAGGAGGCAATGGCAGAAAAAAAACGGGAGGCTGGACACAAGCATGCTTCTGTCCCAAAGCTCAGAGCTGGTTACACTGAGACATCCTGGCAGGAATCTGTACTCTGCTACCCAGGGGAGTCATGTTACCAGAGGAAGGAAATGGAAATACAGCAGCAATGCCAACGTGGGAAGTCGAGTGCTCCCTCACCCCCTAAAAGTGCTGTGAAAACATGATACAGGAAGGGCTGCCCTTCTGTCATCTCTAATACAAAGCCTTACAAATGGCTCAAAAGAGTGGGAGGAGAGAGGTGGCCACTACAAGAAGCTTCCCAAGGACTTCTGCTCCAGTAGTAACGCTTTTGTAAGGAACATATCTAAATGCAGCCACTCAAGTGTTTACAGAAGACGACCAACTGTCATCAGACTATTTTCATCCAAGTCATTTTCCGGAAGGACCCTGTACTTTTAAAAGAAACAAAATACTTTCCCTTCCCACAGGGAGGACATTCATATGCATTATTCATAAATTGCTTTCTGCAGAAGAATCTGGGAAGTGAGGAATACTGTAGAATAGTTTGGGGAAAGATTTACTGAGTTGTGTGTATCTTGAAAGAGGGGGAAGGCAGACAATGAAGAGAGAATAATTTCTCAAGTCTGGAAAAAGTTTATTCTTGGTGTTTTTCCTGTGACAGGTGCCTGCCTACTGGTGCTTGCTCCTTACCCTAACCCCAGCTGACACCAGACAGTGCAAAGCAGTGACTTCCACCACGAGAACTTAGGGGTTTTATCACTTTTAGTCTCCAGTTCAGTAAGGTGGCACGGTACTACAAACAGCAAGACATGCCTGATGAGTCCCTAGAAAACTACTGGCTTTAAAATACAAGAGGAGCACCATGAGCTGCCTCCCAGGGTGTAAAGGGCACATTATTTCCACAGGGAGCAGCAGCAGGCCACAGGAGAACGTCCAGGTGCTGCCCACACAAGTGCATCACAATGGCTCAGAGAAGGAAAGCCTGCATTGCTCCCTGAGCAAGCTTTCATCAGAGAGAATGAACAGTCAGTCCTCTGCCTAGGTGAGATCTAAGAATCTTCTGGGCAGCTGCAGAAGATAATCCAGAACATGACACAACTGTGGTAACCTCTGAAGAAAAGACAGATCAATTAAATCTGTTCCTTTTCTCAACACCGCTTTGGCCTCCTGCAGAGCATCAGCATCTGCATATAATGGCTTTGTATCTTGGACCATCTCTTGCCCATCACAGGTAATTTCCATTTCTAAGGACTGGGCTATCCAGAGCAGACTCCTATGTTCTCAAACTCCCAATGACAATGTATTTACCATATCCTTTCTAACTTCTTCCTGGCCCTTACCTTTCCACCAGAATCCAAAATCAGACCTGTAGCGCATTATTTGGGCAACAAGTCCTGAGTAAAAGAAGATGCATGGTCCCTGGTCCTCTGCAGTCTCATAAAGGCCTTTAGGTTGGCCAAATGTAAGTCAGTGCATTTTTAAGCTTTCTGCCACTGAGGCAAATGCATCCTTGGATTACAGGCATTAACTAGCAGTTGCAGAAACACTTATTAATTCAAGTAAAAAGCTGGCATTCACTGTGAGAGCACGTGCTTCAGCTCCAGCCATCTGTCCTTAAGGCAGATCTGGCATCAGTGAATGTACTACAGCATAGTGATGAAAATTTTGATATGACTTGTGATAGAGATTATGTGAAATCACTGGAGGCTCACTCACCCTTCTCCCCACAGATTTCAGGGTCCCACCCTACCTTGTTTTTAAATACTGAGCACCACCAGAGTGACTCACAGGATCACTTGTGGGTGAGGCAGCAGCCTGGATCCCAGTGACAGCCATCTGCCCATCCCAAAAGCTCAAGATTGCAGGCCAGTTCAGCAGGCTCTCCTGATGGCAAGAGCCTCTCACCAGCTGTCAAAACACACCTTGGGCATATACCCATCTCCATTAACTCCAAAAGTTACTGGAAACAGGCTTGGAGCAGGGAGAATGGTATGTGAGGAATAGGTCTAAATAGTCCCTCAATACACAGTCCTGACTCGAACAAATTACCCTTGCATGGCTGATTTGCTAAAAATACAAACTCACCTGAATCCTGGTCACTTGCATCTGCTAAATTAAGCAAACTCAGAGGCTGCTGAGTGCAGAGCTTGGTGTGTCAGTGGCACTGCAGCGATACCTCAGTGACAGCCATCCTGCAGGAAGCAGCAAGAGAGGCTGGCAGCTGGGCTCTTGGGGCAGGTACCTGCAGTACTCAGAGTAAAGGCTCCAAGCAGACAGACTACTACCTTTCAATCAAACACTTTCAACTGCTGACTTCTTCATGTCTGTAAGTTCCCAGATTGATGGTCTGTAATAAGGAATGGTGGATATTCTGCTAAAGTTAGTAACAGTGGTAATGTTCCGGTGCACAGCATTTTCTGCTTAAGACTATATTTACATTATGAGGTTAGAAATCATGCAAAATTCCTTGCATATTGCCTAATATGAATGAGGAAAATTGAATCAAAGGAGAGACTGTAAGTCAAATAATACAGTAACTGAAAGAAAAGTGTGTCTGCAAATCTTTGGTAAGAGTTGTTACAAATCGATGCGGAGGATGTGTGATAAAAACGTTTGCTCTAAGGAAATGTGTGTTCTATTTATTAGCTTCAATTAAAAGGGTTAATAAGTTAGCTGGGGTTTTCATAATACTTTCCAACAGTTGCTTAAGCATTTATATACCAGCAGATGGAAAACACATTTATTAAACATTTGGTCTTTGAGTCATGCTGACGTTAGTATCTCAAGCAACATTAATTCAGGCAGCAGCTTTTTGTAATGGCCTCATTCTCTGACTAACTGGTGCACAGTTATAACTTCACACAGGAGTCAAGAAAACTGCTCAGATACAAAGAAAATCTGACCAGAAGCCCACAGGGTGCTCCAGAGTAACTGTGCACATATAAAATATGCAGAGAGATGCCAGGCTGCTGCAGAGGAAACAGCGGTCCAAATATGGTCTGTATCTCTCATCAAACCACCTGTGGTCCCAGAGGCCTGGCTTGCTCTAGGGAATGGAGCTGGATGCCCAGGTCAGCTGGGAGTGAAAAGAGTAAACTGGGAGCAAAGACACTTTGACAGCTGCAGACTGGCTATTACAGCAGAAGTTCCTTGCTTTACAGGTGTAAGGACACGAACGGTAAAAATGATGTTCAGGTGCTACAATGCCACTGCTTTAAGAATTGTGCAGGAATCTAAAGCACGGAGAGGAGTTAAACATGCAGGGAAACAGCTCAAATGAATGCGTGCAAGATGTAGCGCTTCTGTGTGTAGAGAAGCATGTTAAAAATGGAATGGGAAGGCGTGAAAAGATAAAGCCATACACTAGACTGAGGAGAAGGCACAGACAGAAGGGAGGAAAGAGAAAGGGTCAGGGAAATCTCCAACACTACGTAGAGAAAACGCTATACATTTGCTTTACTGCAAAAGAAAGGGTTTGTGCAACAGCCTTGCTATACTGACCCCTGCAGCCCATCCTTCTCAAGAAAACTGGAAATGCTTTTTTTAAGTCTGTTATGAAATGACTGACAATTCTGCAGTCTCTGGATACAGAGAATGAGGTGCTTAGGGAAGTCAAATAAAATAGATGTTTTTATTACAGTTAGGGACAAATACAGTTTTTAATCCTTTATCGTTTCTAAATCAGTCTCCTATGTTTGTTTTGCTGCTTCCTTGTTTTCCACATCGGAATAAATAGAATTAGACTGGAAGTTTATTCAGAACTTTCAGAATATGTGTTTTGAAAAAGAGTTTTCACGAACCAGTTGTTAGTGAAAGGAATGAAAATCCATCCAGAACTATTTCCAAACTTCCCTGTAAGTTTTCTGCTTGTGCACTGTACTTTTTGTAGCTGACTGGAAGACACTTCTACAGATACCACTACAGAAATGTTAGCAGAGCCTCATTAAATAGATGAATTATGCGTCAGTCCTAGCACACACAGAAGGTAACAATTACTGGAAGTTTCACCGAGCAGTTAATGGAGACACTAATACTATTTAGAGAAACAACCACCTCATTTATTTTTTTTTTCTTGTACTATGCAAAGAGAAATTAATTTGTATCATGTACCAAACCAGCTGCAAACTCCCAATAGCTCCCCACAGACAGAGGGTATTTCCCAGCTCCTGAGGCAGGTTCTTGGATGACTGCACAACATGCCCTGGACTTGCACTGCACTCCTTAACTCTGGTGAGTTTACTGGACTGAGCAGTGAGCTCACATGCCACCAGGGCAGACTCTAAAGAGCAAACAGTTACGACTATCCAGCACCTGATAAAATAAAGCAAAGTTTTCTCCGAGCACCAATTTATCTATCACTAGTGTCACAGAGGATTCAGCTCTTTTCTGAGCAGACAGCACAGCTTTGACAAAGTCTAGTCCAAAATCACTACGAAGTCACAAAAGTAACTTCCAAAATGGATAAAAATGAACAAATAAGCTTGCAGCCCAAAGAAATACAGTTCACTACAAGACCTCTGTGCAGTGAAGAGTGATAAAACTTTTAAGTCAGCAGCAAAAAAAACTATTGACAAACAGCACTGAAGCATAAACCTGTCTGTCTCTAAACTCTGTCATTTATTCACCACATTTGAGGTTCATCTCTTTACCGAGATAGGCAAGAGACAGAGAAACTTATGATAGGTGCTTTCATTATATCATCACTTGCTTTGTAGTTTATCTCCCATACACACTCACTAAAATATTTACAGCAAATGTACTTCCCATAAATACCCCTTAAAAAAATCTCTATACAAATGCAAAATAGCTAGATCCTTTCCTGGAAATAAGCTCCAAATTCAAGCATTCTCTACAGATTACATCTGCAGCAGCAGTAGTCCATATAGGCTTGTACACTGAAAAAAATTACCGAAATGGCACATAGGCATAATCATTTGATAGTGCAAGTACTCACATTCTCAAGTTAACCAAAGCAAACCAGTGCTTCTTAGTCACTTCATACTTGAATGAAGCTGAACATGTGGTCAGACTTGCCAAAATATTCAAGTAACATAAATGCAGCTTAGTAGTCTCTAACAAGTCTTTCTAGTTCTTTTTCCTGCTGCGGATTGATTCAGAGGGTGCAGAAAACACCACCCCTGAAAGTTTGTCTTTCCACTCTTAGAGCTCCGTGCAATTAAGAAACTTGCTTCAATACCTCCAACGCCCAGATCAGCTCCTGCTCATCCAAAGGCATGCTCTCCCAGGCAGCACAGCAGCACAACAAATCATAGGTATTTGCAGCCCAATATTCTGTCTATTATGAACTGCCGAGGATTTGGAGACACGGGCGTACATAGCTGCGTGTTAGAACGCCAGCCTCAAGGGTTTGCAAAGCCAACAAGTCCTGACAGTTTCTGCAAAATGTTGTCCAATTTAATTCAGAATTAAATACTTGCAATTTATTACAGCGTCTTTCTACAAATAAGGGAACAAACAGCTTTATCCTGCAAGAAGCCTTCTTTGCATAACAATCATGAAACAAAAACTTCATCTTGCATTAACATATCCCCCAGTACAAGCATTTAGATTGTTTTAGACTTACACGTCAGCCCACCAACTTTTTCAATAGACAATTCTACTGCAGGGAGAAAAAAAAATTAGTAAACCGATCAGTAACACTCCATGCCCAATTTTTCTTTCCTTGTAAGCAGAGGAAATTTTTCTGCATGACTTAAGTTAAAGGCATATTACAAAGAAAAGTCAAGTTACATGGGGGGTTTAGGCAGCAAACAGCTACAGTTAAGTCACACAGCAGAGGTTTTGCAGTCCACTTTCTCAAAAGGATTACTGAAGGTTACAAAAGGATATGGTTTCTGTCTTAAAGAATATACTTCTAATTATATAAAAAGGGGGTGGGGGAAGGGAATAGGAATATCTTATTTCAGCAGATTTAACATTGGTGAATTTAACCTTAAATCACCAACTGATAATAGTAATTCCAAAGACTTAATGTAACTTTCACTAGCCTTTAAAAGAAACTTCTTGTTTTGCATAAACTGCACATAATGACACTCCATATTTCAACTGTCCTGCACACAAAATGTTTTAATCCCATGCTCTAATTAGAGTAATTCTACAGTGAGCACAGTGAGCAACCAACAAGCTCCTGCCATGCACTTGAAATTTTCCATGTAATCCTACTGTAGCAGCCTCAGCTTTAGTGGGCTAAAACTGTTTGTGCAGTGATCAGAAGAGGAAAATATTGACATAACCACAGGAGGAACACTGCTGCTGTGCTGTTATCAGTCGTTCTGCAATCTCTGCCCCCTCCTGACCTGCCAGCCCTCCTCAGCAACCTTTGAACATGCCAAGCAATCCATTTCACAGAGTATCACCCAACCAAAACAGACAGTTTGGGAGCTTCTTACAAATAACAAAGAAGTGAACACCTCTTCAGGATATTGCTTGAGAAATGTTTTTATGCTTTGCGGAGAAGCAAGCAACAAAAATTAGACTGACCAGTAAGGGTGACCAGGAAGAGCTGGGTATTTGATGTGCAAGAGTTGGTTAATCTCACAAATTAGTTACAGACACAGGGTAACAGCCACATGATTCTGCAGCAAAGCCCTAGGCCTCCCAGAGTCTAGAGTAAGCCCTGCAGGTCCTTGAGAGCAAAGCACACTGCATGCTGAATGACTGAGTGCCAGCCCTTAAGTCTTCCCAAACAACTTTCCACACTATAAATATTTAAAAGATTATCGGGGTGGGGGATGGGGGGAACAGATGGGCTCTGATCTACCAGGAAACATGTTTTCAGTATTTAAACTGCCATTACTTCCTTTTCCTGCTCGCACAATGTAAGAATTTTTTCAATTAATAATCCAAAGGGGGAAATTGTTCCCATTTAGTTACCTGTAGCACTGCCGTTAGTATTTGCTGGGTAGGCCATGTTTGCTCAGTGACACATCCACAGCTAGGCTGTTTGATGTCATGCAAATGCCATGCATCAAGTCCAACCAGACATGCAACCTGGAACAAACAAGTAAAAAGCAGTTAAAAATATGCAGTTTTAAGAAGTTAGGTACATTAAGGCATTTTTGAGTGTTTAAAGTGTCATCTTCAGTGCAAACTTCAGCACAGCAGTAACATGCTCCTCTTAAATCAGCATCCTAGCTACCACAATCCCCAAAGGTGTCCAAGTGCTTGAAGCTGAACGGTAGTTCTTTGAGAACCTCCAGATCTGTCGTCAGTGAGGATCTAACCAGCTGAATTTGCAATTGGCCTTGTTTTTTTCTGGCCTGCCCTCAACTTTTTTGCAGCTGGTCTTTAAACTCCCCTGTACCATCGCAGATTCCTCACATTTGCTAACATGTGTATAAAGTTTTAGATTACCCAAGATCTTATGTAGGCAGGGTTAGAGGATTTTTTTAGGTGAAGAGCACCTACAGAAGTGCGGTACCAGCGAGTGGGGGACCAGTTGCAATTTCTGAGCTCAGATGTCCCCTAGGGGAGGTGAGGGAAGAAGAACCCTCAGATGCAGCCAGAGCAGGCATCCCCCTGCCTGACAAACCTAGACACTGACACCTACTGTGTGGAAGCTGGCAGGGTGGGGGGGACCAGAGGTGGCACAGATGCTGTCAGGAATGGTGCTTGTCTGACTACTAGACCTCTCCACTGCAAGTTCAGCAGCAACGAGTTCTCCGGGTGTTAGGTTTTCTTCCAACCCACTCATGGCAGATTGAACCAATAAGCAGCGCTTGCCTGAAGCTCAGGCTGCAGGTACAGAAAAAGGGCACATTTGGCTGCTGAGAAGAAGCCAAATGAGAGGTAGAGACCAAATCAGCAGCAGTTCTGTGGCTAGCTGCCTGCTGGCCATCTCTGCAAAGCCAGATTCATTAGCTCTGCAACAGGGCTCCTGGCTCCTCCTTCCCTGCCCACCTTCGGTGCAGTGGGCAGCCTGACTACAACTTTCATGCTTGGAGCAACAGATCTGACTCATATGGGGCTGCAGAGATGCCTCTTCGTGAGTCTGCTGCGAGTTTTCTGCAGTCCAAACAGCATTTCATTTTGTTGACTCAGATAGGTGGAGCTTAGGTGTATGAAGAACACCCTGCTTTGCCGACCCCTGTCTGACTTGGGCTGACAACTCCTCAACAAACTACTAGTCACATTTTTCCAATTATATTTGATTTGGCTCTGACAGTATGTGCAGGGAAGTATTTAAAAGCTAAGCAGATTAGCAAAGTAAAAGAAAATCAAAAATTAATGAGCGCAGGCACCATGTGAATTTGAGTCAAGAGATACACTGACCGATAGAGAAGCTGGCTGTCTTTAGAAGCTGACGGAGCTCCATCACACAAGCTAATACAGCTTCGCTTTCTCCTTCAAGGAACACGTGCACAAATGCCTTCATTTTTAGTACAATCCTGATACCAGTTTCCCAAGAATGCAGAAATATCTTCATTGCAATTCCTCCTCCCCTAGCTCTGCCATATATGCTGGCGTTTACCATCTCTTGTTCAGTGGAGGGCAGGACATGAAGCTGCCATAAAGACTGTGTAAGTGAAAGGCTACAAACAGCAAAATAAAGCAGGAATCCAACACAGGCCATGATGCAGAGAAGTCTATCACAAGATTCCAGGCATAACGATAATTATCAAATTTCTGAAACAATAAAGCATGACAAGAAAAAAACAGAAAAACATTTTGCTGGCAGAGTTTGCAGCCAGGACAGAAGTTTTAGATCTGTGAACTTTTAGGAAAATATTATCTACTTCCTTTCAAACAGAGATATTTTAAAGCATCACTCCCATCTCTGCTTGCTCTAAGGATATAAAGTTATGCTTTAAGCTGAAGACAGGCAATTTTTACTGAGTCACAATGAATGCTTACTAGAAAATTATCATCAGTCTCCATGTGAAGTTGCTCAGGACAGCCACTGTCTCAGGGCAGGCTGCACTTAGCAGGGCATCAGAGTCTACCAGCAGTGTATCCTGGTAAAGATAACTGATTTACCCACTTCTAATTTGTTCAGCATAGCTCTTTGCTTTTTCAGGAGCATTAACAACAGGTGTGCTTCCCTGCTTTCATTATATACACTGTACAAGGGGAGATCTGAGAGCATGCACCCATGGGTAAGAGGGGATCCTGAGCGGGGACACACCTCTTTTATGTGCAATGCAGTCCCAAATATGAGTGGGTCAACCACAAAAATGAGGCCCGACTGTGGCATGCCTCATCATGGGTTTAAAAGTAAAATCTGTTAAAAACACTGGTCACCATTCACAGGCCCACATGAGGAGAGCTTCCCAATAGCAAGAAACAAATGTAATTGAGGTGAGAATTGACATAAAGTTAATAAAAACAGTGCTGAAAGTCTAAACAAGGCCAAGATCTACATTTTGTTGTGGCTTGAAGAGATGTAATTGACCTGTTACAAACTGCCTTTGGGTATGCTTCTATTAGTTTCAAAGCTATGCAGGCTTGAGTACCTCAAGCAAGCTCACTTGCTGCTTCTGAGTTTAAGTGAAGATTAATTAAATTATTCAGGAAGCATATTGAGCCCAACAGATAGAAAGAAAAAAGAGAGAAAAAACACAGGATCTAATAATTTGTTAGCTAAGTGGAAGGATTTATAATTGATTCCTTTCTTTTCTTTTTTTTTTTTAAGATTAAATGTAACAGGAATTGACAATCTGCCTATTAAACAGCTCTTTAAGTACAGAAAAAAAATCTGATCTCGCTCAGCAAACTCATGAAGGAAGGGAATTTTGTTAAAATGTGCTTTGAGCCATACATTGGGAAGTGTATTTCTGAAACAGCAACAACACATACATGGATTATTTTTAGAATGGTGCCACATGTGATTCCCCAGCTGCACACACCCCAGAAGCTGCATTTGGACACAAGTCTCTCATGTGGGCGAGGCGCAGGACAATACCGGAGCCCAGCTAGAATACTGAGAGGAGGAAAACAGCCTCCTCTACAGCAAAGCATATTCTCTCTGGTAGAGACATCTTACACAAGAAAATTAGTAGAGGAGCTTATATATTCCTTTCCCAACTCTTCAGCTCTTTGCTCATGTGTTTTTACATGCTCAACCCATGCTTGCCTGTGAATACTGTGATTTACAGATCCTAGGGCAAATGCAAAACAAGCAGAGACTAGCCACATGAAGAATTATTGCTCAATGAAGCAGTTGTTTAAAGTGTTTTGCATTAGATATTCAAACTCTCTTCTGCCCTGAGGTTCAATAGCAGAAAACTTAAACACACATGATCCTCAGTTTCTACAAACGTTCATGACACCCCAGCATTTACAGGTTTTTCCAGAATGGTGATTATTTAGGCAGAACATAAAGCCTATGTCCTAATCCTGTCCTAGTCACAAGGGAAAAGAACCGTGCTCCTCTTTTGTGCTGCATGTAGCCAGGTCACCGACAGCTATTCTAGTGTTTCAGCACTAGAAGTATCTGAGTACGTATAGATCAGTTCTGGCATCCATACAGCAGAACTACAGAAATGTAGTAGCCTCAAGAGGCACAGACCTTGCAGAAAATCCAGGCTCACACTTCAGTCTGATGTTTGCAGGAGACACTTAAGATAGAAAACAGTTGAGGTTTGGTCTAAGAGCAGCTGTAGAATAGCATGTTGGCAACACAGTAATTAGAGGAGAAATATAACTCAGCTCTTAACTCAGAAAAGCAACCCTGAAAGTCCTCCTGTCCAGGGCTGAGGTCACATGTGGGAAATGGTGATGGGCACACGCTGGTTTGTGGGATTCAACAGGACAGATTTTGGCTTCCCAGGCAAGGAGGCTCTAGGCTAAATAGATAGGTATGTAACTTCTTTTTTCTCATGGCATGCAGATTCATAAGAGCAAACAGTCACATCAACCACTCCAAGCAAGCTCCAGATCAACACTGTATTTTGAACCACTCACAGGGTGAATGTAGCTCAGACTACAATTCTGTTGTTTAAGATCTGGATCAGAACTGTGAAGGATTCAAAGCTACTGGCTCCCAGTTGTTCAGATGGATTCAGTCAGGGGATGGTTCCAGGAGAAAAACCAGCTCTGCAATCCTATCCAGCAAGTGCAAAGAGGTGATTAAATGGCTTAGCGTAGAGGGGTTTGACAGAGCAAGTCGACCCATGAGATGCAATACTCAAGAAGAACTGGTACTGCTCCATTCCTGCTATACATCAGTGCCAACAAGACTTCTACCTGAGACTTCCCTCTCACATGTGGGTCGTTCTAGCAGTAGAACTTGCCCAGTTTCATTCTGCAAGACTCTGATAACATTTGCAAACAAGAGCCAAGATACATGCAAAACCCATCTAAAAACATAGATGGTAATTTCTCTAACTGCAAGAAGAAATTGGCACTGGGAATCCCTCCTGCTCAGCTGGAGTGGTGAGCACTTTTCAAACTTGTGCTTCTCTACAGGAAACAGGAATGTCTGCAACCTGTATGTACCAAGTATGCCAGGTGCAATTTAAATGAAGCAAGGTCTGTTGCCAACAACAGCAAAGGAGAAAGTATGTGGGGAGTTGCTCTGTGGTTGGTATCTACCCTGGGATAATGACTGTATCCCTGATACTTTCTTTTCAATCTCACTCCTACTTTGGTTGTGTTCTTCTTACCCTTATATTTATCAACATGAGTGGCCAATAAATTGAAAGGCGACATTTGTAAGGGAGAAATATCTTTTTTTGTAGATGCTATTTTAGAATTAAAGATAAAGAACAAGTAAGAATGCAGGCATATGAAGATTTTTTTTCAGGTCAGACACAATAATCAACTTTGAGATAAGGGTTGTGAACGATTTTAAATTTCACTTAATTATTTAATCATGTAACAATTCACCCATTCATATACTTTCCACAGCAAATGTCTTTCTAATGTTGCATCCAAATCACAAGCAAAATTATGCAAGTTGCTGTTCAAGTCTCACTAACTGAACAAAATAAATCAGTAGCTAGGCCACCCTAAAATGCAGAACGAAAAATCCCCTGGGACCAGTGTTTCCTGCAGCATCTCTCAGGCTGCAGTCAGCTGTGATTCAGTCTCTCCATCACAAGATACAGAGATGATTCTTACTATATGCAGTGTGACAGGTAATTTATTTTGGACAATATTTAAGTAGTCAACCAAAAGAAGTCACCTCTCACTATGGGTTTTTTTCTGCAGAATCTGCAGTAGGATGAGAGCAAAAGAAGCCTTGTAAATCCTTTCAACAAGCAAGTTAATTAAGGAGATATGGCTACGGTCAGCATGAATTTACCTGCCTGCTTTCCTTACTCCATCCACTTTTGGAACTGGTCTGTAAAAAAGGTCTTTCTTTACAGCAGAGCTCCAGGCAAAAGCTGAGCTAAGCTCTGTTAAGAAGAGAGTGATGGCTCAGAAACTCTGGGACCTGAGTCAGCAAGCTGAAGAACAGTCAGAGTGCTCCCAGCCAGGGCAAATGCTTCCCTTCTGTCAAAAACAACAACAACAAAAAAATCAGACCCAACTCTAAGCTTTGTTGCTTTTGAACCCTGAAGTCCCAGCTAGTGCAATGTCAGGCTCCAATTCTCAAGCTATGTTGGAAATCAACATAAATCAGTTTCATGGGATTCCCTCAGTTGTCTTCTCCCCCAGCCCCCCAGCCTCTATCTCAAGCAGAGTTGCATTAAGCTTCTCTGCCCACCTTGTTATTGCAGGAAGTGGAGAATAAATGTGCAACCTTCAGTAATGTAGGGGTCTGAGAGGTTTTCTTCTGCATACTTGAAAGTGATCTTCTCGTCTCCTGAGTGGAGCTTCCACAAAGCTTCTGCTTCACTCTCCCAAGCCACCTACCTGCTGCACAGGAGCAGGGCTTTACTGGGCAGCTTTCAGTACAGAAAAAGCCTCAGAAAATGGATAAACATGGAAATATTTCCAAGGCACTGGATCCTTCTCGCTATTCGAAATAACCCAGCAATTTTCTGAATTTCTACAAGTATTGCTTTGTCACATTTGCTACTGATAGCAGAAATGGTCTACCATCAGCTGCTGGGTTTTAGTTTCCCTTCCACATGGAGTTATCCCAGTAGTGTCTGGAGGATTCAGAAGAGAAAGCAGCCATTCTACACAAGCCACTCATTGACTTGCTGGGGAAAGAAAGAGAAAAAGTGAAAGGATTTCAAAATAGTACCCAGCAGAAATAAACATAATAAGCATTCTATAGAGGCAGACAAATGATCCATCCAGACTATCTTGTTTTCAATAGTAGCAACAAGAGATACTATTTAAGGCTAATACAAGTGCCTGATGATGAGTCCATGCTTCTGTATTCTACCAGCATCAACAATTATTGGATTTGGAATATTTAAAGGTATGTCCTTAGTATGCCATTTTAATATTCACATAAATTGCCTATGAATTTGACTCTTTCTGACCCTGCTGCTGCCACAAGCTTCTGCTGCCTTGTGGGACAGGAAGTCCCAGGCTGTCAATACCCACTGCGTACTTTTATGTTATTTTAAACTGATGTTTGAGAAATTTTACTGCTACCAAATTCTTGCATTGCAGGACTTGGTCAAAATCAGTGCAGATTCAGCTTATCCACACCCTTTGTGATTTTATAAACTATAATCTTCTCTCCCAGCTCATAAGCAACACAATCCCCAGCTCAATTTTAGTTGCCCTTTCTGTACCTTTTCATGTACAAGTCACCATGTGGAAAATCCTGGTCATGAACAGCATCTTACTAAAAAGTTGTCTGCAAGAACAATCTTTCAAAATGGTTTAAAGTACATTAAATTTTGTTAGTGTAACCACGCTTGGCTGTAACAACTAGCTAGTGTGTGGGAAGGAAAACCTCAGTTCTAGTAATTCTTGTTAAGGAGTTAAGACAAACAGAACTTACCTGCAAGTACAAGCAGCTTTCCCTAGTATGGGCCAGAGGCTGGACACAGCCCTCCCAAGTATCCGAAAAGACAGGTCAGCCAAGTGGACTTTTGGTGACCATACCTGTTCTCAGAGATCCTGCAGACTCACTGTCAGCCAGAAGTGGCAGCTCTTGCTATTTTCTTACTATCAGGATCACCATTCATTAGTAAAAGGAAATCATTATATGGATTCTGTAAATCATAGTTGGCATGCCTTTGTCACTTGTAATAAGGAGGACATCCTGTCCATACAAAACTGGGCTACAGTCTGAGGACTTGGTGCTCCTTGTCTAATATGCACGAGCATGATCTTCACTCACGTGATCTGAGCCTAAACACAAACATGTATGCTCGGATGACACCCATGACACAGTGCTGCAAGGCCCCCCACACCCTATGAGCATTCTCAGACCACCCATCTCTTCTGGAAATTATTCCTGACAACATCATTGTCATCATATTACATTATGGAAGAAAAAAAAACACCTTCAGAAGACTGCATGGTTCTGCAACTCAGAAACCAATTTCTGTTTATATTAGAGAAAAAAAAATCAACTAAAAAAAGAAAGGCAATCCAAGGAAGAAAAAAACAACTTTTTTTTTTATACCTGAAATTCCTAATGGATGATGTAGAAGACACTCCCTTTTATTTATGCCAGTGAATAATGAGTTACATAAAAGTACATTAATTCAAGCCAGTATGATATTGCTATGGGTTGTAATGCTTGCTGTGACAGGGAGCCCAAAGGACGCAACTAGCCTATCCGCATTTTTCTTGCAGAAAAGCAGGAGGGATGAGACTTCCATGGCTTCAAATAGTTCAGTCTGATCATTCTCCAAGAGGGAAATGAAACGTGTGCTGAGTGGCATTTTTATCTGCTCTGACAAAGACTGAAAACCAGCATGAATAACAAAAAGGCTTCCAAAAAGTTGGGAGAGAAATGAATGCATGTTGGGGATGATGCATGCATGCCAGTTGCAGTATACCTGTGGCCTCCCAGAGCTGACAATCCTGGAATTGCTCTGTCTGGGACAAGAAACAGTTCCACTTTCTTCTCTACAGCATGTATATAAACTACCTGTCACATTTGTTCACTCAGTGGGGCAGGACAAAACACAGCATCCCTTCCACTCTATCTTTAAACATTACAAGTTGTACAACAGTTGGAAAAACACATATGCAGATCCCCATAATTTAAAATTAATTCACTTATTCAAAGAGAATTTACAGGTAGACAAAGTTGAAGGCTGAGATGAGCAAACCAATCAAGGATGTTTATGAAATGGACTGTGATCTTGTTTAGACTTTGCATCTAAGACAAAACTGCAAGGATTTTAAGGCACAAACTCTGATAAATAGACAAATCTAACTCTTCTGTAAAGTACCCAAGTCTTTAGCCTTCAGTGACATTTCATATGTAATGGCGCAAGCATGAAACATACTTAGAGGAGGACAGTCAAGTCTCAGTCTGTCTCTTCTTCTGATTTTAGGTCTGAGATGCTATACCTAATCAGACCAGCCATAAATCTACTATGACGAAAGGGCAATGATATGGGACAGCTGGCAAGTTCAAAGACAAATACTTTTGTCTAGCAGCATTTGCCCATGTAACTATTCACCTGTGACCCCAGCTGAAGGTGTATCTTTACCTGAGAAAGCTCCAGCAGATAAGCTTTGTCCCCATCTAGCCCTAAATGCCGCTTCCTCCCCTACAATAATACCCAAATCCTGGTGTCTCTTTTCCTTTCTTTTACTACTAATATGGGTACTGTGGACCGTGCTATCAACCTTACGTGAACAGAGAAATTACAGGCTTTTTCCACAATGAAAGTAGAAAATTGTAGGTGAAAGGAGACAATATTGTAAGGGCCAGGCTCTTGCTTTTCATCTATCCCAGTTTACAGCAGAGGACTTCAAGTCTCACTCTCCATTAGACTCAGTCTATAGCCCACACTGCCAACATTTCATCCCCAAGTGCTAGACTGGGTCTACAACCTCAATACTAACATGGGCCCATTTCTCTTCAAGCTGCTTGAAGTGGCCCTTCAGAAATACAAGGGGACCCTACTTGCCAACAACTCTTCTATTGAGACCACAATCCCACAGCTTCAGCATGGCCAGGGAACACACTCCACACATCCTCCAGGCTGCTCCATCGCACAGCATCCCTCAGAAACAGCCAGCACATGTGCAGTTTTTTTTACCACTTCCCTAAGCCACAAACCATCTCTTGTGAGGCTTTCCACATTCATTCCAGGGGTGAGGAGGTTTCCCTTGTCCTGTCTCCAAAGCCACCACATGTCCACACCACTATGGACTGCAAGCCAGCACACTCTGGCAGGAGGGAGGCAAGATATCACAGCAGCAAAAACCTGCCAGAGGCTGCTCCTCCACCCCACCACATGCTATATGGCCTCTCAGTACTGGTATCTGGCGGCAGCTGCAGTGAAGCATGATGGAGCCAGTCTAGCTGGGTATCTCCATACTTTTCCTGCTCAACAGCTCACAGAGAAAGACTTGTCAGCTTGCCAGACAAGTGTCACAGAGACTCTGCATTGCATGCGGCCAAAACCATTTTGCTACATGTGGACACCTACAGGGAACTTACCCACCCAAAAGAGGGGACCACAAGTTGGGGCAATGCACTTGTCCCTCACCAGGGATGTTCCTCTCTGCAGCCCAGTCAACATTAAAACAACCTGTTCCTAATGCTCTGGGACTTTGTAATTTAATCTGAGTAATTTAAATCAGCATAGAGTTTACATAGAGTTCATTCCTCCTTCTCAGTGAGAGAGTGAACTAACACTTGTATTAATTATTCACAGCATCTTCTTATGCTCATGCTCCCCATCTTTTTCAAACAGATGTACAGTGGCAAGAGAGTCCAGTGCAGACAAAAGTGTGCTGATCAACTTACTGCACAAGGAGTTTTCACCTTAGGAAGCCAGGACTCACTGAATTATGTCTCTCCCCTGAAAATTCTAATCTAAAATCCTGCATCTGGTTACTAGCATGAGGCACACCACTGCTGTGCCACAGGGTGCCAGGCAGGAGAGGTGCTGACAAGCTGCTGGGACGTGTGTGGTACGACTGCTGTGTGCAGCATCAAGGCTGGCAGTGCTGACTCTCGTTTCTGTCAGTCACATCCAAATAAACTCAGCCTTCATTCACATTGTCTGTCAGCCAAAACTGTATCTCAGCGCTGACATGAGCTGCAACAATCAACAAACAAGGGGCCATCTATATCTTACAGCACGTGTTAAGTTAGAATTGAATCTGTAATTCCCCAAATGGTGTATGGATCTGAAACTCACCCTTGTTATAACCCTGAGACAGTGGATTGTGTCCACCACAATCTGCAAAAACTATACCTTTAAATGGAGATCCATAAATATGTTGCCTTTAGTCTTTATAGTTGATCTCTTATTAGACAGCAGAATGTTAATAAAGAAATGGCAAAATAAGGTGTATTTTTATCAGTCACCATATGAGCAAACAGACAAATAGATGGCAGTGCATCTTGCACAACAAACCAAATCCTGGTAAAAAAGGCAACGCAAGAACTTAAGCTTCTGAAGAGCAACACAGCAGTACTGTCACTGAAACAATGCATCCTCAATGTGATTCATGTGTTTCTTCACAGAAGACAAGTCCTAAGCAGGAAATTATGTGGTGTAAATAAAACTAAAACTAATTCAGATGTTCTTAGTAATAAAAGAATGGCTTTCATATTCACTTGGATTATTATCCTGGGAGCAGAATAAGCTGCTGCACAATTATCAATGCCTACCTCAAACCATACCACAAAGGTCCTAGCAGAGGGCACTTTCTTTGTTCAGATTATTCCCCCCAAATGGTGATTCTCCAGAAAACTAAGCCATACTTTGAGCTCTCCCCAGCCCCAGTGCCCATGGATTTCTGATATACACACAGCCACAGCAAACAAATCAATACAGAGCTTAAAAGCACATTCATCTATCTTCTTGGAAGAGCTGCAAAACAGAAAATACACAATTTATTTATACCTGCCCCCCTTTTCCCTCATTCCATGCATACTCCAAAGATAGAAACTGAATTTGAACAAGGGCTGTCCCAGTCAGATAAAAAGGAATATTTTCAAGATTTGGGTTCTGGATTTTTCAGTCTGAGCAGAACTTAAGGGTCCCTTCTGCAGCCACTGTAATTTCCTTACAAAGTCTAAAAATAACCCTTTTTGGCAATACAGCTAATCTCTTACTGATTTTAAATCTTGAGAAAAGCTCTTATATAGGAGAGGGGTCTTAAAGTAGATGTTCTCTCCCTAGCTTTTTTCTTAAGATAGGCTGAATTTCCTTTTCCCCACCTTACTTATCTGGAAGAGCTGCTTATTTTTGCTGTTCTGCCACCAAGGATCTATGCACCTCTCTTGGGGCTAATCAGCCCTAATTTTTATCTGCTCCCATTCCTTGGAGCAACAACTCCAGTGCCTAAAAGCAAGCAATAGGAATTGTTACATTTCTTTATATTTTTACTGCAAGGGAAGACAACAGACAACCAAAACCGCTACAAAGCAGCACCGCATGACAGGATTAAAGACCTTTGCAAGTCCTCCTCCTCCTTTTAATTTCTTAAGTTTCTAAAGCTATCTAATCACCATATGAGGAAATACTAGCGTTAACTCTTTGTTCTTCTCTGCTGTGCTGAATGGCCTTTTTTTTCCCCCCTCTCCTCAATACAATAGCAAAAGCAAGCACAGAGTTACAACTGAACGTCTGTGGACATATGTATTGCTAATTATTAATCCATGTTTTGCCCTTTGTTTCTAATAATGTACATCCAGTATCAAAATGTTGCCAAGAAAATGAACAAAATGAAGGCTGCATGCTGATGTTAGCCTGCAGTGAAGTTACAAAAGCTGAAACAGGCAAAATTTTCATTAGGTAAACAGTTAATTTTCCATTCCCTACATCTGAATGCCATCACATATATTGTATATACATACTTATACAAAGGGCATATTCCTTTGCCATTAAGCAGTAGGGTAAATAATAGATTTAAGATATTAGATTGCACAGTATTTAGAAATATTCTGTATTTCCCTATTCAAAAAAGCAGTTCCTCTTTTGGGAAGGAAGGATGTCATCAAGGTGGGAAGCTCCCTGCCATCATTGAAGCTGGAGAAACACCTTGTTGAGAAGAATGTGATCCGATTTTCAAAGACTACATGAGTACAGGCACAAAACCTGCTAGAGTTTACCTCTACCAGAACAGAATTGGCAGTACAAATACTTCTTGTAAACAGAACAATATTTCCAACAAAGTGTATCTGCTTCGCCAGAAAATTATAAAGAGAAAAGAGAAGAAACATCAGGTAAACAATGCTAAGCTTGCAGAAGACACACCTTAAGATGTGAAATGAACACTGTGTGAATTATTATTTTAAAAATATGATTTAAGAAGCAGACTATATTTAGGTATGTAACAGAGTATTACAATTCAAATGCTTTATTTTTGCTATATATTAATTATTTTACAGCACAGAATTAATTATTCGTAACTGGGAGAAGAAATACAAACCCAGATGAAAGTTATTTTGAGTTATCTGAGGACATTGGTATGTTTCTTACCTGCTGCCATCACACTGAAGAACAATTGCTATGAAAATAGGACCTTTCCAAGAAAGAAAATACTAGCTAGGTCACACATCAAAATAAAGTTCTTAAAGGGTAAAAACCAGCATTAGTTTCCTTATAAATATAGCTGAATTCATCATATGATAGCTCAGGCACATGAGCCTCTGAGAGCACATAGACGAGCACTATTTTCATCAGCAACTGTCAAGTAAGGCATCTTCTTTAAGAGCCAATTTTAAGAAAGCTAAACGGCACTTAAAAAACAAAACTCCTATGGAAACTTCTTCAGTGTACATTGTCTTCACTCCCACTAAAATTAGGAAAGCAAAAGTTAAACGTGGGCAGGTCTAAAATTTGGCCAAGCCTTACTGGGCAACATGCATCTCACAAACTGATGTGCCAAGTCACACCAACTTCTACACTGTGAACTGTGCTTGCAGCTGAGAGTGAATAAAGAAGTGGATGACTGCAAATTTTATCCTTAACTGAAGTCTTGTAGCTGCAGCATAAGACCTCAAACCTTTGCAGGTATCTCTCTGCTTAACTAGAACCAACTCTCAGCTGATTTTAAGAGAACTGTGATATTTGTCTTTTGGTGCATAAATCACACATGAACAGTTGCTCTAGAATAATAACTAGGTAGCTATGACTGCTGACAAAAATTGTGGTGGGTAGCTTTTTTTTTTTAAATTTTTGTAGATAAATACATGGGGGCTTAACATACTGCAAAGTAACATAACAAAATCAGGGTTATTTTATTGTATTATAACTCAGATATCAGAATACATTCTTGAAAAAGTGTGATAGAAATAGGAAGCGTTAACTTAGCTAGTGGCAGACACTGCAGTATAAAAAGTAGACTGCAGACTTTCCGTGGTACTTGTCCTTCATTTTTCTTATGGAGCTCGTTGCAGGACTTGCAGAAGCAGCAAAGGACTTTCAAAGCTTACTTGGAGAACTGCTGATAATCAAATTACAGCAGGGACTACCAGAGCTGCAAGATACGTGAACATCCCTCTCTGTGATCTAGTCTGCTCCCAGCTGCCGGGAAAGGAATAGCATAAAAAGCAGTTGAAACAAATTTCTTAGCATCAGTGTTTAACAGCAAGATTTCTCGGTCCATAACTAATGGGATTTTTGTCTCAAGTAAGAGTTGGCCTCTCACACAAGAACTATAGAGATGAATCAAGGTTTTCAAGGTGCCTCCCACCATCATCTCCCTATCAGCTCAGCGACACCCACAAATGCACTGCTCTTCATGGTGTTTACCTCTCTCTGCTGAGAGCTTGAGGCAGCTGGCCTTGTTGCAGGCCAGGCACATAAACCCTGACTCCTATTTAAGGTGACCTACGGTTGCTCTGGTGGTGCTCCCTTTTACAGCTGTGTATTTTGAAGCTGGGCAGTTTTTAGCTCATGCGGAAATAAACACAGCTGTATGTATGGACACCACTCCATCTCCTCCCCTCCTGAAAGATTTTACATGCATGTGGCTGCTACGCTCAAAAAAAGCTGCAGAAACAAACATTCCCCAGAGTGCCAATTAGCAAGTATATGGGAAGGCAAAACCTGAACAGGTATAACATCTGGCGTCAGCAGCTCTTTGCTCTGAAAGCAAAAAGCATTAAAGGTGAAAAAAAACAAGAAAGAAAAAAGGCAACTTTAAAAAATTCCACTTTCGTTTTATTGACTTGGCAGCAGTGAACAGTGGCAGAAGGAATGCAACTGTGGAGAGAACATTTTGTTCATTCTCAGTAGCACACAGGTTGTTGAGGCAAGGTGGGACAGAACAGCAGAAATCACTCCCTAAACCTGTGAAGACACCAGCCAGCCCCTCCCAGAAGCCATGAGATTAAGGTGTATTTACACTGCTGCAATAACAAAATAGCATTCAAAGCAACAATGATGATAACACACATTAAAAAAACCTTTAGGAATAACTGCTACTCTGTGCATATGAATAGTATCTGTAAATAGAAATTTCATCTTATTAAAAAGTGTTGATAAATACTGCAAGTTAGAGTTGACTCATGATAGAAAGAGACAACTGCTGTCTAAAGACGTAATTAATTTCTACCAGTGAACAACTTTAAAGGCATTAGTTCCAGAAAATAACTATTGCACGCTGAGCTTTTGTAGTTACTTAGAAATTAGACATTACTCCATTTGCCCATTTCTGGAGGGAGGACACAATAAAATCAGAGACAACAAGCAGCATGAAGATACTTGGACAGTCCTTCAGAAACATTTTTAGTCCCACCCATTCATCATGCAAAGTACTGTAGCATGTATCACAAGCCACTGTGCTCATCCGCATTATCACTCACGATGAGGATGACAGATTCTTGTGCTCTTTTTTCTCTGCAGCACTGAGACGCACTTGGTCTTGCCAATATGAACTGCTGCTACTGAACAGAGCTCATCTCAACAAATTCCAGCTGGGCTACTGAACGCCATCCTCCCTCCAAAAGTGGGACACACTCTCCACAACACAACTGCAATCCTGCATGGTATCACTGAGTGGCAGCTCCATAGCTTTATCTGTGTATAAAGGAACTCGGAAAAACCTGGCCCCAAAGAAAAATAGCACCTCAGAGTGAGATTTCAGAATACCAACACAGATTATTTCATAAGAAAAGACAGTTTCCACAAGAACAAAAGTTATTCCAACGCACCCCAATGGCAATCATATTTTCAACAAAAATTAGCTTTTTTCTTTTTAAATGAAGTTTCACAGTTCCAGAAAATGACCTCATTAAAAAACTTACCATGCATTAAAAAAATTTACCATTAAAAAACTTGGATGCCCTCTTCAGCATCCAAACAGTGATTAATTACAGTAAAAAATCACTTTTAACATTCAAATCACAACACTTAAAACCTATTTGTGCAACACTATGAAGCAATTACTTTTTTTATTTTCAGCTTTGGTATCAAGGCAAGTGGCTTCTGCTCCCAATCAGGTGGAACCTACACAGCTTATTCCCTAATTCGCTAAAATCATCAGCGGGCATAGCATTGCATACCTCTACAGAGCAACCACTAAAGGGAGTAGGGGGGGAATAAACATCACGCTTCCCTCAGGGCCAGCTGTGTTTTGCACCAGCTCATAGTTCCAGCATGGGTGGAAATTTGCATTAGTGAAAAGTAGGAGGAATAAATAACAGGAATAAAAGATAAACAAATCTCCCAGTGAATTTTTAATTTTTTTTTTTTTAGTTTTAATTATTTCCTGCCAACTCTCTCACACCAACCTCTAATCCCAGATGAGATTATTTATTAATTTTATTTATTGTCTATTCTTCATGCCCTAATCAGTCCTGTTCTTGATCTTGCCAGATCTGTTGATTAAATGACTGTTACTTATGTGTATTACAAAATCAAAAGGCATCACAATGACTTGTGGCAGCCTTATGCTAGTGCTAGTTTTAGCAAACTTTTGTCAGAAAATTTCTGAGTCTCTATACAGGTGTAAACAGGAAAATACCTCTGCTCTTGGCAGGACCGTAGCTCCTGCCCCCATACCGCAGGTGCTGCAGCAGACTGCTTTATATTCCCAACCAATGCAATTCAAAGTGAAGCAGGATAGGGAGATGTGTTGCAAGCCAAGAGATACGCTGTTTTTGCCAGGAGCATCTTCTATGCGAATATGGAGACCAGTCAGCTAACAACTGGCAAGGTCTAATGGAATAGTGAGGACCCTGTTTGGTTTTCAAAAGGCAGGAAGCCACTCAAGCAGTTATGCTAGTAACATGCTAGACTTTAACACTCCTAAAAGCCTCTGAATTTTGACCCAAATACCAAGATCTGTAAGCCTCCCAAGATGAAGGGGAACAAGTTTCACAGGCGATGATGGCTGCTCCCACACAGCTTGTGGTCTGCACCACTACTAGCTTGCAGTGCCTTGCCTTTGCTCCTGCAAGATGGTTAAGATCTCACTGAAGGCCCATTCAGGGAGTGAAAACAGCAGCAAAAACACCCACAAAGAGATACTGCCAGTTTCGTAATTGAGTAATTTATTTCCCAGACCAGCCTCCAGCACTGGGGCTGCTGAAGACAGCGTGCATATGCATATTCCCCAAACCAAAGCCTGGGCTGCCCCATCCTGCCCTCCAGCCCAGTTCTGCAGCCCAGCCATTTCCTTTAGCTTTATTCTAGGTGATACTGGGAGCTGACAAACTGAAAGCTAACACCAAGCACAAGGTATTATTATTCCCCCCTATTTTGCAGAATATCAGAGGGAATATTAACAATAGGCAAGCACAGGATGCACAAACACCCAACTTTCCCAGGCATTAGCAGTAAAAATGTGAAAGCAGTGACCCATGCCAACTGATAAGCAGCTGTTTCAGTAAATTCACAGGAGAGTTGAGCCCAGGTTCAGAGCAGTTGCTGTGAGCTCCCATGTGAACAGTGTGGCTAACCTCATACATATGAATCTGTTTCTTGGTGTGTAACCCACTCTGGAAATGGTTTAATTGCCCAAAAATTGACTGAATGATTGAACTTCATTAAGTGAAACCAGAATTTTCAGACAAAATTTCTCCCAGATGGAGAAGTCAAAGTTGTAAACTCTAACTTTGTTACTTGCTTCCTATGCTTAGTCAACCTCTCTGGCCAAAGCCTTTCAGCTGCAGATGCCTCTAGTATTTTGCAAGGTGTGACCATTTTCCATTAAGTACTCCAAGACTCAATACATAAAAAAAGAAGGTATATGTATTTTTTTCTCTACCTGGAAAATACAAGTTTTTCAGCACACCTTCAGCTATTGAAGGCAGAAATGGCTAAGGCCAGTGTGAAACCTGGAAGTCATTTCAATCTTATTTACTGACAAATGGTGATTAATCAATAGATAAAAGGACTACAAATCTCATTTCCCAGCACTATGTCTACTTCTTCAGGAAACTCTATGTTCCTCTCAGTTCAAGCTGATTCAACCAGTATTTAATCAAGACAATTTTCTAAAAAACTGTGCTGAGAGTACTGGGCAGTTTTCTTTGCAATAACCCAGTCTTTTCCTACAGAGGCTTCACTTCTGTGGGAGACATCCTATCAGCGAGACACAGCTGCACAAATCAAGCTTCCCTTTGCCCCTAGTGAAGGTACTGACATTTAACAATTGTTCCTGTCAACAAATTCCTCTTTGCTTACTCACAGAAATATACTTGACTTCAAGCACATTCAGCCCGGTGGTTACAGTATAATATAAACCAGTCATTACCCAATTTTCTGTAACTTTTATATTATAGCATGTATGCATTTCCATTTATCTTTGGTAGACCACAGCCTTTTCATTGGCAGCGCTAGCTCACTTTTAAGGTCAGCTGTAACTCCCAGCTGGAAAGAGGGGTTGAGTTTTCTGTTTGTTTGTTTAGTACCACAGTGTGAAATAAAGAGCCATAATTCTTAATAAGCACCCTTGGGGAAATGGTCATCCAGAAATATTCCCCTATACTGGATACACTGTATCATACACAATAATGTACTGGTAGAGGAGATGATGAAGGAGAAACAGAGCTGAAAGGATGTGTATTTTTATTTATTTATTTTTGCTAAAAAAAGGGGAGTAGAAGAAAAAGTAATACATACTACTTTTGTTATCCTTTTCAAATACAAGACAGGCAGAGAAAACAGATGGTTTGTATGAGCTGAAAACTGAAGCATCTTTTTTCCATATGTATTTTTTTTTTAACTCATACATGTTGTGCAGTTTATGCACCAAACCAGCTGCATTCTCTTTACCCAGAATAGCTTTCCTAACTTTTGCTCTGAGACTTGTCACTGCTTATTCATTTCAGAAGGACACCTGGACACTTAGATATATGTAGACTAATCTGACCACATAATATGTTGTGGCACTAACCTCGTTATCTATCTCAAAACAAGATAAGGCTAGAGATTTGATTTGTTCTGTATTTAAGCAAAATCCTAGATGTTTAAATAATTCAGTATCTTCTCATGATGACAGCTGAATGAACTGCACCCTTTGTTTAAACCACATCAATTAGTCTAACAGTTAAGGAAAAAGTGACATTTTTAAAATGGCTGAAAGTCCAGTTTTATTAGTAGGAATGAAGGATGGCAACTTTGCGCATGGCTGTGAATTGTGGCAGAGACACATTTAAGAGGGAAGCTAAAGCAGGGGTGAGAAATTGAGCAGGTACCAGCAGAACCACAGACGAGACCCACTCTCTGCCCAGTAGCCTGCAGGATCATCAGGAAGGTTAGCTGAGGCTGCAGTCACAAGCTCTGCTTAGATGAGACGTGCTACTTCAGCAAGAGCCTAATCTTTGTCTAAGTTTTCAGTTATCTTGTACTTAGAACACGGCCCTTTTTCAACCACAAAGATTCCCTGGAGCAGCAAGATCAGAGTTTCATGTCCAAGCAGTAATTGTTTTACGCAGTCCTTTAGCTTTGCTACTCAGTCAAAGCAGAGCAATTGCACAAGAAATTCCTTTATAACATCTGTGCTCCTTCTTTGCCTGCCATGTCTACCCCACAGATATACTTTAAAGCACTGTCTAGGAGGACACAGCTGCGACAGAGCACCAGCATTTTGCAAATTTTCATCCAAAGCACTGAAATGCAGACCAATCCTCAGCAGTGCCCCTTACAGTCATTCAGAGAGAGCAAGTAAATGTTACTGAATTTGTTTTCTTTGCTTGAAAAAAACGTAATCTGCATCTGAGTGTCTAATTGACTATACCACAGAGCAATTTCTGCCTCAGAAACTTGATATTAAGAAGCTTAATAAACAATATGCAAAGAGCAATGGACATTAGAGAATAATTACTCATTCCAATAGCATACATTTGTGGACAAACTCTAAGTTGTATTCATATTAAGAAATAATGCAGTATGGTAACTAGCAGACATCTGAACAAGACAAGGAAAGAATATGGACCCTGCAAATACAAAAATTAAGCTTGTTAAGCTCAGCAGTCTGACCATTTTATTTCTAGTTAACTGACCTTAAGGACTGAAACACTTTTATATTAAATACATTTAAAATTTTTTAATATATTTAATATATTTAAACCAATAAAATGTATTTTATATTCAATACATTAAGAACATCAATTAAATGATTTTATTTTTCCCAAACCTGCTTGCTCTCTTCTCAGTATTTTTACAAAAACAAGGTGCATTTTTATTTGAAAGGTTTTGTTATATAGACACACGTAACATTACATGTGTTAGTTAATAGGTATCAGGTTTGACAGTCTGCAAGCCACAATTTATTCCTACTGTTGACCAACTGGGGTTTTTTTAATGGTTATTCTTTTATTTTTTATCTCATACAGATAGCACAAGCCATGGAAAGATGCTGTCACTTTAGTGTAAGAGCATCTGGGTATTGGATATATATTTGCAATTAAAAGTTTCATAATTCTCTCCCCTAGCAACGTAATTAGCTTTACCTTAAAACCTTTCTGATAATTGGTCTCAAATCACTAATCTTAATTTTTTATTTGCATTATGTATAAGAGCGAAAGGACATACCACAAAACCACTTGGTGAAAATACACTTTTACACATCTAAAACAAATCTAAATTTTCTGCAGAGGTGCCTGCATGGCACTTTTTCTAATAATACCTAAGAGTTGAGTAGAAGCAGTTTCTTACACCTGATAGCAACATTTTTCCTAACTCAAAATAAATGCAAGTGGATTTGTCACTAATTATCTAGACTTTCTTTCCAGGTGAAATCCCTTCTCTCTTCTGGTAAACCGGTCTTGCAAAAGAGAAAATGTGGGACCACAAAGCCCACCATCTCAGAGACCCATGCCTTGGCATAAATGGCTCAGGACAGGGATCACTATTTTTCCCAGCATCCAACAAGCTCATGACCATCTAGTCAGAGGAGAACTTCAGATACCATGTCTCAGTTCAGGTCTGCCCTTCAATTTCTTTCAATGTAAAGCAGCACTACTGAATTTCAATAAAAGACTGACAGTGTTCACCAGGATTTTACTCTCACACTGGCACTCAAGTGTGGGACAAGCATCCTGATTTAACTAAGTTTATCTACTGTGCTTAATATTTCACCTGTATAGAAGGAATATTTTTCTTAATTACAGCTTCATTTTGATAATTTGATAATATTTCTTCAAGGTATCTGCAACTTGATACACCTATTCATCCACTGCTAACCCTTGACCAGTAATGTGTAGTCACAGCCCATAATTCTAGCATACTTCTCAATATTTAGCAATTGTCCCTCTTCATCCAGCAGAATCCTCCTCAGGCTTGTGTCTGCAGGACAGCAGCAACACATCTTTAGAAGTGTGTAGATGAACACTCAGCCTGAAGGACATCATCGCTTCTGAGATGTAAGAGGAGGAAATGAAAAGGAGAAAAACGCAGTAATCTGCAACTCTGAAAACTGGCGCCTCCTACACAAACTTTTCAGATCTGGAATACACTTTTTTCCCCAGCACAAATGTGTGATGGACAAGCAATGAAAAGTGATTTTGCCCTCACTATAAAGTGATTTTATATAGAATACTTCCTAGCATCAATCTTACGATTTTTCTAAATAAAGCAAGTTTCCCATTGAACTATCCACACTGCCATCTAGTGCAAGAAGCTGGGTTGTTGTTTGTTTCTTTTTAAAGAGATGAAACTGCTAGTTTTAAGGGAGCAGATTTTCAGCGTGTTTCTCCCATACAAAGAAGCAAAAAGATAAAAATTGCAAAACTCTTCTCCTGTATTTTCAGTGGCCAACAAAAATGATCTTCTACTTTCGTAACTGCAGACCATAATAGCCAAAGGTGTGAGATCAGCATTGCGAAAGAAGACTTGTTCACGGACAGAAATGAGAGTTTATTATTAAATCAGGTATTGGGAACAGAAGAGGTTTTTCTGTTCCCTTTTTAATAAGCACATCAATTATACAGAAACCAGGGCGTGTCTGGGAACCTAACGAAATGCATCCAGCAACTGCCAGCCCACGGGTAAAACACACAGCCTCACCCCGAGAGGATGGCAGATGTTACAACAAAATTATTATTTGCGTGTTACACTAATCATTACACTACATCTGAAGCCAAATCTCTGCTGGCTGTCATAGCTGTCAAAAGCAAACTGCACAGGACAAGGGTTACACAGCTCTGCCACTTCCTGCAATGGCTTGCGAGCCGCTGCTGCCAAGGGCACAGAGGGACAAGAATGATCAGGTTAAGGCAGCCAGTGGCACCTTGGGTCAGTTTCTGCCCATCTACCTGCTGGGGGCAAGGCAGGAACACGGGACATGGCCCTGGTCACCAGGTGCTCTACACCTTGCCAGAGCAGGTTATCATGGGATGCTGAGGGGTCCACACTGGCTACTTCTTAGCCACCTCTCTGGTCAGCAAGAGGTGTAAGGAAATCACATTGCCAACTAGGAATTGAATCTGACTCTTTCAGGCATCATCGTCTGGCACCCAAAAAAGATGCGTATTGTTAAGTAGGAGTCATTTCCGAACCAAGGAGTTTTTATGTCTCTAACGTTTAGCTCCTCCTTCAATATTAAGCGCAGAGGCCTTCCTCTGTCCAGGAGGGGAAGAGATGGAGCTCCTCCCTGGGGTGAAAACTTAGTGATTGCTCCACTGCAGGAGCCTGCCTGCTTTGTCCACCAACTAATAAAGTTGATGAGGAAAATGATGAAACCTGCCTCTTGGATTATATGCCCAAATTACATGACATTTATAATCCATAAGGCTTTCACTTCACTTGGAGTAAAGTGATGCCTTCGCAGGACCCTGAATGCATCTAGTTTTTAGCATTTTGAGTTTTTCTATATGAAAAGCAGGAATGTTTGTGCACAAACGAATGCCCCCCTCTAGTATGGCATCTGGAAAAAGCTACCTGTAACAGTGCAAAAAATCCTTAGATAGCAGCCTGCTTACTTGTGATTTTTACTATGCGCTGAATTAGTAAAAAAAAAATTATACCAGAAGATCTGGTGTCTAAATAAGCCTCCCCACCCATGGCTCTCAAGCAGAACAGTAACGCAGTTACATTGCTCAGTAACCCTGTGAGATCAGAGTGGTCTTCCTGCTATGAAAGAACAGCTCTCCTTAGAGCAAGTCTTCCGCATGAGTTTACTTTCCACTTTGGGACTGAAGACCTTGAGAGCAGCGACCCAGTGACACTCACTCTCTCAACAGCATCCCAGAAAACAATGGAAAGGTCTTTCAATTTTGTTATAAAGAAGTAAGTTCCACCAGTTTACAAAAATCATACAAGTGTGGAGTCTAAAGCTTCTTCAAAGAAATTCTTTGCTAACTAACTGGCACAGTCTGAAGAATACTCTGTACTTTCATCAGATATTAGAGGGTTTTTCTGTTGTCCCTTAAAAATCATTGGAAAGGATCCCATGGAGTGCATAAGCCATGGAAAGTGGTTGCTTTCTGTGCCACTTAGCTCACCTGCACTGCTAAACAGCTCAGAGATGTAAGATCAGCAGTCAGTGGACATGCCCTAGTCTGGCACCTTTCTTTCAAGTGGAATTACAAAGCTTTTTTGCTTGATAATAGGACAGAGTCTGCTCCCAAGGGCGTGGATTGCACTGCAGAGAAAAGTAAACTAGTCCATGGCACAGACAGCTGCCTGGTAAATCCTGTCACCTTTGTGACCAAAAGACTACAACTTGCTGTGTGTGGACAAGGAACCAATCTCTCCTATCTATTCTTTTGCTGTCCTTCATCAACAGAAAAGCTTTGTCTGAAACTGCATAGATCCACTACCTACAGTTGAGCCTTTATCCAAAAATAAAATAAAAAAACCCCCTCACTTTTGTCAACTTAGCAAAAAGTAAGAGGGGGAGGAGGGTAATGACCCAGTCAAAGACACCATGGTTAAGTAAGATGACAGCAGTAGCCTCCTGAAAGCAGTCACCACTAGCTGTGCCAGCTGCAGGGGCCATGCTGGTTATCTGTTCCAGTCTCTCTCAAAGTCACAATGGTCACCTGGTACCATGAATTTAGGAGACTTTACCTTTACCTGCATCTCCACCCCACTTTACCACTCTAGGTCCAGCCTAGCCACAGCCCATCAGTGGCCACCTGGAGGGACAGTACTCAGGTCACCTAGTACCAAGCAGACTCCTCAGTGCCATTTTACCCTGCAAAGTCCTACAGAAATTTGATCAGTCATAAAGCTGGTGAAGAAACAATCTTTTGGTTTGGGAGGGAGGAGGACTTGGCAACTCCTTGGCCAGCTCACCAGATTGGCAACTCAGGTCTCACCATCTGCAGGCAGAGCCGATGAGTGGTGATGCTGCTGATGATACAGCAATTAAGAAACCAAACCTGAGCTGCAAGAAAGGAGAGGAATTTCACTGTCAGAGAGTTTCCTCCTCTCTCACACTAAAACAATGACTACCAAATGCTATGAAAAAAACAAGCAAGTCTTTGTTAAATATGTAAAATCCCTAATCTTGGATATTTATGCACAAGCAAAACAGGATCTCCTTGATTCCTGCCCCCCTCCTCCTCATGCAGTGCTAGAAATACTCAAAATACTTCAAAATGGAAGACAAAAGACATATCTAGAAGTTCCACAGTCATATTTTTACAGTTTAACAAGAAGCCTTCAACAGCAGCAAGGAAAACCAAGTATTTTTCCCAGTACTGAGACATCAAAACAAGATCGGACAAGAAGGAGAAATAATGTACATTACCAATATACTCCCCCACACTACATTTTAAGTATTCTCTAATTTGCATTTCAGTAATTTTTTTAATTATTATTTGAGATACAAAGATGCTGCTTGCTACTCTAGGGAGAAAATTTGTGTGGCCAAAGCTCAACTAGAGTTGAAGCTGGCCAGTACTGTGGGGGATAATAAAAAGTGTTTTAAAATACATTAATAGCAAAAGGTAGGGCAGAAGTAACATTGGCCTGTTACAGCATGAGGATGATCACTTCACAGAGACATGAACTTCTGCCCAATCTGCTGCTCCAGCTGGATCCCTGTAAATCTATGGGGCCTATGGGATTCATCTGAGAATATTTAAAAAGCTGGCTGACATCAACCACAAGGCCTCTCTCACTGATTTTTGAGTGGTCTTGGAAATCTGGAAAGGTCCCAATTGAACTGGCAGCTGCTAACAGTGTCCCAGTTTCCAGGAAGGGCAAGAAGGATGAGCCTGGAAACTACAAGCCTGTCACAGTCTCACTTCACGCCTGGCAAAATTTTGGAGATTACTCTGTGAGGTATTGAAAAACACTTGAAGGACAACACATTCATTGGTCACAGCCAAAACATGTTCATGAGGGAAAAACCCTGCCTGTCAAACTTAATTTTCTTTTATGACAGGGTAATGCACATAGCTGATCAAGGGAAGATGAATGATGTAAAACCTTTGGATTTCAGTTAAGTTTTTGATACTATCTCTCACAAGATCCTTCTGGATACATCCTGCAATGGGTGAGCAACTGGCTGATGGGCTGAGCACAAAGGGTTACAGTGAATGGGGTGGCATCAGGCTGGTGACCTGTCACTGGTGGGGTTCCACAGGGCTCCTCCTTAGGGCCAGTGCTCTTCAACATCTTCATTAATGACTTGGAGGCAGGACTGGAAGAGATACTAGGCAAGTTTGCTGCCAATGCTGAACTGGGAAGAGCTGTTGAAAGCAGAGAGACCCTGCAGAGAGACCAAGGCAAATTGCAGAACTGGGCAATCATCAATCACATGAAGTTTATAATAAAGTGACACACTGTCTCAGTTTTTAAGACAGAACTTCAGGAGGAAACACTCCAGAGTGTCTCCTCTGAAGGGAAAACGGCCTCCCTTTTTTCCTCCATCAACAAGACAAATGGGTCACAAGAAGTGAAAGTGGGAAAAAGAAACCACACTGTTTATTAACACCAAACAAAACAGGGTAGAACAGGATAAAAACCCCTCAAAATACAACAAATGCCCAGAGAGGGAACAAACACATGGGCTCGGACCAGCCGGGGCCACCCACAGGCTCTCCGGACCAGCGAGGAGGGAAGGGAGGCAGTGAGGCAAAGGAAGGGAAAAAGAGAAAGAAAAAAACCAACAGAACCTTTTTCCCGCTAGCTGGAACACAAAAGAAACCCAAAGAGCAGCACAGCGCTCCCGGCGCACTCCCTCCCGAGCCCTGCCAAGCCCCAGAGCCCCCGAGCCGCTGGGCCCCCGTTAAACTGCCCCCACTCGGGCCTGTGGCCCCGGCCCTGGGTCCATCGTAAAGGCACAGCGTCCCTGGGCACTGAGCGGATGGTCAAGGAATAAAGAGGCTTCATAACATCACCCCAGGACACACATCTAGCACTTGGGACAGGGCAAGCCTGGATGTACAGACAGACTGGGATACAAAAGGCTGGGAGAGCAGCCCCGTGGAAACAGACCAGTGGGTCCTGGTCAATGGCAAGTTGAACACGAATCACCAGTGCCCTGGCAGCCAGGAGGGCCACCTGTGTCCTGGGGGCATCAGGCACAGCATCGCCAGCCGGGCAAGGGAGGGGATTGTCCCGCTCTGCTCTGCACTGGGGCAGCCTCACCCCCAGTGCTGGGGCAGTTTTGGGTGCCACAGGATAAGAGAGATATAAAGCTATTGGAGAGTGTCCAAAGGAGGGCCACGAGGATGGTGAAGGGTCTGGAGGGGAAGCCGTAGGAGGAGCAGCTGAGGGCACTTGGTCTGTTCAGCCTGGAGCAGCCTGAGGACAGACCTCACTGCAGTTACAGCTTCCTTGTGAGGGGAAGAGCAGGGGCAGGCACTGATCTCTTCTCTCGGGTGACAGTGACAGGACCCAAGAGAATGGCCTGAAGCTGTGTCAGGGGAGGTTTAGGTTGGGTATTAGAAAAAGGCTCCTCACTCAGAGGGTGGCTGGGCACTGGAAGAGGCTCCCCAGGGAAGTGGTCCCAGCACCAGCCTGAGAGAGTCCAAGAGGCCTTTGGACAATACTCTCAGGCCACTACTCACATGGTGTCATTATTGGGGTGTTCTGTGCAGGACCAGGAGTTGGACTCTATGATCCTTGTGGGTCCTTTCCAACTCAGCATATTCTATGAATTTTTACTGGTGTGAGAGAAAAACTTCCATTAATAAAAAGACATTAAATATGTGGTTTAAAAACTATGAACAGATTTACAGGAAGCAAATGTTTTCCAAGTTTGCAAAAACTAGTGGATGTCAGGCAGGATAAAAGGAAAAAATAAAAATGAGCTGCATTCACACAACCCAAGTAGTTCATGAAACTCCTTGCCACAGGATGTTACTGACTGTGCTAAAAGTCACCTAAATTTAAAAACCCCAGATGGAAGAAAAATACAATGTATTTGTCCACCAAAGGCTGTTGAAACAAGCAAAGATTTTTTGTGGCTTAAGAAAGTGGACCATAAATTGCTAGAGATTAGTGGTATATTCTAGGAATGCACTATATGCCTACCCCATTCTTATGTTATATTCCCTGGGCACTTTTCCCTGGTCACAGACTGAACCCTGTGGACCTTGACCTGATCCAGTAGACACATCTGTATAAACAAAACAGAATAAAGTGACAAACAGAAAGTACCACTTCAGATCGTTTCTTCCACTAGTGGCAGCCTTAACAGAGGCAGTTTGAAGTAACTGTGTGATTTTGAAGTATTCAACCTCATCCTTTTATGGACAAATGCATGTTAAACTCTGCAACTCTAGAAAGAGCCTAAGGATGGTGTAGCATACCTGCACTTCTCTGAAAGCTTTCCAGACAGTTGGCTTCCTGGTGTCCTTTTTTTTTTTTTTTTTTAAATCAACACTTAGCATTTCAAAACAATTTGGAACAACATTTCAAAGAAGGCACAAGCTCTGTATCCCATCTCCAGACACATGCCAAAACTTACCCATAATTGCTAACTAAATTTCAAAGGCATGGAAATATTTTACTAGCTCTCCATCAGGTTGTGCAAGTGTCCACAGACAGACATTGTTTGTGGGGGTGTTGTTCATCTACCAAAAGGCCTTTTTCTAAGGAATGCCTAACCTAAACTACACATTTGAGAGAAACCTGGCAAATCTAGGGATTATCACACACTAGGAAATAAAGGATCTTTTCACTCCCACAGCAAGCTGTGTTGAAAATTTGTTTTTCTGAGATGGAGAGGAAAATCTGCACACCTTTCTAATTATAATGATTTATTTATATACACACTATGTTATGAAAAACAGTGTTTGCAAAGGAGGCCATCCTGTTGAACAGAGAGAGAGAGAACATCCTTCAGGGCATACTCATGCAGATTTACACTGATATTACCTGATAGCTGAGTCCTAAAGCAGCCTGGCTCTTGAGAAAAACAGAGGTGCCTGCTGCCAAACTGCTGAGGCTGCTCACCCTCCTCACGACTGCTACATAGACTCCTGGGAACTTCTGAAGGTTGCTTTGTTCATTCTTGGCTTATCCTCACTCTAAGTTTTATATCTTGATAATTATTTCATGCAGCACCTTCTTCTCTGTTGAGCTACCTACTGCACAGCAAGCACCAGGATTTTCAGCAAAGGAAGGGCAAAGCCCTAAAGGAAAGCCAAGCCTCTGGAGCAGTTTTCTGCCCAGAATAAGCTAACACTTATAAAGCAAAGCCTTTAACGAATTTTTTTTAAAAACTGTTCAAACAGGTTTCCCATGAGCATGCATGAATACCAAACTCCATCACCTGCCATCTGCAGGCAAAAGGGCAGCAGACTTGTATGCACAGAGTGCACGGTTCTCACCCAGGCATCAGTTGTGTCCTCATCACAGATGCCTTGCGTCAATCTCTGCGTTTCAGTAACTACACTTACTGTACAGACCTGTGAACTCCATCTGTGCTCACCTTTCTGCCCAGCTCACTCCTCACGAGGAGACAAGGAATCTAGCAGGAGACTGATTAATGAGTCATCCAAACACTTAGACTAATTCTCTTGCATATGATATTGAAGCCAATGCAGAATGATTTCTGTAGTATTAACACTGTGCAATAGTAACACTTTTTTTTTTTTAAAACAATCCAGTGCAGACTAGATTAAGAACAATCCTATTTTTTCATATTGGTCAAAACTGTCAGTCCTGCAAGGCATCTGACAGCTAACAGACCAGTTCATGTACCGTATCTTTCTAGGGGATCTAAAGACTCATTCAGTACATTTTGGAAAGACTGACCAAGAACACTCCATTCTATACAACAGACACAGCCATGAGTTGTGGAAAACCCTAAGTAGACAGAAGAGAGCATGTGGAGCACCCCAGGTGCTAGGTGGGTAACACCACGTAGAGACAATGCTGCCGAGTGTAGCAGCATAGGCAATGCCCCACTGCAGCCAAAGGAGGGCAGCTGGCCTATGGAGAGACCAGGCACTGCTGCACTCAGAGAGTCATGGCAAGTGCTGCACAGTGATAAAAACTCTTGTTGTGTTTCCAGACTTGTTTTGCAGGCAAGTGCAGAAGTGGACTCTAGGATGATACATCATTCCAAGTGCCCACCGTTGAATGGCTGCTGTGCTCACTGGAAGCACGCCTTTGTTCAGAGCGAGGAAAGCACCAGGAATTAGGAGAGGTATTGTAGTGCTATGATGGCGCCAGCTCTGCTACTGCACAAGTGTGCCAGCAAGGGCTTTGTCTAACTCCCAGGATGGGATCCAGACTGCTCGGGTGCTCCTGGACTGAGGGTGAACACTGCAGTGTACCTCTGATTTCCTTCTAGTTCAAGGCTATGAGTGGTCCATAAATAATGCCAAGGTCCACCCACTCCCCTCTTCCCCCTAGCAAGAACATTTTTGGCAGCGTTGATATGGATGATTTAGAATCCCCTGGGAACTGTCTCACTATATATCACTGCCTTTAATGCTTTCATTGTGAAGAGAACCATGCTTCTGAAACCTTAAGGCCAAGTTTCAAAGCTCATGATTATTTTGGAAGCAAGTTGCGCTTTTATGCATAAATACCAGGAGACAATAGAAAGACTGACAGAATTCATCAAGAAGCCAATATACACACATGGAGACAGTGCTTAAATGCAACTTTTAACCTTCTCATTACTCAAAACCTGGACATGCAAGTACATACGCAAAAACCTAATACAAGAAAAAAAATCCCAGCAAACCAACATGGATATTTCTCTCGTATCTGTTGTTGCTGTCATCTAAAACCTACAACAGCACTGCCAAAATAATTCTCTTTATTAAGGACAGAGTCTGTAGACAACATAGAAGAAACCATGACTTTCAATCAACCAAGCACATTAGAGCTGCCAAACTATCTTTCCTATTTAGACAAATTGTCCCATCATTGATGTGTGCCTAAAGTCTTTGGTTTCCTTCCTACGTTACATGCATCTGGTGACAGGCTTGTACTGGAGATCTATGAAAATGCTTTCAAGCATGAAGTACTGCACTGTTGGGATTAACATAAAATTCTCCTAACAAAAGAACATTGCGCCCGTGGAACAGTTGTTGATTACTAACCTGCAGTGACTGAAGCTGTACAGCAAACTCTTACTATACTTCCATATATCCTATGTAGAGTATCAAATAAGGACAGAGTACCCAAGCAGTCTTGCAGAAATTAAACCATTTTGACAGTGCTGCTTAGAATGTCTTTGTGTGTGTAGTGTCACAGAAGACACACGGGAAATTGTGCATACCAGATCTGATATAAACAGTGTATGTTGGCTGAAATAAAAACACCAGTTAAATTTATCTGCATACTGTCTCTTGGTAAGGCACCAAACTCCACAATAAATAACATTATTCCTTGTAGCTTGTCTGTACTTTGCCATTGATATGTGATTCTCAGTATCTCAGTTTCTCTAAATCTTATCTCCTCCCTTACAGAAATCCAAGCCAGCAGCCCTACTTTCCTCCAGAAAGCTATTTGATACAAGTAGACCAAAAGGAAAAAGGGCCCCATTTCCTCTGCAACCTCTCCTTCAAAAAGTGAAGCCTGAGCACTGGCATGTGAATTGCAAGGAAACCTGTGCTCCCCGGCCAAGGCAGAGAGCAGAGCAGACAGCAAGGCATCCCCCTGCAGACAGCCAGCAGCAGTCCGCAATGCTGGAGTCCTGCACACACCTCAGCTGACCTCGCTGGCTGTGGAAAGAAGTCTTTCTAGCCCTGCCACTCTGCCTGAATCTGATGGCCCCCTGGGTGCCTTTCTGCATCTAAAGATCAGTCTAGCCATCAGGGATGAAGCATGTAACTGTCCCTCTGGTAATTCCAACATATTTGTATTGCAACTCTTATTTTCCAGGATTAATTGCCCAAAGAATGAAAAGGGACAGATTAGTCCATTCAGTGGTTGTCCCAGCATGTCCACACATTCAAAAGCATGAGTATCATCTGCTTCCTCATTTCTATACCAAATTTTAATTTAAGGAACAAACAAGAAAGCAGCAGTAAAATTTTGCAGCAGCAGCCTTGCTCCACTTGGAAGGAAGTCATAAAGTGCTTTTGTTACCTTTTCAGTTTCTAATGGAAAGGATCTTTTTCATAATGAAACAGCATAATCATTTTACAGTGCCTTGTAACAGACAATAATGCTACCTCCATCTTATCTCACTTGTAGAGCCTGCAACAGAGAACATTTTGTAACAACAGAAGTAAGCAGACACTGGACAGTATTTCCAGGTCTGTTCAAGATACCAAAACCTATCAGCTTTTGAGAAAGTCCGAATTTATGGGTTCTTGATTTGTTCTAACTGCCTGACAGGACACAAACACAGCTAACGCCTTTTAAAATTAGCCTACAGGTAGTTGAAAATGCATTTTTTATAACCGAGAGCCACCTAATGGACACTGTCTGCCACATCTGCCCCAAGTGCGGCTCCAGGCCTTGAATATAGAGCACACATAGGATAGAACTCTGCTCCTACAGAGCTGTTACTGGGTTCATGACTTTGGGAACTGTGACACCTCAAAATCTCCCGAATTCCACAACAATGTACCATTTTGAAAAACAGACTCACAGAGATTAAGTGACAAAAACGCACCAATATTTTCCAGTGAAAAAGTTTATTTTCTTCCTAAACATGCATGTTTTTATATGCAGTGTGTTAGATTCAAGAACACAATCTCTTGCTTCCCAAAAGAAGAGGGAAAGCAATCAGAATATGGATATATTCATGGCTATAAGTACCTCCGAGAGATGCCTGAAAAGCCTCTGCAGGTATTCTACCTTTTCCTGACCACACAGGAGGAAAGAAGATCACAGGTACCCAAGATTACCAGTCAGCTTTTATTGGCTTCAGTAAATGAACAAGAGAATGATCTTTGACATGCCTGAAGGTCATTTCGGTAAGAGATTATTTTTATGGACTGAAGCATTAACAGCTACTGTCTCCTGAAATGAAACTGAGTAATTTTACATTTCACTCTTCATTGCTTAAGAATCAAATGGACTTTTGCAACTGCACACTGAAACCCAGCATTCAATATTTCCCTGAATTCCTCGGTGTGAAGGAAAAAAAAAAAAACCAACAGTGACATCAAAACAAAAAACAATTAAGGTAAATTACCACTGTCATGCTGTTCTGTCCTACTCATTACCCAGGTTCTCACTCCAAGTCTTACTTCATTCATTAATTTCTCTAACACAGTAGAAATCTTTCTTTTGTCAGGTTAGTTTTCTAAGCAGCATGCTGAATTAACATTGCTCACTTTCCAAACTGTGCATTTATCTTGTACTCCCTGTCTTTCCAGGGCACAACTGTCCCACCTTGACTCAAACTAGGAAACCTCTCCAGCTGAAGAACCTGCTGGAGGAGTCTGCAGTACGCAGAATTCACATACATACCTTCTATTTTCCCTAAAGAAGAATCTTTTCCTAATATTCCTCTCTTCTGTGGCATCTGTCCAGCCCAATCAGTGCCTTCCAAAACCACAGTACAATACAAACATGTACTTCCTGCACTCAGTAAGAGTGATAACCTACTCACTCCAAAGATATGGCTCTAAAACATATGCTAAATATTTGCAGGGGGAAGCAAGGCCACTCTGTTTTTTTAAGTCCAGTGCTAAAGAAAGGTGTATGTTTTACAACCTCAGTAACTATGAGGCTGTCAGTAGGGTAGGATATACAACTGCTAGGTCTCGTTGATAAGCTCAAGAACACAAACAGCCTTGCAAGAACTGTGATCACTGACCATCTGCTGAGGTTCTGCCACCTGAGGCCACTCACGACTCTACTCACCGAAAAGCTCACAACCAAGGGTGACCTACGAGATGTGTGCTGTCTCTGCAGCACACAGGGCTGAGGGAGCACAGTAACCTCAGCATGAACACTGTAACCTCCACACATGAACAATTTCGGAAAAATTCTACTAAATGCTAAATGCCAGAATATTGCTTAAAATCTGCATCTCTTCCTTTCCTGCACCTGTGTTGTGGTACAGTGTACTAAGAGGGAGAGAACGTTAATACAGCTCTTTAAATGACAGCTCCCTTGACTTACTTAATCCACTTTATGCCATTGCTTCTCAATGGGAACACTGGCAAAATACTGTGCTGCAGCAATATTAATGATAAAATACAATTATTGAATCAGAATACTGTTCCAAAGCTCTCAGTGGAGAAAACACAAGGAAGACAGGGATTATCGAATATACAGGGAAAACAGAAGAAAAAAAATTACTCAAGATTAAAAAATCCTTTTCTCTCATGATGAGGGAGGATCCATCTGCAGCAAAACAACAAATAAAATCTACTGCAAAGTTCTTGTGTTCTTACTGAAGCTTGTTTTGCTTTTCCAATTATTAATTCCTCTAGTGCCACCATAGTATTTATTGAGGTTTACAAACAAAAACAGCTGTAGCCTGTACAGACTAACTGAATATCAACACATTTCCAACTATAAACTAGTTTTAACCACATCATTACTAAAAAGAAACTCTCACAACTTACATTTGGGATTTACAAACTAGAGACAAACTGAACAGCTTTCATAATTTTAAACACCTTTTTCCTTTTTTTCTGTTCTTCCCTGGCCTGATGAGAGACAGCTGTTCCCTGTTTGAGGAAGAGTCTTAGTCACTGCTAAAAACTCATACAAAGGACAGCATCACCTCTGTTTTGATATACTTTACAAGACAAAAAACCAAAAAACTTATGATGTACTCCATCTACCTCAGTAAAATATCAATCTATTTCTCCAGGTTTGTCTAAAAATTGTTCCACTGAGTAAAAGGCAGGGAAAAACTTCACTAAATGAATCTTTATCAGAAATTAGGAGGAAGGGGAGAAGTCACTTCTGAGACACACAGTGATACCATACCTCTGGGAACTACTTCTGACTTTGGTTCTTCAACATTAAAAAAAAAAAAAGAATATTAGAATGGGAGATAAGCACGTGATAGGCAAGAATGTGCCTATTACAAACACTTAGACGGGTGAGGGCCTTTAGGAGGAATGGGTGGTAATATCTTTGAAATGGGTCTTAATGTCCCTACCAACCTCACACCCCCAAGTTTGTTACAGAACCTCGACAGTTTGACTCCTGAACTTTAGGGTAATGAACAAATGGGTCCACACAAAGTCTATTCCAGAACCCACATAGCCTGAACTTCTGAACTTTAAAGGAAAATGACAGGTTCAAGGGGGGAATACATGGTAGGTGGTTTGGGCAGGCTGTACCTTCCGAGTACCTCAGCCAAAGGGGAAAGAAAGAGGGCAACATGCAGTCGGGAATTTAGGATAAAAGGAGGCTGCACCCTCCGAAACCTCAAGAGAGAAACCCCACAGCCATGTGCCCCAGTAGACTCTCTCCCTTTATTCAAATAAAGTTGCAGACTCCTCTGTCTCCTTTATGGATACTGACTTTTCATAGCGTGATTTTCTGCACACATGAAATAGGTCATAATCTGTTCATTTGGATTAAAATGCTATGAAGAATGTTAATTTTCAGATCCTCCATCTCTTTCTTCTTGGTCTCCTTACAGACTAGTTCTGAGATATTTTATGCGTTCCACCTTCTATTTCAAGTAATGTAAATATCCTCAAGTTTCCCAGAAGACTGGTTTTCCACTATGATCCATACACCATTACAAGCTTTACACTGCATCAAAAGACTTCAAACGTGGAACAGTGTTAGGGCTTGTGGTCTTCTCTTAAGTCCTGGTATCTCCTACACATCCTTCCTATCCCCTTCTTCCGGACTCTCATATTGTCCCATTATGTGCTCCTGCCTGTGCATTAATTTTTTCCATAAGAAGGGCACATGCATTTGGAGACCAAGGCTCAGAGTAGAGTTCTCTGGGTAGCAGCTGCTGTGGTCAGTTCTTATCTGACTTAAATGAATCATGTGTCCATCACTCTCAAAGAGCCTTTTCAGAAGTGCCCTACCCAAGAAGATTTTGTAGTACTGTGTTAGGCAACTCTTAATCACCTACAGAAGAGGAAGCATGAAAGTCAACCTCTGAAGTTCTTTACAGCTAAAATAATTGCTTTAAAATTCTGGGATTAAAGCTTTTGTTGCTCAATGCACTAGCAATCTTGAAATTAAAAAAAACCCAATTGCCTACCTCTAAAGCACATGCAGAAATCTTTACATAATTAAGTTACTTTACATCAAAAAAGACTGTAAAGGAAGGTTAGCACCATAGCTAATGCTGAGCTAGCATGAGCTAAGTAAATGACTTTTCTTCCGAGGAGCAAACCTGATACAGAAGAGATGATCATGGCTGAAGAGTGAATCATCTTCTCCTCTCTCAACTCCTTCAGACCACAGTTCATTGCCAGGGTATGTCCCTACCTTCTCCTATGTTTAGAAGGCACCTTCACCTTCAAAATTCCTTGAGCTTCTCAGCTGTTTTTTCCCTAGTTGTCTAGGAAACCTTTTCCTATTTTCAATACACTTCAAACAATTACTCTTTGACCACTGATAGATCATATATTGTTTCCGATACCTAGCAAAGGACACAGTGCCCTAGTAGCCCCCCTTCTTTTTAACATAAAGAAAAATTGTTTGTGTTGTACAAAAGGAGATTTCCATTTTAAATACATTACTGATTCTTACTTCTGTGCATTTTCAGTTAAAAGAGAATGCCCAGCTAACCAACCTCAACGAAGGCACACTGTTGTGCATTTAAATCTATGATTACCTGCTTAGTCTTCTCTCAGTCACTACTAAAAGGAATGTTGCAGGTACCTTAAAATACACAGCCAAAAGTTAAATAAATACAAACACATAAAATAATGAGATGCATACTTCTGCTGTAAAGTTACATTAACCAAGCCAAACTCGTCCCTGAACAGAAATGCCATCAATTACTGACTTTGAAAGGCAGTCACCTGGATTCTCCGTCTCTCCTTAAAACATCATGAATCTTTCTGAAATATGGGGTTTTTTTCTTTTTAAAGCAGAAGGAGCTAGAACTTGAAGCAAAATGAAGGGAGCCATTAACCTGAAGTGATATGACAGAGAGACAAGTTTAGGGTGGTAGCGTTCCTCACAAATGAGGGGTAACCTGGCAAAAAATACCTTCCTCTTTCCGAGAGTTTTTAATTTGGCCAGAACGAGCCATAATCCATCCTTCACTGAGGACAGACTTAAAATAAGATCTCTTGCTACTCTGTTGAATTTGGCACAGGAACTCTTTTACCCTTTGGGAATCATGGACTCATTCCAGCAATGGAATGGAAAATATATTTTTACCAATCCTTTTAAAGTTATTCCAAAGTTTAAAAATTGGTTCAGAAAAATCAACAATGCAACATTACAGGTTTACTGCTCAGGGAATTAACCTTAAGGCTTTTGTCAACAACTAGTCTTTAAAAAAACTCCAGGACAAATTTTCCTTTTACACCCCAGGGACTGCCAGCTACATTCAGCTAAAATAACTCCTAAGTGCCTGTGCCCACATTTGTCTTGAATGTTGATGACACTGTTCTCATCTGAAACTTCACTCTGATCTTTGGGAAGCAACAATGTACATCTTTACCTTGCATCTTTCTTTAGCATGGAAAATAATTTATAGCTGCTGTTACATCTCTGCTGAGGCTGCTGCAGTCCCTGTGTGGAAGCAAGGCAACAAAAGATGTCAAAACATTCAAGGCCAAGGCAAAGAAAACAGAAAAAGCTGGAATAAAACCTGAAATCTCTTGTGATTTCACTCCAAAGTAAACCACAGGCCCCTTAAAGTGGTAGGTACTTCAAAACTGTAGGGGGGAAAATTCCTTGCGTATAAGACACATGAAGCCCAGTCATTCATGGCATACCTTTAAAATGGAGCTCTTCAACCCATTCTATATTTTGAAACCTCACAAGCCAGCTCTGCCTTTGCTATAGGCACCCTACAGAAAGCTTTCAGGAAGGCAATTTGTCTAGCACAAAATAAATGTAACAATAGAAACAAAACTGCATTTTTATAGCTCAGTTTTCCAGCTGCACAAGAATATCCCAGGTTAAACCAGAAGGAGGAAGGGTGAGGAACCTTGAAGAACAGCTGAGGATCATGCTGGAGCTGAATCTTATTTACTCAATTTTCTGTATCATAGCAAATTTCAGCACTAAAAAAGCAGATCATGTTTCAGGTACTTAAAGCCTGCAGTGAGGCAACACGTAACCGCTCATTCAATTATTTTGTAATTAGCCAGAGGTGCAATCATTTTCCCAAACAACATTACTCAGTTTTTCCCTACCTAGTAATTCTTCTGCCATATCTAGCAATGTTTTGTTTATACTGCATCCAGCTTTGATGTGTTTGCATTGATGTATACTGGGAAAATCTCTGCTGCCATCCCCTAGCACCTCATGAAGAGCAGCACAGAAGGGAGGAGGAAAAGGAACAGGAGGAAAACAGGAAAGCAACCTGCAGCTCTGTGTTCTGTACACATAGCAGAGGAGTAACACGCCTTGACCACCACGTTTAATGGAAACTGCATGAACATTACCAGCCAAAATGGTTGTTGGAAGAAGAAGGGTTAAAAAGTGTTCTGCATTTTGCAAAAAGGGACTCACCAAGTTCACTGTGGAAAGATCATTAACAGAGTCTTCGAGAAGGACAAAGCATGATTAGTTATCGGGGTTACAGACATTAGGCAAGGACACAGCACTACTTAAGCACGTTTTGCAGAGAATTCATTACTTTTACAGCTGAAAGTTCTAGGTGAACTCGTTAAGAATCAGTTTCTGCTAGTGCAGAGCCTCTCAGAGCAGGTAACTGCATTGTTGACACAGTAATTTGACAGAATCAGGGGGTTCATTCTTGTACTCCCTGTCTCTTTCAAATTAGTGGAGGACAATACAGTGTAACAACAAAAAGGAGGAAAGAGATTTTGTCCACAACAACGTCTCTGGGATTCACAGAACGACTGTGTCCTGGCTGGTTGACGTAATCGAAACACAAGGCACCTGTGTTAGAACCAACACAGGCTTTGTACTAGTAATCAAACCTGGAAGAGGCCTATGAAGTTTGTCCCACCCAAACAAGCTTAATACAATTTTTTTTGTACCAAGAGAAGGGAAAGCAGTTTTCTTTCCCTTTTAGTAGGGCATACTGCAACTTGTCAGAGACAAAGCACTTGGTGGTACTCCTGGGTGGGGATGGATGCAGTGACACGTTTTACTCTCCTCCCCTATGCTTTTAAAAAGAGAATATTTTAGGCAGTGCCTTCCAAAAATAATTGAAGGATTTCCCCCCTTTCCCCCATTAATTCCTATACTGGAAAGAAAAAAAATTAACATCCTCTTTTGATGCATTTGAAAAGGAATGGGAAATACCACCTTAAAAGTAACAGAAGGTTTTCAGGTAACTTCTGTTCACAAGCCACCTGCCTCACTTCTCCCCTACCACTCTTCCATTTATACTGACTGCTAGGAAAAGTCTCTGGTTTCCCTTAGACAAACTATGCTTTTTATATTTTATTTACTTGTTTTTAAATCAACTACTTTCAGGTCATTTTGAATCATGCCATTCCTGTAATGTCTGTAGCTGTCCCTGTATTTTGAGCGTGGCCTGCAGAGATCAGTCACGTGAAGCTGATCTCTTACCACCTCATCCATCTCACTTTCCTCCACAATGGCCCACCCAAGAATTCTGGATGGTAGCAAGCAGCACTCAGGTCACTTGCACAGTACATTTCTAATCTAGGTCAAGTGACTTTTGGAAAGGTACCTTTCTGGACCAAGGCATATTTTTTTAGTATGAAAAAAATAAATGTCAAATTGCATTAAAGCTCTTTTGTGTTTGTCAGACTACTGATTGACTTCCGGGGGGGGGAAGGGGGTAAATGAAGAGGTCTGAGTAACACCATCCATGCACTGCCCAAAGAGAGTGGGCAGATGCAGAGGAGAATCCAACCCCACGGTACTTTGGGAGACTTCTTTATCTTACAGTTTTTCATTTCAGTAGCTTCTAACAGTGCCAGTGAAAGATGCTCTTTTAAACAAACAACAGGAACAAAGGATTTTCAAAATTGCATTTCACTACCAAAAATTACACACACACTCATACTCCCAAAATGTCTAAAACCAGAATTGTAAATAACATGGCTGAAGCCTGCACTTCTGTAAAAAAAGAGAGCTGCACAGTTGCTCCAAAACCAAAACCACAGGCAAGTCAATGTCCAGTTGTTTGTATCTTCTGTAGGATCAAACCAACGGTATCCTCTTCAACCAGCACAGAATTTTTAGATGCCTGTGTAACATCTGAACTGTGCAAGTATTTAAACTGTGGTAAAATTTGCCACTTTGACTTACCAAGTGAATTACCACAGATCTATTGGGTGACCTATAGAGAGAATCTCCTTTTTCCCTTCCATGACAGCATTCTATGTGAGCCACAAAATTAATGATGTAGAATATCAAAATCTTCTTCAAGAGTTGAAGCTTTCATTTAAATATTCACAGCCTCAACACTGCTTTAAGATAAATGATTTTATATTAACAGTAAATGAGTCAGATTTACAAAGTCAGTAAGAATTCATAAGTTTTGCATTTTAATCACTCATAGCCACTGTATTTGACTTACTCCACAATTTCCTCAGAAAATGAAAAAGTTCTGAAGAGTGAGTTATTCTCAATGTAAATCTCTAGCAAGCTTCTGTCAGCCATGTTAGTAGTTTCACCAGTGGTTTTTCCTGCCTTCTGACTGCAACAACACAACCAGTTTAATTACTTCATTACCTAATGATTTCTAACCTTAAAAGATTGCAAATATATGTAAAGTTAAACTAATAAACAGCAATTCTCCATGGAATAGAAGAAACCACTGTAAACATCAGTATAACTTGTGAATTCCCTAGCCCTACACTTTTACAAAGACAAAAGTAAAAATCTGTAGAGGTCTACAAAAGGATATGTATGTACCAAACATAAAAGAGGGAAATAAAATTCCATAATTCTAATACAGTATTTGCTTGGCACAAATTGTACATTCCCTTGGCTGTATTACAGTAACAACCTGTGGGAAGCTACCATTCCAAAAAATATAACTTGAAAAGAAGTTTCAGCACTGGACATTTGTTGGGAAGACTAAGCCCCTTATAGTTTTGCTGGCAAGTTGGTTTTTTTTTTACTTATATATTTATTAATTTCCAGTTTTCAGCAGTTCATTGTACCTTCGTTCAACTACAGGGAAAGAACTGTTTAGTTTACAGCACAGTTTTATATGCAAATTACATTCAGTAGAGTCTCTACTCATCATAAGTGTCAACAGAAAAAAAACAGGATGACAGATTTAAAGCTTGAGATTTTTTCAGAAACTTTGAAGGAACACTGAAATTACAAAGCATGCTGAACTCACTGTAAAGCATTTTTTCTAAGCATGTGCCAAATGAAGTATATTAAAGCGTTTTTCTTCTAAATGTGCTGTGAGACTTCATGCTCTATTTTCTAGTTCTAAATATTTGAGATAATTAGGAAAGTTCTGTCTGCTGCATGGAATCAAACTTACTGTTTTCTTAAGTCCCCCTGAATTTAAGTTTGCTTCTACTCTGTGAAAATATTTCTATTACATTTAGTAACACTGGAGACAAAGCAACTTTTTGACCCCACACAAATCAAAATTCAGAAAATTCGGAGTTCAAAATGAAGAGATATTTTACTGCCAATAGGAGGGAAAAAAAGTCTTAACAAATCAGCCAGTTGCTGCACTAACAACGTCAAATAAAGAAATTGTAGAGCTTATTCTACCCTTTATCAATAATGCATGGCTGCGCACAGACAATTTATAGCTGTTTTCCATCACTGGGTATTGTGCAGTACTAAATTAAGTCGACAAAATTCAAGGACAGTCCACCCACACAGCTACTGTAAGCCAGCCAGGCCACTTTGAATAAACATTTTAAAGGCATAAAGTGAGTTTTATTAGCATGCTGAGACACAGTTCCTAGTGGACAAAGCGTCTCCCTTGAAAAAGTAAAAGTACATTTAGCAGAAAGAAAGATGAGTTACCCTTGTGCCTTACATGTAGAGAGAAACAGCAAAAGAGGAAATAAAAAATAGATAGGTAACAGCTCAAAACCCTAAACTTGTTAAGACTAAAACATGAAACAAGAGAATTTATTTTCTATACTAGAAACTGATTGTCATTCTCAAAAAATCCTGAGAGGTGCTGAACTGGTGTAAGGTTCTGAAGGCAAAAGAACTAAAACCCAAAGATGTTTTGGCAGGATTTTTTTTTTTTTTTTATGTTTCAATTGTTCCAAAGATTAATAGAATTATTTTTTAATCCTTCACAAGTAATATAAATCAGAAAAGTACACAAGCCTTTTATCAATATAAAGATCTAGTTACTGTACTGAAATAACTCAGCAGCATTTACTGTGCCAGTAAAAGAAGTGAGGGGTGGGGTCCCTTCCACAGACCAAATTCACCAAAATATGGTATGGCACAAGCTGGTTGCTTTTGGTCAGTACCACCACCTCCAACCACAGTGGGCCCCCAGCACCTGAATGCCTGAAATGCAAGAAAGCACCAAGGAACTTGGAGCACATCACATGCTGGCCACCAGCAGCACAGGACACAGACGCAAGGTCTACACATCCAACAGTTTTCCCCGGACTCTGCTCCGGCAGTGAGCGATATGCAGCTGCGGCCTCCACCCGGGCCCTCCTCAGCTGGGTTTCAGACATGGAGTCAGGTGCAACCAGCCACAAGGTGGATGGCAGCACCACCAGGAGGTGGGTTTGGGTCACACCGCAGACTTCTACTGCTGTTTCTTTTACAGTCAGGCTGCACAGCTAGCTTCCCTCCAGGAAGTGTTGGCAAGCATGAGGTTCGTGACAACCTCTTCATACACAGAACACCACTCCAGCTGGGACCCTCCAGGTGTCTCTGGCAACTGGCATGACAAGATGACATGGAAAAAGTCCTTCTGTGCAATGTGGGAAGGTGGAAGCTGTAACACAGCACGGCTGGGTAGCTTGATGGCCCTGTGGCACATTTAAGCACAACCACAAATAAGGGGAGGAAGGATGAAAGAACCAGAGCTTAAGCCACAACTGTTTGAAATTAGTCAAGTGAAAATACCTGGTCAAATTAAAAAAACGTGACTGTATTTATTGTGCAGTCAATTGAGAGTTGTGCAGTCTGTTGAGAGAAGAAAATCAATTCTGTTCAGTCGTATTTGGATTTGAGCAAAGCTTAACTTCACTCACAATACATGTACTTTCTCAAAAATCAGATCTCCCTTGCACATGAAAGTATGTCAGGGACCTCTGAAGCCAACTAATCAGTGTGTAAAACTCCAATTTAACTGCTCCAGCAAGCACTGAAAATTCAGAAAGTGAAAGGCCAGATTTCAAGATAAACAGAAGTGTAAAAAACCTGCAGCTTAAGGACCAGCTAAACAAGGAGATTGTTGAGCATTTGTATTTGAACCAGTCTGCATTTTAATCTGTCAGAAGTAAAAGGTTTTCTTCATAAGGTTGGTTGTTGTTTTTATTGTTTTCCCTCTTAAACAGGCTGAGTTTCTGCTATAAAAAGTGAAAATGCTGGTTTGAGTCTGATGATAAACTCTCTTTTTTACTAAAATCAAGACTAAATTAAGGCTACAGGAACAGCTTTGAGAAAACCCAGGCAATCCCAGGGAAGCAGTCATGGTTTTATAAATGGAAATTAATTTTAATAAGTCTGTTGCTCATCTCACATTGCCAAAGTCTGTGATCCAATTAGAAGCGCAGTGCTTTAATGATCTGCAAAGGGATCACACTCAGTGAAGTTCAGAAAGAGACAAAATGCTCTTGGGCCCTCTCCATGGAGTGTATCACACCAGTGAGATGCTGGCTTTGTAATTCACAGGCAAAAAGCACGGGGGCGTTCACATTAGTACTTCAAGGTATCAGTACCTGTACAAATGCAAAATGCCTTGAGCACTATGAAATGGTGCGTTACCATCACAGCACACACACTCTTCAAACACTTGTGTTTTGCAGAGAGAAACTAAGCCCACTTCTCCCAAAACTGGCTGAATTAGTAACTTTACACCTAGTGTACTGAGATTTCATTGTTAGCACCTCTCTGTGCTGACGGCTGTTGCCATTAATGCCTCCCCTGCCCTCTGTAAGTGCCCAGTGCTACTGGCGTGTACAGGACTGCTCACCACGCCACTCCACCTAAGGACAAGCAAAGATACATTTGTATCTATGTAGGCATGTAACGTGGAGGGTACTTAAACTCCGAGCACCTGAAAAGGAAATCTCTTCACCCTGCTCCTCTCCATATCCACAGCCTTGTGACAAGAGCTGACACTGTCTACTTCTCAATGACTTTACCTGGTGCTCCTGTGCTTTCCAAGGCAGTCAGCAATCATCCCCGTTGTCAGCTCCCTGACAGCAGACACAAGTCTGCTCTGGATTTTCCAGCCTTTCTGCAATCATACTCTTCCTCTGTCTGCATGTGTTTTCTTACAGCACCCTCCCCTCATCTCCCATCCTGTACCTTGCAGGGCCACCCATTGCACCCTGCTGGACATCCAAGCTGTGACTGCCCTATGTTACTGGCACCTGCTGCAGTGCACTGGCAGGCCTGAGGATCTTCAAAGACAACCTAAGAGCCCCTCTGGGCATATATACACACATTTCCTCCACTTCAAAGCAGATGCTTGGCTGATGGCATCCACTTCTACAGCCAGAACATAGCTGCAGCACACAGCCACACGGGAACTGGGACCAGCCTAGTCACAGCAACAGTATGTTTCCTTATTTTGCCTTTTCTAAGCATTTCTCCTTCTGTATCAAAACACTTCTTTGCCCCCAGCAAAGATAAAATCCACCTACAGATGCTTTTCCTGGTGAAAAGAATAATCTCCAGAAGAGCAAGAGCCCAAGTACACCCAAGTGAAGAACAGCATCCTGCAAGGAGGAACAGACACTGCTCTATGAGCGAGAGCCCAGGGACAATCCAAAATGCGCTGGTATGAGGCCTGCAGAGGAAGTGCACACAGGCTTCCCAATCATGGCAGCGTGTCCCAGGTCTACTGCAGCACCCTCTGCCCCCTTTCTGAAATCCTTTTTACACAACAGAGACAGAGAGTCAGTGGAGTCTGGGTGTTTCCAACTACACACACAGACCTCTTAATGTGTCTAAAGTTCATGGAGTAACAAAGAATGGCAGGAGATCTGCTTTTCCACACTTTCACAATTGGGGAAAACCATCTGGTGCCCACGTGTCTTTGGAATCACTAGATTCAGGAGCCCTTTACCTGCCCCAGAAGCTGGCAGCAATTCAAGTCCGCATCTGTAAGCGCCAAATCTACTCCACACTCAAAAGCCAAACCAGCCATCCCCCACTGCTTGTTTGCACTCTGATTAACACAGTAAAAATAGCACAAGACAAACAATTAGCCATCCTAGATAATAACAATTGTCAAGAGACTAAATCCTTCCTCTTCAAAAGAGAAGTTCAGTTTTAGGTGTGTCTTACCCCTCATCCAACTCTGCAGCACACTGCAGTGCATGTAATAAGGTGGGCAGGCAGTGACACTCATCAAATGTAAATAAAAACAGGATTCACCTGCCACTTCAAACAGCAGCTGTCAAACGTGAAGCAATCCAGGAGTCAGTAGCAAAGAGCCTTTACCCATCTGGGTTTCCTTTCTTAGAGATTTAATTCAGGCCATCCCTTTGGTGTTGCTCTTAACACTGATCTTCGCACAGGGAAAAAGAAAAAAAAAAAAGAAATCTATACAGCCCTGTCCTGCTGGGGTATTTACATGCAGTCACTGGTCATCTGCAGCGATAAGAGGCCATGCTGCTCACTGGGCACTGCATAAACGTGGTACTGACTGACTCCCTGACAGTCTGGTGTCTGGCTGCTCTGCTGTGCTGCTAAGAAAATGCAGCAGCACTACAGTGCAGCTGAAAAGGCAGCCATAAATCCAAAAGATGCGTACAAAACATGGGTAATTAATGAAAGATCACAGCAGCAATGTCTAGTCAAAGTAGAATGGTCACTTTTCTAGCTACACTCATGTTTAGCTTCACAGCCTCATTCTTCCTGATGGAGAATTTGTCTCGGCAGGGTATTATATAGGGACTGAAGACCACCTACTACTAAATAATTATTAATACATAGATAGAAGGACTAAGATATTCTAATGGAAAGATACACAAGCACTTAAGAGTGTAGAATTAATGATTTAGGAAAAGAAAATAAATTGTTTCTTTATGAATGTTTCTTCAAATTGCATGGATTTTGTCTTACTGAAGTCAGTGAATCGGCTTCTAACCAACAAATACTGATAGCTGGGTCCAATACAAGACTTTAGGTTCATATAGTTTTGTGCTGGTTTTGGCTAGGGTGGAGTTCATTTTCCTCACAGTAGCTGGTAAAAAGCTATGCTTTAAATTTGTGCTAGTAACAGGACTGATAACACAGGGAAATTTTAGTTATTGCTGATGAGTGCACGCATAATGTCAAGGCCTTTTACTGCTCCTCATACCACGCCACCAGCAAGGAGGCTGGGAGTGCACAAGGAACTGGGAGGGAACGCAGCCAGGACAGATGACCCCAGCTGACCAAAGGGATATTCCAGACCATATGGCATCACACTCAGCATATAAAGCCGAGGGAAGAAGGAAGAGGGACCATTTGGAGTGATGGAGTTTGTCTTCCCAAGTCACTGTTATGTGAGATGGGGCCTGGCCTTCCTGGAATGGCTGAACACCTGCCTGCTCATGGGAAGTGGTGAATTAATTCCTTGTTTTGCTTTGCTTCCATCCTGGTTTTTGCTTTCCCTATTGAACTTTGTCTCAATGCACGAGTTTTTCACTTTCACTCTTCTGGTTCTCTCCCCCATCCCACTGGTGGGAGAGGAGTGAGTATGGGAGTAAACGACAATAGGTTGATTAGACAGCAAGAGGTGGGGCTAGAACAGTCTGTGGAACCATGTCTGTCTTCTTCCCGCTACCCCAGCAAAAGAAATCATACCTTACCTTAAAAGACTGTAACAGAAGTGCCAGTCTCTACTTTCCTTTAGGCCTTTTTAAACATCAGAAAATGCAGCAGATTCAGCTAATTCAATGTTTCAGCATTTGACAGCACATTCAGGAACCTCAGAGTCATCCTACAAGAACAGAAATTAAAAGTACCAATTAGTCATTGCATACGTCGTGCAATGTATCTTATGCTTAAAACTGCTGATATCTGGAAGGGCCATGCTGCTGAACAATAAGGAAATTACCAACAACCACAAAAATGAAAGACTAAGTTATTTTTTGTTTCCAAGGTGAAATGCTCAAGCACACTTTGGCTACAGCACCCTGAGGAGAAAGCATGCATCTCACAATAGCTGTGTCATCCTGCCCTGCCTTCCCAATTTAAATCTTTGTTCAAACAACAGTCCATGTGAATGCACAGAAACAAAGCTCCAGGCATGTCAGGATACACCAGCCACACCAGTTACAGAAACAGAGCAGTAAATGTTTGCAACCTGGTACTAGTTTGAACGGGGAAATGCATCCGAAGCCCATGCGAGCTCAGTATTAGCACTTTATAAGCAAGGATCTTGATGTATGTGGAAGACACATGGAGGTACTTTATAAACTACAGGAAAAGGAGAAACATTTACAGATGGACTTGGCTCATTTCCCCGGACAGGCTTTTCTCAAAATTCTCATCTTACAAGCACTCAACCTGTACTAAGTAAAGACACTCCCAACTGTAGCAGAGTTCAGGCCTGCACCACCACGGCACATAAGGCAGCTCTCTTCCTCCACAGCAACTCAGCAAAGATGTTCCACCATTAAGGTTTAGATACTTGTTTTTCAGCTCCAACCCGTGTTTAATCCCCCACAAGAGCAAACTTCCCAAAAGTAGAGGCACATCCACACACGCACCAACAGGGTTCCTTGCACTGAGATATCCTGCCTCACAGCCACTCACAGGTACAGTCCCAGTCAGCTGCACCCTGAGGCAGTTCCAATGTGTAACAGCTGCACAGTGATGCCACTTTGACACTTGACAGCTATGGAGTGATGGGCCAGCAGAAAAACTTACCTGTATCTAGCATGATTACTCAAGAGAGTTTTAAAGGTTATTTTCAGGCAAAAGACACTTCTTATCATACAGGTTGTTAAGTACTTCCCTAAAGCATTGGTATGAACATACAAAGTGACCTCTGTCCCGTTTTGTAAAATGACAGCGATTGGGGGCTTAATGGAGTGGAAGCCAATCATATCAAGTAAAAATTATAGAGGTTTTTATTAAAAATTAATAAAAAATCTAGCATTGAAAGCATGTCACAGGCCAATGTGCCTACACAGAGATAGATAGATTGTTCTAACCCTACACTGTTTACAAATCCTTTAAAAAGCTTCCTAAGGGTTAATTATCTTCATAAACTAAAATAAAAAATAGCATTTGAAGGGAAACTACAAGGGTCCATGTCTTTGGAAGGAGTGGAGGGGGAAACTAAGTTGGACACCTACATTTGTTAAAAAACAGAAATCCAAAAGCCCCAATCTTAAATAAGCTTTAAATTAGTATTCAGTGTTCTTAAGTTACTCCAAGGAAATGGCAATAAATTTCTTCACCCCTCCTGTTTCCAACACTTTCTCAATTTACTTTTACTTTTAGACATTTATGTAAAATATGAACATTTTACACAGCAAGGTTACCTATTCATGATACCTTCAAAACGCCTTTCTTATAAGGGGGGTACATTCTAAGATGATTACAAATATCTCCATTTACATAATAATAAAGACTGCAATGCATAAGGAAACTGGAGATCATAGGAAACAAATTATATCCTTGGAGCTCTATATTCACAGATTATGGGAAGTACCACAATCATTGCTTTTCTCTATAACCTCCTGCACAACACTTCTGAATAAAGCAGTGCAGCAGTTTCCAGATGTTCAATCAGCAGTTATACACCCTGGGCCACTGTTCAAGGACACAAAAACCTGTCTTTCAAACCCCTGCTGCCATGTGTCCCTATACCATGGTGTCAAGATCATTCAGGTATTTCTCATGGGTTAATTTTTCTCCAGCAGATTTCACATTCTGCACATTGTCCCACAGCTAGCATAAACGCCCTACTGGGTACTCTGTAATTTAGCTGAAGAGAGTTTATGCCCACACCTGTTCCAGATCAGCCTGAAAACACAGTAACTGTGCAACACCAAAGGCCAGAACCAGGATGCAGCTTGAGCCCCAAGATGAACTAGTAACAATGCTGTGGAAATTGATCCTTTTTGTCAAAGAGAACTGATCAAAAGTCAGAAATCCTTTAGGAGCTAAGATTTATCACATACCGTAGTGTTTTCCACACCAGATAGAAAGAATGCTTCAGTTTCACTTTTTACCCCAAACAAATCACAGCATGCATGTGTACACAATCATCTGACTCCTACACATCCAAGCACAACCAAAACAAAAAACAGTACACCATACACCCATTTTTTCCCTTAAGGGGAGAACAAACCACACCTAACAGGTATTAATAAAAACACCAAACATTAGAAAACATTCTGTTACAACGAGTATTTTAAAAAAATCTATGTAGCATTAAGCAAAATTTAAATCTGTACAAAATGGATGGATGTATCTCACATTAAAAAAGTAACTGTTCTTCTAAACTGCCTCACAAATGGCAATCTAATTTCATTTCCAGCCAGAAAATTTACTCAGTGATTAGCATGGCAGTGTTAAGCAGAAGGAAAGAAAAGCAGAAATTAAACCAAGCATCAAACAGTCAAGCAGAGATATTGAATATACAACAGGAGTGCATTTACTGATAAAGTTGTAATTTTTACATGAAGTTCTAACCTTTGTAACATTTTAGATTTAAGCAAAACTTGCTGTGTAACAGAGAGTCCTTAAAATCCCAAAGACATGGTGTTAACAATTCTTAACAAAAGGTCCACATGTTTCACAGCATACTTCACTAGCCTGACAAGTTCCCTACAGATGGGTAACACATGTATTCCATCTTCTCTCCTTTTCCATTCTAAAACTGTTCAACACCTCCTCCCACACGCTCCTCCAACACACACACTTCCCTCCAGCAGACAGCAGCCCGATTCACTTATCTAAAGAGGAATTTACACTGGCCTGAAAAAACACCAGCCCCTCAACTGCAAGGCCATGCCTGGATAGTTTATTGAGATATTCCTCAGATGTTATATCCAACAAGCACTGCTAAGTCAGCTAGAGATGTCCTGCATAGCACCAGAAGGGTAGTTACATTCTCGATGTGAAGGAGACATCATTTTAAAATAAATCTGAGTGTAACATTTCCAGTGGTGAAGACACTATTTCCTGGTGAACATGTTCTACCATTTTTGGTCAGAAAGCCTTTAAGCTGTCAAAAGCACTATCCAGCCTTGGTAAATTTCACTGACATAAGTTCTCATAATTACTAAAGAAAATAACTAAGGCTATGTCTGGGTGGCACAAAGCACCATGCTAATTTAATTACCCCTTCAGAGACACTAATTAATCCGGGCAGGACACCACAGTAACGTGACTGCTCTGCCTGGGGAATCTCCCAATGCTGATGTATTGTGCCATTTGGATACCTGCCTCCCACCCCAAGCAGTCTCTATCAGATGGAAGAAGAGCCTTACACCAAAGATGAGCCCTTCATGGAGGGGTGTTTCCTCTCAGAAGCTGTGTGTTTTACTGAAATCGACGATCTTCAGCACACAAGACTGAACTGCACCAATTCTTGACAAACAGTAAAATAATCGACAAGCAATTACTGAGCATCCTCGGCTGCTAGGAGGAGCAATGTGAGAGGGTATACCTACAGTCTCCTGCGCCCCAGAAGAAAAGGTTCCGGTCAGCATCTCAGAGGAGCCACGTGTAACGATAATGGTGATTGTCTGACAGTCAGCTGCGGCCATTCATGCCACATTTTAACAGACACATTTAAAACAGACCACGGAGAAACCCTCCAGCACTAGTGTAAATGTTCTCCATTTAGTAAGCTCCAAGGAGCAGGTAATGGTGTGGTTGTTAGCAGGGCAGAAGTTACACTGTTGCCAAAGTGACTTTGCTTTCAACTTTCTGGCAATAAAACAAGCCCTGCGCTGAAGCCAGAACACTTTATCTACTGTACCTGATGCGACCTCTTGGTACCGAGAAGTGCTCTTCACGTACTGCAAATGGACTTTGATCTTCTTTTGACTTGTTAAAACACATACAGTAAGGAATAACGTACTCAGCAGTCGCTTAAAGCACCTGTCCCAGTAGGAACTGGTTTTTGAACAACCAGAGTGCAATAGGGAAGGGGAACACCTGATAGACAATACAACCTGCAGGAGAACACAGCCTCATACCTATCCACAACACAGAATGAAAAGACACAGAAGGGTCATTCCCTGTGGCACAAACAAGCGAAAAGAAAATGGAAGTGTTTTACTGCATGCAGAACAATTTCAGATTCTGAAGAGCCCCTATTGAGTCCCCTTTCTCCTCCTCACAAATACACATTTAAAAATTAATAATTTCTGAGACAATCCTGTTCTTATGGCCTCTCTCAACAGAGACCTTTTGCAAAGCCCATTAATTCCGGAGGATTTACTTAAGTGACATGGATCACGTTGCAGGTAAATGGGATACACCAGCTCAGCTAGAAGCTGCAGGCAAGGCTGGCTTCTCACGTGTCAGTCACTTTTGCACAGACAGAGGTCACAGCACAAGGAAGGGCAGCTTCACCTTGGGTTTGTACCACTGTGTTCAGAAGTTGGTGACTGCTTTCAACACGTGGGCTGTTTCTTGTGGCAAAAGGACAACTGTCAAACAGAGTGCACTGCTTTGAGACAGGGAGAAATCACATCGATTAAACAGTATCAAGAGTCCTTGAGACTTTCATGGTCTCAGCAGAGAGGACAGATACTCAAACTTAAGTCTGCCAGATACAGCACAGATGAATAAAATACTATAAAAAGCATAATAATTCACTTATGATAAATTAAACTGCCTTTCATGAATAGGTGGTTAAAGCAACAGTTTGCACACTTACACAAATACTTCAAGCTCATGAAAAATATAAAGGTGTCATAAAAGACACATTTACTACCCGATCCATTCCAAAAACATTCACAAATGTTGTCAAAAACATAGGGTCTACATCTGAGTTTAGGACTGCCTAATAAAAGGCTGTCTCCTTCAAAATACTTTCTTTTACCCAAAGGCTGACTGTGAGTTGTACACAGTAAAAGTGAAAAGATAGGTAAACACTTCAGTCTCCAAATAACAAAAACTGGTCAAGATTGTGACAAAACCCACCAAGCCATACAAATGTGGGCTGAACCTTAATACCTTCAGCTGTCAAGTCAGGTGAAGTTAACTCAGCATTCACTGTACACTCAGAGGTCAGATACATGTTCCATACCCTCCTCCAGCGCCTTCCCTACAGAAACTGGGGAGTTCAGGCTGGGCTTTGTGAGAGGAGACCTGTGCTTGGTAGGACAAACCACCACTGCAATGCAGATCTTCAGCTGGCAGACAGAGATCTGAGTTTTAACCAGAAATGGGCAAAGTTCTGAAAAGAAACAGCACAAACGTCCACTCCCAACAACTGAGGCTGCTGACAGAGATGAAGCCTCACTGACAGTGCTAGAATTCACCCAGGACTTTCGTTTCTCCCATCTGCAGGGAGACTGCTACTTGTGAACTTCACCTATACAGGGGATTCACATCCAGTGACTGAGGAGATAGAGTCATTAACACACCCCAGCTTTGTTTGTGAGGGATTTTTCTTCCACACATGCCCATGTGCAGCCAGATGTAATTCTTTGTTCTCTGACTGCAAAACTAAGCTATCAAATCTCAGCCCAGATTTTAAAACATAATTTATTTCTTATGGCTCTAAAGCAGGATGGAGCAAGATGGGCTTTACAAGGCCAGTTTAGATGGGAGACTTGATGTTAGGCACAGAACTACCTATCATCTTCTTTTAACTTTCCTCAATACATCAATTAAATCCTGTACTACATCTCTTATCCAGTTACATCCTTTGCTTGTTTACATCACCATATCATAAAATACCGCTGATAAGCAACAACACATGATAAATCTGTGCTTGCTTCCTTAAGGCAAGCAGAGATTAGGAAAGGGCATGAAGGTATTTCTTTTGTCTTGCAATGAAAAGGAACTGGAAAGGTGGGGAATGAAACTGAAAGGCATCATAAAACACTATCTTGCTTGCCTTGTTCCCAGGTGAGACAGCCTCTCACCCCTCTGTGAGACACATGATGCTCCTGAGGAGAGCCACATGCTTACTCCTCTGGTTCCATCTCAGCTGGACAAGCAGAGGAAGGGAGGGAAAGGGGCCTGGAAGCTTTTAAAAGGCAGAAGATACTTCACTAAACATCTTAACCTTTAAAATTCTGTTAAAGATACAGAACTGATAGACATTATCTCCAGGAGCAGCAGATCTGAAACACTAGTAACCTTTATGAATCCCAAAAATGTTTAGTTGCTAGATTTCAAGGGATAAAAGCAAATCTCTGTAAAAACTCCTTTGTGCTCTTTCCCTATCCACACAGAGTATGAAAACATTCCCAGACAGATGTCAGTCACCACTGCACCTCTTTGCTGACTTTCGGGTGGGGGGAAGCCATGCACACAATCAATGTGATTGGTAATGCAAGCTTCGTTTATTAGCAATACAGAGGCACTTATATAGTATTGAATACAAGCTTATCAGTTCTTTAATTAGTTTAAACTTACAAAGGCGCATTCTTACTTCTACATAATTGGGTTAGATAAAAGACTACATTTGGCAAGCTTTATGTTTTGTTTTGAGAGATCAAAAATCTTCCTTCCTTCTCATGGTCAGTATATCTTATCAGCACAGGACTGTACCTCCTTAAAACTCCCTTTTTGTTTCTCAGGCCTGTTTCTCACACAGGCACTCTCTCATGAAGGTTTCTTCTCATGCAGGCCTTTGCTTGCAGGCTCTTGCTTGTACAGTTCTGTTATTAATTTGTTCCCTTTATCAATAATCCATGTCCCTGATCCTCTAATCATTCTACAAAACCTCTTCATGGGTGTAACACAGCTATGGCTAACAATAGGCAGCTGGTCTGCTCTAGAAGCATGCCAAGAACCTGCACCTGCATCCTGCATTAGGGAATTCGTCCTTCACATACCCATCTCCGTATCTAGCCCTGAAAGCTGAAGCTCCCCTTACTCAGGGACAGGCAACATCCTGAGACTTCAAGTCAGAATGACAATCAACAACAGGGCTCACATCTTCCTCTGGCACCAAGTCAAACCCTGGACCAGGTCACTTCTTTGCAGCTTGGGCTTTCCATATGCATGTTACCTAGCTGGCCTTTGGGGATTTTTAAGTGGATATTAGGACCATCTTCCTAGTGATATTCTAAAGTTTATATTCCTGAAGAATGGGAATTTTGGAAGGCCTGTGGTGGACCAGCATTCAAAATCCAGCAATGTTTGGGAATAATCTTCAGCACTCACCACATGCTCCTGTAATAGCTTCCTGTAACAGGAAGTTACGATACTGAACCGAGATGAGAAAAAAAACTCCATCATATTTTCAGCCTAAAGCTCTGAAAACACAATGAATTGATGAACCCCAAGCTGCACAGTGCTATTGGGTTGCACGCTCCTCACTGCAGCAGGCTGCAACAAGAAGGGTCCTCAAAAGTCACATGTCGCTGAGGGCCATTGTCATGGTAATACTGTTTCCCTTGTGCAAAAAGAAAAAAAAGCAGCTGTGACAGCTGTCTCATCAGATGTTCTTAATCAACTACTTGAAGAAGAGCTAAAAGCAAGGTCATTTTGAATTTACCTCCAGTGAACCAAACTAATCCAGAATAACTACTGTATGTTCCCATGCCTTCAAGAGCACCACGTTCTAGACAAAACAGTCTCTTTTTAGATGAGAGATGGTAGACAAAAACAGCATTTCCAAGGATTCAAAGACCAGGAAAATTACATAACCAAGTATGTGGCCTAAAGGAAAAGGACAGATTATACCCCAGAGTTCCACCATCAGCTCTCAACAGAACAGCTTCCCCCAATTAAACTTCAAGCCCAATCATGGTAAGACATTTGTTAGTGTCCCTAAAAAACAAAGCAGTTTGTCCTAGCATAAGGAAGGAAGATTAGCAAGGGGAGGACAAGCAGGACACAGGCAGTGCTGGTTAGGATGTTCTTCTCTTCTGAAACTTATCATGGCTTGCATATTCAGCAACAGCATGGAACAGGAACTCTACTAAAGGCAGCATACACAAATGGCAATACTTTTGGAATCATAAAATGGTTTGGTTTGGAAGGGACATTAAAGATACCTAGTTCCAACCCTCCTGCCATGGGCAGGGACACCTTTCACTAAAACAGCTTGCACCAAGCTCCATCCAGCCTGGTCCTGAATGTTTCCAGGGATGGGGCATCCACAACTTTTCTAGGCAAACTGTTCCAGTACCTCACCACCCTCACAGTAAATAAGTTTTTCCTAAAACCTAATCTAAACCTATCTACTTTCAGCCTTAATCCATTCTCCCTTGTTCTGCCGCTACAACCTCTTGTAAAAAGTCCCCCTCCATCTTTCTTGAGGGCTCCCTTTAGGTACTGAAAGGCAGCGATTAAATCAACCTAAAGCCTTCTCTTTTCCAGGCTGAACAATCCCAATTCTTTCAGCCTTTTCTCATAGGGCAGGTGCTCCATCCCGACAACCATCTTGGTGTCCCTCCTCTGGATCCAACAGGTCCATGTCCTTCCCATGCTGGGGACCCCAGAGCTGGATGCAGTGTTCCAGGTGGGGTCTCAGCAGAGCAGAGCAGAGGCGCAGAATCCCCTCCCTGTCCCTGCTGCCCACGCTGCTTTGGATGCAGCCCTGGACACGTTTGGCTTTCTGGGCTGTGAGTGCCCATGGCTGGGTCACGTCCAGCCCCTCACCCACCAATATTCCAGTTCTTTCTGCCAAAAAATAACTAGTGAGAGACTCTCATTACAATACTACAACACTCTCTCTCCACATATAGAACATCATCCCTCTCTCCAAAACATTAAACACTAGATTTTCATGCTCCAGCTCACAGACATTAAGGCTGTAATCTAACAACATTCTTCCAAAGTAGATTGGGGAAAACACATGTGCACAGTGTGATTGTCACTGTATGTTTCTCTTGAAACGCTAAAAAATGTCACCTACATGCAAAAGTTCTGTCTGCCCACACAGTGCATAAAACATGAATGTCACTAAGCAAAGTGACCTCAACCAATTCTGCCTGAAAAGTTGCAGGCTCTCATTTGCGAGGGCAGCCAGCAAAAGGCAGGGGAGGGAGAGCACAGAATGGAAATGCAGATGAAAAAAGCCAGCACGAGCTTTGCAATGCTACTTTATCATCTCAGCATGCTTGCAGGTACTCAAGGTCACCATGGATGAAAAATCACAAATTTAACTTAACAGTCCCACCACTGCTTCTGCCGAGCAGAATTTGACTTGTGTGGGACTGTTCGGGTTGCTGCAGCAGTTTGCAAACAGTTTGTTTACCAGAAAGAGACACCAACCAGGCACACACACACATACTTTAATACTCCTTCTACACTAAGTACTGCCATTCAAAAACAAATCACCACTTCATGCCACAAGTACTCTCCTATTTAGATATGTTTTAAAGAGTCCATTAGATTGTAACACCAAAACCTACCCAGTGACACAAACCAGATCTGATTTCACTGTTTCCTGAAAGAGCAAAAAAACCCAATATTAAAAACTTACAGGCTGTTAGTCCACCGTTTCTCTCTGGCACACGGTACATTATTTAACTGCAATGCCTGAAACAGTAACTTGACCTCTCTGGGAAGGTGGGCGGTATTATTCAAGCTGAAACATTAGAAACATGCATAATTACTCTGGGTATTTGCCACACATTCTTTCATCCGTAAACCAATATGAATGGAAAAGTCACACTGACACTCCAGGTTTAGATCATATCCCAGCCATCAATTATGAAGATTTTTTATGAGGTCCCAAGAGAACAAAATTTTTTAGGGCCAGAGAAATTTTCTCTGGACTTAACTGTGCATATGTTACAAAGACAAAACGTCAGTGCTGCCAACTCAAAGCCAAGACTTCAGCAGGCTAAACCATGAATTTTGAGCTTTCTGCCCCAACACTGACAATACTGTAATTTTGTTTCCTTCAACCCCACACACCCATTGCATTCATTGATGTGGCACCTCTGAGGATGCCTGCTGTAGCACCAGCCACATCCCATCATTCATCCACCCATTCCTGCAAGGTGTTGCCTCACACACCTGCGGGGTGCCTGCCTGCTCCTCAGCAAACCCAAGGACCTTTGGTAGAATCAGACCATCCATAGGGCTGGTTGGAATAAAAACCCACTGGAAGGTAAACAGGCAGATGAAGCTCTAAGAAAAGAGACCATGCTTGTTCCTGACTCCAGAGGGATCGGCAGCTCATATCATGGCTGCCTAAGCTTATGGCAGTTTGCCCTTCACACCAAGCATACCGAGTGCCCTCTGCATATAGCCTTGTCTTCCCTTCAAGGATAAAGCAGCATTCACCTTTCAAGTTTCAGAAAGATGAATCAGAATCAGAAAAAAAAAAATGAAATACTACAAGCCAATATTCACAGCTGGAGCTGTGAAATACACAAAACTATCAGTACTTTTAAGGCTAGAAAACAACACAAAAAGCAATTTTTTCTGAAGATGGAGGAAATGCTATTCACAAGAGAGAAGAACTGCACACACATGTCAAGTAACAGTCTCCTCTAGCTAAATTCTTGTATCCCTCAAAATCAAGACCCAGCTGCACTCCTGACCAAGTGAGATGCAGCAGCATCTACAGCTGTTCTGATCCCAGTTGCCCCTGAACTTATTTTGATACCAACATCCACATCGTGCTGTTCTGGGCAACATGTAACTTGACTAACTCCTTGCTACAATGGAACTTCCAGTGTTCTTGATTCAGCCCATTTTATTCTTGGTGCTTGGCACAAATACATGTGGAATAGAAGGTATTTATTTCAGCTAATTCCCCAGGCATTAGAGACAATGCATGCATCTGGAACACTGTTCCAGCAAAGATACATGAATAATTCTAGAATCATTCTTCTGTTTTGTTTTTCAAGCAGCCCAGCTCCCTGCATCTCTTGTTTGTCATTATATACTTCCAAAACTTTGGAAATCACAGCAATGCATGTAGTGAAACACCTCTCAGTATTTTAAGTCAGAATTCGTAGTTTCAACAATGTGTTTTCCCTTTACGCAGGATAACCGTGGATGTCAGGGGATACAAGTTGCCACGGTAACCTCATAGAAAGTAAAACTTCAGGACAATATTTTCCACATGAATTTGAAATCTCAAGATACAAAAATTGCTCAGTGCCAAGTTATTTTGACTACATAACCAGAACTTGCTGGTGACTTTTCTGGCAAGTTTTAAGTATGTTTTTGTAGACAATGGTTTATGCAGAGTTTAAAACCTGCATACCTTCTTACACACGCGTGAAAAATGTGAACAGCTTTATTGTGAAGATTTTCTCCCTCTTCCACATAACCTAAAAACAAATTAAAAGATGACAAAGCAACCATCTTAAGCCTTACCTAAAATATCTATTCAAAAGGTCTGAGGTATGCAATGAAAATGCTTTAAGTCAAACAAAAGTGGCTTGTAGTAAAGAGAGGAAACAGAACAAAGATCTGAGTTTGCATCAAATGCTGGTTGCAATCATTTAGTTGCCACCGTTTAAGAGCAGGAATTTCTCCAGTCTGTTTCAGTATTTGCTATTCCAGTAAATAAAAATAAAGGGAAAAGTCAGTATTATAGTTTTAAGGTTCCAATTTTGAAGTGGTTTGATAACAACCTTCCACAAGTCATTCTCATGGGAAAGAGCTGCTAGAGCACAGAGCTAATTAGGGCTTCTCAGTTAAGCTCTTTCTCCCGCTTTGTTCAGAAAACCTGGACAAATAGCTTATCCATGGATAAACCTGGGGGCCTTTCACAAATATTTTGTATTCCACAGCAAGCTTAGGCACATTACATAAACATCTGGAGTACGCACTAGGAACACGAACCTCCTTGCTCTGCCCTGCAGCAAGTGTCTTCATGACACTTTCATCAACAGTGACAGAAAGAAAAAAGTATTATTGTGGGCTTCCATCCAAAAAAATGTTGTCATCTATAGCCTGTCTGTATGGACACAAGGATTTGGGGCAAAAGGGAGGAGGGGTAATTCAGGTGCATAAACAACTGTTCCAGTCTTCCTTCTCAGTACTTAAGTTCTGAGAGAAAGAAGGAAAGAAAGAGCCTTGTATCATTATTAAAAGAGAGACTATTTCCAGAATAACTGGAGACTAAAATGCTTTGAGGTAAAGCAGCAGTGAAATCACATATGTTCATATTTTCCCTGGAGGTGCAGTCCGTTTTGGAAGTGCTCTTAGCATACAGAAGTTAAGATGAAGACAACTCATTCTGATGTGCTCTGGCACCGCCTCAGACCAAGAGCAAAGAGAAAACCACAGACGCTGTATGAAAGAGGGCACCTGCAAAACGTCTCTGCTGTGTTGACCATGCCAGGGCTCACAACTGATAAACCAGTTGCTCACAATACAGCAGATAGCTTGATACCACATTTCACAGCATAGCTGGATTTGAGTCAAGAATCTACTTGCTCTGGGAGCCAAGCTATATATAAGGAGGGAAAGGCACACAGTTCTCTCTAGCATGCTTCCCCCAAAGTCCTAGAACAGCAACATCAGTGCCTTCAGTTTCACTGCAATTCTGCTGGCATCTTTGCAGTCTATCAAGCCTAACCACTGAACAATTTTTTGTGTGTATTTATTTTTAAAATCTGTAGAGCTGTGCCTTACTGTACATTGCAGCAACTGCATAAAAGGTGCAGCTTCGCTATCTCAAAATATTCCCTTCACAAAACCAGGGAAACAAAGTCTCTCCTCGCTGCTTCTCCAAAGGAGAGCACTGAAGGCTTCTGGTAAGAAAGACAAAAGCAACAGCAGACAACCAGTGTGATAAACTACCACACAAATTTTACTCTAAGGAGTAGTAATTAGTCATTTAAAAATACACAAAATCCATGCATGTGTTAAAACATGAAAGAAGATATCCTGAGAGCTAGATGCTCCTCTGAGATCACATTTCAAAGCAGTGCAGTATCATTCTGTTAATCTTTTGGGAAAACCAGCATGGATATTCTGCTGCAATGTAATTAAGGCAGGAATTCCAGCCCCTCCATTGTGACCTTCGAAGAAACCCCAGGGGTCAAGAGCAGTAGCCTGTACCCTGCAACAGCGCTAATATAGCTGTAGTATAAACAAAAAACCTCTTGCAACAAGAGTACCAACAAGTTTCAGGGAGGAAAAGGGGGGACATATAGATACACTCAAAGATACACTGCCATAAAACAGCTTCTACCACAACCATAAGTGAAAAGTTGTTTTTCTAAAGGTTGTTGGAGAAATTTCATTTTTACCATGTAGGTGGAAAAAAGTTGACATGTTTACTTTCATTTTTTATTCTCAAGAAATATCCATGCTTATCAAAACAGTAACTAAAGACGTGCTTTCTTAGAGCAATGTTTAGCGAACAAAATGAAGCCAAGGGAAAGGTGACTTCTTGCTGTAACTTGAGAGAGGGTGGGTTTGGAGAAAGTGCTGGGTTTTTTAGCCCTTGAGCCACAGTAACTCCCTGGTGAAACTTCATGAGCACAAGCAAAGCTGCAGCCTGCAGTGACAATGCTAACTCTTGCCCTTTATAATGTAGCAGTCGTGCCCTCTGTCCCCAACACCTCTCAGCGGTGACCAACAAGGACTGCCCCAGCCGAAGGACAGCATGGACAGGCAAAGTGTGCAAGCTGGGAATGGCAGCAGCCCAGCTCCTGGTGGAAACTTTAACTGAACTCTACTCAGAATGCTTGGCATAAGCTGTCTCAGGCAGGCCAGTAGCAAATCACGACAAGAGATAATCAGGTAGGTTTTTTTCTCATTCTTACCCTTTGCAATCTGAGAACAGTGAAAGAGGACACCATCTAGCTAGAAGGTTGCTAATTAATTCCTCCTCACCCAGGCACTGCAATGCTTCTAGCTGCAAAGTACCTGCTTATCTAGGAATAAGCACTAGATAGCATTTTAAGAACGGGCTTCATTTGTTTTGAAAAATGCCATTAAAAAGGCACAATTATCTCAAGATTTTCTCTATCAGCAGCGAGAAAAAGTGAAAGTAAAGCACAATCGCTCTTGCCTGATTAATTTTCAGAGCACCAACTTAGCCTGCCCAGTGAGTTTGGTGGGAGGTCAGCATGCCAAAGGCATAGATGCTTTTAAAAATATAATGAGATCTCATATCTCTTAGCTGAACAAGTTTCCCTGGAAATAAACTACTTCTGAACAAGTTGGAGCAGGGCAGATATGCCTTTCTGCAAGAGCAGGACCAAAACGCAGTTGCAAGTGACATGGGTAAGACATGGGTAGCTAAAGCACTTTAAAACCAAGGAAGCAAGACTCTGTTGTCTTAAGTGTCAGTTATCTTGGATCAAAGGCTAAAAAAAGCTGCTTGGGTATAGCACTAACACAAGAGATGAGTCTGACAGAAGATACAATGGAAAAACACTCCACAAAAAGAGTTCAGCACACTTTTCACACTATCGATCGCAAGCATTCTGTGAACAGCAATGGTTTGCCTACTAAGGCAATGGTTTGCCTACTAACTGCTCTGTTAGTACTATCACAATATACATAACAGAAGTCCCAACAGCAAAAGTCAAAACTCCGGGCTGTCATTAGGCAGACACATCCAGAAGCGTCTTCTGAAATATCTGCACTCAGCTGTAGCATTTTGGAGTGGCAAAGCAACACCACAAACATTAAAAATTTATAGAAAAAATCCACCTGCATGAACAAAGACTCAATCTAATGTATGTTTCTCCCTTTCATTCTATTTATGACTGAGATGTCCCTCATTTTAGCTAGGACAAAAACCATGGAGTTACTTAAATTCATATTTTGGGGTTTTTTTTTTTAAATGAGGAAGGACAAGTAATAAACTGCCACATCCAAAGTAGCTCTATCTCATTGCCTTTTTCCAGTTACATCAGTAGCTCCCATCTCTTCTTTACCCAGAGTAAAGCAGGAGTACAAGTGGGCAACAGGCCAACTGGACAAACACAGGCAATGGAAATTTTTTTTTTTTTTTTGGTGTTATCACCCTCTAGATACACAGAGCTCAATGCACAGGAGATGTGCAGCCTAGCCAGCTGTGTTTTCTCACACAAATTTTTCATCCCTTTGTCCCCATCCTTTTCTTTCTACCCTCCCACACAGCAATTTCAGCCACCTCTTTTCCCCTGGGGAAAAAAAAAAAATATATAGTTTCTGGCCTTACCACAGCATACAAATTTCATTGAAATCTGAGAAGCAAGAATGTTCTACTTTGTTTGAACCTGAAGACACCTGCAGCTCAGTCTCAGGTGAGCAATTCAGAGCCAACAGCAAGAAAATGAAAATGTCAAGGACCAGATACTTCCTTAAAACAAACCAGACTTTGTGCTGGGCAAACAATAGGAATACTATTTGTTTTGCTTTCTTCTTTTTAAAGCAGAGACCTTCATTGTACGAGACATCATTCTAGTTAATGAGTCCCTCTCTTCAAGCTCCTCTCTGACAAACTTACTAGCTTGAAGGCCTTCTTTGGACAAGAAGCCAGGAAAAGGTCAGCTAGAAGACCCTGCAGATGCAGCAAGCTGTATCAAGAACACCGATGTCCAGAAGCCAGGCTGGATAAGCAGCTGCGCTCTGGTTGATTACCAGGCATTTCACACCAAGGCTATTCTATGTGAAGAACATTACAAAGAACAAAAAGCATAGGGACACATTTCCTACTACATTCTGTTACTTCTTTGAAAAAGCAATAAATTTCCGTTCTTGAGTGTGAGAATGAGGGCGAGTCCTCCCCTGCTTGGAATAAACACACTTGTGCACATTCCTTCCTTTCGTGCTGTGTACATCTCTACTTGGCATTGCAAGCTGTTGCAAGATGACTCAGCTTGTTACTGATTAACATCTCACTTAAAGTCTTTTCTGTGTGCCTCAGTCCAACTCTCTTCATATCCATCAGGCACCCTGACACCACGCATTTCTTTCCATTTTGCCCTCAGGTGCACCAGACAAATACTAACTCAATAGCCCAGAGTTCACCATGTACTACCAACTTTCTTCCCCTCCTCTCCAGAGTACAACCCTCCCTCCTTCAAGCTACACAGTGCTGCAGCACAAGCCTTTCACATCCCCAAAGGCCCTGCAGGCAGCAGAACCGGGCTGCCACCCCAGACTTCCATACCTTCCTTTCCTTTCCCTCCAAATGGAGTCAAGAAGAGGTGTCAGGTCAGGTATCTCCAGATACCTGATAGATACCGGCAGCTGAGCTACCATGCAATGTGTCACCCGTTTGTTTCTGGAGAGCAGGGCCTGGCCTTCCTGCCCAGAGAGGGCGTGTGTGCACATACAGGGTGGGGAGTTCCTTTAGGGAGACTGAAAAACAGCTCGAATCAGAGAGCAGGGAAAAACCGTGTACTTTAGTTTTGGGTATATTTCACCCAAACAAAATTTTTATAGGAAAAAAAACCAACCTGTTCATAAATTTTGAAGAGAAGGTGTCCATCCTTCATAATGGGACTGCTGTCTCGAATAGTCATGCAGAGCTATGTGTTCTCATGGACAAAAGGAATCACCCCCCAAAGAAGCTTTCTTATAACAGCTTCTAAAATGTGATGTTACCCAGCCACTACCTCACTGCCTTGCACCCTGACCTCCCCCCTCCCACCTTCTCCTCAGGCATCAACACAACTTTACTCAGCTTTATTTCCTCACAGAACACATTCCCTAGCTGAAGACCCCCTCCATCTATGCCTGCAGCTCATGCTGCTCCCACCAGCACTGGCCCCTGCACAGACATGCACACACCTGTCCCAAGAACAGCACCCTACCTGTGTTCCAGGGAACAAAGGAATCCCAGGCACAGGATCTCACCCCTTCTCTCACTCTACTCCCACAGCATGGCATTTCCAATAAAATATTTGCAAACACACAGACGCACAAGCTGTGAACGCTGCAGAGTCCTGCCCAAGGGGGTCTTACTTTACCGCATTTTTGCATGGCACGATGAGCACCCGTAAACCCTGCAGTTCCCAGGAGCCCTGAGAGGAGTGCACACGTGAAGTCACATCTCCACAGTGTCACAAAGCTGCCAAAGGCCAAGGCAGTGCCAAGTGACAACAGTGCAACTGTCTTTCAGACACAGAGGTAGAGAAAAGGCAAAGAGAGAAGTCTCCGTCAACAGTGGAAGCTTGTTTGCTGCTTTCAGAATTATATCAGGAGATGAGCTAAGACACCTTTTGCCACCTGCACACAACTTACTGGCACACCTGATCTAATTTCAAAATGTGATCTTTAACAGTCCATGCAGGCTGTTCTGTAAAATTAGCAGTGTCAACCCCAGTATTGTTTGGGTTATAGCCAAAAACCACTCCTGTGCCAGGACCACTCAGTCACAAATATCAGACAATATTTACATATGCATCAAATCCACAGTTTGGCAAAAAATTAATTCACCCAAGAGTGCTTTGATCCTCTGACAAATCATTTCCTGACTAAAGTTGAAACAACAAAAAGGACTTTGGACACCAACCAGCTGTCACACTTAGCTGGCACTAAATCCCACAAAGCCCGGGAGGAAAGATTTAGGTGGTGGGAGGGGAGCAAACGGCCTATTTGCATTCACAGCATGCAGGAAGTTCCTTCTGGAAAGGCAATTCCTTCTCTTGCTACCTATCTGAAGCAAGCTAATGGAACAGGGATCCATGAAAATTTACCAAAAGGAAAGCAAGCAACTGCAGGACACTTTGGCAGTACTGAAGTATTGCAAAACTTGTTGGATGTACTACAGCTGGAGGTGTTATGTGTTAGAGGAGATTTCTTTTTGGGTTTTTTTTTTTTTTTTTGCTTTGCTCTCCAAAAGATGCTTAGAAACCGACAAATTTCCAAATGCAATGACCCATTTGAAACCTCTGGGCCTGAGCTGAGTGAGAGGAAAACAAAAAATGAGCGTAACAAAGAGCTGAGACAGCAGCTGGGAAAAGTGAACGCAGAGCTGAGGTCTAATAGTCATCTCCTTTTTTCCTACTAAAATGAAGCATTCAGTTACTTGCAACCATAAAAAAAAGTCCTGATGCTGGCACACTTCTTTCAACATTTTTCATCAGATAAGTCTCTCAGTTATTAATATTTACTCGTGCTTCTACTGGCAAATAGAGCATTTGAAAATTAAAAAGAAATGCAGCTTGGGGGGACGCAGATTAGAAGCATATTTTGCTACATAGTTCTGGTATGATGAACACTTAATTAAAAAAACTACCAAGAAAACCCAAACATTATTAATCCAACATGCTGAAAGAAACAGTCCACAAAACGAAGTAATTTCTTCCAAGCTTCAGCCTCATTTTAACTGATGTGTTTTATCACCAGGCTTTGAGAAATTGGTCCCACCATCTCATTAAATCAACAGTCCATAATACACAAAATAAAAAAGAAGAGACTGACTAACCCTTGAGATGCTCTTGATGCCTTGGTGTTTATTAACTTATTTTTACTAGACGTGTCCTAAAACCGAACTCCTGAAACTTCTCCTTGTGACAGACTTGATACTATTCTTTCTCATTAAAACAAGTTTTCTCGGCAGGCAACTCTCAGATGTGCTGCTTGACCTGCCACCTGCCTACTTCCAACGAGATCAGTATCTTCAAACTTCGAAGCACAAAGGGACCAACTTGATCAAACTCATGCCTGGCACTTTGAACTGCCTAACACCAGATCCAGAGCTGACATTACTCCAAGCCTTTCACAGGGCTCTGTTGTGATGCAAATAAAGTACAATCCCCAGACACAAAAAAGTCATTAAACCGGAATTAGGAGCTATAAGTAACTGGCAAACTGAAGGAAAAATCCGGGTTAAAAGGAACACCAAGGAAAGACCTACACCTAAAGTGGGAAACGGCTGTTTACAATTACACTTCAGCAAACACAAGGAAACAGGTATGAGGACCGCAGTGCCCTGCAGCAGGCAGCCTCCACCGCAGGCTCAGCCGACTTTGCTTCCACAGCGTGAGCTGTGCGCTCACGTCACCTTTCTCCCCCATAAGCTTGACAGACTGTGCCATCCAGCTCTGCCCGTGGGCTGAGAGCACTGACAGCACTTTTAACTTTGCAGCCTCCTGCTCAGCCCGCCAGTCACACTGGCCGGCAGATGAGGCCAAGGCCAGCAACAAGCCAGCTCTGGGAGCGACCTGGAGCCAAAGCCAGCCAAGCTCCCAGCAGCTCCCCCAGCTGCTGACCAAACAGGGAATTGAGCAAACTGGGCAACAGCAGAGGAAACACTCACATGCTATTAGGTCAGGAGTTAAAATATCTCAATGACCTGCAACTTCCATCATAAACGAGGGCTGATAAATGCCAGAGCCTTAGGGAATATAAACTCATTTACAAAAAAAACCCATCCAGGCTCTGATGCAATTTCTGTCACTTCCAATAGACAGCAAGACAAAAGTAAGAAGGGTTTTCTTCATTCTGGAAAAAAAAAAAAATAAACCTAAAAAACAACCAACCAACCAACCAAAAAAAAAAAAAACCAACCCCAACAAAAAACCAACCAAACAAAAAAACCCACCATGATGTAAAATGAAGTTTTCCAGAAAGATCAAGGAAATGGATGGGGCTAGTGGAGACTTCCTAGATCAGAGAAAAGCTCAGCATGCCAGTCTAGCAGGACAAACACTACCTCTTTTTTCATGATAAGAAAGTTAACTAGGAGCCTCTTTGCCTGTAACTCCATCTTCAACGTCAGCACTAATCACCTCATCCATCAGCACCATCCAACTTCTGTCCTGATCAGGCCATCCAAGATGGACTGCAAATCAATCATGCAGCACAACAGCCTTCTTTCCACAGTAGCAAATCATAATTCATACAGGAGCAGACTGGGGCTATTCCTGACCCAGAACACATGCGGTCCTGTAACAACCAGCTGTGAATTAACATGGTAACAGTGAAAGGAAATCAAGAGACCTGTTCAAAAAATTATACGTAAATCAGGCTAGAAGAGTGTTCACAGCTAAGAAAACACCTGACTCCTGCAGAAAGCAGGAAGAGCTTAAAAGAGCAAGTATGTGCTTTGTGCCACAGGCACAGCTGGTCACAGCCCATGGCCAGGGGAGAGGGCAGTGAGGGGGCTAGTCCACAGCCCCCACTACCCAGTTGCAAACAAGAGTACTCACTAAAGCAACCGTGGCACTTTAAGCATTTCTGCTGTGACCCCTGGTCACTACATGGGTTTATCCCAGGTTCTATTCTGCTGAGAAGATGTCAAAGTTCTCAGAAACTCAGGGACAAGACAAGGTCATGCTAACATTCCTTGCCAGAAAAACTTCTCTCTACACACTGCCAAGTAGTAGTACGTATAGCTTTTATTAGCTACACAAACTTTCTGTGCAATGCTGAGCCTTGAACTTGGTACCAAGAATAGGCCAGTATATCTTCTTTTCCATTTCCAAACTAGAACATTTTATAAGACTGCAACAGCCTAAAAAGTTGTGGCAGTTGCCCACTGCTGCTGTTGTTATAGTGAGAGGCAGCTGTGTCCTTTTTTTTCCCCTCAATTCCAATGAGGAGAAAAGGAACTGCACTACTGGCTCATTACTTCTGCTCCTGCAACAGCCCCATGAGACAAGGTTCAAAACTAGCAGAAATTTGATGACAGGCTGAAAAAGTGAAGCAAAGGACAGTTTCTCAAGTAAAAGTTATACTTGTCAGATTGGACAGAGGAGCCTGAATTCTATCAGAGACAGCTCTTTCACTTCTCCCTTTTATTTCTTCAATTTTCTTCTTGGTGACCCCCCTTCTCTGTATTGTCTTAGAGACTTTGATTGAACAGAGCAAGCATTCAGGGTCAGGGTGAAAGAGGAGGAGCAGGCATGACTTGATGGGCAGTGAACAAAGTGTGCGCTAGATAGAAAAGTTACAGGAAATAAAAGGAGTCTGGAGGGCTGAGACAGAGGAATAGCAAAAGCATGAGAACAGCCAAGATGCTTCACAGACATGTCTGGGCAAACGTTCAAGGCCACAAGGTAAAACTACCAGAAGCCAGGAGTTACATTATGCTTCTTTCTACTGCAGTAAAACCTACCCTGAACATCTCCAGGGAGGGACCCATGGGCAACACCACAACTTCCACTCCAGTGACTTATTCAGAGACAGGAGAAACCAGCTGTATTAGACGTCCAGGACTCCCCTAATCCATCTTAATCAATAAGCAGCTGGTAATCAACCTGACTTAAGATGAGGCAATGGGCACAGATGGGCAATGAACTCACAAGGTTAGTCATGAGGGTGGCTGGCCAGCACGGACTAGCTGGAGCTGTGCATTGAGTATGTTTAACCTCCAGTATCAAAGCCAGTACTTTTAGCAGGGGTATTTTCAGCCTCTTCATATCTCTGCAATGCAGTCAGAAACTTCCTGCTAACTCTCAGAATTATTCTACTAATTCTCCAAAACCAGCAGGAAGTTGATTTCAGTTTTTCTGAGGAGACTGTGCTGAAACCTGCATTACCATGAGCTGCTCAGCCATCCTGCTCTGGGCAGATGATGTTCTCTGTGTGGTAGATGGGGAGAAGTATCATTTCAGGTATCTGACTTGAATTTACCTCTGTATGCAAGTCAAAACCACCTCAACCATGGTCAGCCTCTTTCTAGCAAAAGCCAGGATAACATACTGCAGTTAAATTCGTACCTGAAAGCCACCACTGCTTTAATTAGATTCAGTCAAATCCAGGTCTTTGCAGTCTAGACACTGTTTAGCAAGTGCTTTTATGTGAGTAATTCATTGAGAGAGAATACATGTGAAGTTCTATCTGGAACTCACCTCAGTTTTGGCAAAAAAATAGCTGGATTTTGACAGACCAAACACAGTCCAACCTAAATATTCATCAGTCCAAGGGAAGATTTTACTTGACAAAGGAAGGAGAATGTTCCTCCTTGAGCCTAATGCTTTTCCAAAGTTTAGCCAGCCACAAAAGGCTTTCCATTCAAAGCAAGAGCATTGAACATGACAATTTTGTAACACAGTACAGACATGAATCTTGAGGCAATACAGAATACAGACTCCATCCCTTCCTCTGGCCCCTCCTGCAGTCTCTGTAATACTCTGGGGTTTTGACAAAGGTCCAGAGACTAAAACAAAGGAGAGAGAAAAAGCACTTATGGAGTAACTACTGCTTCTGACCTATGGTACATACACACTGGTTACACACCTATTTACAGCAACTTTATGCAGGAACATCAGGGCAGCTTTGTGGCTTGACAACTTCTGCACTGAAATCAAAGGGATGAGATGCTCCAGTTCCAACAAAGTCAGTTTGACTAAGCTCTAATATAGATATAAAATGGCTGTTTGCTAACAGCCAATAAAATTGTTAGTGCTCCTAGCTGTGTATAAATGCATTACTGCTATTTTTTATTTACACAAGGAATCTCTGGCTTAGTACTAGTAAGACATGGGAAACACCTCACTGTTTCTAAAGACTGGATGTGCAAGAAAGTGCCTTACGTATCCAGCTGGTTCTTCTACAGGACAACACCAGTATCACAGGCCAGACAGTCCTCCTTTCAATGAGACTCTCTCAGCACTGATGCAAGAACAGCAGTAACTGGACACTGTGGTAAAAGAGTATCAGACAGTTCAATTAACAGTTGCACTTGAATGCACCAGTATGCATAAAGCAACCCATAAATCATCTCATTTTCACTCAGAGTTGAAGAGAATTGTTATTTTCTGAAACATAGTAAGGAAACAACCCTGCCTCACTTTTGTGATGCAAATTAGCAAGTTGCTTGGAGGAAGAGGCGGGGAGGAAAAATCTTTTAACTGAAATGACAATGAAACTTCCTCCCTACATAATAGTCACAGACACCAGTTCCAATGGAGTCTCCTCCAGGACCCAAACATTCTCCTTCAGCCTGAGCACAGCCAACCCTCTGGCTCCTGACTGCACATTCTCCTCACTGCTGCATCCATCTGCCATCTCACTCACTTGCAGTCACCAAAGAGACCGTGAACTATCCAGAACAGCCACCAAATGTGTTACACTGGGGGACATAAATTGCTGCTCTTCCATGAAGATGTAGCTACAAGCAAACTTTTTTACGGAGCAGTAACAGCCTCCAAAGCAAAACACCACCCCAAATGAAATGCGGCTCAGGAATGTGAGCTATGTGGGCAGGGGGGCTCTGATGGATATAAAGGGAGGACAGGAGCAGGCAGGCTGCTTTCACAACAGTGGTTTCCTAGCCAGAGCAGAGGACCAGCTTAGCCGCCTCCCTCATCCCACAGCGTGCACGCAGAGCTCGGGAATGTGAGCAATGCGGACTGGAGGCCAGGGGGCCTTGCTGCCCAGGAGAGAGGGATGGGAGGGATTACCAGGGGAGCAATACAAGAAGACCAAGAGGTAGCTAGGGTTGCTGCAGAGTTGTAGGGCTCCTTTTGGGGGGGGCAGGGAGGGGAAATCTGTGGACAGGTCGAAAGGCTCAGCTGCAGGCTGCAAACCAACAAGTGTTCCTTCCTGTCCCGGTCACCCTGTGCTCGTGGAAACAAAACTTCAAATGTAGCTTTGCAATAAACCTGTCATTAATTCTACCAGCTAAAACAAACTGCAGGCCCCTCCTGGTTTTGGGCTAGTTGCTGGCATGAAAAATATACCTGCACTAAGACTAATAAACACATGCACTTAACACATCCTGAGCCACAGATTTAATATTCAGCTGTACAAGCACAAACCTTCTCTCTCCCAGGCTAACGAAAGATGGAGTTGCTACAGGTAACAGCCCTTAAACCCTGTCAAGTCTGCTTCAGCCAAAACCAACAATCCCTTACAATGTGAACAATATTCTGTCAACTGCTTATTTTTAAGCTTCTTGAAGAACTCCATTTTATTTCGACCATATTTGCTTGAACCCCATGTCCCAGTCCAGCCACTAAGTGACTGAGCACAATCTGGCTGGAGCAGCAGCTTCCCAGGAGGGGCACCTCCCACTGCCGGAGTGAGCACCGACTGCATCTTCTTAGCACGCCTACTGCATAACTCGTGACAGTCATGATGTGTGCACGGACACAAAGAAGGGTTTGTTTTCCTTAAATTTCCTCAGTGAGAAGGCTCCCGGCAGCCACTTGTATTTTTGTTGATGTGATCCTGCAACATTGCTTAAAACCATGACAGCGGGCGCAAGTAGCAGCAGTGATGGGATGAGAAACTGCAAGAAAAACACAAAGGAGATATAAAGACTCAGTGCTAAATCACAGATGGGATCAGGACCAAGGCAACTTCCACTACACACACATCAAAACCCTTGTCTACTTGAAAAAAAAACCCATGGGTAAAGCAGCCCATAACACCACAAGAACAAAGTAAGAAGCATACATCAAGTTTGTCAGTCCAGTTAAACGATGCTGACAAGATACATAAACTGCAGCTAATCATGCCTACATCGTTTCCAGCACCTCTTTGTTTCAGAGAGATTTCATCTTAGTCTTGCAGGTGATTATATCTCATCTTCAAATGTTACTGACTTGCCATGCACAGAAAGCCATGTGAGTAGGCTGCTGGTAAAACATAAGTTGAGAAAAATGGTCAGTGATGCCAGAGTAAGACTAGCATTCATCTGAGGAAAGAAAATCCTTCAAGAGCTTATCTTCAGGAAAAAAAAAAGAAAGCAGCAACTTGAAAGTTTAAGAACAAGTTCAGCCCCACATATCAGGAAGGAATGGAACTTAAGCTAAAAATCTCTTCTTGTATTGCAATTTCTAAGTCTTAAGATTAGTCTGGGGAAAAGACTATTGTTTTAAAAGTGAAGTTATTAATTGGAAAATGTGAAGTGTGATTTAAAAAAAAATACCATAAAGTAGCTTAATTCTAATCACGTTCATGTAAATCCAGACTGAACACCTGAAAAGAGCCAGATGACTTTCAATGCCTTAAAAAATGGAAGAAAAAAACCCAAACCTGTCTCTCCTGCTCAGGAACCCTAACATTTTACAGTTTGATTTGGATTTTGTCCCCTTCTCTCCTTTTTGGTTTGTTTGTGCAAAACTAGGTATTATGAACAGAGTTTAGAGTAACTTGAAAACTTACATTTCTATTAACTTCATTGTGAAGCAGTTTCAAAACTGAGTAGTGACAAGTGCTTTTCATTCAGCAAGCTCACTTCCTGTTGCTAGACTCTACAAGACAAGATGCTACTGCCAGACAGAGAGAAAGCTGAAAAATACAGAACAGCAAGAGAAGGGCTCTGAAAATCACAGGAGGCTATAGAAATTCTGCTTCAATATAGCTGTAAAATCCCACCTTGGTAAAGCTGCATGATATTCCACAACATCCAAATGAAGTTTTGACAAATGTCTTCTGCTTTGTTAGGATCTCTCCAGCCATTCTGCATCCATATTTTACTTCTGCTCTCTTGTACACTTACACCACACAGAACAAAAAAGCTAAGCCTGGCCTGCCAAATTACTTCTGCTTCCTGTCCCTGTTTGCCCCAGAAACCCAATTACAAAGTTAACTCATGCTAATGGAGCCTGAAGGGATGTGCACTCACGCTCAGCTATATGACAGGTTGCGATGAATGAACAGCCTGATTTTCACCCTGGTTTGGTATCTGAAATGTAAACAGTGCATACTGAAGTTATCTACTACAGAATGGCAGACACATCTGGGTGTATCTGTGGCTAATTGGAGTGAAAAGTCAGATTCCAACATATGAGTCATTATCCACTGAAGCACTCTGCTTGAAAACAAAACAAAACAAACAAACAAACTCCCCACAGTAGGGCTGATCCCTGAAAGAAACACCAGTTTCTACTCTGAAGAAAGATTCAGCTAAACTAAACATCTTCTCTTAGCAGGTATTTTGCTGTGTTGATTGAGGTAGATACACTCTGGGGAAAAAAAACCAAGGCTCTGCTCTGGTGCAGCCCTCCAAAAACTGAACTGCAGTGGGAAGTAGATTATGTTGTAATGTATCAGTCTACTAACACTGCAAAGGACACTGAAGAACTGAAACCGTTCTGTCTACAAACAGGGGAGTTAATAACAAAGCACTGGTGAGAAAATACCCACAACCTTAAATTGAGTTTGCCAAGCTGCAAAACAGAGAATATCTATCAACTCTTTCATTCTGATTTCTCTTCTATTGGAAGCCTGGAAATTGGGTGAAAAATTCTGCAATAATGTTTAAGTTAGTAACTATGAATGAGTCAAGCGTCCATGCTTTTGTCTCACGATCAATATCTCGACTGTCCTTTGTTACTTTTTATATTCTAATTTTAAAACACTCAAAAGTGTCTACTTAAATAGAGAGAAAGGCTCCCTAGTCTGAATCCAAATGTTACTTTCCCCAGTCACTGCACCCCTTGGCAAATTCCCTCTGGGGAAATACTGAGGAGCCACATAAAACACTCATGTATGTATCTTTCTTTCACTGTCCAAACTAGTTTAGTTCGGTATAACTCTCAGAGATCCTCTGCATCAACATATGCTGAGACAGGAGAGCATCATTTGCAGAGAGTTCACTATTGTCTGAGGTCCTTGGGGGCTTTTTTGACACAGCTGTTCGAAAACAGCTCAGGAATGAGCACCATCCTTTTCTCATTTAACAGCTCATGAAGTGAATGAAAACACTGTGATGGAAGCCCCACCATGCACAGCCATGTTTATGCACCTAAACAAACATATTCAACCTCTGACATTGTCTCACTTCAGGGAAGACTTACAGCCGTTAACTGGGAAAACAGTTGCGGTAAAAAAAAAAAAAAAAAAAAAAAGAAGAGAAAAGATCAGAATAGCTTGGAGGAGATAATTGTTTTAAACTAAACTCTTCATTTTTGAGACTAACAGGTTGCAGGCTGGTGGCATGATGAGTAGAAAATGCAAGATAAGGAGCTCTTCCAGTCCCACCCACAAAGCAGGGTTTTGATGATCAGTGCTTCTGATCATCATCTGCCAAAAAGGTTCTAATAGACCAAAGTTTAAAACACATCATATGGATTTCCAACTGCTCACAGGCTTGGGAGGCAATCACAGTGCCATGATTCCATGCCTATTAATTTCTGACACATCCCTGTACTACCGCTGAGGCTTCCCACCCTCTCATGCTATGTTGGCACAGCCCGTGGGACACTGTGCACACATCAAATAGCCGGGGCTGGGGGGAGGGAGGGAGGTATTTTAGCACGTCTGTTTCTAGCCAGATCAGTGTTCCAATCTGTTTTGTCCCACAGCCACATAAATATTAGCACCAACAGAAAGAAAGTGGCAGCAAAAGTGCAGGAGAAGAGCTCACAGCTTTCAGCCCGGCACAGGTTTACTGCCTGTGGCACAGGCAGCTGCAGTCAACAGGAAAGAGCCAGGAGGTGCGGAGATTGGTACGGGTGCTGAATGAAACAGAAACATTTCTGGCACCACTTGGCAATTCGTGGTGCAAAATTATCTGAGTCAATCTGGGCAGCATCCTCCCCCTTAATAATGACACTGCAGAATTGGGAAGGGATTGGAAATAGTTATAAATCATGAAAGAGGCCTCAGTAAAATAGTTCAGTTTTTAATAGGCCAAACAAGACATTATTTGGAGGGGGCTGGTGGATTATGTAAAAAAATGAAAGGTGCATAAAAGCTAAATCAGTTTGTCCCTATGTCAAGAAGTGTTGATCAAGCTATACAATTAGGAGGCTGAAATGTGTGCACACATGCTACAGAACTCACTGTCAGTGCACGGCAACCATAAAGGCTATCAGCTCAGTAAAACCAAGGCAGGATCGATCATTTGTGTGGGTAACAGCCCTACCTGCAGCTAAACTTAAGAATACTACTTGAAGTATTCAGGCAAAAAAAGTCCAGGGACTTAGGGTTTAAGAGTCAATGTTCACTAATTACAGACCCACACAAGACATATGGGATTGATTAGCCCTCACCAGTCTTAGAGGTAGGGGTACCGTGCATTTGATAAAAACCTCTGGTACAGAACCTCTCAACCCAAGGCAGCCTTACTAGGGCTAGCAATCTTGTCCAATAACCAACATTTTGACTGTTTGTTTGAATCTTCTTGGAAACCTCAGTAGCAGTGCAACCCAGACCTGCCAGGGCACTACTGCTTCACGTAAATGCACTGGACCCTTTGGGCCCAGAAGACGGTAGACCAGTAAGAAAAACTAAGGTCCTTGGGGTGAGGAAAGGGCACCTTTGGGCAGCAAAGAACTCAACAGTAAATCCTTCTGGATTTCCACAACCAACACCTTAAGGCATCTACAGGCAGGAAGGACATCATCTACTTCAGAGCTCTAGCACATGATGAACCAGGCCTAATATATCACCAGGCCAGAGCAGATCAGCAATCCATCCCATGAAATGTGGTGTCACAAACATTTGTCCAAGAAATCCAGTGAGGTGCCCCCAATGCCCTCCTGGTCACCAAACACCTCCAAACACCACAAAAAGATGCCTATAGCTCCCGGCATACACAGATGGAGAAACAGACACATTACGCATGTAGGAGACTTCTCTCACTGACACTTCTTTCCTGAACTCTGCGCGTCACACAGCAACATCCCAGTGCTCCAGGTCAGCACAGACATCTCTGTCTGTGAGGAATGGGACAGAGGCACCATCCCTGAGCCCCAAAGCAGGCTGGGACAACCCCAGTGCCCAACACCCTCCCAACATCACCTTCTCCAGAATATTTTCTGGAGATGCCTTGTTTTAGGGAAAGGCAGTTACAGCCTCCAACTCATCTGGGTCTAGTTTTGGTTCCTGTGTGCAACAGGGAGCTCATACATCAGAAAAGTACGGGAACAGTAGTTTGGCTTTTAGAAAACCAGACTCAGTTTGGCAATGCTTATCCACAATTAAGTTGCAACTGATCTTGTCCGACTCCTCTGTCTTCAGTCTACTCGCATCTCTAAAGAATTAAAGGGCCACTGAAAACACGCATTCATGACTCAAGTTTAATTGTCAGCTCTCCTTCCTCAGTACAGCTCTAATTAGAAATCAGAAACACATTTTTGAGCTCAGAAAGACACAAAAAATTGGCATTAACTGACAAGGTAAGCCTGTGGGAGTGTTTTAAGTCCAACAGGATGCCGCCTTCTAAGTTACGCTTTAGCCAAACTAGTCATTGGGCTTAATACAGGGTTCAGAGCCCAGAGTCTGTGGCAGCCTGAAAGAGAGATCAGATGCTCTTGCCACCCCTCCTGAAGGACAAATTTTTTTTCATTACTATCGAAGTTCAGAAAGCATTTCCTATATTCACTACAGCATCTCACAAGCTATTTCCTTTTTTCCTCATCATGGACAAGTACACCCTTAATGGTGAAAAAGTGACTATCACCACATACATCTTTCTGCTATCTGGACTTTGCCAGGGAACCTTTGGAAAAGTAAAAAGATAAACATGGCCTGAATCACTCTTCAGATTTAACCACAAGTCTCAACACTACTGTCATGATTGCAGATACAGTTTCCCAAAATAAAATACATGGGCAGCATTCAGAATTAGAGAACACGCTAGATAGACCTTATGAGTATAATTCACACTGCTAGGAGTAGTCTGCATAAAATATATAAACTGAAAAAAAAAAAAAAAAAAAATCAATTATGCCAATTGTTCATTCCTGACATGTATTTATTTCTCTTCAGGTACCAGTCTTTTGACAGCTGGGAACAGTCACATAATTTGCATGTTATTTCCCCTCAATATATAGCCTCTATAATGGGAGCAAGAGACAACTGTGGAGTGTCAGAGTTTTCCTTGAGACGCCTAAATGCCTTTTTACAGCACCACCAATTATTCAACCATGCAAGCAGATACTATTAAGATACTTAAAATGAATCATTTCCCACTAGACTCAAACACATTATAAACCTCATCATAAATCTCCATCTCTAGTCAAGATGAACTTATTTAATAGCGTTCATACTTTTTTTAATTTCATAAAGGCTTGTGAAATATGGTAATATACAGAAGGCTTATAAAAATAGAATGTGATTTTTAGATATATTTTTAGGTAGTTCAAACAAAAGACCTCTCAAATTCTGTAAAAAATTACAGCTGGCATTTCAAGTCATCCGTAAACTACATTTACTGCACCTTTAAGAGGTTAGCCGGAATCATAACTTTTTGGAAGTAGTTCATTGCTACTTCTTGTTGCAATTCCACATGAACTTCTCCTGATCATTACGACATGAAAACCTAGTCATTAGCTTAACACTTGTCATCTTGACACAACCGACCAAAATTTTAGATAAAATTCCTACATGTGCACATACATACACACAAGCTTTCAAGCCACTTTGCAAGTACTATGTTTCTTCCCTTTCTAAAGTGCAGAGGAGAATTTGGATGGATGAACAGTACAAGCAATGATGCTTGAAACACCTCCTTTGGCCCATTAGTCAATTCCATTAGCTAAATGACTAGGAAAAAGCCCTCCTTCTCCATGACCTACCACTTCAACAGGTGCTGACACCACCAGAGAAAATCTGCAACTCCCCTCAGTTAACAACTACTGTTTCAGCAACTAAAAGCACGATCAGATGCCCATTCCTGACAGCTCTTCACAGCAGCTCTGCATCATTTGCAAAACTGACTCTTCATTTGGACGTTTTCATTTCACTTTCAGCATCTATTATTTAGACATGCAGGGCACTGCAGAAATTGATACAACAAGCTGTACCAGAAGCTTACAAACCTGAGAAAACTGCCAGAGTGAGAAAAAGCAAACAGATGCTGAGGGGGAGCTACTGGACCAACTCATCTCACACTGAAGTCATTTGTGCTACAAGAAATACTTCCACTGCTGGTTCTCCCAAGGAGGCGGGATTTTAAAGACACACTGAACTGCCACATAAAACCAAGTCCACATTCAGTTTTCAATCAGTTTCTCCAGTGCAATTTTAAAGTAAACCCCAATCTTGAAAGAAAGCAGGTGAGCACAAATTTAAGAACTAAGACACTGCGGACTCCTGTAAGGAGTGCTACAGAAGTTGTCACTAAAATACACAATACAATATGAATTTCCTTCTAGTTAGATCACAAGCAATGAAAAGGGACAAACCACGCTGTGATGTCAGACAAATGAAACAGAGTTCAATGTAACAACAAAATTCCATTAAAAACATGGTCAGCAAAGCCACAGATTTTGAGGGACACAAGAGCCTGCATCCATCTACCTTTCAAAGCCCAAGCTGTGCTCTGGCAATTGGGGTTGTGCCGCTGCCCCTGGCACTGGTGTGACCCACACTCAGCACTGTGTGGAATGCTCGTGCAACAAGTTTCCACACTCAATCGCCCTGCACCTCCATGCGCCACAGCTGCACCCTCTCTCAAAACCCACAGAGGAAGGACACAAGCTTTCCTGTCTTATGACAATATCTCATCTCCAGTTGAGGAGGCAGTTTTGGGGTAGAATCCCATTTCACTTGGTCACTAATAGCTGGCAGATGTTCCCAGACAGAAGACAGACAAGACTTCAAAGATGCTGCTTGCAGCATGGATTGGGTGCAGCCCTACTCCTGTCAGCCAGCACCACTGTGTCCTCCTGGCACCCACTCCCTTTGGAAAACTGACTCTGGACTTGAAGGCCCAAGCAGCACTTCTAAGGACTTGAAACACCACCTGAACAAAAATGTCAGGGCTTTCTCTGCACATCATGAACACTTACAAAATTAGCTTGGCCTTTCTAAAACTCACATAAACCCAATCAGCCTCCTCTCACTCTTCTCGTATTTTCCTTTCTTCACAACTGACACCGACACAACCTTTAATAAGACCCAGTCACTCTGACAGAAGGGGTGAAATAAAAGGGTAAGATACAGCCGATATGTTTAATCAGCAAATTGTCATGCTATCTTTTATGGCCTGCCAACATACAAGGTTGTCAACTATGCTACTGAACTGCCAAACAGGCTTTGGCGCTACTTAAATGTTTGAGGGCTTTCATTTAACAAAAAGCACACTGTGCTTGACCTTAACATAGCTACAAGAGAAGTTAAACTCAGCTTGGTCTTACGTGTAACTCGGGGACAAAGCAGTCACAAGAATGTCACTATCATTACTGAGGCTTGTAATTACACCTGAATCACTTTTTACACGTAAATGTGTATCAAGCTATAGGGTCCCACAACGTTGTTCCAGAAAAATTAAGACTGTTTTCAAACACTTCAAGGCGTCTTTAATAGTTTGCGAGTTGGGGGTTTTTGGTTTTTTTGGTTTTTTGAGTTTTTTTTTTGAGATTCGTGAAGAGCAGCCAAAGTTTCATGCACTTTCATGTACTGAGCATCAAAGCCCAAGACCTTCCCCTTGTCCCCTCCCCCTACCCAAAAAAACCTCTCTACTCTTTTGAAGTGCCGGCTTACAAGTTAGTGACGGTCCATTTAAACAAAGCACCGGTGAACACTGCTCTCCCATGTGATCCATTCCACCCCCTCCTCTCCCCTGCCCAGGTGCTTCCCACCCCACCTGGCAGCGCTTCCCTCGGAGCCGGGGGAGCCGCCGGCGGGGTCCCGCGGGCAGAGACGCGCCTCCCTTGCTCCGAGAGCGGGCGGGATGCGGCGATGCATGGAACACGCGCGTCTGTGCCCCGCTTGGCATAATCAAGCATTTTCACTCAAAACGGGGAGGGCTATCAAAAACTCTTCGCAACACGCTCACGTACCGGTCCGCCGGGACCGCCGTCTTCCTGCCAGCGGGGCAGCGCCGTGGCTGACCGTCCGCTCCCCGCTCCCGACAGAGCCAGGAGCTCCCCGGGGGCCGGGGGGAACTGCGCTGTTCCTCTGGACGAGAGGGGCGGCAGTAGCTTCGCTGCCGCTACACTTCCCCCTCGCCCGAGCGCCCATCTCCAGCCCCATCCCGTCCCATCGCATCCCCCGCCGCTCACCTCCGGGCTCCGCGTCCCGCCGAGGAGGTGGTGGTGGGGCTCTCGCGATCCCCGCAAAACTCCAGCCCCCTCCTCCGTCCCGCCCGCCGCGCCGCGATCCGCGGAGCGCGCCGGCCGCCGCTTTGTACCCCCGGCGGCCGCACTGCGGCTGCGCGCTGCCCAAAACCAGCACGGCGCCTCCGGCCCCCGCCCGCCCGGCGCTGCGGCCGCCGGCCCTCGGCATCCCCCGGCCCAGCCCTTCTGCGCCCCGCGGGACGGGGGAGGGCGGGAGCAGCGCACGGCGCAGCGCAGCGCCTACCCCGCGGAGCCCCGGCGGCGCGCTGCAGGGCGAGAGCTGGCGGCGGCAGAGAGGAGTTTTCTTGCCCCCCCCGTTTAAGAGCCTGGGTCGGCGGCTCGCCGGGATGCGGGAGCTCCGTGCCAGGGAGAGTAGGGTTACCGTCGGGGCTGCGCCTGGAAATTCAGCATCCTTGGGAAAATCTGCCTGGGGCTTACCCAAGTGGAGTCCGCGATGTGTGCGGGTTGGAGGGACTGGTTCGAAGCCCACAAAAGGAGCGTCGGCCCCAGCAGGTCCGATAAATGGGGTCAGATCCGATACCTGCCCAAGGCTGGTGCACAGCCCAGTGCCAAGGGATTGGGATTCCCCAGTGGAGGCTGTCGTGCGAAATGCTTTCTTCATGTTGGAGCCTCGGCAGAATGCGCCTTCCGGCTGCACTGGGTTGGATGGGGTCCTCGGCAGGGCTTTCAAAGAGCAAAATGGGCATCAGCTCCCTCTGCGCTGTTCTGTGAACCTCAGCTTAGAAACAAAGTTTTTAGATTTGTGCCTTGATTTTTACTGACCGGAACAGGCGATCTCTAAAGCCTTTTCAGCTGTGAAAGGATACAGTAGTCCCTGCTTTTGTGTGCCTTGAATTTTTTCGCTTACGGGTTTGAATATTCGGAATGGATTGATGAGTGGTTTCTTTCACTCCTCCTACTCTTATCTCAAGCGCTATCTCCATTGCCCCAGGGCTCCAAGGTCTCCAGGAGCAAATGATTCCTCAGCTTTGTGATGATGCCAGGAAGGGTTTCACAGGACAGTCCCTCCCAAGTACAAGTCAGAATCCACAGGCCAGGAATGAGCAAGATGCAGGAGACTCAGCGAAGTCAGGAGTATGATAACACCTGATTTTCTTTTCCAGCTCTTCATGTATAGGACCCTGCGAGGTGATTATTGTGAGTTACATCACAGAGCAAAAGGACACAGCTGAGGTGCACCATTCCTTGCTTTTTTTGGTTTTCCCTGTAATGTGCTATCAAATGCTGGCAACTTCTGATCCTCCCTTCTCATTTCTTTCTTCCTGTGTCATTCCTCTGCTTTTCTTCTGCCTTTCCCTGATTAATTCCCCCAAAGCCCTGCATATTTACAGCTTTTTTTTTCAGACATGATACCTGAAGTTCATGAACAGAGACAAGCGAGGTTTCTCTCAGTGAATATTGATTCCAGATTAGACCAAGGAGGATATTAAGGAAATTTGAAAATCTCTGGGTTTTTTTTTCCCTATGGACCCCACTAAAGTAGTGGTAGACAACAAATGTTAGGGTTTTCTTGTTCTATAGAAAGCTAATAGGCTCAGTGACATTTCCATCTAAGTAATTTCCAGTATTTTTTCTGAAATCTCTGAAGCCATTAAAATGTTTTAAAGATTAAATCACATCAAGTATTTTTCTAAGTAAAGCTGCTATGACGTTGATGTAAACCACCTCTCAAACCACTGAGCTTTTAGTAAAAAAAACACAAACATTTTTTATACATTTTAATTCAAACCCACATATTTTTAGAAATATTGGCTGTCCAAATTTGCAAACACAATTTGCAAAACAAGAGGCCCTGCAGGTCTTTAAGATGCTAATAGTTATTAATCCTGACTGCTAACTTCCCATCCAGAGGCTATTCTTTTATGGCTGAATTACCAGCTCTAGAAAAAATGGGGTACTGATGAAAGAAGTAATTGAGATAACAGTGAGCACCACTTACCTTTTTTTATATTAACAAGCAAAAAGAAAGTGTATTCAGACTAGCAAGCAGCTCCTTACCATCAGCTTATTCATCTGAATAGTTGGGTTAGGACCATGTTGTACCAGAAACTGTGCAAACAGAATGAAAGCACTCAGGCTACAGCAGTGAACAGAGCAAGCAGATAGGACTCTGTCCACTTCTCCCACTTAATCCTTTTTTTCAAGAGCTGCCAGCTCTTGACAGTTAAAACAAATGAAATTAAATAAAGAAGTCAATTGTTGCATTACCTACGTAAGAAGACAGGAGAAGTCTTTCAGCGTGGTCATGCAGTGGATGGGGCTTTTTGCTTTGATGGTGCAATTAAAACCAGCAGGTCTTGGTTCACCCTTCAGCTCCTTGGAGCTTATCTGGCCCTGCAGAGAGCTTGCAGAGTGCACTAACTGGGAGCCTGGGGATCTGCCAAATAGGGCAGAGGGGTGTATAAGGGAGCCCAAACTGAGGAGGGCCAGTGAGCACCTGCCAATCTGCTCCATCTGCCCAGCACATATATATACGGAAGGCTGGGAGAGGGGACGTAGATTCCACCCTGTAGAGCACCAAAGAGAGAAACTTGTCTCTCTCTAAATTAGCCCAGCCAAAGCCTCAAGGACAACGGGGGATGAAGATGTCATTGTGTTGTTACTCTTTCACAGGTGTGATCCATGGGGAGTAGGCTGCTCCTTCCCAGCTGGGTACTGGCACTGGCCTTGTCACCGTCAGAGTTGCCTGTGCAGCTCCCACCATCACCTGGGGCTGTGAGAGTGAGTGTTTGCCTTGCTCAGCCTATGCACCAGCAAGAGACACTGAGGAGAATAGGTGCTTTTGCAGGGCTTTTCTAGCTCCCTGGGGTGTTCTTGATTTCGGATCTGCTCTGCCAGGTAGGAAGTCTGGACTAGTGAACATTTAGGAAAAAAAGCCTCTACCACCCCTAAAATGCCCAAACCCACCTATTTCCATCAAAAAGCCAGATGCCCCATGTCTGTGAGTAGGAAATCATAAGTGGCATGTCTGGTAGTAAGTAAAGGTAATACTTTGAAGAGAGAGAACACATCGTATTTTTTCCATGATCTGGTCCAGATAAACATTGTGGTATGCTTTGACAGAGATTTCAGGGTGCTCACAATACAGATAAACCCTATGCACACATTGAGCATATGTTCAAAACGAGAAGAACTTAAGAGAAATCATCCTGCCCTTCTGCAGTGCATTGAGCAGAAGCTCAGGCAGAGTGAGTTCCCATGGACTCTCAAGCCCCGTCCTTCTGGGTTTTAACATTTCCCATGCCTGAAACCTGTTTTGTGTTGGACATCCCACACAGCTTACTCAGGAGCCACTGGGTCAGCCCCATTAGCATCCTCTGTGCTGCAAGTGCACCTGAGTGTAGGTGATCTGGGGGCTAAACTTAGAGGCAGGTTGCATCAACCCTGTTCCCAGCTGTGGCCCGTGGCCTGTGTGAACATGTGGAAAGAAGGGGGATCAGACATTCCCTCTGCTGCTGTATCTGGCAGAAAGTTTTTGCTTTGCTGCCACTGTAGAGGAGCATGAGAGGCCACAGTTCTCCTAGATGGGTTGCCTTAGGTCGTCCTCAAACTGCAATATATGTCTGTGGCTCCACAGCAAGCAGCTCCTCAGCACACTAAGTCATAAATTGCATGATTTCCCTTCTCCCACCTTTCTCCAACCTCAGAAAATTGGATGCTGTCAGTTCCACAAGGCTCACAGCTCCAGGGAAGCCCCTGAAGCCACAGCAAACTTCATTTGTTTTGTTGTGGTAGTGGAAACAGCCCTGACGTATAAACGAACCTATACAATGAAAATTTTATAAAAGGAATAATTCTGATTTTGCCAAACAAAACAAAAAGTTGAAATGTTCTTTCCATAGGAAATGGTAATGCTTTCCCATGCCTTATTTTGGCTATTCTAGAAATACCACTTACCTGAAAAAACCACATATTTTTTTTACCCCAAAGGATGACTTGGCATGTAGGAAGTGGCATTCAAGCACCTGCCTAAGCATGACCAGAACACAGTGACCCTACCACCCCTGCCCCCCAATTCCTCCCTGCCTTTGTGGTGTGTCACACGGAGAGGGGCTGAACATGGCAGGGCTGTGCTGCTGGAGTATCCCCCCTCTGAGGCCTCAGGTGCACCTCTGCCTCTGAAGGACACTTTGAAGTGCTGACAATTGCCAAGCAGCTGCCAATGCCAAAGCTGGATGAATTAAATAAAACCCTATTTAAAAAATACTGGACCTTTGCTGTCCTGAGTATTCTGCACAGCACAGTGGAAAGCAGGGGTAATGCATTGCACTGGTGGGAATGACCCCACACAGTCGGCATGGCAGCTCAGAGGCAGAGTAATCCTCTCCACTGCAAGCCTGTAAAAGCCCAGCTTTTTCTCTCTTGTGCATCTGCCATTCTGACTTGCTTTTAGGGATGCAGCAGTTTTGGCAGATGCACATTCTGTCTCTCTTTTCCCAGCATGGGACCCCCCTGGCAATTCATACTGCATGGCTGGTTTCTGCAGAGCCCCATCTGCAAAGGAGAGATGTTACACAAACACTAAAGAGGGCAGGCCATTTCTTCTGCCCTGGTTCAGGGCTGACATCAGTGGCAGCAGGGAAGAAATACCATATGCTTGCCTGAGAGTCCAGAATGAAATGAAAGAATGCAGCAGTGCACCTGATTTTCCATTATCAGCATTTCAGTGCTGGAGGGTATGTATTGCTGTTGCTGATTGTCTTGGATCTCACCATTAGGCCTATGGATATTTGAGGCAGAACTGTGTTCTTGATTTGTGCATGAATGCACAGGAATGCAACTCCAGAATTCATTTACTAGATGAAATGCAGCACTTCCCTTTCCCCTTATCTTTGGAGAAACAGTGTCAAAATATGCCCCGCAAGGTTTGAGCAACTCTAATAAGACAGAGGAAAAAGTTGCCACCAAACTTTTATTCCCTGAAGTATTTTAAAGAATGCTTGATTGTAGAGGGATTCCTTGTGGAACAGGGGCATATGATACCCCTGGAAAAATTGGACAACCCAGGGTTGCTGAGGAAAAACCCCTGAACTGGCCCCTGGCTGCAGGCAAGCCTGGAAGACACCTGGCTGCAGGCACCCCTGAAAGTCCTTGGCAAAGCAATACACTGGTCGGCTCCCCCGCGGATTAGAGGCTGTCTAGAGGGACTGGGCGTGAATCTTTGCAAAGTAGATATCAGCTTGTATAGTTAAACAATAAAGCGGAGAACGATGCTCAAATCGTATCGGTGCATGAGTCGCTACTCTGGCCAGCTCTTCAGTACTCGAGCCCCAAAACCTGGCGCCCGAACAGGGACTTGAGTGATTTTTCACTTAAGTGCGGTTTGGTTTTCGCTTAAATGCGTTTCGCTTAGATGCAGCAAGACTCTGAATCATCACAAGGATGGTGAGGAGCCTGGAGGGCTAGAGTGGGAGTGTCCTGGCAAAAAAGTTGAGCGGAGCCAGAGACCAGAGCTCGCACGGCCAAGCAAGCCCCTGCAGGTAAGAAGCTATGGAATACGAGGCTGGCACTCGTCTCCTAGCCAGTATCCTCTCTAAGAGAGGCGAGACTGTAAAAGATCGAGATCTTTATGCCCTTATTACGTGGGCCCGGGAACAGGGTTTTTGAAATGCACTTCGCTTTTGTCCTCGACCAAAGAGTGGTGGGAAGTTGGAAACAGACTGTGGCTGTCCATGATTGAGGGTGGAAAGGAAGGTAAAGAAGCTAAAGCTCTCGGATTAACTTGGAGAGCCGTGACTAACACCCTCGAAGAAATGAAAGCAGAGAGGAAGGTGGCCACGGCGGCCATGGAAGCCCTGGGGGGTGGTGGCCCCGGAAAGGAAAGAGACAGGGGTCTCACGGAGCGGCGGCCGGAGACCAGATCGGAGTCCAGGGTTGCACAATTCTTCGGGCTGACTGCGGGTAGACCTATGAGGGGAACAGCAGCACCCGTCTGCTTGCTGCGGGAGCTGCTGGACCCGGCAGGGAAGGAAGTTATCCCTCCAAAGTCTGAGGGAGAAATGGTTGCAAAGGTGGAAGCTCAGGCTCTTGACCCTGGGGGCAGGGCGCAGGCGAGCAGAGGAGAAATGAGCAGTCCTATCTCCCGGCCGAAAACGGCAGTGCATCACCCCCCTCTGCCGGACAGCGGATCATTGTCTGACTGCGAAGCAGCCTCTACAGCTTTGTCACCCGCAGAGCCAGAGCCAGCCAGGGCTGCTGGGGGTCAGCCCCAAGAGGAGGAGAAGCACCGAGAGATGATGCATGAATTAATGAAGAAGCTTGCTGAATTGTCTACGTGTCAGGACACGCTGGAGTCTAAGGCTTGCGAAACCACCATCAGCACTGTGGCATCCCGTGGACCCACCAGTCAAGACGGCCACCAGAGCTCCTACGTTCCTGTCAGGAGAACCGGGCACAGTGCCTATGGCCCTTCCATTCCTGCAAGAGGAGGTGCAGCCATCGCCTCCATCAGCCCCGATGGTGAGGACTAACCCATTGTGAAGGAGATGGAATGGAGTTGTCTGTAATGCAATCATTGAAGGAGATTGGCAAGCCGTAGATGCCCTGGCCTGCCCTGTACTGATACAAGGGGACACTGCAAAGTGGGAACCCCATGACTGGAAGCTCTTGCAGCAAGGAAAGCAAACGGTCACCATGCATGGCTTACGGTCCGAAGCTACACGGAGCATCCTGCAGTTTATCTTTACAGCAGATGTCCTGTATCCTAATGATTGCATCAGCATCACACAATTGTTGTTAACCCCTTCATAGTTCCTGCTCTAGGAGCAAACGTGGAAGCGGCTAGCACAAGAAGAAGCTAGCAAACACCACGGTGATACGCAAGACCCACTGTATGCGATCCAAGCTGACACGCTAACCGAGAGCGGGGCTTTTGGAGCGACAGTGATGCAACTGACCATGCCCACAATCATTCATCAGTTGTCACAGACTCTTGCCCATAAAGCCTTGTTGTCAGTACCTGAAAAGAAGTCTCCTCTGTATGCAGCAGTCCAGCAGGGGCTGTCAGAGCCATATGGTCAGTTCATTGACCGTCTGTCAGCAGCCTTGAAGGACGCAACTGAGCTCTCCAAAGAGCTCCAAGAGAAAATGTTCCAGACCCTTGCCTTTGAAAATGCTAATAGGCAAACTAAGACGATTCTTGCTACACTGCCCCAGGGAGCAGGAGTGGATGAGATGCTCGTGCGTGCTAGCCGTGAAGAGCAGTTATCTCAAAACAGTTGCATTTACTGCAACGCTGCAGAATGTCTTGCAAAAACAGGGACAAGTCATCACCACAGCACTGACCGGAGGGGCGCAAAGAAAAAAGGGGGCAAAGGACGCTGGCCCACCTCCTGGTCCCCAGACAGGCAGAGTACCCTGTTTCCAATGCGGTGAAGAGGGGCACCTGAGGCGTACTTGCTGGAAAACAGCGTGGTGCCACAACTGCAATTCTGGCACCCATGCCACCATAGCATGCCGCCATGCGGGAAATGGCCAGTGCAGCATGGTGAGGCCACACATCAGGACACAAGTGAGCGCCCCAAAGAGCCACAAGTCGAGTGCAACCCCGATGGTTTCCTTCACCGGAACCAGCCAGCCACCTGAGGGAGCCTCGGAGTGGACGTGGCAACCTCAATAGAAGTCACACTGATGAACCACCAGGTCACCCTGATCCTGACCACAGCCAAGGGCCCCCTGTCATCAGACAGCCCTTGTCTGGGTGGCCTACTCGTGGGGCGGTCATCAACCAGCCGGCAGGGAGTAATAGTGCTCCCTGGAGTCATCGATGCCGACTACACCAGCGAAATTAAGATCATGGCCTACGCACTGCAACCACCCGTGACTATCCTGCAGGGCAGTCCCATTGCCCAAATTGTCCCCATTCCCCTAATGACCAACGGGGGGACCAGCAACAACAACGTCCGCTGAGACCACACTTTTGGATCCTCTGGGTTTGACGTGTTTTGGACATTGAACCTGGCCCAGAGACCTCAGTGGCAAGTGATCCTGCGAAGGGGGGCAGAAGCCATCAAAATACAGCCGCTTTTCGACACAGAGGCCGACGTTACCATAATTAACCAAGCGGTATGGCCACCTGGTTGGTGACTGGAAAAACCAGCAGCCATGCTGGTAGGGGTGGGGGGAACACAAATACCCCAAGTAAGTGCAACCCCAATTACCCTAGAGTTTGAGGACAATCAAACCATTGTGTGTCGCCCCTATGTTATGGAGCTGCCTCAGACCCTGCAAGGCCTGATCGGACGTGACATCCTTGCGCAGCTAGGCCTTGTGCTCACCACAGACCAGCATTTATGCTGATGGCCGCTGCCGATCAGCCGCCCATATGGGCTCTCACCTGGTTAACAGATGACTCTGTCTGGGTCGAGCAGTGGCCAGTAACAGACAAAAGGCTGAAGATAGTAGAACAGCTTGTTGCAGAACAGCTAGCGGCAGGACACATCAAGCCTTCGGTCAGCCCATGGCACACCCCCATCTTTGTGATCCCACAGAGGTCAGGAAAATGGCGCCTCCTTCATGACCTTCGCCAAGTGAATGCGCGCATGCAAACTATGGGGGCGCTGCAACCTGGGCTACTAGCTCCTACAATGGTCCCAGCGGGATGGCAAATCACTGTAATTGACTTAAAAGACTGCTTTTTCACAATGCCACTGCATCCAAAGGACACAGAACGTTTTGCCTTTACAGTGCCCACAAAGAATCACAGTGAGCCTACTAAGCTCTACAAGTGGGTTGTCCTGCCCCAGGGGATGAAAAATTCCCCCACCCTGTGTCAGCTATATGTTGACTGGGCACTACGTCTGATTCAACGACACTATGCAGAAGCACTCATCTACCATTACATGGATGACATCCTGCTAAAGAGTTCCCAGATAAAGAGATGCAATGGGTCAGAGAGCAACTGTGTGAGACTGGATTAGAGATCGCCCCCAAGAAGATCCAGCAGACTGCACCTGGGCTGGCTCATATCAGAATCGCAAGTTAGGCCCCAAAAGATGGAGCTAAACACAGAAATCTCCATGCTCCATGATGCGCAATGGCTGCTAGGAGATCTGCAGAGTCACGGGAATCATGAACGCCGACCTCACCCCCTTCCTGCCATGGCTGCATGGGACGAACGCTGCCGAGCCTCGAGAATGCTCCCCAGACCAAGCAGCAGCTCTCGCCAAGGTCGCAGATAAGCTGCAGCATGCATGGGTGTCACCCAGAGAAGAAGGAGTCCCACTCGCCATCCTCATCACCCTGATCGGTGCAGCAGGTTCACATGCCATCATCCACCAATGGCAAAAGAAAGAGGGGGAGGACATCCGGATTCTCAAATGGATCTTCCCGCCGACTAAGCCACACTTCAGACTGCAGTTCAGGGTAGAGATGGTGGCGCTTTTAATCCGAAAGAGTCGCTACCGAGTGGTGGAGTTGGACAGCAGGGAGGCAGAGGACATCAGTATACCAGTCCGAACAGGGGACTTGGAGTGGATGCTACGCCATGCGGAGGTACTGCAAGAAGCTCTGCTCGGATTCACCGGCGTGGTCCATAACAAGCGTCCACAGGGAAGGCTGGGGCAGTTGCTGGGGCGCTATGAGTGGCTGGACCGCCCGCTGAATGTAGAATGGCCAGTACTAGGGTGCACAGATGCGGGGAGGAAGATGAAGCGGGCCACCTGTGCGTGGAAAGAGAATGACCGCTGGAAGACTCATGTCATAGTGGGAGAACCGGCCGACAGCCTGCAAACACTCGAACTGCATGCCGTGATATGGGCCTTACAACAGTGGTCGAAGGAACTGGTGAATGTAGTCAGCGATGCCCTATATGTCGTTGGAGTAGCCCAATGGATCCATGATGCAGAAATCCGGCGTACCAACATCTGGGCAGACTGCTCATTACATTGCGGCACATCCTGCAACAACGGACACACCCCTACTGTATCCTGCACGTTCGGAGCCACCAGTGGAACACTGGGCTGGGAGAGGGCAATGCCTGTGCAGACGAGGCGGTGACCTGTGCCCCCATAGTGCATCTCCCACCTGCGAACACTTTTGAGCAAGTCAGATGTAGCCATGATTTGTTCCACCAAAACGCAAAATCCCTGCAGAGACAGTTTAGGATCCCGCTGATAGAAGCGAAAGGCACAGTGCAGGCTGGTCCCCACTGTAGCCATCACAGCCCTGGGTTGGGTGTGGGAGTTAACCCCAAGGGTTTGAAAGCCCTCGAGCTCTGGCAAATGGACGTCATTCATGTCCCTGAGTTCGGCCGACAGCGCTATGTCCATGTAACAATTGACACTTTTTCACACTTCCTATGGGCTACCGCTCAGACAGGAGAGAAGGCACTGCATGTGGAGCGGCATCTGCTCTCTTGCTTTGCAGTAATGGGGGTACCCAAAAAGATCAAAGCGGACAATGGGCCAGCATACACCAGCAGTCACCTAGCCAGATTTATGCAGCAGTTGGAGGTAGAACATATCACGGGGATCCCACACTCGCCCACTGGTCAGGCAGTGGTAGAGAGAGCCCATTGTACACTAAAAGAATATCTGGGCCAACAGAAAGGGGAAGAGATGGAACCAAATAAATGGCTAAGCAAAGTGCTGTTTACGTTGAACTTCCTCTCTCTGGCCAGGGATAGGGAGGAGCCTCCAGTGGCAGTCCATCATCAGACAGTTGGTAGGGGAATCGAGCGAGCTCTTCCAGGAATAAGTGTTTTGTACCGTAACCCTTGAATGGGGTTGTGGGAAGGTCCCAGCCCAGTGCTGGCTATTTAACGGCCGAGGATATATGGGTGTTTCCTCCCCAGAGGGACCGCTGTGGGTGCCCAGCAAGTGGTGCCGTAGTACGCATGCAGGACCCTGAAGCAAGAAGGCGCAGTCAGCATCGGCTCCTGAGTAAAGTGACGCCACTACTACAACAGCTGGAACACTGGGACCCCCATCCCAAGAAGCCTTGGGAGAGGCTGCAGACGTGGCTGAGTGAGGGGGCTGAGAACTTGCCTGGTCCACCACTCTCTGTAGTGGGGAAAATAGCGAGACCCTGTGGCGAATGTAACAGCTGCCCTCAGTGGTTGCTAGTGACTTGCGGTGGTTGTCGGCAGACCCTCTGGACACACAAGCTAACGTTAAAAAGAGGGTGATAGATGTGCCCGCCTTGTGCGGACCGTGATCGAAGGCGGAACCAAGAAGGGGAGTTGCATAAATTCTTGGGTATAGCACCAGACACAGAGGTAGAGTGGGGAATTGTTTTTGACTGTCTTGAGAAAAGGGCATTGGTGGACATCTTTGATCGGCTGTCTGCCCATTTAGACCGAGTGAAGGCAGTACGGAGTGTGGCAGTGTTAGGGCGAGAGTGTAGCACACAGGTTTGTGTCCCGCAGCAGCATGTGGTGGCCCCCGAGCACTGGGAAGCGACAAAGCAGTGCTGGGCCCACAAACATTCTGAGAGGTTTGCTTCTCGTAAGCATCCTAACCGGGTCCCACGCAATGTTGACAGCAATCCAAAAGAGACAAAACATGTGGGTCACCCTAGCTAATTTAACAGGGCAAGACTCCATGTGTCTGAGCCTAGCCACGCCAGGGGACCCATTTTGCACCTGCTTAATTGGGGTCCCATATTTTAACCCACAAGACTTCCGAGGGATGCTAGACAACAGCTCCCTGATAGGGAACGCCACAGGCAATGGCAGTTGTTCAGGGCTGATCGGACTCAAGCCTGCGCAGCAGCGTGCCTGCTGGCAAGGTGCATTCTTGAAAATATCAATGTCACCATGGGAATACCAGAAGAGTTAGATCTACTGGGTTCCACAAACCAAACTGGGGATGGTTATATGACATTCGAGCCTCCTACTACCAGTCAATTAAATGTTAATAGGCGCCTTCGGGCCACTGTTGACCCTCTTGCAGACTGGTTTCTGAGAAACTATGAGTCCGAAGCAATTTACTACTGAATCAACCTCATGGGTCAAGCCCCGAAATGCCTCCCCGGTGGTACGTTCTTAATATGTGGGGACCGCGTGTGGAACGGGGTTCCTGCCAGCCCACATGGGGGACTGTGCTACTTAGGGAAACTCACCCTGTTCCATCCAAACCTAGATCAACTCTTAAATATCACCCACCGCACTGAAACCAGGGTGCGGCGTTCAATCCATGAACTCAAATGTAAAAAGAATGAAGAGCCCATCTTTTGGAGTGGTAGTACAATTTGGCTAGCATCTATGTTTTTACCTGGTGCTTCAGCAGCTAGGGCGCACGCAACATTACATAAACTTGCTTGCTGGGCGAGGGATGAGCTAAACATAACTTTGCAGATGCTTGACGAGCTAAGCGCAGGTGTTACTAGTGTTAGGCAGGCAGTATTACAAAATAGGGCAGCCACTGATTTTCTACTATTAGCCCACGGCCACAGCTGTGAAGGTTTCCAAGGTATGTGCTGTATGGATCTTTCTGACCACTCTGTCTCAATTCACAAGCACCTTTCTGACTTCCAGAGGGGCCTGCACAACCTTCGGGAGACAGACAACCCTATTGGAGATTGGCTTAAGGGTCTGGGTATCAGCAGATAGCTGCGTACCTTGGTAGTAGAAGGCTGCCGATTGCTATTTGTAGTTATATTAGGCTTAATAGTATTTGGGTGCATTTTTTCTGGCATTAAAGCGGGGCTGCGAAAGATCATCGACCAGGCCTGGGTTGCCCAAAAAGAAAATGGGGGATGTGTAGAGCGATTCCTTGTGGAACAGGGGCATATGATACCCCTGGAAAAATTGGACAACCCAGGGTTGCTGAGGAAAAACCCCTGAAGGGGCCCCTGGCTGCAGGCAAGCCTGGAAGACACCTGGCTGCAGGCACCCCTGAAAGTCCTTGGCAAAGCAATACACTGGTCGGCTCCCCCGCGGATTAGAGGCTGTCTAGAGGGACTGGGCGTGAATCTTTGCAAAGTAGATATCAGCTTGTATAGTTAAACAATAAAGCAGAGAACGATGCTCAAATCGTATTGGTGCATGGGTCGCTACTCTGGCCAGCTCTTCAGTACTCGAGCCCCAAAACTTGATTCCCCAGAGCTCCCAGACCTTTATTTTTGAGCAGGGCAAGGAGGCCACTGCAGTTTAATGTAGTTGTATCATCAATACAATGAAGTTGTACAACCAAGGTCAGTCTCTGCAAAAGGCCTTACTTGGACTTGATGTCTGTCACGATTCATCTGAGAGATTAATAGAATAATTTCCTTAATGGATATGTGCATAGAGCAACTGGGGTTTTGAACTACACTGGAGAATCATGCCAAAGCATAAAATTATCACCAAAGGTCTGTTTGGATGCATGTGCTGGGGGAGATGAGCAGGTCTGCATAACAGTTCGTGAGAGGCAGAGTTGGCCTGAATGAGGTTGGATATTCACAGGATACCTGTCTTACATGCCAGGGCAGGGAGGAAACATTTTATAGCACCCCAACAGCAAACTGGAGACCTATAGTGAAAGGCAAAAGCAATAACTGTAGGAAAAAGGCAGGACAGAAAAACCATTGGCAATTTCTTGCTGGAACAAGAAATTTATAAAATCAACTCCCGAAATTAGACTCATTTGATGCAATCCTAAATTTGTGCGTGTTCAACCCAAGGAATGGCAGAATGAAGAAACACATTACCCCAGCATTTGTTTCCCTGATGTGTGGGTCATTGGAGGAGTTTCTCCTTCATTTTGGCTCCACAGCAGGATATAGGTAAGTCCTGAGGCATACTTGGAAGGAACTCTACATTTTACATACAAGGCATTTGGAGTTTTCTATGTTTATACACTGCAGATTCTCATATTAAAATGTGCTCTGTGCAAGAATTGGGCCAGCAAGGACTGCTCTTCTGCACAGACAGATTTGTTACTTTGTACAAATGATGATTTGATTCCTATGATCATGATTTGATTTCGTCAAATTCATTAGACAACTCTCCTCTTAGAATGGGGTTTCTCAACCTTCATTCTAGTTTCAAATTCATGAGAGGATTTTAACTTAGAGGCATGGTATATTATTTAAAGAAATAGGATCAGGATATTTAGGGCCTTAACTGTAAAAATGCAAGAAACAACTTTATGTACTTGGGCATTTTGTTGAGAAGGGTGGTGGAGCCATCTTCTTTCTCACCTGCTGACTGACTTAAATAAGGACCCATCTGATGGTCATTTAATGACGGCTCTCAACACTAAAGGTCTCACCTTGACTGGAGATCAAGCTGAAGAAGACCACAGGTGTTTTTTTCCTGTTTTGAAGACATTAGTGTGCAGCTGCTTTGCAGAGACTGGGGACAGTTTTTTTCTGTTCTTCGAATGCATGCCATGCTGATTAATCTGTGCTTTATAGCACTGGTTGTGGGTGTAGATCCTCTCTCATAACTCACAGAGATTTCTCATCCTGGAGCATCCAACACTGGCGGTTGCAGCAGCAGGGGTGCAGCATGCCTGGTGTAATAACACTGTTATTTGTGTTTCAGTGAACTCGTGACTAGCAGTGTAAGCCTTCAGCCTTCTACCTACTGACAACACAACCTGGCACAGACAGTAAGTACAGATTCATCCATTAAACGAAACCATTTCTTTATTTTTGGTAGCCAGATGCTTCAGCTGGGACCTGGCAGTTGTTGTTTGGACACAGGTATCCTTTCACTGTTTCAGGTATCCTCTCACTGTCTCAGACCACCTTGGAACACATGGAGAGTCACAGTTTTTAATACATGGTGTGTAGTTCTCCCTGGATGCAGGGAATGCACTTTGGTACTTTATTCATGCCACTGCTGAGGATTCAAAAAAATAAGTTAATCCCCAAATGACTTCTTGAGTTTGGGCAGCTTTCTGCCCTCCTTCCAAGCAGTGGCATTGAGCAGCTGTTGTCAGTGTCCCGTGCTGGCATGTCCCAGCTCTCCTGCATGGTCCTTGTTCCCAGTGTGCCCCTGCAGCCATGCCTGCAGAGCTGTGAGCCACTCCACCACTTTTGTGGACACTCCGCTCTACACTGAACTGTCCTACTCAAACCACACATAGGTTCACAGCAGTCAGGTAAAGGGATCTTGGGCAGGGAATGACTTACAGCAGTCAGGGAGAGCAGGGATGGGAACTGTTCAAAAGACAATGCTGAACAGAGGATTAAACAAGTTCCAGTTTTGCAACCACAAGTACCTTATGTTAAATGCTTTTCCTTACCAGGCTGTGGGAATGACCAGCATTGTAGGAAGGCTCAGACAGCCTTTCTAGGAAAATTTTCTCCACCATTGAAACACTCTGAGTGCTCTCACAGCAGCTGATGCCGCAGGGCCGGTGCCCCAGTGATGGTGCTTGCCTTGTGAGCAGGATCCCAGAACTGCAGAGCCACTGGGGGGTACATTTGGGGTGCATCCTCCATCAATTAGTCATGGAGAAAATTATCTGTGAACCAAAACTAGTGGAAATAATGGGACATGCTGCAGTTCCCTGTGTTTCTTCAAACTACGCCTGATTATGAATTTATTTCCAAGCTATATAATTTCCATCCACAGCACCCCTTTTGTGCAGGGGATGTGGAACAAGTGGTCACTCTTGGCACCCATTACTGCAGGAGATGTGCAGGGCCATGTCACTCCTAAACAGCCTGAATCCTCCCCTGGAAGCAGCAATCCCAATGTTTATTCTGTTTCCTTCAACGGAGGGATGAGAAAGCATGTGCCTTTTGTTTGTTGCTTTTGCAGTTTCCCAGTTCTTGGTGGAAACTAGCAAAATCCAGGAAGTCAGCATTAAAAAAATCAAAACAAAGTGAAACAAACCAAAACCCACATAAACAACAAAACAAACAAACAAACCCAGCCCACCAAATCCACAAAAGCCCCACAAAACCTAAGAATATTTTTATCAGGAAAAGAAAAATAGACTTTTCCCTATTTTATGTATTTGTTTAAATATTTTGTGATTACTTTTTGCCTGAGAGCTGCCATTAGTGCACAACAGTCCTCAGTTTGGTGCTGAGTGTCCCACATGGTCTAGAAAGTGAGATGCATTCAGCAATTTACCTTGCCCTTTTAAAAAACTGCTTCCTTTGTTCCCAGCAGTGTGTTGGGTTTTTGATCTTTTCCTCTCTGATTGCTTATTAATGGATGGATTTCTTTCACCCAGCTGCAGCCTTTGTCCTAGGCTGCAGCAGGCCTTGGGGGCAACTGGGTTTCCCTACAACCTGAGCTGAGCAATCCTTTTTACACAGTCCTGTATGCTCTTTAACCTGCCACAGATTACAGGAGTTTTGCTCTTCCTAATTCAATCAATGGTTGAAGCCTCTTACATAAACCAACCTCTTTGAAATCTTTTAGACACTGTTGATTCAATATTATTCTCCCAATGTTAAAAGCTGGCAGTATGAAGTACAGTGAAGATGCCATCCTTCCAGGCTGCCAAGAAATCTCCAGCCTCTGAGGCAAGTGCTAGCAACTTAATTTTTGTAACGTTGTTCTTGCTATCAGCCTGTTCCCCTTCCTCTTCCCTTTCCCCTTCCCCTTCCCTTCCCCTTCATTTTCTTCCCCTGGGAAAAATGCCTCCTCAAGGGTTTAGATTTGAGCCTGGGATTTTATGCCTTAACTCAAAAAGGAGCACACTCCTTTGGAGCACTTCCAGCCTTTCTTTGATACCTGAGAAGGGACTGTTCATCTCTCTAAAAGCTGACCTGCAAATAAAGGAAGGGATGGGATATTGTCCATACTTCCTTTCTTCACTATGTATTAAGTCCAGAAACAGTTGTTTGCTTGAGGTTCTTAAGGTTTTAAGATAGCTTTCTGGCACTTTCAAATTCTAGATGTATCAGCAATGCTAAGCTTGCATTTGTTTGTTTGTTGGTTTGTTTGTTTCCACTGAGCTCTTCTTGGGGAAAAGAAATTTGCACAGATGTTCACATTTGGGGAAATCAGAAATGTGTGATAGGAAATCTTCCCTTCCAGTTGTTTTGCAGGTGTTTATTAAATGCACAAGACATAGTCCTCTTGCCATCCAGCTGGAACACCTTGTCCCTTTGGTTATTTAATTTCCTTTTGTAATTTGCATCCTATTAATAGTTGCATGTTTAGAAATACTCCATGAATAGAGCCTGATAGTGAAAAACCTTTTTTCTGGAACAAGACATAGTCCTAAATGAACACAGAAAAAAGGTGTCTAGTGATTTAGGTATCTTTTAAATCCATTAAGGGAAACTTAAAAAAAAAAGTAAAATTCAATTTTTTTTTTCTAAGGAGAAAATTTTGTTTTGAGGGGTGCAAAGCATCAAATTGCTTAGAACAGCCAAGCTGAACAAAATGTTCAAGGCTTTCTAAATTATTCTGATAAAAGTTACTATTGAGCATCTTCAGGGTTTTAGTTTGTTTGGTTTGATCAGCTAAACACTTAGTTTGATATTTTCAGGATTTTTGACTGACCAATATTGAGGGACAACATTGTTTGCAAAAAACTTCTTCAAGGTTAGTTTTTTAATTCTTGAACACTTGCAAAACAGTCTGGTTTGTAATGAAAATGAGTAATTTAAACCAATCCCTCAGTAAGAACATAAGGAGTCACAGAAACATATTCAATACACGATGTGAAGTGCTCAATGAATGCCAAAATGTACTGTAACTTTCCAAAACACTAACTGGGTTCTACTGTGAGAGTGCATTGTCTGTATTCATGTAATCAAAAAGGACTTTTCCCATGGGGGCCCCTTCTCCTTTCAGTGCACTGATTAGACTGGAGCATTACCCAACCTGAGATGCCTTATTCAAGACCTGTTGGTTATTTTTTAATCACTCTGTTTAACCCATTTAAAAGATGGTTAGAACATAGTCAGCCAAGCAACTCCCCAAACTACCCCACTCCCAAATTCAGCACTAAAGGCAACACCCTATGAACACTGCTTGTACGTGTTCCCCTCTACCGGAAGGCATCAGCACTGTAGTGCAGTAAACTCCAGTAAAACAGTATTATTTTCATAAGAACCATTGCTTTGAGAGATTGAAACACCTGAAAGCATCCTAGCTGGCTCTGTGTCAGGCTGTCTGCTAAGCTTTAATTGCCCTTTTTGAAATATTTGAGGCAATGATACTTCCAACAGACAAAAAGAAAAACAACAAAAAAAGAGTTTAAATGTTTGCTTTTGCTTTTCCAAGCCTTCACAATTGGTGGGAAACATAATGAGAAAGCATTCAGCTTCCCAGGAGAGGTCAAGTAACCCAGACCTGCCAATTTTAAGTGACAACACTGCTTTTCTCTGTAGCTGGCACAAGTGTGGCTACTCCTACTCATAGCTGTGCCTGTTCAGTCCATCACCTCTCAATGTCATGGTTTCTTTCAAGTAGCATGAAAGGTGTGCTCCCTGTATAGATGCTGTTCTGCAAACCAGGAAATCCAGCATTAGGGCTGCCCATGTAGGATTTGTAGTGCTGACCAAAAGCAGCTACCTCAACGTTCAAATGTTTTCAGAACGCGCTGACATTTGTACTTCCAGGCATTATTGCTGCCTTCTCATAGCCAGCACGGACTCCTTACATCTGCCTGATGTGCAAGTGTGTGCTGACACCAGGTCTGGATCGGGCGTGCTCTCCTGTGGCAGCGGGGCTGTGCGCAGACCTGAGGCTGCTGGTCACTGCCTTGCCACCTGTGTGCTGCCGCAGGACAGGGCGTGGCTGACGTGGTCAACTCCTGCTGAGCTAGAGGATTCCTGTGCCAAATTCAGCACCGTGCTCCTAAAAGCTGGTGCTTGCTGGTGGTAAATGCAAGGAGTGAAGGAGCTCTGGTGAATTCCCAGCCAAATGTCTAGGATGGCGTAGTGCTCACCTGCTGGTTTCCCTTTGACAGCCTCAGCAGTTTAGCCCTGGACCTACCTAGTCTGGACACACAAAACTTTCCCTAGTCTTAAATCACCCAGATGGTGAGTTCAGGAATCAGGCATATTTCTGCTCTACAGCTACAGCCCAGAGGAAGTAGTGAAGGCACTACTGTCACTGAGCTTCCCACTGACATTTTTCACGTAACACTGAATGAAAAACAGAAGCTGGGAAGCAACTTGTTGCTTGTAATCCCTGCAACAGGCACAATTTGTCCTAAAGACAGACAAACACATCCTCTGCCCAAATCTTTATATTTTTTGCTGAATGGTGCTTCTATTAGAAAATGTTGTTCCTACTGAAATTTTCTTTCCAGCTGTATTCTATTGAGGTATAAGATGCAACACAAAGGCACTTCGAAATATGCTGTTTAACAGTTGCTTTATTGCAAAACGGAATATCCTAAGATAGAAACTTTGCTTCACATAGTTCAGCTCTTGAAAGAAATGTACAAGCCACGTTCCATTTACAAGGGACGTGAAATGCAAACTGGGGGCAAGACTGGCCATCTGATTGCAAGGTGCTCAGCTTGTAAAATGGGAGTGAAGAGTCCATCAGTATTCATATTATCCTGAGTATTACTTCAATTCAAGGAACCAGTTCATTACTTCATTACTAGTTTATTGTACACCTGTAAGGGGTTTTGTTTACCTGAGGTTTCTGTTGGTTAGGCTGTAAAGGGTAAGTATCTTGTAAACAGCGAGGTTGAATTGTGGGGTTGATAGATGACAGTATTCTGACCTTTATCCTCAACTAGCAGTTAAAAACAACAGATAAGGGGCTAGGTTCTGATAGGCAGAGATCTCATAGCTTCAAAACTTTGGGAAATTAGTAATCTTTTCAATCTAGAATTGTTTCAGAGCAACTTGAATATAGAGAAGCCACTTTGACATAGAGGCATCTTTTGCTTTGAGTTTTTTACACCATTTGCTTATGTACTTTGGATGTGTTCACTTCAAAATCAGGGAGTACTTATTCCTGATTATTTCATTTAATAATACAATGAGTGAGGAAGGAAATTATTTTCTTACACTCCCAAGTTCTGTGTAACTACAGGGTTTATTTCACCTACTTCCACATCTCATCTTGTTTGATCATCCATGCGGATCTTCTACAAAGCACATTGAAAATATGATACAAGTATCAAGGAAGCGCTTGGAATATTCATATTATCAAACGGCAAGGCTGCAGGTGACTGTAAAAAGTCAAAATGTTTCCACTAAAAGCCAACAGCCTCAATCTCCCTTACACTTTTGGAGCAAAGAGGCCTTGCCTTTAGAAACATACGGCATCAGCTCTGAGAAAGTTCACTGTAACTTTTTAAAATGAAGTACAAAGGAAAAAATTTCCTTGAATTTTAACATTAAATTCAGTGCTTGGGCAAATGGAATTGGTTGCTTTAATCAACATTAAAGTATAATTTCCAAAACATTGAAGAGGTGGCATAGAAGAAGTAATAGGTAAGACGTTTTCGTGGATCTTTGTTTCAAAATACTAACATTATGTGATAAGCATAGTTACAATAAAAATTGTAGCTCTTCCACTGCCTCACGGAAGGAGTTCCAAAAGTCCAAAATGAGTGCCAAAGTCCTAATTTATCCTCTCTCTCCGCATCCTCATCCGCAAAATTGTGATAACATTTCCGTACTTCAGAGAGGTGCTGTAAAGGTTATTTAGTAGGATGTTTGCTGAGGACTCAAAAAATACCAAGTACTAGGTATCATAAATTATGCACTAATTTCGCTTAAGCAGCAGTAAAGCCTTAGCCAAGTGATTTGCAGGAAATCCCCATTGTGAGCTTCTGTAGTTAATTTTGGATAAAATTATCTACATAAGAGCTTTATGTAATAAAGAATCAGTCATAGTTTAGCATCTTCTTTTTAAACTTATTACTTGTTAGCTCTGCTAAATATGTCACAGATTACTAACTGCATGTCAAGTCGCTATAATGCATGTCCCTATACTTAGAAAAAAATTTAGAAGATCTGTAAGAACTATTTATTACTACTTCTTGATTTTCATGCTTTGGTTGAGAAAACTTGTGCAGAACTCCGTGCAGTTAAGGACCATGACAGAGATCTGTTCAGAAACTGAGGAAATTACCCTTTCCTAGAGCGCTAGCACAGCAAACACTGAGCAGGTGACCATGTCCCTCCTCATTAAGACAATATTTAAGCATGTGATTAACTTGCAGAATGTGCTTCATTGCCAAAAGCACGTGGATAAATGCTGTCTTGGAAAAGGACCATAAAAACACAAAATTTTGTCGTTATTCCTTAGACATGTTATTTGGATTCACCTCAACCAAACCACGTGAAGTTCTGTCTGTTACCTAGTCATGACTGACTTCATGCCACTGACCACTCTAAGGTCCCCCCCCTCTGCATTAGGTGATTGTTGTACAATATATACAAAAGTATCTAAAAAGCATCCCCTTCCTTTCCAAGCCTTCATGATATGTGCTTGATTAGGAATTATCCCCTAGTTTTCATTCAGTGATCTTGTGTAAATGCTCTTCTGCATGCTATCCAGAAAGCGCACATGCTGTCTTGTGACAGATTTCTGATTTCACAGATGTAGAATAAATACTCCGTCACTTCTTTCTTGCAGCATGAAGCTCTTCCTTGGCTGAAGCAGCTAGTTCTTAGGTGCTTTGGGAAGAAGTCTGGGCATCATATTTCCTAAAACTGTGGTTACGAAAAGATTCCCTGAAATGAAATAGATTAATAAATAAAGTTGGCAAATGAAAAACAATCAAAAAAATATCAGTCTTGTGAAAAGGAGCTGAAACATGCTCTATGTCAGCAGGTCAGAGTGGTCATTTCTTCTTCTCCTCCCACCCCACACTGGGCACAGTGGCGTTGTGAAGAAGCATATATTCATAAGCAAAGAACATTAGACTCTTCTGTCTCAGTCATGTGACTGAAAAGGATTATGTTTCCTGTAGTGAAAGGACAACTCAGTCCATGCTGCTTAAGACCACATGGTGCCATACTTGTTCTATCTCGTTCCTGGCTTCAAAGGTTGAAGAAATCACAAGATGTTGCCAGGAACTTTGTTAGGGTGAGGTGGAAGTCTTATCTAATGATGCATTAAAATTACAAAAATCCTCTACCCCTGGAATGTGGAGCTTGAGAAACACAGCTAACCCTACAATTATCTCCAGTGGAAGTCAGCAGATTTCTTTAATCAGCAATGGAGAGGGCAGTGTATATTCTGGCTTGGGTTTAGCTGCCAGTAAAACTCCCTTTCTTCCTTGCAAAAAAATAGCATATTTTTGTATGGCCACAACAGATAACCCTGCCCTAACTATACCTTGTGCTGTGGACTTTCACTACTGGTTTGTACAGCTCTGGAATCTTCCTCTCAATCATGGGCCTAAGGTTCTCCTTCAGTTTCGTGTAATTTCTTTTGAGCTCCTGATGATACTCCCTCTGGTCAGCAGTAATAAGGTGCTTGTTTTTCTCCACTGCTTCACCACACCTAGGCAAAAGGAAAGAAAAAAAGACATGATAAATATAATCCACTTCTGTTAAACTCATTCACTTTGTGTTAGGTGATTTGCATGGACAAGAATCCAGTTCCTTTGGTCTAGGCATTCCTCTGGTAACTTGTCAAGACTAAAGTGATAATGAACTAGTAAGAAAGCTCTGTCTTTTCCAAGTACATAAATTGAGATGATATTTTTTAGATATTAGGAAAGCATGAGCGAGCTAATAAAAAATAAATTTCATGACTGCAGAATACTGAGCTAGCTGCCTACTTACTGTATAAACAGATAAATTGGCAATAGCAGAAATTAGAAGCTGTATCTTCTGCAGAAGACTTGCTTTTATTTAACTCAAATTTACCCTTCACCAAGGAGGATACTTTTGACTAAGGAGATGAATATCTTCATATGTGAATATGCTTGTTGAGATTTATAAACAGGACATGTGTCTGCCACTACCACTGTGTCTGCTTGACAGATAAGGTTTTCTTATGAATGGCTTTCTACATAAGAATGTCTTTTTATTAAAAATGAAATCAAGGCAATAGTCTGAAATGTTTGATTTCAATAAGACGTTGGAAGATAAAACAAATGGAAGATCTTAATTTATGCATTATTAGTTTAAATTGTTAAAGTGTTTCTTCCTTTTGAGATGCAATGCCCACCTAGGCATTCACATGAAGCAGAGATAAGAAGGCTGGTCCGAGTGTCTGAAGCAGGAGATGCCAGAATTTATGATGCTAACTTGCATAATTCCTCAGTTATATTTGCATTGCATTATTGCTAATATTGAATGTATTGATGCAATTCAGCATTTCAATTTTGTTTTACTGACCTCATTATAAACTCTTTGAAGCACAGCCTCAGCTTGTTGTGATGTCGATAAAGTCTGGGGTCTGCGGGAATTTCAGCCAGGAACACTTGCGCTACCTCTAGTGGTCCCTTACAGAAATAACACAGGAAAATGTCAAAACCACCTGCTTAGACTGAAAACAGACCACACGTTTGTTTAAAGCTGTTTGTTATTTCATTAGTGGAATTACGGAAGAAAATAAATCTGTGCACAGATACCATAACGGGATGGTTTTTAGCTCCCTTTCCCCCACGATGTTTCCTTTGGCAAGCAGAATTTTTGCCCATCATATCTTATCCTCTCCTGTTGTTATTCCTCCTCCAGTTCCACAACAAAGGGAACAAATTCTGCTCAGCAGAGAGGAGCTGGGACAGCTCTAGTGACAAACCTGGTTATATTACAGAAACGCAGCTCCTGTGTGTGGTATTACAAGACCTTTAGGCAATAAGCCCAGTGCCAAAAAAGATCACTCTCTCCAAAGCTTATGATGACACATTATTTCAGACTCAATGCTTTGGCTGATGAAGAATCTGGAGAAACTGAGAGTATTTAGGCTTTCATCAAAAAATCCCAAGCTCTGTAAGTTGTGCATATCATCAAGTTTTTTCTCAGCCACATGGCTTCATCCTTCCATTTTCAATTTTTTAAATTGCCTAGGCCTTTTTTTTTAGTTTGTGTATTTATGTTATACCTATTGCATCTCAGCTTTCTTTTGGGGCACTCAGGTCTTGACTTCATGTATTGACTTAATTTCAGTGAAACTGAATTTGTGGTGGTTCTACAGGAGAATTGTTATTATTATTCCCATTCCCCAAGGATACATCTGGAATGAACAAAATGGCTGAGATGGCTAGCAGGTTAGAAATGAAAAATCCTTGAACGCATTCACAAGGCTTCTGTGAGTTTCTGCACCTACAGCCAGGACAGTGCTTCCCATGACTACTCTCACCAAAAGCATAGCTAATGAACAGCATACAATGACTAAATATCAAGGGATGAAGTTTAAATACACACAGTAACTAAATGTGTCTGACTAGATGTACTTCTTTCAGTGCAAGAAATAGGAACAAAAAAGAATGCACAATGAGAAAAGTATGCAGAATCTCTTCATCTGGCTTATTTGGATCCCTTACCTGATTTACAGTGGCCCCAACTGAGCCCTGCAAAACCATCTGGAGCATTTTGGCATCTGGTGGTTCTTGGTTGGTGGCTGCAGTTAGCTCCTGTGTTTTTTTACGCATATCTTCAATAGCAACTTCAATTGGGGTTAAAATAAACTAAGGAATATGGAAGAAAAGATGGTTCATTACCTGAATAATGCATGCAGCTGACCTGCTTTAAATCTGACAATATCACTGTCATTCTCCTGTTTCAAAAGCAGTGGCTGTGAAACCCAGGAACACTGTTCAATCTAACTGTCATCTTGGTAGATGGTGCATCAGATCCAAAGCTCTTATCATTTGCAAGAACAGGGTGTGACTCAGACCTCCTGTTCACATAAATTCATTACTATTCTAAGTGACTCAATTCATGCCTGAAATGGTGTTTCACTTTCTACAGTATAAAGCTCCCCTGTCTCTAAGCAAGCCCTGAGCCCAATCTCTGACTGTACTCTAGCCTACTTCTACTTTATCAGCTAGAAGTACAGCTAAAAACAGAGCCCCACACATCCTCCTACACAGCATTAAAGTTAGGAGGTCAAAAGAAGAATGTACATTGGCTATCCTCCCTTCTCCATAGTAAATGTCTATCTTGCCTTGTCTGTCCCTTCTGTGATACTCCTGTTAACAAGGGCCACATCTGAGAAATTCAGCATCCTTTTTTTTTATATTTATGCCACGCATAAATTTGGAAATCTTCCCACCCAGAGACTCCTTCAGTCCTTGAGAAATTAGATGTGTCTTCAAAACCAAATTACCTCTTCTCTTTGGATGACACTGATTCTAGTTTTGATGTAGGGGAAAGCATGCATTGTGGTTAGGATGGTGTTCCTCTTGTATTGCTCACTAAGCTCTCCTCTGGGGCGCCCATCCATGGTGAAAGGTGTAGTGTACATGAACCGACAGATGTTGAAGTTCTTTTCAAAGTAGGTAACTCTGTCCTTCATCTCATACTCATCAAAATATGGCTCCACAAAGGTAATTTGTATATATGCCTAAGAAAAGAGGGAAGAGCCATTACAGCGCTATACAACCCAAGGAATGTAAAAGGAGTGGCGCATGTGAACTATCCCATAGTACACACTGGCTAAGGATGGTCTGGAAATGCACAGAGCTGAAAATCTTTCAGGGATCCTTTTCTTATTCAGAGCTGACAAAACTTGCATCTAGGAGGGCACAGCTTAACCCTGGGGATCAGAACGAGGGCAGGGACCAGAGATCAGAAGTTCTAATTTCCATACTCTGTGACAAGCAACCATGCTAAGCCTGTCACAGAGACTTTAATACCCCTGGACACAGAGACACGATGCTGGATGGCTTCTTTTAGTGCTGTACTGTTTGAGCATAAAAGTTGCAAGTGGGACTTCCTCTCCTTCTCTCTCTTGTGTGACAAAGCACTCAACCCTCTCAGTAGTACTTTCCCTACCTTATTGGGATCCAGCTTTCTTTTGTCTACAGGAGCAGAGTCCTTGATTACTTCCACAGCATCCTCCCCAAAACACTGGCCATAAAATCCCTAGAAAAGAAACAGAATCATCCCAAAATGTTTTTAGTTCTTAATGCAATGCTAATGCAATTCCAGGAGAGAGGAGTGACAACCACGATGATTTCTGGGCTTTGTACAGTCAGTATACTGCTCCACAAACCACAGCTGGCCAGGGTAAGGCATCTTCTGACAACGATCACTGTGAGTTGCTCAGACAATCACAGAACTCGAGGTAAAAAATTCAGAAGGGAACACAGCAATTCTATAAAAAAAGCTGAAAAGATACCAAAGCAAATATCTGGCATGCTCAAAATCATTCAGTGTATTACAGGCCTGCTGGTAAGAGACATAGCCTCAAGAAAATGGATCACTTAAGATAATTATGCTTTAAAAAGGGATACTGTGGAAAGGATATGCACCAAGGAAATAACCTTGTGCATGGTTATTTTATAATATGGTACAAATATGGTACAAATCAGTTTTTTAATAGCAATTTTAAAATTTTTTTATATAGCAATAATACTATTTAGACTGTGTGGGTTCATTGAAAAGTATAACGTTTGAGATCACATTAACATGGTTTTCCTCACCTCTAATCTGTGAGAAATCTCAGGGAGTTTTGTAATTGCAGGCTCCTTATAAACAAATTCCTGTTCATCCAAGTCTCCAAATTTGGATCCATAGAAACCAACACGGAAGTAAGTTCCAAACATTCGTTTTTGACCCTAATTGATAAAAAGAAAGAGGAAATTCACAATTGCTTTATGTATGACATGGTAGTATTTGGATCCCTTTTTTCCCCCAACTGATGTATAAGAAAACCCACGAGTCCTACATTTTCCCCATTTCAAAGCCACTTCTATATATCATCAGTGCTGATGGATTAGAAGCACAGGAAAGAAAGCATACAAACTAAGTGGACATTTGACTGAAATCTAACTTAAAATTTAAGCTGACCGTGAAGGAGGCTTCACAAAACAAAATACCTTACTATTTTTTAATTCCATTGAGGACATGTAACAAAATTTAAATTTTGCAATTTTGCAATGAAAATTGGTAAGAATTTGAAACTGACTAGGCTCAGCAATAAGGTTCTTCTGAAGAAAGAGAAGGGACAGTATGAGTGCTAAGAATTTAGATGGGTTTTCATATTTCTTCTGTTTTATAACTGAAAACACTAGTGAATTGACAATAAAGTTATTTTTGTTAAACAGATGTGGCAAGGTGGACACAGACATGTTCAGCTAAACCCATTTTATATTCATCTCTGCTTTTTTTGTATGGAGAGCCTTTTTACACTGTAGGGCTATGTAGGTAGATGAAAGCAGATGGAAGCTTTTGTTTGAAAAAGGAAATGGAACTATTTCAAATTCTGGTGGGTTGATCATGGCAGGATGCCAGGTACCCACCAAAGCCTCTCTATTACCCCCTCCCTGCAACTGGATAGGAGACAGACAATGAAAGGTTCATGAGTTGACACAAGGATAGGGAGTAATCATAAATTGGTTACCATCATGGGCAAAACACACGTGACTTAGGAAAACTAATTGTATTTATTACCAATCAAACTCAAAACAGGGTAACGAGAAGTAAAACAAATTTTAAAAACACCTTTCTCCCTTTCTCCTTCTTAGGCTCTACCACTTCTCTCCCGGTGGTGCGGGGAGATGGGAAATGGGTGTTATGGTCAGTTCATCACACGTTTCTACCACTGCTCAGGGAGAGGCCTTCCCCTGCTCCAGCCTGCGGTTCCTCCCTGCTGCAGTGTGAGATTCCCATGGGGTCACAGCCTCCTTCCAGGCATCCACCTGCTCTGCCATGGGGTTCTGCATGGGCTGCAGGCAGATCTCTGCTCCTCCGTGGATCTCCATGGGCTGCAGGGGCACAGCTGTCTCACCATGGTCTGCACCATGGGCTGCAGGGGATTCTCTGCTCTGGCACCTGTAGCACCTCCTGCCCCTCCTTCTCCACTGACCTTGGTGTCTGCAGAGCTGTTGCTCTCACATATTTTCCACTCTTCTCTTTTCTGAGCACAATTACATGTGGCCAATTACTTTTTTTCCCTTCTTAAATATATTACCCCAGAGGTGCTGCCACTGTCACTGATGGGCTCAGCCTTGGCCAGCCTCGGCCAGCAGCTGGCATTGGCTCTGTTGGCCATGCATGAAGTTTCTAGCAGCTTCTCATTGACATCACCATTTTAACCCTCCCCCTCCACTGCCAAAACCTGTCCACACAAACCCAGTACACACATGAACAGTTTTATTAACACCAGTCTTAAACAAATGGTGCAACCCAGCAATGCGTCTTGCTAGCAGTGCCTTGCCTCACAAGTACCTTATTAATAATGCTATCAAAGGCCTTCTGTAGCTTGCTGTGTGTCAAGGTAAGCTTCCTGAAGTCTCGATGTGCTTCCAGTATGGGGATGACAATTTTGTACACCTCATTCACCGTTTCATACAAACCTCCCTTTGAACATTAAAAAAAAAAAAAAGGAAAAAGAGGAAGAAAATAAATGAGTCTTCATGCACTCTGAAAAGAAACTAGATCTCCATCAATGGCTTGGCTGAAAAGGGGATTTATGGGACTCATCTGTTAATCTGCTATGTTGCTTCTTTTGCCATTCTAAAAACTAGTAATAGTAAATGGGCAGTTCTGAACAGCAGATAATGAACTGGATGTAATTTGGATCTCTGATCTGTTGGGCTCTCAAGCCCAAATTCCTGCATAAAGCCCTGGCTTCTGCCTCAGGGCTAGAAGAACTAGAAATGCAGGTTAGCAGCAGGAAATGGATTTGTTCATCATGCATGGTTCAAGGCAACCAGAGCTGTGTCTGGACAAAAGGAACCCAAGTGATATCTTTAGAGATGCTAAATCATGACTCCTTACATAATAAGTGTAGATTATGAGGCTGGTGGCTGTATGATGTCAAAAAGTATAAGAGTAATTCTGACATGCTTCCTAAAATACATACTTTACGTAAGATCTTTTTCTTAAATGTACTATCCCATGATAATACCAACTGAAAGTCTTGGTTCCTGCCCGAGACAATCACTTTCTGTTGATGCTGCCTGTGGTCTGCACAGTAGAGGTGGGTACGTGGCTGAGCTAGGCTGAAAAAGCCTAGATTAATCAATCTGACTGAGATAGTCCTTGGACAGCCAAAAATAAGTCCTCTTGTCATTTAGAGTGTGGCAGGTCTGGAGTGCCTGGGTTAGCAGTCCTACATTGTTTCCTCATGTGCAGGAAAAGAAGCTGTGGATCTGGCTCAGACTGCTCACTATCCATCCCCTCCTGGTGATGCTGGTCCTCACTCACCGTGCTGAAGAGCTCTGCAGCTTGTTCCAGCAGCCCTACCAGTCCACTTTCTGAGAAATACCTCCCAGAACATATACCATCTTCATCTGGAGACAAAATATCATCTGAAACAGCAGATTCCTCCAGCACATTGGATGAAATGTTCTAAAATACATCAGAGCACACAAATCAAAAACTTAAATAAACAGTACATCATAAAGATTGAAGAAGAAACAGTTTCAACATATTTACATGATGAGAAGAGGAATGAGATTATTCAGGTGCAACCAGGGGACACATAGTTACATTCTTTTTAGAAGTGAAAGTAACATCATAAATCTCCATAAATGGGAGATCAGGAGTTTCACTGCAAGAATCATGAATTTTCTTTCTAGCCTCAGGTTTAAAATGCATAACCTCATGTAGGTCTCAAACTAGCTCTTTTCTGGTGGCTGGATTTCCCTGGAGCTGCAGTGAGCTCAATCCCCAATACTACTAGGGCCCTTTCTGCTGCTGGCACTTGGCTGTGGGAAATTCCAAACTGCACTCCAGACCTTCTGCCACCTGCTTGAATAAATTGAACTTTCAAGTTTTTATTTGACTTTTCCAAGCAGAGGAGAAGTAGGACTCAGACAACATCACTCTAAAAACTGCAATAATTGATTGCTTCTTCTTGGTTCATCATCTGCCAAATTACATTTTAATCCTGCAGAATTTACTCAGTTTCTTGTTAATGTTATGGATCTCATTGTGCATTTAAATCAAACTAGATAAAGTCACTCTTTTGAGATAGTAGACCATGAAATAACATATCTACAGTTCTTCAGGACTCTTTTGAATAAATGACACCAGGTGGCATATACATTAAAAATTTTGTAATTTTTATATATAGAAACCTGAAAAACAACAGCAAAATATGTGTACATGCAGTATGGGACTGGCATATGTAACTTTCAACAGCAGCAGAAAGGCTAAGCTTTGATTTTCTATTAATTAAAAGGAGTTAAATTAGTGTCATAGTGTCTCACTTCAGCAGAAACTGGCAATGACAATCTGTCTGAGTGGAGGATGGATGCCAGCTGGCTGGCTAGCTGAGTCCTTAAAGGCATCTTTATAAAATAGCAGAGACACTGAGGGCTGTTACTATTGATCAGATTTCAGATAAAAAATTGGCACCACATACCACTAGCAGCATTGGACTTTCCCCCCTGGGCTTTGTGGATGTATTTATTTCTCCATGGGTGAAATTTATTCCAACCATGCTGCCATCACACTGCCTCAGTCTGCACATTGTGTCAGCTCTACTGGAAGGGTGAGCACAGCCTCAGAAGAGCATTCACAGGAGTTAAGAATACATATGAATCTTGGCCAGAAGGAAAACTATAGCACATTTAGCACATCTATGCCACTTTTTACTGACCAGTCTTACTGAAGAGAGTGACTTCAACCAGAATTAGGTTCACTGTCACATACCTCCAGAAACTCACAAGCCATGCAGCTCAATTTCTAGTTTTCCTTTTCTATACCAGTACCCACTAAAGACTGTTAAGACTGTTTTCATGTGACTCTGGTGGCCTGGTGGCTTTATTTTTTTTTTGTAATTCTCCTTTTGTAGCAAAGAGAAAAGAGTCCAGGGAATTGATTTACATACGAAAGTAATGAGAAAGTCACAGACACCAATTACTCCTTCTCCACCTTTAAGCCTCTAAAAACTTATGTCAGGAATGTACTTCCATGTTTAACAGTCCACGCACTCTAGTAGGAGAGAGCCTGCATGACATACTCTTGGGGCTTGCGTGATCTTTTGCAAAGATCAACTTTAGCCTTGATCCACCTTTCATACTGAAGAATTTTACATATCCCTTGTATAATAAAGGCAATACATAAATCACCATGTATTTTATCAGCAATTATTTTGAATTTCACAAGACTAGTTTTCATTAAGGACAAGAAATACTTGTGTCAGTTCAAAAACCCCTATGACCCCCCAGCCTTTACACCCATGTTAAATAAGGCCAGGGTAGCCTGCAACCTCGATCCCCCAACAGCCCAGGCAAACTAGGCTGCTGCTCAGCCCTGTGCCTCAGCAGGTAGACACATACACTAAGTACTTGTCTGTGTTAATATAAAGTGGCTTTAAAGGCAGTCCCTATGCAGTTCATACTCTCACTAGCTCTGCTTTACCGCTTGTAAAGTGGATTTAGTGTAAAAACAAATTGAGCTCAAAGGGAAATCCACTGCAGGTGACCCCATTCTGATTTTGAGGGATAGTTTTGATTGCATAGAGGGAAGCACTTTGTCTGCTACCGTATAAGGAAAAGTGTTGCTCTACTGAGTCAGTTTTCTGGATGCTGATAGGCTCACGGCAGAAGATCAAAATCAGAACTGATTTGATCCTTTGCTGACTCATTTTACTCATCTGTAAAAAGGAGATAATACTTCCGCTCATCCAGAATAATATTTTTATTCACATTATTATCACCCTCAATTCCACAACTAAATGCATATCACCAATATTAGTTGATCTCACATCTGAGCCAAATGAAGAAATGGTCACAGAAAGAGTCAGTGAGTGGGACCTGTAACTACAGGTAAAGCCAAGCCAGTCTGCATTGTGTTTCCCTCTTTTGAAAGGGTAATCTGAGTAAGATCTTCACAGGTGCTACAAAACATAAACCTGTTTGTAAAGAATGGGAAACCTTTTCTTGAAAGCCTATGTAAAAATGCAAAGGGTTATTATAGTTAATTACTGTTATTGAGTAAACTGAAATTCAAAATTGTGCTGTCAGATAAAGAGTTGTGTAATTGGGTTCTCGTCATTGGGGCATTTTATTACCTCTCTCCTATGGGGCAACTGTTTCTTTGGCAAACAGGTATTTACACAAGCATTTTGATGAGAGAAATTGATTTGCTGCTTTTAAAGTCCTAAGTTTTCGCTTGCCTAGTGCCTTGTAGAATAGATTTAAATTCTCTAAAATAAATGAAAACATATCCATTTATAGCAATCTGCATAATCTAGGAGCAATGGAGGGAGGAATTACATTAGGGTCAAGTGTGTGAGCTTACAAGCACTCAAGGCAGCCTGGGAGCAAGATGACATTGGGAAGGGAATGCAGATTTCACTTATATCTAAATAATGATAGAATCTAACATACAAAAGAAGTAAATAGAAGTAATGCATGGAAGCAAGAAGTTTGATGGTATAAAAAACTGATAAGGGATGCAAAATGGCAGAAGTATAAATCCATGACCAGAAGTTTAGCCATTAAAAAGAGTATATACAGCTGTCTTGATATGGAAGAAAATCAAGAATAAACACTTGTCCATCACTTAATTGTTAAGGTGGAATTGCAAATACTAATGCCCAACAAACTAAATTCAATGCAAAATGCCAAGTGGTTCAATCGTGTTCACGTTCACTATTTTGAACGGAAAAAAACCCAAGTGGTATGGTTATATCAAGGGAAGATGACTGCACCAAATGTTGTGTTAGGTATTTCAAACTCACTTTGAAAATAAAATGTGGTCAACAGGTCAAAAAACTAAACAAAAGTATATTCAAGCAGTGAATACTGAGCTGCCATATGTTTTAGAAAACTGGGGAAGTTCCAGAAGATGAAATATGCTTTGGGGATCATATATTTTGTACAAGTGTACAAAGTGAGGAGATAGTGTTAGGTTTATCAGACTGCAGCAGGACAAAGTGGTGGAAATACTGATATAAAATTACTGAAGAAAACCTTAAAGGTATTCTACTTAGCCGGAATCAACACCAGATTATACAAGCCTGATACTTTCTGAAAAACAGGGATTACAATCTAATGAAGGTAATAATGTCTAAACAGTCGATGTCTATAGAACATCTAAGGCAATCCTACAAAATATTTCCACTAATTAGTTGAAATTATTCATAATTTACTTTAATCATTGCAGCCAACAGTCCACTAGTCTCAGGGAATAATGATAAAAGAGGAATTATCAACACATGGTAATAAATTAAGGGTTTGGCCATTTCTATTTTTAATAATGTGGAGAAAAGAAGCACTAAAATCACTGAATTGGCATATGAAGTCAGTTCAGGTAAGGGTATCCAAAACTGTGTAATCTGATAAACGAAGTATATATATATCTGCATTTAAAAATGTCTACCTTTAACCACAAAGAGTTATGCTCTCATCTATGTGATGTAGAAACATAAGGTGAAAAACAAAACCCAAGAAAACTGTCTGGAAAAGATCAGTGTATTACTGAGTAAAGAGCTCAACAACGCCAAAATAACCAGTGAAGTCTCCAGAGAGATAATCTGAGAGCTATCTCCCACACTGAAAGAATTTACAGGACATTTTTACTTGACTTGGATGTACTGGATTGACTGTGGTGATTGTGTTACTCTTCAATCAAAAAGGTTTGGTTAGTAACTTGAGGGCAGTCAAAGGACTGGAGAACACGCCTGAAAGAACTGAGCAGCTCCAATTATCTAGATTATGAGAAAGAAGTTTGAAAGATGCATCTGTCACAGTTGATAAGTAACAGCCCTAGAAAAGGCATGCGATAACAGAGGGGTTCTACTTAGCAAATAAGAGATTACAGTATCAAACTGCTGGAAATAGAAGCTAGAGACTGCCATTGTCACTTCGGCCCCATACATGCACCTCTGCTTTGCTTAGCACAAGAACAAACACACACACCAGAACTGCCTCATGCCTTTTACCTGAAAACTGACACTGCCCACAGGGAGATAGTTCCGATCCTCAAGCATGCTCAGGTACTCTGCCACCAGTGCTGCAGCATGGACCAGGCACATGGCTGCTTCTGTGTAGCTCTTCCTCTTGGTGTGCTTCTCTGCCATGTTCTGCAGCCAAGTCAGCCTCAAGTCCGGTGATGTCTGATATCCTTTTGCAATTCTAACAACACAGGCCAGAAAGCAGGAGTGAATGACCACTTCTCGAGTAACAGAAAATACCCTTATAATTCTTCACCTCGGTTGAATGGAAGAAGACATATCTGTCTTTATTCTGTATGATTCATTAAACACAAAGCAAAAGAAATGGTTAGGCAGTGGTGGGGAGGAGACACAGGGGCTATGAGGAAAGTAAAACTACTGCATCCAAGACTTTTCAGTGTTCCTGACTCTTATCCTTGCCCAAATCTACATCCACCTCCCGAAGGCTCCCCTGCAATGTGCTCACTACTGCAGCCTGGGACCCTCGTGACAGATCAACTGTGCTAAAGAGGGAATGTACACAAGTAGAACAGATTGTCACAGCTTGTCCCTAAAATGCATAGTTCAGCTCACCTCACTGCAGAATTTTCTCAGTAGCAATTCTAAATGCTTTCACCTGTACATGAGGTCCATCAGCATCTCTGGATCTTCCTGAAATTCCCTCATTTTCACCGTATCTGACAGGATGCTGTTCAGATTACACAGCAGCTCCTCTACCTGAAGCAATACAAAGATCAATGTGCAATTGTCAGGTGTTTATTTTTTCCGTTTTGGAAAAATAACAGCATCTGCACCTGATGATGTTACTCCCTTTAAGCCTCTTTTACCCAAAGAAAATGTCAGGATTTTTTTTCAGCTCTGTGCAATGTGGCAAAGACTGCTGACATAGCAAATATTACACACACGTTTTAATTAATCGAAATGAGCTGAAATCCTTTGATCTATTTATTTCTGAAAGAAAAAAAAATCAAATGTGCTAATGGAGTTCAGCTTTAATTGATCTTTGATCTGAAACCAAATGTTTTTGTAAATTTTCAGCACAACCTGAGTTACTCTAAGAATTTTAGCAAAGCATTTAACAATTGTCTGAAATATTTTCTATTATTGCTGCTGACACCTTACGAGCTGGCAAAGAGAGAGAAGTTTCCCTGATGATACTTGTCTGAAAATATCATGAATCAAATTTCATCTTGGGAAACTCTTAGAGGGCTCAGTTCCTGCTGGGATCTAGGAGAAAGGTGTACTCAAAACCAAGAGATGATTCTCCTGTAATGTGATTTCAGGGGAAATTCTTAAGAGTTTATTTTATGGAATTATGTCATCCAGTTCTTCCCCACTTATTGTTGTGCTAGACATAAACTCATGCAATAATGTCCGCATCCTTATTTTCATTGCTTTAGAAGACCAAGATCTAGAACTTGCTTCAAGCACATTCCTATGTTAAAGCTCTTGATAAAAGCCATAGATGCCATAAAAGATTGAACCTGAATGGGAAATGGAGTGGCCTGCATATCCGTATCTTCCTCTGCATAGGCCAGGATGGTTCGCAAGGATCGTCGGAGGAATTCCTCATTAAACTCAGGTGATTTTCCAACCAGAGAAGCTAGTGACATGGTCACCTGCATCTTCACTCTTGAAAAATTCTTCCAGAAGAAAAAACCAAAGACATGAAAGAATGATGGCTGCACTGCAGTTCACATATCCTCTATAAACTAAACCCATTTTCTCCTGACCAGATTGAGTGCAATAGACTCACTGCTCACATAAGTGGCTTCCGGTGCATCAAACCTAATCATGTTTTACCCACTTAAGCCAAAGATCCCTAGTTCTGACATGTGTGTACTTTGGGGCTAGAATGTTCCTTGAAATATGTACGCATGCTTGAGACAGGGAAAGCCAGAAGCTCCCCTTTCCCCTTTTGCCCAGGCCAGTGGCCGTGTAGATCACACCACACAGAGGAATAGATGAAGAAGCATGACTGGAAAAACATTCTGGAAACAAATCTGGGAAGCAAAAGACCTCTGGGAGCTTCAACTGATGATGCACTGCACTCATCAGCTCATGGTGTGTCTGCAGTGTATTTTCTTTCTGCAAAGCTTATGCTTTTTACATATCCAAGGCTTTTAAAGCAGTAACTCGTGAAAGAAATTTTGTGCAAGATCAGATGCTATCCAAAAGGCTAATGCATGTCCTTTTCTGCTAGAACATTATGAATCTACATGCATAATGTATGTGTTTTGCTCCATGTGTGCGGTAAAAATCAGAGTCTAGTCCTAACACCAAGGAGCTGGTGAAGAATTCCCATTAATACAAGTATACATGAGTTCTACTGAGGTTGCAATTGCATTAGAATAGAACTAAACTGAGTAGTTCTGATGCAGGAATGAAAAAAAAAAGACAATGTGAAGAGTATTGCTTATGCATTGTACAGTCTTTGCTGTCAGAGGCCTACTGTTGCTCCATTTGAAGGTGCATTTACACATGTTGCAGGAAAAAAATCACGTTTCCCTAATCAAAGCAGTGAACAATAATTAAAGCTACTTTCCCCCTACACTTCTAGCACTTCTCTTGGCTCAATGTGAAACAGCAGACCAGGTGACTATCTGCAGATGCATACTATTTGCTGTCGCAACTTCAGTCTTTGTTTTGATTGATCACAAGAAAGGTGGCACAAAATATACTGCTACTCTCAAAATCTTACACTGGTAGAGCTGAAGCTGTATCTCATGAGGAGATAAAGAGTGGCACAGGCTTGAGTCCGTGTAATATCTATGCTGCTGCTGCAGTGATGGAGAACTCTTTGACACAGGTCGGCACACTGTTCAACCTCCTCTTCAAACAGCAAATCTCCAAACTAAGGGAAAGAGACAAAAACATTTATTACTCTCACTTCTAGCCATTAAAACATCATTAGCCTAATGCACAAAAGTCACAGGATTCAGAAGAAGTCTGAAGTTTTCAAAAACTACATTTTATACTCCTTTTTATTCAGACTTCTGATTCCTCTGATGCTGTAGATTCCATTGTTAAGATTTTCTGCAGGAAAGAAGGGTTTGAAAATAGCCTTTGTGTTTTGAAAGAAAGAGAGAGATAGAATAAACTCAGAGTATAATGGCTCCAGGAGCTTTTGAAAAGATCAAATATTGCTCAATTCTTAGAAGTGTGGAGATTTGCTATTTTCAGAAATACATAATGATTGATGAAACATGCAAATACTTCCTCAAGTATATGGAGCAATTTTTAGCTCTTTGCACCAACGCCCTACCCTTCCCCAGGCCTCCAACATGTTCTTCCTCCTATGGTGTGCCACAAAACTTCCACTGCCCAGCTTTCATGCCAGACCCTCCTTTACGGTGTCTTCACAATGCACACAGCAGGCAATAAACTCAGGGGGCAGGATGTCTGTCCAGAGAAACTCTCAGCAGAGACAGCACAGATGCACCAGTACCATATGTACATACACAGGACTGGTAAAGGTGTGTGAGTGAACACAAGATACGGTTTCCAATTTGCAGACCCGTTTCCCAGTTCTCAGCCTTTCTTCAGTCCATTATCTCACTGTTTTGTGTCTAATTTATATTACAAGCCTGCTGGAACAGGGTTTTATCATTTTTATTTGTAAAATAACATCTATATGCTCACAGTATAATAGAAATAATTGGAATGATTGCTTCATGGAATACAGAGCCGAGTCACCTTAACTACGAGATCTATTTCAATGAGAATAACAATTGCTTCACAAAATTCATTACTGTAATTGGAAGTTAGCTCTTAAAGATAAAGTGAAATGAAAACATAATTATTAGTTTCATAACTATTCAGATATCTACCCTGTAATTAGGCTTTGTCAGCCAATCTGCATTTAAGAGGAGACAGGCATTAACTGGACAGGAGTATCCTGTTTCTTACTTGTATTTTAGAATAGTTTAGGGAAAATAAACATTTAATGGGTTCTTCTTTAGTGGAACTGCTCTTCTTTGCAGAAGGATGAATTTAAAAAAGATTTTAGAGTCCTTATGAAGCACCCAACGTATTATGACCTTTATTATGAAAAAAAAATTACTTTGGGTCAATTTCTGTCCTCATATATGTTTTAAGGTTTGCTGGGGTTTTTGTTTTGTTAGGGGTTTTTTTTTGTTTGTTTGTTGGGTGGTTTTTTTTGGGGGGGGGCTGGGTTGGTTTGTTTGTTTTGTTTATGTTATTTTTTTTTCTGATCTTGAGTTTTTGTATTGGTGATAGAGAAGTGGAAGAGAGATTATGATTTGGCTTAGTTTTCAGGCAGAACAAAGAAGAAAACTGTCAATGTCTTAGAATCTACTTAGAATTTTGAAACCTGTCTGAGAAGTAGAAACCTAGAATGATGCCCTCAATCTCTCATGAGTTTTGATTTCTCTGCTGCCCATCTGACTGGAAACTAGCCTTGCTGTTAAAACAATTTAAATTGGAGTTTATGGAATTCTGTGTGGTTCTTGGCATTAAGACTCCTAATAAAAATCAGAATATATTTGAAATAAAATGTATGGAATCGCTTACCTTTTTATTAGTAAATCTTATATATTTAAGAATAGACTGCTAAACCCACAAGATTATTCAGATTTCATTATTTCATCTTGTGTGGTCCATGAAATAACCTTACAACAGCTGTAGAAATCCTGTAACAACCCTATAGATAGTAATTTGTATTTACATATGCAAGATATATTTAATAAATGTCAAAGAAAAGTGGTAAGTGAATTCACACAACTCTGCTCTAGAAACGCTGCTCTACTAACTTGACTGGAAGCATGAAAACAAAAGTGCATTAGGAGCATACCTTGGCAATGAGTGCTCTGAGTGTAGCAAAGCAGTGAGTCAGGTAAGTGGTGCTCTGATCATAGCCAAGAGAATTTACCAGGACCTTCAAAACTCCTCCCAAGAGATTATCTCTGCATTCTGCTGCAAAGCTTGCCTGCATAGGAAGGAGAGAAACAATAACTGTATGAGATAATTCAGCAATGAACTGGAACACAGGAACTGAAATTCTGCTCTCCAGCCTGTGAGACATCCAGGAGTTTAGAATTTGCAGTTTTTTCATTTGTTAACATCTGCTTCAGAGATGTTTCAAAGCACTTTTGTAGTGATCAAGAAGACAGAGGGGAAAATGCCCCAAACATTTTTGAAGTTCCGAAGACCTCCAATGCATTTTTAAGCTTAGTCAGCTTCTGCAGTGATTTTTGAAGCTCCGTTTCTGTTCTTTCCAATCCTTCATGTACTTTGGATTAGGAACTGATCCTGTGGTGGGCAAGCACCATCTTTCCCCTTGCACCCTTGATTTCCTGAGCATCTAGGCTAAACAGACATACTGGTACATTCTGATCAAACCCACAACCAAAACAGTGGGGAGATTGTATGAGTGGTGTCACGTGAAAATAATGTCCGGAGAACAAATGTCTAGTAGATAAATGCTTTTCTACTAGCAGGTTTCCAAGCATGAAGTTTTCTCCTCCCTACCTATGAATTTTTTTCTATTCAAGACTATACAAGTTTACAGAAGATCCTCAAAATATTTTGCACTGTCTAAGAAACAATAGGAGAATTTAATCTTGCTCCCACTGGCTTCTGAGGGAGCAGGGATTGGTACTAAGCCAGCTCTACTGTTTCTCACCTGAATGATGTTCTCTTGCATATCAAGAATGATCAGGTTAGCTTCAGTTGCCAGGTTTCCGCTGATCAGCGCTTCTTGGTCTAGCTCAGCTTTTGTCCTGCAAAAAGGAGTTCTAATTAAAGCATGCAGAGAGTACTCCAAGAGTTAGATGACCTGCTGTTTAAACAAAGCCAGAATACGTATTATACCATTCTGAATGATCCTGTAAGAGCAAACAATGACAGTAGTGTTCCAAAGTGTTTCTTAAAAACTATGGAGTGAAATTAGCAAAGCTGCTATTGTAGAAGAGCAGTCGCAAAGGGGACTTTTGAAAACTAGGCCTCCAGACAGTTCAGATAGATGCTTTTCCTCCTTAGTAGTCATCTGCATAATGGCTACTTAATACCATGTTCAGTTGTTCAGTAAACTATGCTGTAATTTCTGAATGCGTTGCCTGTAGCAGGACACAAAACTCCAAAATGGAATAATAGATAACTGATCTGACAAATCCATTAAAAAAAAGTAAAAATGGTAGACTAGGCCAAAGTGGAAATTTCTTCAGTGCCATAGAAGCATTGTTTAATGTAGGCAATTTAAAATGTTGATTCCTGAGACTGTTGACAACCAAAGACAGCAAGTCCATGCAGCAGTGTCCCAGGCCATTTAAGAGAGAACTGAAATATTTATAACAGACAGGAGATAGTGGTAGGGCAACACATGATACTTTCTTAGCTGAGACTTAAGGACAAGGTCTGGAACACAGTTCCTCTGCAGCTGAATAAGCACAGGAGCAGCTACTAACAAAACTGCATTTTCACACATCTCTTCTGTGCCAAAAACACAAAGAAGAGGCTTTTTTCTTTTTCCTACGCTGCTCAAAAAAGTGCTGTTGCCTGGCAAGAGGCTGCTCTCTTGAGCTTGAGACTAAAGATCCTGTGACATCAGCCAAAGTTCCTCAGGTGCATTTCTGTGGCTGGAGCAACACCCTTACAATCACCCTTCTGAGTGGCTTCAAGATGTATAGCTGCTCTGCTATATTCATTTACTCAAAAATAAAACCAGAAGAGCAAAGAGCCATCCTTTAGTGCACAAACAGATAATTCTGAGGAGGGCCAAGAAAGGAAATCAGCGAAGTCATATGGTTATTAACTACAATGACTCAAAGCTACAAAAACCAGAAGGGACTGCCAAAAGTTTAGTGGTATAATAAGGGCAGAAGTCCCAATATGAGTAAGAACTGAACAAATTTAGTGAACTTTAGGTGTTTGAACTATTTCCAGCAACCACTGAGCTCTGTACATTACCCATGCTGACTGGATATTCTCTGACATGACACATATCTTATAACTGCTGCTACAATCCCAAAGCACTATCTTCCCTGACTCCTGCTAACAGTGCTTCTCGATATTAACATAGCATGTCAAACACAGCTTAGCTGATTTAATGTGGCAAAACATGTACCACAGTACTGTATATACTGAGAAGCCAAGAGCAACACCAAATTAAACATTGTAGCAAGCCTCCACGGAGTATTTGATATGGCTCTATCACTAACTAGTGTTTGCCACACTGTTAATAATAAGAAAAAACCTGCAGATAGCTATTTAAAATTCTCCTTCAAGTATTTGTGACCTCTTTGTTGTGTCACAGCAACAGCTGGATATTTCTGCTACATAAACATTTTCTTTTTCTTTGACAAAAGAGGGAAAGGATTGCAACTGCTGATTTTGTAATAAAACATCCTAGGAGAAAGAACAGAACATAAAAACCCCAAGCAGCTTGGTTCTAATAAAAGCAGTATGCATTAATTAAATTACTTACTTATCTGGTCTTTCATTTGCCTGCCGCCACTGAGTCTGCTCCTTTCTCCAGCGCAGATTTTCATTTAGCCCTGCTGATCTGTCATTCCCTTAGAGTGTAACATATGTCAGTGATATTAAAACAAAAGGGGACATCTGAAGTCTGCTAGCTCACCAAAAGACGGAGATAGATTTCTGTAACAGTCTGTCACAACTAAAGCCATTCAACTTACAGGTTCAGGGCTCTAGTAAAAAGACCCATCACTTTTTTAGTTTAGGATTTTTAGAGCATTAACTTGCTTAATGCCTACAAAAACCAACCCACAGATTTTCCATTTATTAAATGAAGCAAACTTTTCTGCTATGAACAATTTGCTTTTACTGATAGTTTTGACACCATTTCTTGGCTCTTTGTAAGACATTAATATTAATTTTTAGAACATCTTGAAACTTCTTTCTTGACTTCATATTCTTCACATGAAAAGAGCTCAGTCCTAGCTACACCTTGGATAGTTGAAAGCTAATGATATTTTCATCCATGCAAAACCAAGAATGGTCTGCAAGGAAATGGACTGTGGGTGAAAAGGGTGTGAAATTGACAAAGGTGAAAATGGGTAGTGTGCAAAAACTCAACAAACTATGTCTACAGCCACTTGAGTTCCTCTCAAAAGGCAATGGGAGTAGAGGGGTATGAAGTACCAGCTGGTATTCTGCAGCGCTTCATCATTTCTCCTCTGGCTCCTTCTCCTCTCAGTAAAGCCTCTTCTAATCGGGCTTTTACATCTCGTGACTTCTGGAGCGCTTGGGTGCTAACTTTATCTGAGCTTTGCTTGCCCTGAAAGCAAAGTTAAAGCAATCAACACCAATGCTTCCATTTCTGATCATGAGACCAAATTACATCTCTGGAACGAGACACAACAGGAGAGACCTGTAGAAAGGGCAAAGAGCAATGAATATGATTGACTAATGCATAAAGTCTAATAAATGTTGCAAATGCGGAAAGAGGTACAATATGTCCTGCTAACAGAAACAAAGATGCAGTTCAGTACTACAGAGAGAGAAATTAAAGTTCAGAGAGATGGTTGTTTCAGACAGATCCTCTCAGAGAGAAGAGTCCTGACATTAAGTCCCTGCTCTTAACTAAAGAGTCATCCTTAGTGTCCTGTCCAGTACTTGCAGGGGCGGTCAGTATAATTCCCACCAGAAATAGCTCAAATACCCAGGTAAAAGAAAATAATTAAACGGTTTAGGACACCTTCATAGGACTTCCTCATAGGTTTCAGCTGCATTTTGCTTGATGGCTACTGTCAGTTATTTTATCTGAACTAATTTGTCTAGATTAGAAAAGTGCTAATTTAACCACTGTCAATAACGAATTTCCTCTGGACAGATGGAATTTAAGGAAAAAAATTGAACCAAACCAGGACAACAAAACCACGTGTTGTTTCACTTACCTTATACTCAAAGCATGAAACACAAATGAAGAGGAGGTCTAAAATCCTGTTCAGCTGCATGGATGGAAGGTCTGCAATCCATTTCTGTATTATGTTTTGATCAGCGTTTTTCATGATCCAGAGGAAACAGATCAAAAGGTTGCGAGTAGTATCAGGACCTAATGTGGCACTCTGTCTATAGGGCTAGGAGCAGACAAAGTAAATGTCAATTGAAAGAAGAAAAAGGGGAGGAAGGCCATTTGGATGAAGTAATGTTATTTAAATTTCAGTGAAATCGAATCTCAGGATGGAACTTCAGTAAGTTTGACCTCTTCCAGGTGATAGTTACTGTAATTTTGAATGTATGTGTAAATAGTGAAAGGACCAGTTAAATGCAAGTGAAACACAGAGAGAAGCACCAATTTGCTACATGCTTGTATATTAATTTCCTTATAATAGTGTAGAAAAAGATTCTGTAGCTGTTTGCTTCCCTCCTGCCATACAGTTGCATCAGCCAAATTGCACAGTAGATAAAAAAAGCACATGAGGAAGGAGATACATCGAGAAAAAGAAGCACCTGAATCCAAAGATTCAGGTAAGACTGGAACTGTGGGGCTGCCACAGTGGCATTTGCTGATCTGAAAATGTGTTTAGGTTTGGTGTGGAAATGGAAATAGGCATGCGGGAGGAAAAAAGTGAACAATGTATGGTAAAGCAGTAATTAAATGACTAGAAGAGAACAGGAGAAGATGACAGGAGGAATATGAGGAATTCTTTGGGGTTGGAGGAAACAAAAATGCAGTTTCTCATGACCGTAGCTATTAGTGGCAAGAAAGGATAAAAGGAGAGGAAGATGAAAACAGATATAAGAAAGGAGATTGGCAGAGCAGTGTACACACCAGGGATGCCAGAGATATTCCAGAGTTCCTGATGTTGACTTGATTCCCTGCAATGGCAAGGGCCACGTTTTGGTTGATTGCACCTGCAGACTCTTCTTCTTCTGGGTTTCCTGTCCGTCCCTTTCCACTGCGAATATCTGAAACTAAATTTGAAATATCCCATTGGAACATCAGGAGCAATCCAGTTGCTGCTGCTCACATGTCACAGTTTTCCATTGGTCTGTAACCTAGCAAAACAATTGGCACCTCCATCCCTGAGACTGTCTGGCTGATGTACCAAGCAGTGAAAGAAGCACAGCATCAGCAAGAGAAATTGCAGCCATCTGCAAAGACTGCCAAATTATTAAAAAATTAAAAATACATAAGCAAACATGAGGTTATCTCTGACATTCAAAGCCAAGCCAGTGCTTTGTAAGACTTGGAACCATCCAGTTCCAGTTCATTTCAGTCAAGAGGAGAAGCACAGAAACTAGACACGGACTTGGTGGTATTCAGCAAAGTATGTAAGTCTGCTAACAGTCGACAGATCCAATATCGCCTGCTGACTTAAACGCAAGTTTTATTTCAGGCATCTAACTGCTTCTATTCCCTGCTGGTTCTTGACATCACTTTCAGCAAATAAAGTTACTTATATCTAAGCTTTGTAAAAATCTTGTCCGATTCTGAGCATCCATTTTGTGTTTTTCAAGTTCTGTTTTTCAGAGAAGCTGAGCCACCAGCTGGACACTATGTGTTCAGAATGCGATCACAGCCTCTTGTGACAGATTCTCAAAAGAAAGACACTCTAAAACCCAGACATATTGGTACACCTGGGCTTCTTCATAATATCTCTTTCATCTACAGTATAAAGATAATACTTAGTTTAAAAGAATGGTGTGAGATCTGATTAGCCAATGTATAGTAAATGCTTTCACCTTACCCAATTGGAAGTGCTAAATAACACTTTCATATTAGTAAGGTTTTCGTTATGACAAATGCAAAATATTTTCAGATCCAGTGACAAAAATATACTCTTCAGTGTTTATACCTTTAACTAATCAATTTTGGTGTCATGTTAGTAGCAGTAAAAAGCAACAGAAAAAGAGAATACAATCCTATTTCTATAATTTTGGTGTAACATGATGTCAGTATCATTATCAGTATCTTCACTGCTGTCTGTTAAGTATATCTAGAGCTAAATATTTCTTGCAGACCCTGCAGGCTTTATTTGGAAGGTCATAAAATTTACAGTAAGAGATACATAGGAGTACTTAGAGATATCTCTCGTCTATCACTTTCTCATGAAGTGAGGGCACTGAAGTTTTTTTCTGTCTGTAAAAATCCAATTTACTTCTAAGTAAAGAAATATTCAACCTTACTAGACTAATCTCTTATGTTTGATAAATTATTTAGACAAGTCCCTCTTAGAAGCTGAGAAACTGAAAGGCAAAAAGGTCTTACTTGTAAAATCATGGAGTTGCGGTAATGAATCCAAAATTATACCAACCAAAGGGAGGTAAAGAGCTGCAATTTTAATCTTCACCTCTTTTTTGGAGCAACGTGGGTCTAGGTCATGGGAACTCAGCAGGCTAAGGATAGCACTGACAGCTTTTCTTTGCACCTTGCTAATCCTGTTAGCACAGAAACCATCCATAAGTTCTCTTCATGGATCATGCACTAATCAGTTATAAGTTAAAGATTTAATAAACAGAGAGGAGGTGAAAGAAACGAATTAGTACACCAATATTCACTCAATAATCTCTTTAAGCAGAGATTTGTTCCTTGCAAATGATAGGTATCTTAAATCTCCAAGACACTTTACCACAATCAAAGAGCACCCAAGTCTTTCAAATGTCCCATAAAAATTCATTGTGGTAAAGAGAGATGCTTAAGGAAAAGCATCAAACTCTGGCCAAAGTTTAGCTAAATGCTTAAGTTCAGACAAAGACAGAGGTGTTTTAGAGGGAAGAGCAACTGAAATTTTGTGTTCTCAATTTGTGTATTTAGCCAACACTACCACCACAAATCATGTATTTTTTTCCACTAGGAGGAACATACTGCAGATAAAACCATAACTGAGTCATTGCTACATTACAGAGCAACTAACTGAAAAGAGTGGGAGAACCAGGACCGTCCTGGAGTCAAACTATGACCTTGCCAAGAGTAACAGTGTGACCTGATCCCATTCTAAAATCTTCAAACTGGGATACGCACCCCTCGCTGTCTGCGTCCAGTGCTGCTGCCAACTCAGTGAAAAGTAAGCCAGTCAGGAAGTGCTGCTGACGGTATTCAGCTGAGAGATCAAACATACCAGTAATTTTCTGGTCCTGGAAACTAGAGCAGGAGCTGGAGTTCTGGGGGAATATATTAGAAGTGTTAAAGAATGATCTCCAAGACCAACGTTTCTTAAAGAGATCACAGTCACAGTCAATGTAGCTAACAAAAAATCTCTACCAGAGGAAAACCACAGACTTTGAAAGAAGGTTGGACATTTTGGAGAAAGACATCTGTTGGTGAAATTAAAAGCATCTGATTTCAAATGAGTTGCTTGCTAGGATGCAATCTCATCCTTTCCATTCTGTGTGAGCAACTCATTTTACACCTTTTGAGATGTAAAATTCCTACCCTGTATTCATTAGTTTGGACAGGATGCAAAGCCAGAATTTTCTCCATGTTTACCATTCTTGTTCTCATCGTTGCAGAGTAGCCATTAGCTATCACAGAGCAAGAAACTGCTTCTACATTAAGAGGGACTTTGGTGTCAGAAGCTGTTCACTGTTCTTCAGCACCCATGATGTCTAGTATGGAAGGTCAGTCAGGAAAGACATGTGGACAGTGTTTCCTTTTGCCCAGGAAATCCTTGGCTGAGCTTGCTGGTAGCTGGCATAATTTAGACCAGCCTTCAATCTGCTCTAACTTATGGCTGTGACTGATACACAGTCAGCCCAGGAATGGAAAGTTGCTGCTATATATGTGTTGTGAACTTCTTAGCCTCTCCAATCATAGGTCTCCTGGAATGTTTTTGTCCCATGATCAGGTGAGCGTAAGTCTTAGATGCTACTCCCCACTGCAGCTACTGGGTTTTATGAGTCCAAATTTTGCTTTTAATTTATATTCTTCAGTATTCCTTCCCATTATTTCTGTCAGTCACCTGGGAATAGTCCCTGAGCCCAAATACGTGCAGTATCAGTATACCACACAGTGGCAGCTGTCTTCTAGCATAGTGGGTCAAATGAACCCTGGTCTCTTAGCAGCCCCGTATTTTGGACAGTTGTACTCAGGCCCACTCCCATTCAACCTCAAACAGACAGGCATTGGCTGTACAATGTTTGTGTGAAATAATGTTGAAGTGTAGAGAACCCAGTTAAGTGAATTTAGCTTCTCTCAAAGAATTTCAAAAGATTTATTCACAAGGCCATATTTCTACTGAAAGTCTAACTCAAGCTGGGCCGCACTCCTGCAGACAGATCAAAATTACTGCAAGGGTAGTCAGCCGGTGCATTAAATCATGCAAGGGCCACAAAAGCCTTATTGATTTGCGCAGGTTGCACTTCACAGGTTACTCCTAAAGGAGAAGAGAGTTGATGACGCTGCTTGAAGGAAAGATTAATTAAACTAGTATCTGCCAAGCTCTGACTTGCTAGAACTAGTTACAAGAGCTATGTTGATATTTTTTATCCCCATAAGCAGAAGACTCACATTTCCAGCTCTTTGGCATCCAGGATTAGTATTAACCAAATGTATTGTGACATCTGACTGTAAGACTTTGCTGCCTTGCTTTTAGGACCAGGAAAAACTTCAATTAATATTATTTACTGTCACTGACCTGTGACAACCCTTATTAAGGTATGAGATGTAGCACATCTTAGCATCCAACCAATTCTTTGGCAATGACACTCAAAAAAGAAGCCATGAATTTGAACTGCTCCATTACTCAGAGTGTTTTTGTACCTCCCACCATTTTTAGTTTCAATTCCATTCCCCTGCCTCCAAGCATTGTGGCAATTATGGAGCATTCCACTGAAATGCTTCAACCCAGTCCTGACCTCTGCAAGACCACTGAGATGGAAAACAGACAGGCGAGCAGCCTTCGACAGAGGGTTTGCCCCATTGTAGAAAACCAAGAAACCATCACCACAGAATGTAGATGAGAAGAGCACAAGACTGGCAAAACTCTGCGTGGTGTGCCAATCAACAATTTCTTTCTTGGATGTGTTTGTGAATTCTATGGTCAGGAAGATTATGGGATGTCCTGACATTAAGGAAATCTAGAGCTGTGTCAGTATCAGACCAAGTTTCTGGAGAAATGAGATATGATGAAGGCTGCACAGTCTACTCAGGATACCTGAGTGTTTCCACACAGAAAATCATAAAGTTCAAATAAAAAGGAGAACATTGTCCAAAAAACCACAGAGAAATCATGGACAAAGACACAGCATGACCTACTGCAGTGGGGAGAAACCTAGAACAAAGAACAACTGCTATTAGAAAAAGAAAGCCTGATAATCCTATTTTAAGCAACACGAAGGCTCAACAGAAATTCATTACTCCAGGATATTGAAAATTGCAGTGTATTAGTCACTAACTTAGATAGTGGTACCATCTACTTCCACCTGGAGAGTAAGAAGTTCCATTAGAAGGCAAACATACAGGAAGTTTGCTGTGTACTTCTGCATGCCATAATTCTCCAAAACAGACACTGAAATATATACTTGTGGTTGTGTGTGGATGGGATAAGGGTGTGCCTGTAAACTGGCCTTCAGACCTGTGTTCCTTTTAGACCTTGTATGTCTACCTCAACAGTCCTTTTCTGTGTGCATGTTTTCAGGGAAACGCGTGTCTGTGTCATGTTCAGCTTTAAGTTCTGTAGGTGCAGTTTTGCAATAGTACTCCGGTAGTCTTTCTTCTTCTGTTGCTTTTTTTCCAGTGGGAAATTTTCTCCCTGATCCAACAGTGGCTAATTCTAACTTCAGCATCCAAATACAGAGCCATGTTAAGTATTTTTCTACATGTCCCTCATGTGACATTCATGCAATACCGTCTAATGGATGACTACCTGGGAGGATAAGGAGAGGGAGGGAGATGCTGGAGCAGATGCGGATGTCATGAAGAAGAGGTTCAGATTGAGGTAATGCTCATGGCTGCAGAGAATTCTCAGGAACTCAAGCCTCATGGAAATCAGGGTGGAGAGTGAATTCAGCTTGTTTGAAAGCTAGGAAAAACAAACAAAAAGGTGTCAAGTGATGGGCTGGTACTATTTGAATTACCATGCAGTGAAATATCCTGCTCCCTGAAAAGGAAATAGACACTTAGGCCGTGCATGCATTAAAATGCTCACTGCACCTGACTAGTTTCCATACATTAGCTGCGCTTTGTTTGACAGTGATGGTGTCTCTCTCCCTGCTCCCCAGCTGACTTATCACAAGAGATAACAAATTGTTGCTTTCTTCTCTTCTCCCAAAAGAGAAAGATACTATATTTTTGTCTTTTGCATAAGACAAAAATGAAAAACAAACTGAACTTTTCTGAATCTGTGGCAAAGTCATAAAATGTCCTGCTAAGCAACACAGGACATCAGTGGTCTTCTCATTTCCCTTCTTATCAACAATGACATCAGTGAAGAATTAGTGAAGATACCTAAGGGAACTGCATGCATTCAGGTCACAAAACAGAAGGAAAATGCTCCCCATCAAATACAACTAATAATTTCATAACAACATCCTGTATCACCATTTATTTTTAGCTTTGAGAGACTTGTAAAGCAAGAATACAGATGTATCATTTTGAGTGACTCCCCAAAACCTAAATACTGTCCTCACAGCACTGGAGGAGTCAGAAAGTTGATCCTCATGGTCTGCAGACCCTACTGCTGAGGGATGTAAAAAGTAAGGGAAGAAAAGTGGTTCCATGGATGTTTTGCAGCAGTGCAAGCTATGACATTTCTAAAAGAGTCTTCACCTCAGCTCAATCTTTTTCCTGCAGATCACAAATCAAAAGAGGTTTTAATATCATTGCATATGCAATAGGAAATAGGAAATTTACCTGGACCTTTAACACAACTCAAAGGATCTTGATGGATAAAGTAATCAAACAGAAAAAAACACGTAAGCCAAATGCAATCCAAACCATGCATGGTGCCTACCTGATTACAGTAATGTTTGATGAGATTAAACACAAATCCACGATCCATTAAAGAAAGAAGATCATACAAGAAAAATGCCAGGCTGATATTAATTTTTTCTGCTTGTTCAATTTCCTTAAAAAAAGAAAAAACACCAGTTATAATGTATAAAACTTAGATAAAGGTGGAAAAACTTTTAGAATAATGAAAAAATAGTGTAGGGGTCAGGTCCCAGAACCATCTCAGGGAAAATTACAGGACAAGATTGTTTCAGTTCTCCAGTTCACATGATCTTGTTAAAATTGCACAGAATTGCTTCTGTAAATTATTTCAACTGTTTCACAGCTTTCACAGGGAAATGTCACAGGATGAATGAACAGTTCATTTGTGCACAGCTTTGGGCTGACAACAATGAAATGGAATTTGAGACCTGTTCTGAATTCCCTATTGGCTGCAGCCCTGCACACAACTTTTTTTCTACTGAACATCAGAGAATGCTGGGTTAGGTACTTAAGACATATAAAATATTAATAAAAACCTGTACTGGCTTTGCTGATGGAATGTCCAGTATTTTGTTTAGAAATTTTAAGTGTAAAACTGACAGTAACAAAATGCTGGTAAGATAAATCCGTGAGGGTCACCATTCAGCACCTAAGCTCTTGTATGCTTGGAATTGGCCTGATTACCAGACATACACAGCCTCAAGTAATAACCACAAAGAACTTCGTGTACCCTCTAAAACGAGGCTACTTCAAACATACCAATTTAAATCATAAAATCTCAACAGCCTGTGTTGTTCACCAAGAGGAATTAGTGGAGATGCCTGAGGGCTCTGCACACATTTAATGCTCAAAACTGACAGAAGAGATGACTGAGAAAAATATTGCCTGTACTGGCACCACTGACTAGTGCAAACAGGTGTGCAGCACCTCAGGGTGGCTACAATTCACTTTTTCATTTTTCAAGCTTTTTGTTGCTGTTCAGGAGTGTATATATATATATATATTCCCTACAATCTGGGATTTGCACAGGAAAACATTTTTCTACGGTGAAGAAAAAACTAGTTTTCCACTACCTTATAGGGCAGGCAAGCCTACGCCAGACATATCACTGTAAAAATCCAGGGCAATCTGACATGCTCAACCATGTATTGAAACATCGATTATCACTGCTTGGATTTAAAAATCAGACACACATTGCCTACTACAAATCAGACACACATTGCCTACTACTCTGTACACCTAACCAATGGCCCTAATTCCAAAAACACAACAGTGGAATTTTCACACACTATCAGGTTCTATATGCTCATTCTATCAGAACTGAATTGAATTAACAACCCACAAAAACCTGTGTATTTCTTGTGAGGAAGCCATAAATACTAATCTCTTTGCAAAGCCTACAGTTCTGTTAAAGTATTTTCAATGTAACAAATTTTTATTTCACAATTGATTTAAAAAAAAGAAGTCACTAATGCCCTAAGTAAACATTTCTGTGGAAATAATTTCTCTGCATGTGGCTATCACAGAAGCGCAGCAATGGATTGAGCTTCAAGGTAAAGCTTAAAGAACAACCTTTTGGTGGACAGTGACAATTCCTTCTGCCAGTCTCTGCCCCAGTTTTTCTGGTCTTGCCCTTTCCCAGTTTCTGCTCCTCAACAGCATGTGGAGAAGTGGATCAGGAAACTGAGCTTGTTGAAAAGTGACCTAGCAGGCCAGCTCTCCAGGCTGCTCTGCCCTGCCCTGCGGCCAAGCACTTCGCTGGGCTAGCACAGTGCATTTGGCAGCTCTGGGGCATGAAGACAAGTTGGTTACAGCAACTGAATGAACAAGTGTCACTCAGTGCCTATCTGTGGCACTAGCTTTTTCTAGTCCAAAGTGATATCAGTGATATAAGCTGACAGTAGCAATGTTAAAATATAAATTACAATCTGTGATCCTTTCAACTTTATAATCTGCTGTATCAGTGCAATTTGTTAAAAGTAGAAAGACTTTCATGGGACTTGTGGCTTAATTCTTGTCTTCAATTTTCAAGTGGCCAGTGCCTCTTTAAAGAGATCAAGGGTTAGATCACTTGTGGCTGGCTTTTGCAATACCCACAAGGAGCACTGCCTTCTTATGGCATATCCCACTGCTACAGAGAAGTCAAATGAGGAATTAAACACAATGCAGTAGGATTGAGGGTAACTGCAAAGGGGGATAAAAGGAGTAAGTCCCGCTGGGGCTGCAGTCTGATGTGCTGGCTAACCTGGCATAAAGCATCACTGCAACTGAAACTGGATATTCAGCCTTTCCTGTAGATAGAAAAGGGAACTCTCTTCTTGCGCACTGCAGAAGCAGGCTGAGGAACTGAGCTGAACAAAACCAAACCATCTGCCAAGGGAGTGCAAGGCTGCCCTTTACACTGCCACAACTCTCAGTTAAGGTCCATGTGAGAATATTGACCTAATTCTAGCAACACTGCTGATACAGAAATGAGATTAAATGTAGCTCAGTGTAACACAAGACAAGTAGCAAGGCTCCATGGTGCTTATGTCGTACACTGACCTTCGGTGGTTTGACTACAAGTGCAGCAATCTCTGAAGTAATCACACTGACTATAGTGGTAATATCATCTTTGAAACGATCGGAGAACCGGCTTCTTCGTGGGTTATCTTCCTTCTCTGTGTTGTGAACATACTGAGCCATACTCTTTATCTACAAAGCAGAAAAAAGAATACTAAAAAAATGCCCGAACTGGAGGTAAAATACTGCTTTAAGTTTGTTTATGAGAGTAAGATTTCCTATTTCTTTTTCCCTGAATTTAATCACTCCTTTTCTCAGAGCTGCTGTGATAAATCCTACCTGTAGTGGCAATGACAACAGAGGGTCTAAGATTCAAATGCAGACAGACATTAATTCCTGTTCATATTCAGGCAGTTGGCTACTCTCAGTACCTGAAATCAGAATCAACCTCCCTCAACCCCTTGCATCTGCAGTTCTGAAATGCTGCTGCTTCCAACTTTTGCCCTTCATGATGACAGACATGGAGTGATACTTGTGGAATTCTTATTTCTTGACCTGATCTTGCATTACTTGTATGCTGACAGTGGGAATCAGTATATTTTTTCCACTGACATACATCACCGCAGGGCTCTGTAGAACTGTGAGTTTGGGGAGCTTTGTCACTGTGCCCATGTTGTTAACAAAACGGAAAAGACAGGAACACCTATTCACTGAAAAGGAAGGGCTTGGTTGATGAGTGTCTCTCACTCTTTTGTAAGCTGTGGACTACTGCTCATGTAGCTCATGCAGAACTTTGCCATTAGTGCCATAGTGAGGAAGGGGGGTAATATGAAGAATTCTTTAGTTCTGCTTTCATTATTTGAGACCTCTTCTTTACACAGAGGAGAGGAATAACCGAAGACATTACCACCCAACTGAATCTGTGCCTGGAGTACCTACTAGATGCCACCATCAACTAACTGTAAAATACCACTGTCAAGTCTTACCAGGAGCTCAAAGAAGAACCAGGCATACTTGAAGACTGATTCTCTCACCATGCCCGTGCTGACCACCATCTGCAATGCCAGTTCCTCATGGAAATGCTAGATAATAAACACAGACTGTTGAAAAATGGCTTTTCAATCAACTCATCCTTCATTTTCAACATCTTCCCTGTGGGAAACTTCTCCATACTGGAGGGTGAGCAGCTGGATGGGGACGTGTGGGCATCTTTGTAGGATCAGAAGGCAGATTTGACCAAAATGACATTTAAAGAATGCCGCAGGCAAACAGACATGGATACCCATTTTTCTGTGGATCCAGAACCACAGAAAACTGAAGAGGGAAACGCCTTTGGACTATTCTCAGGTCACTGTCTGCATGTATGATAGGGAGCAGCTATGTTTCCCACTACCTGCTGAGTGTTTTTTGTTTAGCACATCCATGTTCTTCTGAGAGAAGGCAGAAGTAAGATTGATTCTGTGGTGAGAGAGAAAGACAGAGCAGTAACCACAGCAGACCTTGTACAGGCATTTGTAGTTGGAGACAATACTTTTTACAGTGAGATCTGAACACAAGACACACAATCCCAATTATCTAAACTTTTAGGAAATTCAAATCTGGACTATTTGGTTCTAAAAGCTACAAAAAGGGACAAAGAAAAAAATTCTTTACAGAAGAAAGAGGAGGCAAATATTTCTGAATGGAGTTTACTGTAACATGTAAAAACATGTATCCAAAGGTAAATAGCAGTGGAAAACGACTGAGGCTCTAAGACCTTGATAAAGAGAGCAAAGGGAGGATCCAGACAGGCTGCTACTTGTCTAAATCTGTCCTGGAAAAAGAATCTAAAGACTCTGGAGCCAAAGCAGAAATGTTTGAGTAATGTTTACCCACTGAGTCAGTATTTCATCACAAATTCCTTGTTTGATAAAAGTGGTTGAGTCTTGTTCTGTTGCTTCCCTCACCGCATTTAGAAGTGCTAATTGCCAGCACTACCCCAGGACCCCCTGGATTCTGTAAGGAGTTCCCTCATGCACAGCCGTAGCCTACCTTTTTATTGGATGGTCTTGTGCTTGCACAAAGGCCTGACATGTCACTTGTTCCTTCAACACAGTAAGACATCCGACTGGAGCTGTGATCCATAGGCTGAGGGCCACAGATGGAAGAAATACATAATAGTAAATTAATAAGTAACTTCATCTAATTAACCCAGAAGAAATCACCTACAGTGGGCAAGTTTATTTATTTTTTTAAGGTATGCACAGACGTTCATCTAAACACTTCTTCTCTTTCCTTCTTCCCATCCCCCTGCCCAGTCGAGGCCGAAGACCAGAGGAGGAGGAGGAGGAGGAGGAGGAGGAGGAGGAGGAGGAGGAGGAGGAGGAGGAGGAGGAGGAGGGTGCAAATGCCAGCACTGCCATCGCGTGCCCAATTGCAGAACTACAGCTCTACTTCGGAGGATACTATTACGATTCCCTTTAAAAGGTGTAAATTTATCCCCCGGCTCTACATCGAAAATAATTAGCCCCTTGAAGTCGTCCTTCCATTAAAAGTAATGCCAATTTACAAGATGGCGAAACAGCAGTAACCAATTGTAAATTGCTACATTTATCAGTGTGATGAAGCTGTAATAACATTTTAATTTTGTATTAATTTGGAAAAATGCCTTGAGCTCTGGTTTGGTTTTTTTTTTTTCCCCTAGGACAAAGTATATTAGATTAAAAGTCATAAAGCTATTAAATTCAAATCTACATTATTAAAAATTGCTATGGATGGATACATATGCCCATATGAACAAATTAAATAAATTGACAAACCTGTGTATCTTACTAGTTCTGTTTTAATTTGCTGAACACAAGTACCTATTCATTTTAAATGGAGAGACACACAGGCATTCAATAGAAAAAAAAAAGACTTAAAAATATATCTGAAAATAACCTACTTGAGAAGCAGTATTTACATATATAACACTTAAAGAAAAGCAAGGGGAGATACAGTTCAGAGCTCATCAGACATGCTGCTGTAGAGCTCTGCCAGGGCTGCAAGTAGCAGCAGGCTCCTTGCACAGGGGAAAAAAATCCTGCTTTTGCCAGAGGCATAGCTTCCCAGCTCCAGCTGAATGGTGAACTCTAGGTTTTGGTTGTCCCAGACAGCTGCACACAACCATTCTCATAAAGCTCTGAGATGGGCTGGGATGCTGTACACCAGCAACCCGGCACCAATCACAGAAGCAAAATCCTTCTTGTTGGATGCTGTCAACCTTTCTGTCCTGCAAGCCACTGGTGGCATATGTATCCGTGGATGAGAACACAAAGGAAAGTTGTATTTCACTGTGTAGTTGCATGAAGTATTTGGAAAGACCCAGGTGCAAATTGGGCACATGGCATCTGCACTGTAGCTGATACAAAGCTATGGGGCTGCTGTCATATAACTGACTAATTTTTTTTTTTTTTAATAGGAAACTATTTAACACCAAACAAAAAAAAGGAAGAAAGGTTTGTGACTGCACTGACTCTATGACTTGGACCAGACCAGGTCACCAGATGTGAACAGAACTTAAATACCTGGAAAAACAGGAGAGTGAGGCATGTGAAAAAAAGTAAATGCCTCTCTGGAGTGTCTCAGGCACAAACAAGAGACAGAGTTCTTACCTCTTGCCCTCCTCTGTAAGAGACATCAGAATTTAGTGATGGGATTTAACACATATCTATGCCAAATCAGATAAACAACAAATGCTTCTGGTGATACATACAGTGCTTTTACAAGGAGCAAATCCAACCCTCAAAGACAAAATATAGATTATAGGTTTTGGGCCATACCATTCTTCAGATATTTGACTTCGTTCTCTTACCTTGGATGCCACGATGTTTTTGACCTCCTCATCAGTAGCAGCTTGTGTAACAGTGATGTCAGGATTGCTGCAGCTTATCACTCGGCTCTGCAGGAGTTTACTTCCAACAGACACTGCAGAAGTGCGTCCAAAGGTGTAATAACGAGATTCTGTTGAAATGGCACTGCTGCCTCCACCTGCCACAGCAAGATGTTTGAATTAAGACTAAAGAACATATATATGAGACAAACACGAGGTTCAAGCCAGTTTTGCCCAGTGCTGTTACAACATCAGCATTTTGAAAAGCATAAAGCTCCTGAAAAACCCACTACCAACTGCTTTATTAACAATCTACATAGGCATTGAATGACAGGTTACAGGTATTATCCCAGTCAACAGCTCACAGGGTGATTGCACAAGCAGTAACAAAAGATTAATAGGGCTACCTAAGAAACAGCACTATCACAATAGTTCTTTCTTCCCATCAGCTCTTCTTAATTTGCTGTAGATTCAGTCAATATTCAAAGGCCTGAACACAAAACACCACCTACAACACATATGATTTAATACCATGTTCAAATACCCAAGCAAGCAGGGAGCACTACCATCAGGAATTTCACTAAGTGGTATCTAGTTTTCAGTTTCACCATGGACCTTATTTTTCCAAGATAAAGAATTTCCAAGTGTATGTGAGCTCAGAGATTTTAGCATATCCTAACATCAGTCTAAATGTCCCTCAAGGGAGATTTAAATGAATATTCAAGGCAGAAAAAGGCCTACTTCTCTTTATCTCCCACAGCATAACTGCTTGTGGTAAGTCATTTAATATATACCACTTAATCAAATGAATCCTATAAGCTTTAGGACAATGACTACAGCAGAATAACAGAATGGTTGAGGTTGGAAAGGCCCTTTGAAGGCCATCTGGTCCACCCTCTCTGCTCAAGCAGGGTCACCTTGAGTCAGCTGCCTGGGACTACATCCAGATGGTTTTCTACTATTTCCAAGGTGAGAGACCTGGGCAACCTATCTGGCCAACGTGTACCAGTGCTCAGTCACCCTCAGAGGAAGTGTTTCCTCATGTTCACTGTGTTTCAGTGCGCACCCATTGACTCTGATCTTGTCACTGGGGGCCACTGGAAACAGCCAGGTTCTGTCTTCTTTGCACTCTTCCTTCAGCTCCTTCTCTACACTGAAGATCCTCGCTGAGGCTTCATTTCTCCAGGCTGAACAGCCCCAGCTCTCTCAGCCTTCTTCACTGAAGAGATGCTCCAGACCCTTTGTCACCTTTGTTGCCCTTGGCTGGTCTCTCCAATGTCTCTGGGGAACTGCTGTGTCCAGCTCATGAACTGGGGAGTTCAGAGCTGGACACAGCATTCCAGGTATGGCCACACCAGGGTTGAGAAGAGGAGAAGGATCACCTGTCTAAACCTGCTGGTCATCCAGCATTTTATCCTCCAATGACATCCTTAATGCAATGGAGATATTGGGTGAACTTGGCAGGAGGTCATTTTGCACGGAAAGTAATTTACTGATGTACAGGTCAGTAAAAAATTGGCATCTTAAGGCCATTTTAATTTATGAAGGGAATTCTTCTAGAAAAAGCTTCAGTTTAGGCAATCTCTCTTGCATTTGTCTTCATTAAGTTACAACATTGCTTGTAGCTGTGGAAACCTCTCACCTCAACCCTTCATCTTAAATTAATAACTGAGGGATGGAGATTATGAGGGGCAAGTCCATGTTACTCTTTGCAGCACTGATATTCCTGACCTACCTCTGAAAGAAATGGTGTATCAGAACAGTGTAGTGCAAAATGGTATGCAGTCTGGGTCTGAGAAGTTGTGTTTGCTATCTTACAGGTCAGTGCCTTAAGTCCTCCTCTCAAAAGTGCCATGCTGAACAGCATGTATCAACAATAAAGAATACTTTTGCAACCCTTCCACCAGTAATACCTGGTTTGACCACCTCTCTTTGTGGGTCTGGCAGACGAAATACATAGTACACATAAGATGCCAGAAGGCAGTTCCTCCCATGCTGATCCTTGCTCAGCTCTTTGCTGTTGTGGAGATTGTTCACTATTGCAACCACAGATTCAAAGGCAAACTGTGAGAAATTGGCTGTGAAACAAAGGCAAGAATGAGAGTCAGCACTGAAGGGTATAACGTAATTAGGTGAGGGCATTCTTTGTATCAACAACTAATCTTACGAGGTTCAATTCAGTCCTTAACAAGTTCAGTTTTAGACAGCAATTGCTATGCCTGTCCAGACCCAAAGTCTACATAGGCCAATAAACAATCTTCAGCAGACCCACTGCCTTTCAACCTAATCACTGCTATTCTGTCACTCTGTACTACATAAAAGCACGCTGTAGCAGTTAATTACACTTCTAGCAGCCTTCACACATTTCCTATAAACTGTATTCTCACAAAATACTAAGACTTGTTACTCTCTAGCTGACAGACAAATACAAGCTAGCAGGCTTTAGCACAAATATCGGAGTGGATGACAAGTGTTGATTATCTAAATGACATAGGAAATTAACTACACCCCTGCCTCCAAGTATGCCATTCTTCCAGAGTTAACACATGTTATGGGCAACTGGCACTTCAGTGTTCACTATTATATTCTCTGATTTTGTGCTCACTCAACTCTGTCTAAAGATATTTGGGTAGAGGATATGGTGCAGACAGCAGTGTCAGTTGTAGGACAATGATTTTGCTGGTGTTTTACTTGCAAAACAACTCAATTCCAAACAAAGTTGAACCACAACCCACTTTTTGACCTATATTTTCAGGTAAGTAAATTACCACAGTTTAATGTACCTCCCAACCAGAGACTAAGTCTTATATGTAGGGGGAAAGGAGAGAAGGCAGGAACTTAAGCCTGATTAAATTGTGCAGTGAAACTTTGTCTTGAGCAGCACAACTCTTTCTGAAGTGGACTACCCTAAATCCTAAATCCGAGCCTGGATATTTTGGTAACCATTTCCCACACATTCCTAGGTTGATTGAAAAGTCTCTTGAAGGCCATGAACCACTAAATACCTGTCTGGCCAGCTATGACCATAGGCTGTACAGCCAGCTGGAAAAGTTTATCTAGTACCAAATGCAAAAATAAGACAAGAGGTTCAAGGCGTGAAGAATTCAAACAGATAATGCTGAGTTTCAATTCATGCTCCAGTGAAGCCTCTGTAATCTTTTGATCCATCAGTCGAATGGGGAATGTCACTTGGCTTTCCAGAGAATGGCACAAGGTGAAGAACCTCTCTAGGTGGTTGTCCTGCGAATACAGTGCATTCAGAGTTAACAAAATCGATACAGTTCAGCTACTGCTAGCTAAGCAAAGCCTGACTATACCACCTGATGGGATGAAAGGAAAGATTTTTCACCCTTCTGGCTTTCAGCACTGGCTGCTCTGAGTGATGAACTTGTAAAGCAGCTGTCACAGCATTTCATTTGCTCCTATTCATCTGGTTCAAATTCAGACCGCGGTGAGATCAGCTTAAAGGCAGAAACGTTCCTGCCCTCACTAAACTGATTGCTTCATTTAATGAAAAGACTTTTCCTTCTATCTGATAAAGCTCTGTCACATCATAGGTCTGTAGTCCCTCTGCCACTCATACCAGAATTCCATCTACACACAAGTTATGTGCCATACGAGTATGCCCTACTTGTCTTTAAAAAGCATGCTGCAAAAGGGTGATGGACCTGCCTCAGACACAGGGCCTTCAGCTGTTAGGACATATTTACTAGGATTAATTAGAATGGGATAAGGGGTAAGAGACACTGAAAAGCAGCAGAAACAAAAAAAAGCTGATCTGCCTCAACCCAGTATCTCAATAAGATGGGCAAAGATCCAATTTCCCATGGCATCTAAATGACCAGAATCATTGAGTTCTCACCCAGCACTAAGCTTGTGTCCCCAAAGCAATGGCATTGACAAGTGAGCTGCTTAACACATACTGGCAGCGTATAACCTGTCCATGGAGGCAGGGAGATGCTGTGTCTTTGGAGATGTGGACACATTGTCCGAACTAGCCTTGAAGGACAGAAGATGCAGACTACAGAAACTGGCACTGTGCCCCGCCAGTGCCTTTCAATCACAGCCTGAACAGACTCCTGCTGAGCCAAGAGGACACCAGGCTCTCTATTGCTCAATGTGACTTGCTGCCAAGAGTGTTCATTTGTTCACTTCTACCAATAGATTTAATTTCACCAAAGGGTTTCATTCACCAAGGGTATCAGGTTATTTCCATAGCTCCTAATTTTTTTTTTTTAAAACCTGTGTGGGCACCTCAGTTCACCTCAGTTTCATAAATCTGCTAAATTGGCCTGGACATCCGAATTTTCTTTGAAATGAAACTACAGATGTGTCTTACTTCTGACGCATTACCTGGGTGTGAACAGATGACACAGCTTGAACTTCAACAATGAAAACGCCCTTGTGTCCTTCAACCCACTTTATAGGTGGTGTCTGAGATGGAATTTTCTGGCATGAAAAAAAAAATAATATGGGAATCATCTTCCTTTTAATGATCAAACAGAAAGTCTGTTTACATGAAGGTCTATAGGGTATTCCCACTATTCACTTCATTTTAGATACCCAAATTCAGTACCACAGAGAGGATGACAGCTAGGCATCTCCTTGTTCTCATAGACATTTGGACAGAAGCTGATTCACTGAACGGGGAAATTCAGAGAATTTCAGCTGTATGTCTAGCACATGTAAATAAACATCTTCTGATGGGATATTGTTAAGGCTAAAATTTCCTGGTCAAAGCACTGCCAAAGACACTCCATGGGGATGTGGTGCAGTTTATACCCTCTGGACAAGTTTCCTACATGCCATGCTTACTGAGAGGACCCAGTTTTCTGCTCCAGTAATACCACCTGATTCCACTTCTAGTCCCCCTCCCACAAAGCCCCAGAAAAAAAGAACAAATTATCCTGTGGAAGAAATAGAATTATTGACTTGACACTCTCTAAACAAATGTATCCCTGCTTAGACAATTTACAAGAATTTGCTTGCATAACTAACTTTTTTTAAAAAAACAGTATAATGATATAAAATAGTAACACCAGTGACAACAACAACAAGATTTTTCTCCAGACCTTTCTCCTTTTAAAGAACTACCTTTAAAAAAGGCTACCAGCAGACAGCAATGTTAGTTCGTAAAACACTTATGTTGTTCTCCTACATTAGAAAAAAACTATCTTTTAATAATTTTGTTTGTTACCTCAGGAGAGTGAATTGAATAGTGTAAAGGCAGCTTATCCAATGCAACAGGAAGACTATAATGTCCAGTTTGAAGACGATCATTTAATAGAATTGGCAGCCACTGAAACAAACGGAAACACAGCAATATTCATGATGATATATGATTAGACCTATTTATTTGTTAGATACAGTCAACAAAACAACAAATGAGATATTGACCCAAGCTTCTCTGCTCTAACCCATTCAACAGTAATTTCTTTGTATTTTAAATTCAAAGATAGCTGATAGCTACTGTAGAAAAATGTACAAGACTGCTTTACAAACCATTTCTTTCGAAGAAAACAAACACAGAGCTTCTCATGTGTGACGTGTTTTTTTCTAATAAATCCTATCAGAAGGATTTAGCGGAGTCCATGTTTTTATTTAAAAATTCATGTATCCTGAATACACTGCTTCTTGGTATTGAAGCAAATCAACAGCTAAAGTTTTGCTGGAGATAAACTGAACATCTTCCTTGTGGTCACCATGCCAGACTGACTTTTCATATCCCTGCATTGATACTCGGACACATTTAATTTTTTATTCAAGTCTGAAAGAGGCTATGCATTTGAGTATCACAAGGCAGAAACATTTTGTATTTAGGTGAACAGAAACTTGAAAATTAAGTCCTCACCTATGTCAAATCTTGATCCTGAACTAATTTACTTCTTAACAATCCCACTGACATTGGTGGGACTATAACTCCCCATAAAAGAAAGTCCATTTGAAAGGATTCTCAGTACTGTGATTAAAAAACCCCAGAAGCCAACAAAGAAACAAACAAGCAAACAAACAAAAATACACAAACACAAAACTGCCCCAAACTTCATAGCAAGAACACATGGAAAGCATTTTCCTGGCTCCACAGCTCAACTGCTAACCACAGCTCTAGGACATTTTCAAATCTGAAGCATTACCATCTTCAATGCTTTCCTTTTATATTAAAATCTCTCCAGTTAAAAATACTGTTTGATAAAGAAGAAGGTCAGAGAGACTATCCTACAACATGTACTTCTTAACCTAAGACATGCTAGTCTCAACATGAAAATAAAGAAGGCAAGAGAATGACATTTTAGCTTTTAGGTTCTTCCTGGTTTTTTAGTTTTTAGTGGATAAAAGACAATTTAGAACAGAGATGATGTGCCATGTGAAACCTAACTGAAAATATTACATTAGCTCTTACCCCATGTATGAGCATGATAACAGTAATAATTGTAATTACATACATTTTAGGGGGTTTTTTGCAATAAATAGAATCTAACAGAATGGGATTATGTGCTATAAAGCATTGCTGTTGCAAACATTTAGGTGCATATTTCAGTTGAATCGGGTGAATTCATTAAGTTCAAAGACAGTTAACACAGTAAAATTATAGGATGAGGATGTAACATACCTCAGACTGCATCTAGCTTCTATGAATTCACACTAAGACCTTCCACTGGTTTTGATGTACTGCCAAAACCAGAAAGGGAACAAATGACAAAATTCTTGGCAAGCAAAAAGTCTGTTTGCAAGGGATACACAGACACACACACCCCCACACCCCTGCCACAACCACTCTTACGTATCACATGGAACTTACTGAATACCCTAGGAGGGTTTCAACAGATGCTCCTTGCTTTGGTTGGCAGCTGATGTGATAGAATGTGAACAATAGATGGTGTTTCTCTGTGAGTTTTGCTGGCAGCTTAATTTTCACTTCTTCATAGAAGTCAGGGGATCTGTTTAAAAAGAATGTCAAGCACATTCCCAAAGTTAGTATGAGACTGAGCAAGAGGCAAATTTGCCAGCAGGCTTTTAGATGCTATGGTTATAAAACCAGATAAATCTTGAAAACAGAGCTGAGTTAAACAAAGTATACATAAATACACACACATATATTTATGAATTTAAAATTAATTATGAATGTGAAAGTTATACTTATGAACAATCTACAGCTTTGAATCAGAAGAAAACAGACAGTAGCAGCTGGACAGTTTCAGCTTCCACTTATCTCTATACTTCAGAAAACATTCAATCTCAGTTTTGGATTCCAGCATAAGTATTCTGCAAATCCTAAATCCCAAGCTCTCATTCATGAGAATGAGAATGTCCCTTCAGCTCTTTTGGATCTATGAATTCACTGAAGTGAATTATCTTAAAGTTCTTTAAGAAGTTGTGCTGCTAACTGCTCCTGCTCCTTAATCTTCATAGTGGGAATATTCTCAATGACTAAAAAGCTTCAAACAAGAAAAGCAATGGTCGCTTATGCAACGGCCACTTATGCAAATACACAAAGCAATCCAAATTAGATATGATAAACTGCATAAAATAGAAATGTTTAAAATGGCATTCCTTGATGAACTATGTAGAGTAACAATTACATAAAGAGATCATGATTAATACTTCTCAAGTCATATTAACAACACTTACTTATTATGATATGTGATAGCTGTGTATATTTCTTGGACAAATTCTGGACCTGAAGATTTCCCAAAAATTACCTACATTAAGAAGAAAAGTAACAGTAATCAGGATTACAGCATTTATTTGTCATCATCTTGTATAAATTTTAAGACAGTATTTGAAGACTTAAAATGACTCCTCAATTTTATCTTAGCTCATTGGCATAAATATCTTATTACCAAGCACCTTCCCCACAGTCCATTCAGGGTAAAACATCAGGAAAATGGAGCAGAGTTATTTCTAGAGTCGCTGACTACCTCACATCACATTCTTTAGTCATGAACTAAAAACTCTGGAATCATAGGGAAAAAGTTATGGTAACCCACTTAAATACTGTCACATAGTCTTTATCTAAGTGCTAAAAAGTGAAATTTAAAGTATTTCTAGAAGTTTTGTTTTTCAGTTGTAGCCTGTTCATTCAGAGTGAGATTCATCTCACCTTACCTTAGAGGTCCCAAGTCCCTTCAAACTCAATGAAGAGAAATAGGCATTTCTGGTGCTAGATTTGCTTCCCTAAGACATGGGCCCATGGTAAGGTCTTGAAATCCAGTAATTTAAAGGGAGCCCTGGGAGATGAGATTACACAAGAATCCCTGCACAGTGCAAGTCTATATATGTACTGAGAGGAAGGTCACTTAGAGTGGAGAGGGAAGCCAGATGAACTGTGTCTGTCCTAAGCATTTGTCAAAACCTAGTCGTAACATAGGCAGAGTTTAAGGAAATCAGCAATGCAGTATTGTGCAGAAGAAGGTGTTACATTCACATGGCACAGCTCCAGCTCTGGAAGAAATGTGGCTTGGAAAAAACTGTGCTGATGCTCTGATTTCAGGTCCACAGGTTATGTGGAGCAAGACTGTCAAGTACGTACTAAACAATGTCAGCACACTGAAAAAGGCTGGTTGGGTGATAGTCCTTGGTCCAACATACTGTTGGACTAAAGTTTCCTCAAAGTAGTATTTCCACTCATTTTTTCCTTCCCTAACACATAAAATCACAGAAAATTCTTGTCTCCATGTCATTTTCAAATAGCCAACAACACTGTCTGAAAATATAAAAATGAGACTGAAGCAGACATCTGGGTAGAACACTTCAAACTGAACATCTGAAGCTTGGTAAAGCTGAATAGAGGTTCTTACAGTGAGAGATGTTGAATAACCTGAACAGACAGGACTGCCTTCTCTGCTAGTAGTGTACACGTATACCCTAAGACACATGTTTCAGACATGGAAAGCTCTACCTACACCGCATGACTGTGCATCCATTTGTGCTCAGGCAATGAAGATCCCAACTTTTATCTTCCAGCATAATACCTGAGCATTTGTGTAAACACAGTGCACGCAGAGGAGTTACCCTGGAAAATAGACTACATCATTCTTAAACCTTAAAAGGTCTCTGACGCTCTGTGAATTTTACCCTTAGAAATTCCAACATGATACTAATGTAATATTATGTCATTCTTCTGAAAACAGGGTAGGAAGATTTAGATAAGAGAGAGCAATATGTGTCTGGCTCCACTAGAATGACAAGTCTTTCTTGTTGTGGGTAAGGAACACGGCCCTGTTTTAGGATGAGAATGAAAGCTTCACAAGCTCTCTGATGTTAGGCTTCTTAAGGCCCCACTAGGAACTGGGAAGTAAATAAGGACTTATCTCTTCAGAGGTTTCTCAGCAATGCATGTAAATAAAAGCCTGCTAAGAAACCTCAGCATTTATTACCGGCATTGCACAGGATGGGTCTTCACCACACATAAACTGGATCTTGATGGTAATGTTTCTTGCAGAAGCCAGTCGGTTAGCAAAATTCAGCCTCTGAGGGTAAACATAGAGGAGATTTCTGGAAGAAAGATAAGGAAGAATAAAATGGGTAAATGGCAAGCATTCCTGTTTGAAAATTAAGTGCACAAATTAGCATCTTCCTGATTCCTCTCCCTGTCCTTCAATTCCACCTTCATAGTGAAAGATTTGTCAGAACTCAGTTTCAAAAGTTCACAAAGAAAGGTAATTTCTTGGTGTGACACATAGATCGTCCTATGTTTAAGGTTACACCTACACTAAGCTATGTTCTGTTGCAAACAAACTATTATCTTTGCTTGATGTACTGAAAAGCAGGAATGTCTGGAGAAAACAGCGCCTTTCTCAGGTGTGAACAATCTGATTTTGGAAGCGGGAAAGAATCACTCAGAGGTGATAAAAGCAAGGAAATCAACAACTGAAGTTTATACATTCGTAGCTTATAGCAAAAAATGGCATATATTTCTAGGTTATACAAATCAAAAAGCAGTATCAGTGAACCTTAGTAAATACAAATAAGAAAATTTGAAACTGTAATTCTGTAAGCTACCTCTTCTTAGTAATGAATATGAATAATGCTTCGAAATAGAGCATACTTTGCTGTTTACTAGCTTCTGTATATGAACATATCACTGAACATAAAAAGCAGCTTTAATTTCTGTGGGGAATTTGGCAGCATAGATGGTCTTCTGACGTATAATTCTAATAGAAGAGTAAAAATATTAATAGAAAGATTTTTCTCTGATTAAGTTTATGGCAAATCTGAGATTTCAGCTAGACCTAGATTATATGCAGATTCTGGAATAGTGATGATGTCTCTTTACTGTCTTGTTTTCCCAGTCTGGTATGGGATTCTCACTGTTTGTCCTCTGAGTGTAAGGAATAAGAGTAGTGTTGGAGGAAACATGCCAGCGTTCAGTGAGAAACAATGAGGACTACTCATGGACTTTCATGCTTTCTTTTTGTGTGTGCCAGTCAGAAGCTGCACAGAATTGCACTGTCCTTATCACAGGTATCTTCTCAGTACCTCTGTCAGCTGAAAAAGTCACACAGTCTTGGAAAATACTGTCATTAAGTCAGACAGTCCATCTTCCCTTTATTGTATCCCAAGACCTGGAAAACTGTGGTTTATTCTCCTGATTGCCGCATGTCACAACATGACAGTATTCTTCAACTACACAGTCCAAGCTACTTTTTTTAACCAACGTGTAACACAGGACATGGCATGCCTTAGTAAAAAAACTAGCAAGTAACTTGCCTTTCCCTTCATTCAGAATGGTACTTCTGCCTGTCACACTACTGCACTCACTTACTACCTTATGTGCAATTTCTGCTTTGCCAAATTCTCTGCCAGATGATGTTAAGGAAAGCTAAGTGAAAGAGAGAAATATATTGGTAACCTCTACTGAATTATACTTGGGGGACTGACATATCAAATGAAGAATATTGTCAATACTACATCTGCCAGAAGTGAAGAAATACGTGTAGGGAAGGTTGAATAATATGGTCATTGCTTCATTAATCTGCAGCCTAGGACAAGATGTCACAAATCTATATAATGTACCTGAGCACTGGATTTTACTTTTAGATGTGACTTGAGATGAAAGATATGTAAAAACACAGAGAGCTCTCTGCTGACTACACAACCAAGGAAGCATTATTCCAGCAAGTACTGGACTGAAAAGATAAAGCTTGTGCCATTTATGCTCAAGCAGTTTTAGGGATCTTGCTTACATGTGTATTAAACCCATCAGCACTGAGGAAGAACAGAGGCAAATGCTGACTCTGGATATCCTGCAGATACGAAAGTGATGGCTGACATTTAAAGCAGGAAGGTGAGAAGATGACCAAAAGATGTTCCCTCACACAGCCATGAATTGTAGACCCATTGCTGACCACTGCCTAAGTGCTACTGCGTGCACTCCATCCATACACTCCAAAAGACTGAGGGGAAGCAAAGACAAGGAGCATTTTCACATGGCAGTTAGCAGGGCCATTGGGGCAGCAAATACTGTCTTTTAAATAACAGGACAGCTAGGATGCCCATAAGGATGTGGTAGGCTCCAGGAGGCATTGGACCCCAAGTTTCTGCACTGAGCAGAAATACAGCAACATGTCACAGCAAATACTTTTGGTCAGTGTGATTAAATTTGTCCCTTCACTCTCCCTGCAGAAAGTGCAGGGCTCTAACTCCAGATACAGTCGGATGTGCTTAAAAAAACAGAAGAGCCATTCAAGGGACAGCATGAGTCTACAAAAGCCATGGCAGAACACCCAGTGTCACTGAGAATACAGTCCCAAAGGCCAGCAGCGTCCTGGGTGAGGCACAGATCCAAACAGCTCCTGCAGGTCAGAGACTGACCCAGCAGAGTGATAAGAGACTATTTCAGAATCAGTTACCTCCTGGGAAAGATTAAGGTCCCCCTAGCCTGGCACAGGACACCACATGGCAATTCTCAGGCAAATTTGCGGACCTTCCTACACTTTCATAGTGCTTAGCAGTGATTTAATCATTTCCCATGGGCAAAACAACACAGACCTACCCTCTGCCAAAAAAAAAAATCTATTCAGAGTTTCAACTCTGTGGCCATTCTTATTGAATATTCCTGTTTGTAAATATTGCTTGTGCACAGATGCACATAAAAGAATCCTCCTCCTTGCTAGATTACATCTCATGTGAGGTGTCAACAAGTGCATCTCAAACTTCTTATGAATATTAGGCATCTTCATTGGTGACTGTGATGAGACTTCCACACACAGCAAAACTCAACAGATGTGCAATTAGTCCCTACTGATACAAAGTAGAAATGTTCTGTAGGTGAGGAGTTACGGATGAGTTAACATTGACATTTAAAACTTATGGTACTAGACACAAAAACTGATGCACCCATTAGTTATAATTTTCAATATTTGTTGATTCTTCCACAATTTTGGTGGAGAGCCTTCAGGAACAAAAAGATTAAAAATTAAAAAGTACATCACAGATGTTTAACCAAACATGGAAACTGTTTTAGTCAGCCATTGACTAGGAAAATAGCACAGTGACAGAACTTCAACATGTCACATTCAAGAGGATGTGTATGAGTTATATATTCTGTATTTTAGGATGGATAATTTAGAGAATAGTTTGAATTATTTTTTCTCATGTTGGTAAAATTCTGACTCATCTGAAGAGTTGGTGGACAGATCTAAAACTAGACCAAAGGCCTGTAGAAGACTCACATGTAGTAAATATGCTCTCTCTGGATTCCATGGGCAGAGAGGCAGAGAGGAGCAGATAATGCTGTGAGAGCAATAACAGGAGTAAGACACCATTATTCATCAATAATCTTTCCTCACCTGAAACAAGTCAAGGATGGGGTAGAATGATTCCACCAAAGCGGAAGGCCTCCAGCTCACACTGCAGACTACAACAAGTCTGAGAACATTGCTAAGTGGTTTGCAATTAAATGAAACGAAACCATAAAGAAAAGGGCTTTTTATTCCCTTCCTCCAAAAATCCCCCAAGCCTTAGGTACTACCCCTATCATAGACAGGACTTCCTGTGCCTGGTTAAGCTGAGTTACTGCTGTAGTGATATGACAAATTCCTCTTCCTCAGCACCAACATTTCATAGTGGCAGTAAACAGCATCATTTTCATTTATATTTAATGAGAAAATAAAATGACAAACAAACTCTAAATTATATGATTTTTCCTATTAAAAATAGAGGGGTATGAAAGAAATAAATCTTGGAATGTTTTGACATTTTCAGGGAAATATTTTTATTAAAGAAATGTAAGTACACAACAAAAAGAAGTGCTCAATTTCACAGTGCACAAAGAAAGTGGGCTGGCTGATCTCTCTGGCATAAATCAGAAATAGCATCATTTAATATAATGGCATTACACCAGTAAAAAAAAAAAAGCTTGCAAGACCTGAGTTCAAAGACTATAACAGAAGGCTCCACTTTTCCTATCACAAAGCAAAAAGCTATTATCAAAAAAAAAAAACCAAAAAAACCTCATCTCTCTGAAATACCTTTGACAACCTCACCCCCCCCCCCAATGTCTACATGTGTAGCACTGGTGAAAGGAAAATGGTTTGCAGACTTATAATCAAAAATTAGAAAACATTAAACTACATTTAGCACCATGATACACATCTATGAATAAATGTTGTCAAACTGCTTAAATAAGACAGGATGATTCTACTTTTCAGATAAGAGGAAAGGAAATAAAATAACATTAAACACTTCATATTTGGCTCTATTCAAATTCAGAGCTACTTCTCATGGGTTAGTTTCATCTCAGACTCAAAATGGTATTCGCCATGTGGGGAACTAAGCGACAAGAACTGCATGACAGTTAAATTAAGGAAAGGGCCATAGGGCTGCACAGTGGGCTCTGGACAGGCTAGATCAATGGTCCAAGGCCAATGGTGTGAGGTTCAACAAAGCCAAGTGCCCTTGGGTCACAACAACCCCAGGCAGTGCCACAGGCTGGGGCAGAGTGGCTGCAAAGCTGCCCACAGGAAAAGGACCTGGGGGTGCTGGTGCCAGCAGCTGAACACGAGCCAGGATGTGCCCAGGTGGCCAAGAAGGCCAATGGCATCCTGGCCTGTACCAGCAACAGTGTGGCCAGCAGGACCAGGGCAGGGATTGTCCCCCTGTACTCAGCACTGGTGAGGGCACACCTCAAATCCCATGTTCAGTTCTGGGCCCCTCACTGCAAGAAGGACACGGAGGTGCTGAACTGTGTCCACAGAAGGGCAACAGAGCTGATGATGGCTCTGGAGCACAAGTCCTCTAAGGAGCAACTGATGGAGCTGGGGTTGTTTAGCCTGCAGAGAAGGCGGCTCAGGGGGAACCTTGTCACTCTCTACAACTGCTTGAAAGGAGGTTGTAGCCAGCAGAGGGTTGGCCACTTCTCCCAAATAGCAAGCAACAGGACAAGAAGAAATAGCCTCAAGTTGCCCCAGGGGAGGTTTAAATTGAATATCAGGAAATATTTCTTCACCTAAAGATGTGTCAAGCATTGGCAGGCTATCCAGGGAAGTTGTGAAGTGACATGTAGATGTGCTGCTTAAGGGACATGGCTTAGGGGTGAACTCGGCAGTGCCAGGTTTCCAGCTGGACTTGATGTTCATCAGCCTACATGACCTAACTATGCTTTTGCACACCAAACAGAGCACTGGCATGATTGTGAGGCAAAACCATCTCAGATGTGGTGTGATTAGGTGATTCTGGTTTGCAGGGAAAGAGGTGCCTCCAGTGGTACTGCACAAACACTAGTGTTATTTCCTGGCCCCACCAAGTTCCAGACTCTGCTCTTTCAGAATGTTTACAAAACTTCCTCATCTGACTTACCAGGGAATTATTGCTGGAGTTCATTAACACTTTCAGTTGGCAACTTTACTTTCTCAGTCCAAATATGCTTATTGTCACAAGGTAGTCAAAGTGTAATCTAGCATTTCTGCATTGTTTAAAATTTCTAACTAATTGTCTTTAGAGTTTTGTTTGGATATTATCTGATTGATTACAGCATAACACTACTTATGGCATGTCAGCAGCGTCTACCATTGATTGACTAACTAAGGCAAAGATTAATGAAAGCAACTATTCTTCATAGATGTTGTCTTCACTATTACAAGTTAGGCTGAACAAATCCTGCTTTCTTTTGTTGCCATGACTTTTACTTAGGGTGAAAATCAAAATAGAGACTTAAAAGAAAAAGTTAAGCATGCTGGGTGTGAAGTCTTGCTGAAAGAGTGTGACTGTTGAGCGATAGCAAGCATTTCCTCTAATGTGGATGTATGTATTCAATACAGACACCCTGGCAACTGAAAGATAGTGTGCAGACACCCAAACTTGCTTTAGGGAGAAGCACAAATTAATTTTTGGCACGGTGGCTTTGATATTCATTATGTCTGGCTGCAGAAGTGAGAACTTGGTGAGAACTAAAGAGAGAATATTCTGTGCAGACTCAACTGTTGTTCCAGCTCAGAAACACAGTGGTTGCTAATGGTTCTTTGTCAAAAGCAAACCTTTAGATGCTATGAGGCTGCACACTGGAATTGACATTTGCTAAGGCCAGACAATGAGTAGGAAGGTTAAAGTCCTGTCTTATTTTTTAATTAAACTAAAAAAAGGCATATTTGCTCGTGTTCATTTACATTTCCACTTTCAATTCTATAAAAACTACTTTCCCTATAGAAATGTCTGCATTAAAGTTCTACCACCATCCAATTCTATCTTTGATACACAGAGGAGACAGAATCACCAGAACTCTCTGCATTTTAGTTTACTGGTGCTGTGAGCTGACCTCAGGAGTTTGAACTGTGGCAGAGCCCAAGAATAACTCCTTCAAAACTTCTCAGGAGGCTATAGCCAAACTGGCTTACTTATGTGCCTGCCGATACCACACTGCAAGTCGTTATTGTAAGATAAGATTTGCCACTTCCTCTCTTTGCTTTCCTTTAAAGCTGAGACCCAAACCCAGGTGTCACCAACAGCCAAACAGATCTCTAGTCTTCTGTGAAGTGTGGAGCATCTCCCTGGCATATATTAGTTTGCCACAGTGCAGTTCTGAGTTGTACAGAACCACAAGTCTTGCCCTTCCCTGCTCCCCTCCTGGGCTGGGTCAGGTGAGTGGGTGGGAGAGCTGGCTCTTTGCTAATCTCCACTGCAAGAAATTAATAAGCTTTACATCACTTTATTCAGTGCCTTTATTCTGTGATTCCTTATTGATAGTCACATTTTTGCCACTAATACAGTATCTAGCTACTGTTTCAGGGATCAGAAACACCCCTTAGAATAGTGTCACCTACAATTACTGTTAGAAGCATTATGCTTTGCTCCCATGTCTTGACTAACACAATGGTCAGATGAAAGCCATTATTTCAAGTTATTTCTGTATCTATAATATTGCAATACACCCCATCAGAATTACTGTCAGCTATTACTACAACATTGCTCACTAGCAATGAAATACTGCACAAACATCTTGAAACACATTCTTCTGATGCTAATTTCTTATACGACACTAACATGTTCCACACTACTAAGAAATAAATGATGGGAATTGCTCAGTTGCATGCTACTGAGCACTGTGATCACCTTGAAACAACCAGAACAGAACAGATTTAAAGAAATTAAATTACACAGCCTAGAGTGCTCATTCATAGTTAAAAAGTTCACAGAGCAACACATTATTTCCTCAGATACTCAGCTGACTCAAATTAACAACAGAAACCACTGAGCATAAACATTTACCAGAAGTGTTAAAAATCATAATAAAATCTACTGGAAAAAAACCCAAACAAACGAACACAGAGGAGGAAAGCTAGCTTGCTAGCTAGGTAGGTAGATAGACAGATAGATGCCAAGTCAATGACAGTTGTTAAACAGGTTTTTTTATCTCACAGAAAATTTTTCAAAAGACAACACAATTAGATTAGTAAACACATCATGGAATATCCTACAGGTATTTTATCTTGTAATGGCTAGGAAGACTAAATCATCAGCCCAAAACATAGCCTTTAGCCTTTTTTTTTTACTATTTTAGGTTTCTATTTCTGAAAAAAAATCTGAATCATGTTTTTAAAGAAATATTAAAAATATATGTTATTTCTTACCTATAAATGGTGTGGGGAACATACACTTCTCTAACTGGGAATTCCAAAATCTCTTTGTGAGGACGATTACGGTTTTCTGAAAACGGCTTCAGTGGGAGTAGTTCTGGTGTCAGACAATAACCAATGTTTTCTGGAGCTGGGGAAATCTCCACTTTAAGTGTTCCTTTAAATTAAATCACAAAATCTTAGCAAAAAAATAGAAAATAATCAGTGTATAATAAAAGAAAAAAATTAAAACAATATGTAAGGTTACACAGCAACCGTGCAGAAATAAGAACTGGTTCTTGGGCTGCATGAGAAGGAAAGCATATGTGCAGAAAGATACAGAGGACGTAGCCTACACACATCCCTTCACATCAGGGCAACACACAGCTCTTTATGTCTACCCTGCAGTATTACAAAGAAAATACAAAGAAAGAAGGAGTATTATATGCTGGCTGATGTTCTAGTGTCTTTCACACACAAGTAATATAACATTTGTCTGGGAGACAAACAACAGGGGTGTTGTCTAATACAGTTCTCTCTTACTCCCCCTCAGATTCTGCCCTGATTAATCTCTGCCAAAATAGGCACCACCCACCAGGAAAACTAGGCTTTCTGTGGTGAGCAGTTACACAGTTAATACTGATAACATTTACCCCGGTATAAACAGACTGTCAATTCAAATTCTCTGCTGTGATAAGTGAAAACTGTTTGTGGAGCTCAGACTTGTCATTCTGGCCATCAGCTAGAAAGGAAAAACAGCTTTGCCTTCACATTTTTTAAGGTTCCTCCACACTGCAGAAGAGGTTGAACCGTAATTTACTTAAAAAGAAAAATTAAGCTGGCTGGTGTTTGACAGTAGCTAAACACTGCCTGTACTTCTCTATTCTGTTAACCAATGCTGACCCAAATACCAAGCTAAGGTGAAATGTGTATACATTTTCATCTCTCTCTATATAATAGGAACCATTTCAAAGTATTGCAGGGAAGTAGCAAGGATCCTAGAAACTTGCTTTAAAGCACTGTCTTCCAACAGTTTGAATAATAACAAAAGATACCCAGTACATACACTGTAAATTAGGGAGAAAAGCGAATAATTTAAAAATATCAAGCTGAATCTAAATCTCCATACTCATTCATGCAGAAAAAAAATTCTAAAGCATCTGTGTTCAGGCAGACATCAGGAAACCAAGAAGTTCCACAATAACACATACTATAGGCTTTAAACCCAAGCCAAATGTATTCTGGGGCTGGAATTTACAGAACCGTTTAGGGGAGAAATATACATACACCACCTTCCATCCAAAATTAATAATGTACCTGGCAAAGTCTTAATTCTTCTTTGCAAGGAAGATGATCTTTTGAAGTCAGCTAAAAATTTAAACAGATCTTCATCACTGAGCCTGTCTCCTTCCTATCAAGAGAAAGACAAATATCAGTACCTTTGTAACAATACTCCGTAACATGGAGAAAGCTTTGGGAGTGAACCATGCCCTTGAGGCATCCAAAGCAAGCGGGTTACGATTCACTTGACTGCAGTTATCCTCTGTTCCCACACATATATCACGGGTAGCTTTTCCCAACATAATCCATATTACGTAGATGAAAAATACCTTATGAAATCAGAACTAAAGAGAATCTCATACCTGTTTGAAGAAGGTGCCAAGGGTCAGAGAGATTGTTTTGAAGTTTGATGCTGGATAGCTGTCCTCTGAGTTGAAACTTCTCTCAGAAAGTCTTCTTGCCTGTAGCAGTGTTGCCTTTTTGTCACTACTGGATCCTTTCCCTTCAAATGGAAATTAAATAAATCATCATCTTGTTTTTTGCTTTTTGTTGCAGTACAAAGATTCTCGGAATACACTAGAAAACCACAGGAACATTTCACCAACACCAGAGGACAGAGCACCTAAAACATTCTGCTCCTTTTATTTCAGACTATGTGAAATAGTGGAATATTAGGACACACCTATTGAATTGACATTATTTCTGCTGCAGAGCAAAAATTTATTTAAATTTTTAGTTCATGGGTTATAAAGCACATTGGTCAATTGAACAATGGTCCTGCCTACCAAACTGAGATATTTGCTCAGTATTGCTAGCTAACTCCATGGGGCAAAGGGAATTTTACTTCTACAAAGCCAGTGTTCAATGAAAATTGGGCTTAAACAATGAAAGAGTATTTAGCAGACATAAAAATAAATATGTGGAGACGACATGGTGAGCACAATTAACCTGTAAGTGTTCACAGGACTGAAAAGGAAAGCTGACAAGACTTTGAATCTCTGATTCACTTTTGATGCCAGAGTGAATAACATTGTTTCCAATACCCAGTCCTACTGAAGAGTCATTTTGCCTTACTTAGAGAAGTTAGACAAATACCGTTTAAACCTTCGCCTTCTTGTACTTCTCGTTCAAGTGTTGAAAGGTTGAAGAAATTACTTAAGCTTATGGGAATCCAGGCAAATGGCATTCTGTATTTCCCCAACCTCTGACAAAACGACTCAGCTTGTGCTTTCAGTTTTTCAATCTTCTCTTTTGTCTGAGACAAAGAAAACAACGACTGTTTAAAAAGCAATCAGTTATTGTAATGCCGCCATAGATAAAATTGTAAGTTATGTATTTACAGTTCACTAAATAATGTGCATTGGTATCTCTCATATTTTCCTGCTACATCACTGACAGAACTGTAGCTGTTTTGATTTCTTTTCAATGAGTTCATCGGTATTATAGAAATGGAGAAGGCCAATCTTTTTGTAGTAATCTTCAAATCCAGAATGAACAATCACCATGAAATTTTAGCAGGTTCTACTTCTTTCATCAGATACAGAAAAAATATTCTATTGAAAGCAATATGCTAAAGATGAGACATGTGGAAGCCCAGCAAACATTGTCAGTCTGTTCCAGGGAGGCAAATGACCATGAATTCCTTGAACAGAACTCATTATCTCTGGACAACAGTACTGAACTGGACAGCTGCACACTACAACAGGCCGTCTGCCCATCCAAAACAATAGCACGTCTCTGAGGCATAAATATTTCTGCTAATTCTACATTTCAGTCATCTCCTTTGCTCACCCCTATCAGCTTCATGACTCAAGACTCTATCAGTATTGATTTCCAAAGGAGTCAGTAGCGGTAATGCACCTTGCCTTCTCCTGATTTCTTTCTGTTGGTCACAGACATCGAACTGCTTGCACCATGGATGCTCTAACTGGCTTTTCCTGCAGTGTTTTTGGTATTCCATCCTACTTCAAAGAGTCTGCTCTTTCTCTGTTTTTTTTGGTTTGTTTTTTGGGGTTTTTTTTTGAGCATGCATTTTTTGATCTAAAACAGTTATTTACTTACCTTGCCAGCCTCACTTTCTTTAAGAACCATGTAGGGTTCTGCACAGTCGCCGATTTCTCCTTGCTGAAGCACTTTTTCTATCTACAAAAAGCAGTAAAATAAGACACTCACAAGGAAAAAATGTCATCCAAATAGTAACATGTTATTTCTCTAGCAATTTGAAAGAGCCTGCCTGGATATATAGCAGTATATAATGTCTTAAAACTGTCTTTATGGAGTAACTGATACTACGTTTCCTAGTTTTCCATCTGTTAGAAAGCAGAAAACATATATATGTATGTGGCAACACCGCCAATCACTTACTACTTCATTTTCACTGAAATCAGGATAATTAACATATTCCAAATGAAGTGTTTCAGGCTAACTCAGTTTCAGAATTAAGCAAACAAAAGGATGCAAAGTGCACTAAACCAATGCCAAAAAACCTCCACAGAAGTAAATAAAATTTTTGAAAGTGCCTTATTTCACTATACTCTTAATTTCCCTTAGGCAGAGATAGGAAATTCTACATACTTGGTAGAACTGGTACACGGGATATTAATATAACTTCTTAGCTTGAGAATGAGATATACCACTGGACTCATACTACTACTAAAACCTATCAGAATTCATCTCATCTAGACAAAAGCCATGTTTGTCAGTTCCATGAACTCAGACAACAGGGACAGCTGAGAACAGGCAGAATGGTGTCAAAGTAGCACTGCAACATACCTTTATTACCAGATATATATCTGATGAGGGATAAGTGACAGAAAATACTGCTGATCTTGCCTGAGTAGACAAGTCAATGGAGGGTGTATGAGAACGCAAGAATCCTCTTAATGAATCAGGATTGAGGTCACAATGAAAATTTTCTGAGATCTTGAAAAGAAAACAAGGATTAAAATATATTTTAAAGCAAAAATGCTTCAAATTTTATTTTAAAACAAGTCAAAAGTTGTAACTACAACTACAAAATAAACAACTGCAAGCATGTGACTTCGACCGAATAAAAAGAATCCTGGATAAGACTGCCTGTGTAAAAAAGTTGCAAGTTTTTTGTAAGTTTTCCTAAATTATTACTCCAGAGATAAACACCCAGGCCAACTGGACAAAAATATTGTATACACACTTACCTTTTTTCTTTCCTTTATGTCATAGAGAGCTATGCATGCAAACAAAGGTTCTATCTCTATATCAAACCTGTTAGGGAAAAACACACAAGACACTGACTGATACTGCACTCATATGGCTATGTATAATAAAAAAAAAATGGAAGGGTTATATTTTGACTGGCACTTTCATTAAAAAATACAGAGAAATACTTAGTTCCAGACCTCAGCTCTCTCGAAGTCTTGAGGATTTTTTTTACTAGTGCATTATATCAGATAATTTCAACAGGGAGAGAAGGGTAGTAAACTGCATGAAATGTATTTTCTAAATTTGACAGGAAGGTGGTCTCAGAGATCCATTAAGAATTATCGTATTTTGATTTTTTTTTTTCTGTTTATGAAGTTGTGCTGGTTTTGGCTGGGGCAGAATTAATTTTCTTCAGAGTGGGGCTAGAGTTTTGGATTTGTGCTGAACACAGGCTTGATAATATAAAGATGTTTTTGCTGCTGCTCAGCAGGGCTTGCCCAAAACTAAGGCCTTTCTGCTTTTGGTACTGCCACACTAGTGAGGAGACTGGGGGTGCTTAGGGGATTGGGAGGAGACACAGGACAGGCGACCCAAACTAACCAAAGGGATAATCCAGACCACATGGCAACATGCACAGAATATAAGTGGGGGGTAAAAGGAGCAAAAGGGAGAAATCTGGACTGAGATGGTGTTTGTCTTCCCAAGTCACCGTTTTCCTCTCCTGGAAATGGATGAACACCTGCCTGCCCTTGGGAAGCTGTGAGTTAATTCCTTGTTTTCCTTTGCTTGTCTTTCCACTATTACACTTTCCACCACTTGCTTTTCCTATTAAATTGTCTATATCTCAGCTCATGAGTTCTCCAGATTTACTCTTCAGATTCTCTCCCTGATCCTGTTGGGTGGAGGAGTGAGTGAATGGCTGTGTGGGGCCTGGCTGCTGGCTGGGGTTACACCACAACAAAAGTCCAGTAGTGTATAGGACACCAATCGCCTTTTTTTTTTTTTTTTTAAATATATCATGTGGGCTCACTCCCAACTCCTTTTCACCCTGGCAAGTTAAAGACTTCATTAAAGATGGATAGAAATAATCCTCTGCTACACTAAGAAAGAGCACTTGAGCAGTAAATGCTGCTGTACAGGACACCTGCAGTGTTGTAACAGGGTGTGCAGCTGTACGCTGTTGTGAACACAGAAATGGCAATCAAGGCTTGTAAAGGATTACTTACTTCAGAGTCTGCAGCTTCACCAAAATCCTGTTGCCCAGATGTTCCTTTGGGCAATCTGGCACTGGCCGTATCTCCACTGCGTCCTCCTATCATTAAACAGTCATACTCAAATTAAACGACTGTAAATTTACACACTTGCATAAAACATTTATGTGACAGCAGCCGAGCCACTGCTACAGACTAGCATCTTCCCCCACCCAGTGGACATTTAATCTCTCCAGAGATGAAAGAAAATAGATTTATTATTTCTGAATATTAACATTCCTGACCCCCATCTAGCATTTACACCAAATATTTACAGTTCTGGGCCCCAAGTCGATGCTACTATGAAAGGTGACACCCTGACACAGCCATATCACCAGCACGTGGCTTGGCCCACACCGAGAGCAGTCTAAGGTCTTTCTGCTGAGGTGCAGCTTTAACCTTGGACGTGCTGGGACAGCCACCTGGGGAAGACTATCGGGACGGGCAGCCTCCCGCTCACCTCATCCACGGCGGGGTAGAGAGCGAGGAGCTCGGGGTGCCTGTTGGTGCGGCGCGCCTCCTCGTTCAGCCTCTCGAACTCCTCGGCGCTGAGGTGCCGCAGCAGCTGCTCCAGCCGCGGGTCTGGCTGCAGGCTGCGCAGCTCCAGGTCCGAGCAGGCCAGCGTCGCCCTCGAGGCCTCCTCCGGGACAGCGTGAGCATGCTGGGGCATCTGTTGGAAAACAAGAAAATGGCACGCTGTGGCTTGGGCACCAGGCTGTCACGGAATATGGCTCTTGGCCGTCTGGCAGAGGGGATCTTAACGCCTCCTCTGCCATGAAGCCTAATGGCGAGCATGGTGCTCTGTTTGATGCCACCACAGATCACAGAATCACAGAACATGCTGAGCTGGAAGGGACCTACTAGGATCACAGAGCCCAGCTCCTGGCTCTGCACAGGACCATCCCCAAAAATCGCACCATGTGCCTGAGAATATCGTCCAAAGGTTTCTCAAACTCAGGCTGGTGCAGTAACCACTTCCCTGGAGAGCCTGTTCCCAGTGCCCAGCGACCCTCTAGGTTCTGAAGAACGTTTTTCTAATACCCAACCTAAACCTCCCCTGACACAGCTTCACTCCATTCCTGTTGGTCCTGTCACTGGTCGCCAGAAAGATCAGTGCCTGCCCCTGCTCTTCCCCTCACAAGGAAGCTGTAACTGCAGTGAGGTCTGTCCTCAGGCTGCTCCAGGCTGAACAGACCAAGTGCCCTCAGCTGCTCCTCATACGGCGTCACCACAAGACTCATCACCATCTTTGTGTCCCTCCTTTGGGCACTCTCCAATAGCTTTCTATCTCTCTTATATTGTGGTGACCAGAACTGCACATTCAAGGGGAGGTCACACCAGATGCTTCTTTTGAGGGAAGCTGCTGTATTTGATCACTTTTCCCAAAGTGAAGAAAATGTACCTGAAAAGTTGCATCACCAGAATCCAATGTTTCCGATTCAAATGTTTGTTTTTGAAGTGTTTTGTGAAAATCTTTTCGGGATCCCTTGTTTTTCAGGCTACAAGTATCTGAATTCCCTTGGTTTCTTTCATGGAGAAGCCCAAGAAAGTCAGGATAACATGAAGAGGCATCAAGGAAAAATAAAACAGAAAAGACAAATTCAAAATTATTTAAAAACTGAAAAGATTGTTCTGCAAAAAAACAGCACAGCACAGCTTTTATGCAGTAATGTGACATTCCACAACTTTAACTTGTTTTAACACACCATTGCAACTCTATCATGTATATTAAGAACAGTTTAAAAGGAAAAAAAATAATTCAGATCACTTTTGTATAAAGTATAAGCTTGAGACAGCAGGAAAACCTGACCTGGGTACAAATTCTGCTCTGATCTCCTCATCAGACACAGTGATTATTTCAGTAACATTTAAGAACATGGATCAGGATCACTTATCTCTTGGCTGGCTTCTTCAATTACATACCAATTATATATCAAAGCTCTTACTGCTCTTATCCAGGACCTAGCTAGTACCCCAAGTTAATCACATGCAACAATTTACACCTTCCAAAAAATGCCTAGTTTTAAGAGGGCTATGTCTATGCCACGATGTAACCCTCCAGGCTGGCAACTCTGAAAAATTCTCCTGAAATTTCAAGTTACATTTTTGAGGCAGATGGAAAAAAACAGCAAGTACCCTGATAAAAAGGTGTTAGATACATTCAGAGCTCTCTTTCTTTCACTTTAGCATGCAATTTGCTAAATCCTGTGATAGTCTTTTTGCAATCAGCCTCCTTATTTACAACATCCTGCTGCATTCATTTTCCTTTCCATAACACTCCCAAAGAAATGACTGAACATCTGAGTTCTTTCATAAAGAAGACACAATAAGCAATTATTGATCAGGGAGACACCTTTTTATTACATTTTGGGAGTAACTGAATTATATGCTCTGATGTGTTTTAATTGTTTGCATTTTAATCGTTTGCCAGTTCACTGCAATGAAAACTGGTCATAAAAAGACAATCCCAGCTCTCCTTGGATGTGACCTTGTTTTGGAACCACTGTAATCAACCAGAATAGAAGACAGGAATTCTGCATGACTTTAAGACATTTAAGAATCCAAAAGAGGTTGTATAGATTATTTTTTTCACTACCTCTGGTGGCAAACAAATGATTAATGGAGAAAGTTATGTACCTGAGTTCACACTTTCCCTATAGTGTAAAAGCTACACTAGAGATGCCCTTCCCCTAAAGTACTCCTGGGAAGTTTATTTATATTGTTTATTTATATTGTTTATTTATTTTGAAAAGCATGATAGTAATTAAAACTCACCAAGTGGCAAACCATGGTTTTAGCACACATGTCAATTTAATGGGCACACACTGAATAAAGAAAACGAGATGAGGAAAAAGAGCAAAGGACAATTGAAAGGAGAAACAGGCACAGGAACAAGCTTCCTATTCAGCCTCCTGCAAGACCATATGGACTCCAGATGTGCTCAGCTTTTCTGCCACATACCTCTCTACCCTGGGGCCTGAGGATGACCTCTGCTCATACCACCCACTGAAGACTCAGTCTCCTGTTCTGAACCTTCATATTCTTGAATGGATCAAAGTCACTCACACACTTTTCTCACCCATAGCTCACCAGACAATATATTCGGAGACCTGTCCTATAACATCTGTCAAGTAGGCAACTACAGTTTTTCCAGCCTTCCTCAAAACAATGGAAAGCCTTCTACAATTACTTTTTTCTCACTTCTCTCTTGATATCTTTTCTTTCTCTCGTGCCTGTTTTGGAAAAATACTGTCCAAGCATAACATGAGATTCCCAATAACAATGTATCACTGGTTTATGTGACACTGCAGTATATTCCGTAGTGTTTTGTTTGCAATTTTTAATAACTTGTTTGCATTGTTAGCCACAGCTGCCAAAGCTCAGCTCTCTGGCAGGGTCCATCATCATGTTTACCACAGAGTCAACTGCTCAATAAAGATTTTGAATGCAAATTCACCTCACCCAAATGAATGAAATAGTAAAACACTCAGAAAACCTTTCCACGTATGTGTATTTCTATGGCTCCATTCACATTTCTACCAGTAAACCTAAATGCAAAAATATCTATGTTCTATTTTTCACCTCACCTACTTTACTGATCACTCCCTTCTCCTGTGCACAGAGATACACACTGGCTTTTTACAGCATGCTCAGAACAGCACTCTGTGAAAGAGTTAGTGCCTGTCTTCTGAGTGGTGTGGGAGGAGAGCCCACAAAACCCACTAGCCTACTTCTAGCGACTCACTGTGGAACATTTCTGAGAATTCAATCAATTTCATCAGCACCCTTGGAGGAAGTCTCTTAATAACCCCCAGCAGCTGCTCCGCTGAGGAGCACAAGCTGCACAAGTAATGCAAATTCCTTTACAATCACCATTGCAAACCCGTAAGGCACTGACTGCTGATGTACATCATGTCAGAAAAATAGAGAGTAACAAGGGTGAGTGAAGGGGCACAACGAAATGGCAGCACATGTGTCAGCACAACCAGCTGTTTCTTCTGCTTCTCAAGAACTGGGCATAAGTGCAGGAGTGGATGAAGAGGAAGTGCTACAGAAAAAACAGAGCTCCAAAAACCTCTTTCTGAGGAACAAGATGAGGTGATGAGGAAGGAGGCGAGACATCCCACAGACTCCCCTAAGAGTCTAGGGACAGACACGTTTGCAACAGAGAGCACTTACTGAGAGTTCCCTTCACATTTTACATATGAAATGGAATACAACAGAATAAAATTAAATTAAATTAAAATATAATGAACTAAACTAAAAGAAATTAAGTCCCTTATAATGACTACAGCCCCAACTCCGTGTGTTGAATTACACTGACCTCAAGTGCAGAAATCATATACTGATGTAAAATAGTAAATTTGGGTATAACACTGATAATCCCATGAATGCACTCAGTCACTGGTGGGAAAACCCAAAATCCTTGAATTTTCAGACACATTTAAAAATCAAATCATGTTGAATTTTCAGGGCATGAATAGGAGAAAAGCATGCAAATGTAATCTTTATCCCTGTTATCTTTCCTTTTAGTGGGATCAAATAGTACTAGCTTTCCTGATTAAGGTAATTCATCATTACAGAGGGTTGATGTGAATTTCTTCCCATCAACTTCCCATCCATTCCCAGAGTGCCTGATAATTAAGAAACACATGCAACAGTATTTTGCAATGCTCACCATCTCAAACAAAACAATATAGTTATTTATACTACTGAAAAGCCAGTTCTTATCTTCAATTGCTGATTAAAATCATTGTAATTCAGGATTACTTGTAACAGCAAACATCTCCTCTCTGATAAGTAAGATGCAATGTATTTTTGATTTTATTTAGTTTTATGTAGCTTACTTTCGATTCACAATCAGCCACTCACGGATGTAAGTCTGAACACAGTCTTTGACATGTGAGTCCAGTTCAACCCTGTGGAAAAAGCAATGTATTTTAGCACGTAAGTCATACTTTCAGGACAAACAAATTTATCTAAACATGCTAGTCAGATAAAGACCTCTCTATTAGTCCTCTCCTGTGTATTTATTTTACTGCTAAACTATGGTTTGAGGTTTAAAAATATCTTGTGTATTTCATGAATTCCCTGATGCAGGTTTTTGGTACCGTGATCATTAATTTACAAACACACATTTAACAGAGATAAGCACTTGCCACAGTATCTAATCATAAATATAAGAGTGCTGTTGCCATAAAATGTAGTAAAATTAAATAAATTATACAACATAACCAACCTTGTGCTTTTCAAAACTTGATAACGAATCTCAAGATACAGAGATATTTTTTTAGCCTCAGTTCCTGGACCCTTGCAAATACATAGTTTTTATGTATGTGCAATTTTCTCTTTCTGACAGAAACCAAGAAAAATCTAAAAAGGGACCGTAAGCTTTTAATCAGATAGCATAACAAGACTTTAAGTTCTAAGAATACGTTATAATTGAATTTTCTGTTTTTCAAATCTCATCTTTAATGTAGGGTATTGTCAGTGCTGCTTGACAGACTGGATACTATTTGGAATTGCAATTCTATCAGCCAGAGACAACGTCCATGAACTTCATGTCATGATGCTGTAGCACAATTCCCCTACCTCTACTCTTAAAATTTTTTATGACCTGCTCCAGAATAATTTGTAGCATTCTCCAGTCCAAGCGAGTAAAAGAGTAGGTAGAATACACATTCAATACAGGAACAGGTGAAAGGTATGATAATTTTTAGCACTTTTGACACGGAACTCTTAAGAGATTTGCAGCTGGTTACCGAGGCTGGGTAACAGCTGATCACGTTTGTGTGTGCACAGTGGGATGGAGCCTTGGCTGATGCCAGGCTGCCGAGTGCCCCTGCCTCTGGTGGTTCCTGCCTCTGGTTCAGGTGGGAGGTGTATTTGCTGGCAGGCAGCACGTTAACCCAGTTTGGTTGGTGGTACCTGTTTCCTGCTCTCGGTGCACACAGACATCAAAGACTGCATTGCCTGCAGGCCAATCCTTGGTGCACGCCCCTCCTGTGTTCTCATCTTCCCTAACACATCCTGGCACACTTGAGCAGGATTTTCCATGAAAACACTAATATCAATGATAGTAGCGTGAACAGTAAATTGCGAACTGCTGTGTAAAAAAATCTGGTGAAAGCATTTTGTTGGTATTGACTATTTGAGCTTTGCCAGACTCCTTAAGAAACTCTTCGTATCTTAGTGGTGCAAATCAGGCTTAAAACTCATTGTACAGCATGAGCCTATATGGTCTCCTACTGGAAAAACAAATAGATAACTGCTGTTTTAAACATCAGGCATGGTGGGAAGTAACCTTGGAAATAGGGAAGAAATGGTCATATTTTAGAGGTAGTATCAAAAGTTGAATAATTATTTCAGTATTTTTGTCCATGATTTAAATAAATGGGAACGTCAAACAAAAAACCCCATTCATTGTCTCCCACATCCATTCTCTCTCTCAAATCCACAGGAAACCAAGAATTCATTGTAAAGATTAGAACTTTTTCTATGAGTTTTCTAGGAGTAATTTCAAGTGAAAATCACCTTTTGTGCAAATATTAGAAAATCCCTTAGAAGCTGTGTGATGCAAAGAGTTCTCAGGTGATACAGCATGTCACCTCATCTCTACTGCCGCTGTTCTCCTGAACTTCTTGAGAGAAACACTGGGCCAAGAAGAAACTTGCAGACTGAAACCTTGCTTAGAGAGGGGTTCTCAGCTAATCTACAGTGGGCAAAAATCACACAAACTGTGTTTCCCACTTAGCCTCATTGCATTTGGTATGTTGGGCAGAAAACACTGGACAAATATTGCTGTTATAGAGGGCTCTAGTTTGAACAACTGGCTGGTAAAAATTAGAGCAGCCTGTAGCAACTTTTACAGGAACAGAGGAGGACACCCTGTGAGCTAGGACATCATAAACAAAGCCTATTTGTCTCTCCAGCACTGAGGTTCAGCACAGCACAGAACATAGCAGCCTGTGCTGTTCATTTCCTGGATACACTGGAAGGAGCCAGCCCCCCCATCCCAAACACAATGCATAGTTGGCCACCCCTGCACATGGAGCACTTTGGGGCTAACTGGTGCTGACTTCATGTTTATCTCACTGTTACTGCTTGCAAAACTCAACAGGCCTTTGGAGTTCTACTTAAAGGTACCATTTACAGTGAAACAGTCTTTGAAGAGTATTTTGTATACAATGCATAGCCTTTCTAATACCACATTGGACATCCATCTCCAAGGGATTTTCTCATTCTGAAAAATTCTTTTGCTCATAGCATGCCTGTTTTTCAAACCAGCTTAAATATTTGCAGGACCATAGAGCACCAGCGTCAATACATGCTACCTGTTTAATTTAAGCTGTTGAAAAAAGTTTAATTATTTCATCAACATCAGCCTAAAACCACAAGTGACTTCTACACTAGAAATTAACACTCACACCCTCCCAAAACCTTGTGAAGTATGAACTGTTTCCTCCCATTTAATCAAGACAGGTACTGAGAAAGAGATTCTTAGTTGTCTGATCAATGCCATGTAACACACAGTCGGCAAAAAACAAACAAACAAACAAACAAAAAAAACCAACCCCAAACCTCAGTACTGGGCTTGTTACATGATCAGAATCAATTTTCATCTCTGGCATCAGAGCTGCAGGAATTATTTTTCATACCATCTTCCTGCCCTTCTTTACTCTTCTTCCTGGTCTATGCCTACCTCACTTCTGGCCTACCAACAAGCTTAGGAAGTTGTGTAAATACTTGCTTAATTTTAAGTGTGCAAACAAGCCTAACAGAGTCAGTGGGAAAAGTTCAAACATTTGAAGTTCAGGAACTGTGTAATGGATGGGTGGCAGAGTAAGGTGTTTGGATCAACGTCTTCAAAACTATTTTTAAACATGCAGCATTTCAGAGGCACAGAAACTCTCCTTACCCATCCTCTGGGACAGAGGGTTGCAAAGTCCTGCATTCTTTGGGTGTAAAGACAACATCCAGATCATCTTCAGGAAAGTCTCCAAGTTCTTGTGCTAGATCTAAGTCCAAGTTGTTCATCTGCGTCATCAGGAAGCCTTCAAAATCTACTGGGTCTACTGCATCATAGAAGGAAGGCTAATGAGAAACAAAGAGGCTTTTATTTTAGCAACAGAAGGTTCTTCTTGATAGTGTAATTTAGACTTACTTATTTAACAGTTGTAATTGTTTTTTTATTGCACAACAGAATTTATTATACAACACAAAAAAATTTCTAAACTTCTAACGTAGAAACAAGAAAGGATATAAGGGAGGTGACCAAAATGGCAGTGATAGGCAGTGCCGAGGGACAGGAGATAGCAGACAAAACACACTAGGAAGAACAAGACCAAGTCTTGGAAGTTACTCCAAGTGATGGAGCTAAGGACCAACTATAAGCACTGTGGCTGCTGCCATCATGAAGATGCACTCATTTGAGGTGCTGTGCCTGAAAGACACTATTAGAAATGCTCTGTGCTTTTGACTGCAAACAAAGCTGAGGCCAATATATACTCAAAATCAGAAAAAATTACAATTTTTCATCTCTGAATGTTACTGGTTTGTCTATTATTGGGGTTCTTAATTTATCAGATTTGTCAAGGGTTTGTGCAGTCCTTTTGCAAACGATTACATGAACTACTAAAGCTAGTACTTAGGTATTCCCCATTTCTACAGCACATGGCATTGCACCTTGATAGACAGCTGTTGTATCTCATTACATTTAATTAGCCATTCTTAAACAGAAGGTCCAATCAGAACAAAGTTAAACAAGTACAAGCTCTATAGCTCATGCATGCTGTTTTTATCTGGTTTTTATCTGTTTAGTGTCAAAAACAGAGGCAGAAACTCTAGTTTGATTTGGTACCCAGAGATGTTCTACGTACAAATAAATGTGACTTCATGTATTAGAAGTGTATGTTATTCTATGTATAAATAAAACTGAAAATTATTTTACTTGCTATGTAGCAAAAAAAAAAACCCCAACAAAAAACCAACCAAACAACCCTGTATATCTTTAGGAAATGTCGTATGTGTCCAGTTGAGTACAGAGACTAGAATCTCTTCTCATTGATTTTCTTGACAAGTAAAAAGTAGATCTAAAAACTACAGCTTTAGAAAATCTATAGGGTTTTTTTTCTGTGAGTTCCAGAAAGGCTGATGACACCTCAGCACAGTAAGAGTGAAGAAAATTAGTTGCAGCATTAGAATAATAGCACAGGAATAACTTATTTACTGGGAGGAAGAATTCTAGCAAGAATCAGCTATCAAATCATCCTTGTCTGTAAAGAGTGAGGACTGCAAATCTCAGATACCTTTCACAAGGCTGTCTTCTGAAGCTGCCAGCAAAAAGCACCTCTGAGGTGCTGTTGATGTGTTGTGGGGGAAAGAAGGCACCCAATGTCCCTGGTATTAACACACCTTCATATTCAATGTTATCCTGCCTATTGTTTCATCCAATATGTTCTTAAGCTTATCCTTATACTCCAGTGTTCTGCACAGAAAAAATCTGCAGGTGAAAATCAGCAGGTCTTTCCTCATTAATACTGAGTCCTGCTCATGCACGGCTTTCGTGGAAGTCAACAGGAATTTCACTGGAGCATGAAGTGACAGCAGCACATACCACTGTTATATCTACAACATCAGGAATTTTAGCTCAGCAGGACAATGAGAAACTTCTCAGTTTAGGAAACATGCATAGAGGCTCAACAATGGCAAAGTAACTCTGAACTAAAATGGCTCACACTTAATATGCCACATCAGCCGCAGTAGATAAGAAGATGTGTTAAAAACGAATAAGGGTAAATACAAGCTTTGGAACCTTTTTAGTGTTCTGGAAATATAGGTGAGGAAGTTTCTCAGATAACAAAAATCCAAAAACATCTTGCAGAAAGTGATGCATATTTAGAAGAATCGTGCTGGAAACAGCTAGAAGAAGCAAACCAATTTAAACTTCTGAAAAAACCCCAGATGTGGTAAATACTCCTGCAAATACTGTAGTAGAGACCTTTGAACACAACCAAGTACCACCCCCTACTCCAGGTTCACCTTTTATAGGGAAACTATATTGGTCTTTACATAAATACAGTCTCTGAGCTCACTCCTCTGCCAGTACATTTAAGGCATCAACTGAAATTATCAAAAATGTCTTTGGTAAAAATCTTTCCCTTTCTTTGCTCTTTTTAGCCGAAGGGGAAACCTAACATTACCAGCAAGTCCAGCAAATTATGAGGCAGCCAGACAAAGAAATATACTCTGCTAGTTTTCAGTTTAAGCACTATCGCTGGTTTGCACATACTGTAGTGCTGAACATGCCAGATCAATAGTTACGAGCAAATAGTAAACCTTATTTACTACTTTTTTTTATTAATTATCAGCATAATATCCTTGAAGTTCACTTACTGTACTGCCAGTGGGTAAAACATTGCATTTTAGTATATAGATATGTAAATAGGTCTATATAGAGATTTGTAGATCTAAATATATTTAAAAATATAATAAATAATATATAATAAATATAAATATATATAACATATATTTAGATCTACTAAAGAAAGCAATTCACAGAAGATTAAAGTAAAACATAGCTTAAAGTATACAAAGGCATACTAAATATTTTCAGTTGCTGAAGATGTAATGTTTTGCACGCATAATTTTTGATTAAGCATTGCACTTCCTTTCAGAAATCACACTTTTCCATTCTGATAAGTCAAATCCATTGCGTTTCATTGTGTCCTCTTTTTCTAGTTCAAGAGTTAACAATAACCTTTAATCACTAGAAATATGCGCTTTTGACTACTGTAAATTAGACACAAATGTAAAAAAGATAGTGTAAAAAATAAATGCAGATGGAGGGAAATGGTCTCCATAAAAACTGGAGAAACTTTTCAAAGGAAACAGAGAAAATGGTTTAAGAAGCCAGCACTCCTTTTCACACGTCATAAAAATGTGCAAAACAATTTTCTACAGAAAATGCCACAAATCATTACCGCAAACATACCTTTTTAAGGATGATGAATTAGAGGCATGTAGATTGTGACAGCACACAAAATGGTATAGTACTTGAATTCTACCAAGTTTTTGGTAGAACAAGTGGTAGTCTGCGTGCAGAAGGGACCTGGCCTCGTCAGGCGGAGTAACCTCAAGGAAGAAGTTAAGACCGCAGGCGCTTCAGATTAAGGAAGTGAGTAGTGGCGGGAGGCCCTGACACAGGGAGCAATGGCTTGCATCTAGTGTTCTACACTTTTCACAATCACTGGTGCACAAAGACTCTTCCTGCTTCTACTTATCCGGTCTCACAAAAATAATTAAAAATTAAAAGGGTAGGGACAGGGAGAGTGCCAAAATCGTAGTCAGTTTCATTTATGGCATAGTATGTCTGTAGAATATTTATCCTCCTGAACAGCAATAAAAAGATCTGTCATTTTTTCCCTTTGTCATAAGGTCAGTGTCATATGATCTGACTTCTTTAGAGGGTGATTACATGTGGAGGGCTGAAGATGATTTGGAGACATGTAACAGTTGACTCAATTATATCTATGCCAATCGGGACATACTTCATTTCTCATTTAACATGCATATTCTACAGCACTGAAAAAGTCAGCATATTGTCCCTGCTGCTAACTCTGGAAACTGTGTATTAAGTTGAGCTTGTTGAGCCTCTACCTGTCTTTTTTTTCTCTTTATTCATTGATCTGTGCTGGTTTTGGCACAGATACAGTTGATTTTTTTTCATAGTAAATATTACGGGACTATGTTTTGTATTTGTACTCAAAACAGTGTTGATAATAAAGCAATGTTTTCATTATTGCTGAGCAGCGCTTACGAAGAGCCAAGGCCTTTTCTGTTCCTCACACCACCACACCAGCCAGGAGACTGGGGATGCACAAGAAGCTGGGAGAGGACATAGCCAGGATAGGTGACGCCAGCTGACCACAGGATATTTCAGACCATGTGGAGTCATGCTCAGTATATAAAACTGGGGGAAGAAGAAGGGACCACCACACAAAGCATTTACTTGAAGAAGTTGAATGTTTCCATCAGGGAAAGAATGTAATATATTCCAACACTTACTAATTAACTTTGACTCATAGTAATACGCAGAGGGACTGTCTATTCCAGGCTCCAAGAAACGTTCTCCTGCTTCTCAAAGGCATTATTTCCTCAGTTCACCAGAGAGTATTTTTTAACAGTTTCAGACAGAAGCCAGTGGAAAGCAAGACAGCTTAAGAAGATCACTTAATTTACCCTAAAACCATTAACTAATGTACATGCCAAACCTGTGCAAATTAGATAAACCCAGAACTTACCAGATGAAATGTAGAAAAGCCAGGGGTACTTAAGCTTCGTTGACAGGATTGTGCAAAGCCTGGTTGGAGAGTAAATTGCTTTCTTATTTCTGCAGAGGAGTGCCTTTAATTAAGCAGAGAAAAATCCTTATCATTACAATTATCCCCATACAAATTTCAAATGTCAGAGTTTAGCCAATTTAGTCTCCTGTCCCAGTGTTTAGAAAGGTATTTTGATAATGGTCTAGACTCCTCTCGGTTTGTAGTTGATGCAAATCTCATAAAATATTTGCAGTCCTATATAACTAAGATTCTGTCACTTTTCCAACAGATTTTCATCATTATATTGCAGCCCTCACAACTGGGAAAGGCTATGTGAGAAAGCACAACCTCAGCCTTAAGTGAAGTATGACTGCAACCTTCAAAGCAATACTTGAAGATTTACTTTCGCAAAGCAAAAATACAGGATAATAAAGCAGAGAAAGAAAACTGAACATCACATAAGCAAATATTTTAATTGATCAAGAGATAAAAACAAGACAGGACCACTCACTGAACAATGTAAACCCATAGTAGTTACACTACTAATGCAGTTTGCTGTGAAAATCCCAAGACAAACCAAAGAAGGAAATGAAAAATCTGCCTATACTGTATCAACTGAACATTTGAGGAAAAAACTTCTTAAGTGCTAATTAACTGATTTCTATGGGAGCAGAAAGAGCTCAGTACTGAATTATTCAGAAATCCCAGGGTGATAATAATGTATCCAGTCTGAAAATACAGCAGAGTAGCTTTGTCCTTTTTCATGGAAACTAATCAACTAATGCTTAATATGATTTAGAATAATCAGCTTAAGAATAATCAGCCATGAAATGGTAACAAAACGTCTACACTATATTTCACCGTAAGTTTTCAGGACAAGACTTTTAAAACAAGATTCCAAGCAGCTTCCAAGTAAAAATAATAGCCTGCAGCCCACCAGAGCAGTCAAATGGGAAACTGGACAATACAGAGGTAAGAAAACACTCCCTTCCATATAAGAGTATTTCAACTCCAGCAAGCATTAACAGGCATCTTAGAATTACTAAATGCCACAGGACAGTTTTGCCTGTTTGGTCTGCACCTTTTCTCCTCTGTGGCCGCTTCATTCCTATGACTACTGTACCTATTTTGTGACACTTACAACTGCTTAATAAACATGACAAAAACCTAAATTTCACTTAATAAATTTCTGCTCCTGTTAAGCAACAGGCACCTGACAGAAGATATTGAAAGTATTAGAGGTATTAGGCCTGATTTAGAAAATACAAAGCTGCATAAATGAGAGTAGTTGCTTTTAGGTCAAAAGGCCATGCCAGGTGTGAGTGTGACGCTGCTCCTATCTGATGGCAGCAGCAATCACAGATAGAAAAAAGCCAGAATTATAGAGAAAGTAAAGAGATCCATTTGGAAAAGAATTTTTTATTCATCAGTGGTATTCCAAGAATCAAAAATGAGATCTTTTAAAGGTTATTCAATGATTACATAAGTAAGAAGCCATGTAGGGAAAGTGATGAAGTCTTTGCATTCCTGAAACTATCATTGACCTATTTAACAAAGAAAGGCTGCTTGTATATCAGGGTTATTGTTACTCAATTTCCCACTGCAAATAATCTCTGATAATGAATGCATGTACAAAACTCAAATTATTCAAAATTATTATTTTACTGCAAACTGAGTCAGTTTCTACCCTGTGCAGAAGTATCTGTTACTGATGGAAATAGTAGACATAGCAGCAGATGTAAAACCTGTGTTGCAGTCTGTTGCAGAAGTTGCTGCTGTAAACAGTGATATAAGACATCTTTAAATTACATCCAATATGGGATCATCATATGCTTCAAAGAGGAAGTTGTACGAGTTTTCAATATGAAAGAGGAAGCACACATATGGATGAAGGGCCAAATTTGCTCTGGTAAAAGCCTGGGCAAACTCAGCTAATTGAGAGCAAGTACAGTTCTGAAGAGCACTGACATCAGTCCCAGTGTCTCACCAGTAGAAAGAACCTGCGAACTAAACCAGTTCAATGGATGACAAACCATGTAATTGTAATGGCGACTTTCAGACAAGAACAGTTCAGCTGACTGACTTCATGGTTTTGCTATGACTGAAGGAAGAAAGTACAGTAAGAATAACAGAAGACAGCAAAATTTGTTTGAACCAACTCAGAAATTATTGCCTAGATCTGCTAAAGGAAAGTCCCAACTGCTAAAAGACACTAAACCAAAAGCACAAGTTAACCACACCAACAGGGAGGAAAGGTGGGTGTAACAGTTAGAGATCAGCATGGAAACTTTTGAAAACTTGAGAACTAAGGTGGAAACAGAGGTCCTTCTAGACAGCTCTTTGATAATGCCAGAATAGCTGTTGTCTGTGACATGCCTTTTTGCTATTCTAACAGCTGCCTTGCGCACTGTTGGTGTACCTTCAGGAAAATGGTAGCTCATTTAGTGCATGTCATGTCTTAGCTTTCATGGAGGCTGCAGTCCATCCATGCCTGGCTATACTTTTACCCTCCTTGTCTGCACAACTGGCCTATCTGATTCTGAGGAGAGCTTTACAGTCATCCTTGGCTGCAACAATGGTCTATCTATAAGCTAAAAAAGAAGGAAAGAAGGCAAATGGTTAAGGATAAATGCAAAGCAGTCACTGAAAAATCTGAGAAAAAATTCTGTGGTTTCCATTCAGTTGAAGCAAGGGGACCATGCAATTGCACTTAACATTAAAATGTACATCACCTTAGACATGCCTGTTTATTAACAGTCTGATGACGAAGTGTATGGTGGGCAACTAGAAAATGTGGACTGCAGTAAATGCTGGTCCAAAAAGTTTGACAATTATTGGTATGTTATTGGCAATTATTAGGAGATGATGAACAGCCAATATGGATTTATCAAAGGGCAGTCATGTAAAACCAATCTAATGATTTTCTGTGGTACTTTAACTGGTTCAGTGAGGCTCTTGATACAGTCCCTCATGACATTTCTATAAGCAGAGAGAGTGGCTATATGGAATCATCACAACCGGTTCCAAAACAGCTCACAGCTGGTTAATAAAACATAGTGAAGGCACAGTCATCAATAGTTCAAAAGAAGATTGCAAGGAAATTTTACTACGAGAAGCAATTTCATTTTTCCTCAATCTAATTCCAGCCCATACTTTATTTTACAACATGGATGATGATATAGATAACATAGGACTAAAATCTGTGAATCACATCAACCTAGGAGGAATTGTGAGTATTTTAGAAACAGTCTGAAATCAGCACAGCTAGATCAAATAAAAATGAATGCAAACCTCTAAGCTTAGGAAGAAAAAAAAACAACAGCAGAAATACAAAAAGTGAAATTAACTGTCGAAAGAAATAGCCATGTCACAGAAGAGACACTGAGAGACTGTATGGGGACACTTACTGAAAGTACCACAAGTGAGGAGAAACTGACGCTATTTCTGTTAATATAAGCCAATGAGACATACTTGGGCTGATGTACACACTTATAACAACACAGAGTAAGATGCAATCAAATTTAAAAGGCTTCAAAAGATAGCAGTCAGAAGGCTAAACATTTTGGGAAGGATGACTCAGGAGGAAAGACCGAAAAAACAAGATGTGTCACAAAAAGGAAGACAGCATAGTCCTTGACTATGTAAAAGATAGAAATATGTAAAGAAAATGGTGAACAGTTCATGTCCCTAGAGGGAAGAAGCAATGTGCTTAAATTGAAGCAAGAAAGCTCTAGTAAGGTATTAGGAAGGAAGTTCCCACTGCAACAGCAGCAGGACACTAAAAGTGTCCTGAGGAAACTGGCTGGTGTTGTGGCCAAGCCATTCTCCATTATATTTGAAAAGTCAGGGTGGTCAGGTAAAATCCTGGTTGACTGAAAAAAGGAAAACGTTGCTCTCATTTTTAAAAAGGGGAGAAAGAAGGAACACAGAGGCAACTGCAGACTAGTGAACCTCACCACTGTGCCTGGGAAGATCATGGGGCAGATCCTCACAGAAGCAGTGTTAAGGCACATGCAAGAAAAGGAGATGATCCAAGGCAGCCAGCACAGGTTTACTAACGACAAATTGTGCCTGATCAGCCAGGTGGCCTTATATGATGGAGTGTCTGCAATGGTCAACAACAAAAGTCTTACTGCTGTCATACACCTAGGCTTCTGTGACACTATCCACATGACAGCTTATCTCCAGTTTGGAGAGGCATGGCTATGATGGATAGACTATTCAGTGAGTAAGGAATTTGCTGCATCTACACATCCAGAGAGTTGTGGTCAATGGCTCTTGTGGACCCTCCAGGTGGAGGCTGTTCCTCAGGGCTCTGTCTGGGGACTGGTCCTCTTCCGTATCTTCATCAATGACATCAACAGTGACATCAAGTGCACCCTTCAGCAGGTTTGCAGATGACACAAAGCTGAGCAGTGCAGTTGACACAACAGAAGAAAGGGATGCCACCCAGAGAGACCTGAACAAGCTTGAGAAGTGGGTCCATGAGAATCTCATGAGGTTCAACAAGTCCAAGCACAAAGGGCTGCCCCTGGGTCAGGGCAGTCCCAGATATGAGTACAGACCGGGAGAAGAACTCATTGGAAGCAGCCCTGTGGAGAAGAGCTGGGGAGTTCTCCTGGATGAAAAGCTGGACATGACTGAGCAGTGTGCGCTCACAGCATACAAAGTCAACTGCATCCTGGGCTGCATCCAAAGAACTGTGGCCAGTAGGTTGAGGGAGAGGGATCTCTGCTCTGCCCTTCTGCAACCTGCCTGGGGTACTGAGTCCAGGTGTGGGGTCCTCAGCACAAGGAAAACATGGACCTGTTGTATCAGGTCCAAAGGAGAGTCATGAAGATGATCAGAGGACTGCAGGTCCTCTCCTACAAACACAAGCTGAGAGACTTGGGGTTGTTCAGCCTGGAGAAGTCTCTGGGGAGACCTCATCACAGCCTTTTACTACCTTGATGGAACATGTCAAGAAAAGGGAGTGTGACTTTTTCTACAGGCAAATAGTGACAGGACAAAGGGGCAACAGTTGTAAGCTGACAGAGGAGAAATTTAGATAAGATGTTAGGAAGAAATTCTTTACACAGAAGGTGGTGGGTACTGAAACAGGTTGCCCAGAGGAGTTGTGGATGCCCCAACCTTGAAAGCGTTCAAGGATACACTGGATGGGGCTTTGAGCAACCTGGCCTAGTGAAAGGTGTCCCTGCCCATGAAGGGGAAGGTTGGATCTAGATGACCTAAATTTAAGGTACTTTCTGACCCAAACCATTCTGTAATTCAAAGCAGCCATCTGGTGACTGCATAGTGACAAGAGCCCATTGGCAATGTCCCTGAACTACCTGGAGAACAGCATCTGAGCAACTGCAACCCTTTCAAAGACCATCAATGGGACTCACCAGCATTAACAGCTCTATTGATCACTTATATTGACAGCTGTTCCTTTTCACTAGCTGAAAATAAAAAGGTGTGGATTTGGTGAAGACCTTTCCACAAAGGTCACTGCTGAATTCACAGTTTGTCAACATCACATGCATGTAGAAAGATAGTGTAAACCTGTAGAAAGATGGCAGATGAGAGAAAACTAAGGATTTTCTAGATTTTAGGTCTTTGGCTGAACCACAGAGCAAAATAACATAAATTGGAACTCATTGTTCCACTCTGTGATGTCTTGGCCCCTGAATGATGATGACATACTTCTCTGGTGCAATTCTTGAAAAAGCTGGAACTCACCAGACTTCCTGATCCACCCAGACAGGACTGGAGAGTAGCCAAATTAAAAAAACCAACCAAAACAAAACCCAGACCCCGAACTGGTGCTGCTCAATCTCAACTTCACCAGTGTCTGTCCCACAGGTAGACATAAACCTCCAGCAATTGCTAGCAAACAGGTGAGACAGAGTCTTAGTGTTTCACAAATACTCTCCAATGCAAAGCATACAGTTTGCATAATATATTAAAACAACAGTGTAACCAAAGTAACAGACGACACCTGGAGGTTCTTAAAATTAAATTCATCTTGTAGGTCAAATTCTGAAATGTTTCTCAGGGCAGAGCTCATTGAAGGATCCTGAGCTCGGAGATTTGGGTTATTAGTTGGGCCAAGATGAGGTATCAGAAAAGGAAGATAAAACAGCCATTTCTTTTCTCCTTCTAACATAGGTTAGATCTGTGGCTGAACACTGCTGGTTCTATAATTAAAATTATATGAATGCTTATAATGCATAAAGCAGGTTCTGCAGTTTCATTGTAAATTCTGCTCAACGACACAGATCTTTGAAATATGTAATTTAAAAGCAGGCACAATGGGTATTTTGTTAATAGGTATATAACATGAAAATTTAAACAGAGAACAACAACTTAAAAATGAAAGAGAACGAGAACAGCTTTAAAGATCACCTATTAACTGAAAATCAGAAACTTCATAATAAAAAACCTAATTTTAAGAGTATGTTTTACATGCCTACTGGATGAAGTTCTCCAAAGTTACTTACTATTAGAGGGGAGGAAGAAAGAGTAATCCTTAACAACCTTACAATGCCTTCCAGCAGATTGAATTTGTCTTCTGCAAGAGTTGCATATGCAATTAGACAGCAAGGAAAGATGAAAGTAAGTACATAAATAAAAAGAGAGTACAAGAACTATCCCCAAAGACAGAAACATTCACACTTAAAGGTACACAGATGGCAGACTCATTAAAAAAATACTAAAAACTTTTACTTAATAGGTAAAATATACAGTCTTGGTTACATCTGACACTGACAAAGAAAATTCACAAATTGCTCTTTTCTGAGCCTAAGATGAAACTTCTCTAGCTACAACTGAAAACAAGCAACTAAAAAGCTCTAGAAGAGAAAAATGTTAACAATTACCTACCACTCTCCTTCACTCCCACACACAAGCACAAAGTTTTGGGCAATGATCCAGATCGTGAACTAGCAAATATGGGAATCTCGCTTAGATCTCCTGTTCTTACTGCCAGTGGAACTGCCTGTTTTTCTTCTAAGTTTCTAATTAGCCCTTAACGCACCAGAGCTCCACTTTGTTAGTCACTGTTTACAGCAGTGGTCGATCTGAACTGCTGCCGTTTCCTTGTTGGCTCAGGTAGGCTGTACACCCTCTAGCACACGCCCACTTTGGGGTCTGCCACATTAAGACTCTGTATCAGCTAAAGCAATAAAGATCCTATGAAAGATGGTTGAAATTTAACAACAATTTTCTTACAAAGGATGGTGTGGGAACAAAGAAAAAAATCTAGAAGAGGAAATAGTTGACTTCATTATGCTGTCAGCTTTACAAAGTAAAATGGGCAAGAGCTCAATTTTTATTTTTTTCCCAGGTCATGTATGATATTTATTCAGTGAAGATTTTTCTCTGCTTTTCTGTTTTGCTGTTTCTCCTTCAGGAAGAGACATGAGCACCAATAAAAATTAATTTCCTAATCCTGGCCATGCAAAGAAACCAAAAACTTATGATTTGGTCCTGATGAACAATGCTTTTATACAGTTTTTAAGCAGTGTATGGATAATATGGAATACCTATGATATAACATTCGAGAAGACAACGTGTATGCATTGTTGACTGGTTGGCTCTTGCAATGAAAGTGGTTTTAGGTGTGAGATTTTATATGATAGTTTAGTGGTACCTCCTGGAAAGCAGAAAGTATAAATCAATTTCATCTGTCATCCTATTATAGACTTAGACTGGTCATGATAGTTTATACATGCCATAGAAAATCTGTAATTAATATCTCATTTGATGCTAATTAATTACGCTAACAGAAGACAAATGTGTGTGTAAACATCAGAATTATTTTGTTGTACCCGTTGCCTTAAAATATACCAGCACACAGCAATATATACCCAAAGTTTCATTCTGAATGGATTAACCTCAATTTATCTAAGGACAATTTTGTTTGGCTCATAACACTCTCTGCTTGAAGTACTAAAGCTCACATTAGTGCCTTACTATTTTCTTTCATCTGAGATGTCTGAAGAAATGCATTTTAACAAATGTGCCCCTGTAAGCCTCCAGGACACCATACAGGTCTATACTCCATCCATTGCAAAACACTGTAGTTAGGGCATAGTTTTTTTTTTTTTTTTTTTTTTTTTTGGTGCTAAACTGTTTAAAAGTTTTCCAAAAGTTACATTCTCTACAATAACAATGATAATGGCAATTTCAAAACCATTAATGATTGTATGTGCCATCCTCCCTTTAAACTGTGATTTGAAAGTAATAGAATAATGTTAGTTTACTCTTTTAGGTTTTTGTTTTGTCTGCACTGTTCCACCAATTCACAACAGTGATTATGAAATAAGTGCAAGGACTTAACATCCCAGCTCGTGTATTATCTGAGCATCCAAAAGGCTTCACCAAGAAAATGCTACTGTAATACTGATAATCTTGCAAAACCTGTAGCAAGTTTAATAGTTCTTCTGCTTTGTTCACTTTTTTACTAAGAAACAATTATTGATACTAAGTGGAAAAAGTCAGACACTAATAACATAATAATAATATTAAAATAAAGACCATGTACATTTTATTTGAGGGAAATTTTTCTTTTTGCTCCTATAAGGCAGGTTTTATTTTTTTTATCAAGGTCAAGGTTGGTATTTTTATCAACCAGCAAAAAATGTGGCTGTCAACTTCAAATAAATTCATAATATATTCACAAAAGGGTCTTTAATACTGAGTACATGAAAAGCCAGAGGAGGAGACAAGGCAAATGGGACAGAACTGGATAATATGTGTTAATATATTGGCCCCTCATTTCCTAAGAACACAGATTTGTGGAGCTTCACTGTGACTTTTCTGCTACGGAAAACATGAGAATTTTTTTTTTTTCAGTCACGTCTTAAAACAAAATTTTTTTCTTTAGAGCTAAGTTGAACTAGAAAAAGTAGGATCACATAGTAGGACAATAAGCCCGAAAAAAAATAGGCCCAATTTCAAGCACATGAGGAGGTCCTGCTATTTCTAGAACAGGGAATTTTGATTCAACTTCAGCAGGAGCCAAAGCAGTATCTAAGATATATTTGAAAGCTGGATCTTTCGCTCACGCTCTTAAAAATAAGAATGTTCACATAATTTGGCATATATTAAAAACTATTGTTAAAAATAATATATTTTTGTATCTTCTGGTTGTCCTTGCACGTACAAATTTCATTATTACATATTACACTCTCACAAACATATATGGATTATGCAAGACATTTTATATCGTAAATTACAAACTAAAATAGCTGGAAAATTTCAAGCTTGGAGAAATGTTACATTTTACTCAATGTTCTAAATATGAGGTCTTGATACTATTATCTTTGTAAGGCTCAGATCAAGTGACAACTGAAATAATATATGCTCTTATCCAGTTTACTTGACTTTAGGGAAAAATACTAATATTGAGTCCAGGTGTGCTGACTCTCTTATAAAAGATCTCCATTACTACCAAAGCTCAGAAAACTGTGATTCATCATGTGCAAGTATAATTCTACAAAACTCATGAGCAAAGGTATTAGGGACTTTTTGTATGAACTTGGCCCAAGAGCTGGTTAGGCCTGGGCCAATTTTCTGTAACTGCATTTCTGATGGCAAACACTTAGTATAATTGTGTTATCAGATAAGCACATTCACAGACTATATTTTTCCTACTGCTACAGACAACAGTAAAGTCTGGTATAGGTTTCTCAAATCAAATTTACAAAAAAGTCAAGTCAGAATAGAAAAAAGGACAACTATACAGACTTGTGCTCATGAACTGTAATTTTTAATGACCATAAAACCTGAAAATGGCAGAAGGTATAAAATACAACATTAAATATTGCTTTCTTGCTGGTTTTCACTTCGTCTTTGAAAATGAAAACTGTTTGGAACAATGAATACGAAATATTCATACACAGGACCTGGTGGACATAAACATGTTTCTTATTTGCATCTACATTTTCCTTTGGTAAGCTTAGCCTTTCCTTGACTATACAAAAAAAAGAGAATCTCATCATAAATTGCAGCCAAGGCTTCCCCATGCACATAGATGTCTGAAGTCTGGAGGGACATAAGATCTTAAAAAATTATTTTAAAATGCTTTTCCGAGCTTTTCTGCTCAGAGTTTGAAGTCTATTTCAAGCCCAGCAGCCATCTTCCAGAGAAAAAGCAAATATCCCATTACTCATGTAACAGAGATTATTACACCTGAGTTCAGCAATTGCACAGATATGTAAGTGCTGTATAATACTAGTCTTAACTGTAATAGAAGATAGATGGTTATATTTTAAACCCTTTTTGAGTATTCAGTCTGAGTTAGAGAGCTTCCTAGCTGTAAATAACATCTGTCTCAACTGTAACAACAGTATTCTGCTCGCATGACCAACTGTTCTCTAAAGACACGGTTTCTACAGCTGCCTACCAGCTGATAAAGTGTACACTTGTATTATGGGGCCTATCTTTCCTGCATTTGTAATTTTTCACAGAGATATGGTTGGGTGGCAACCTCCTATTTAAGTGGCTACTATCCCCTTGATTGTATGGCAGGCAGACCACTCCAGAAAGGGTAATCAATAACAACTAAAAGTAAGTCACTGTGAATAACCAAAGGCACCAGTACCCTCTGAAAAGTAGTTAAGAGGGCATTTTCTTGCTATTTCTTCTCTACTTCCTAAAAGTTAAAAATATTTTAGGCACAAAATGTTGCAATTTTTGCAGAGTATGCCAGAGGAAAGGGTTTTTACTCTTTGTGATGGACACTATGATGCCAAATGCAGTAAAAGCATCATACTGAATAACCTCACCTTTGAAAAATGAGGAGATACTTACAGGAATCTCTAACAAAAATATCAACTAATACCCTATGGCACAATCTAGACATATGATGTTGCTTTCTTCTTCAGCTTATTCCTGTAACTGATTTACAAGCCACTTCTGGTACAGGAGGAAGCAATATTCACACAGTTCCCTGTCAGAATTAGACACATCTTAAGGGCATGCACACAGCTTTGGACAGACAAACATGACTTTGCACATTGTTTGCTTTCCTTTTTATTATTTTTGCGCTTGAATAAAACATGATGGCTTGAAATCCAAGCCTAGTCCATAACAAAAGCTGTAGCAGTGTTTCTCCTTTCATGCAGTTGTCTGTCTTTGGCCTCCAGATACATTCTAGCTCATATGGTCTACAGCACAGCTTACTCCCAGATACCATTCAACAGGCTGTGTAAATGCAGACAGGCTTTGATATAGCTGATCTTAAATGCAGTAATTACCAATGCCAGAATGTGAGATGCAAATCAGCTGATATTGGTTTGAATTATACATAGTGACCAGCCAAAGAGTATACTGCCTAAGTTTGTCGTTTTCTCAAATGTGGTTGTAAAACTTTTTAGAAGTACTGCACTGACATAGATTTAATCCAAATTTGACTGCTCACTGGAAACACCTTAGCAAAGGCAAATGAATTATCTTTAGCATAGACAAAAAGATAACTTCTCAGGGATTAGGAAGTTATCTCTATCAATTTAGAGCTATTTACAATAGACTGGATCCATCCCTATCCTTTAATATTCTTGACTTTGTGGTAGATTTAGAAGGTCACTATTCTTGCAGTTTACATCTCTCCCTTAGAGTGGAGGAGTACCTGTAAAAATGTCCCAGAAGATGAGACACAGGACAACGTACCTAGGGAAAGAGCCATCTGAGGATTTTAAAAGCTACTTAGTCATTCACATGCTGTGAGCACTTGTAATTGATACAGCAGGAATGAAACCTTCTTATCTTTTCTGCTCCCTCAAACTGCTTTCATTTCAAACAGTGGGCAGGTGCGAAGTAAAACATCTATGTGCAGAAGCTGCCGTGGGGACTGGTCTTCATGAGTAGCATATGAAGTTGCAGAGCACCCTGTCTTCTCTCTCTTCTCTTCACCTGCATTAGAGCCATGTACAGTCCATTCCTTATGCTGAATACAAATCCAGAAGACACCAAGACAATGATGCTACAACAAGCTAGGAGATAACAGCTTGGAGTAAAGAGATGGGGTTCTTCATCTGTCTAAAGTAATAATGCCTAAAGCTGTGAAGTATGAGCTGGATGAGCAGACAGTGAGTTGGACTGAAAACTTCCTGAACAGTTGGTGATGATCAGTGGAAAGAAGTCTAGCTGGAGGCTATGAAGCAGCAGTAAAACTCAGGGGTCAATACTGGATCCAATCCTGATTAACATCTTTGTTAATGATCTGGATGACAGTGCAGAGTGTACCCTCAGCAAGTTTACTGATGACACAGATGTGGGAGGAGAGTGAAGCATGACCCTCTTGATGCACCAGAGGATCATGATGCCATTCAGAGAGAACTCAATGGGCTAGAGAAATGGACTGATGGAAACCTTTTGAAATTCAACAGGTGCAAAGCCTTGCACCAGGACCATCACCATGCACCTATATATGCTGGAAGGCACTTACCTGGAAAACAGCTCTGCAGGAAAGCATCAGAGGTCCTAGAGTGTGGAGATCTGTTAATCCATTGCTTTTCCTATTTCACATGTTCCCTCTGTTCCCTGCCCTAGCCCTGGACACTCCCTCGGTTTCTCCCTATTTGCTCCTGTATCCCAACCCCGCCCAGGGACCACCCCTGACAAAAGCACCCCTCACCCAGACCTCCTTGTGTCTCTACCTCTGATCATCGTGGGGGAAAGATGGGATTAAAGCCATCTCAAACGCTCAGGAGAGACTCTTCTCTACCTTCTTTACCACCACTGCCTTGTAACACTGCTGGCTGCCAGAGCCAGATCATGGGGCTGTCTGAAATGGACTCTGGGATGAGACTGCTCGCATGGCCTAGGAAACCCTCGCTGAGCTCTCAGGCAGCAGCAGCCTGCTAGGCAGAGTCCAGCGGTTACAACACTAGGGGACCATGACTGCATTGGTACCAGGAGACTATGACTTCCGCAAAGTTGAACATGAGCCAGCAATATGCCCTGGTTGCAAAAAAGCCGGATGTTATGCCAGGGTACACTGGGCAGAGTATTGCCATCAGGCTGAAGGAGATGATCCTTGCCATCCACTCAATGGTGGTGAGACATGCCTAAGTTCTGTGTCCAAGTCTGGGTTCCTCAGTCCAAGAGAGACATGGACATACTGGAGAGAGACCAGCCAAGGGTGACTAAGGTGATGAAGGGACCAGAGCATCTCTCCAGTAGGGAAAGACTGAGACAGCTGGGACTGTTCAGCCTGGAGAAGGGAAGGCTTGGGGGGATCTTATCAATTTATACAAATTTCTAAAAGGATAAAGAAGATAGAGCCAGGCTTTTCTCAGTGATGTACAGTGACAGCACTAGAGGCAATGGGCCTGCCCTGAAATTTGGGAGATTGCATGTCAAACATTTTTTTTCCTATGAGGGTGACTGAGCCCTAGCACAGATTGCCCAAAGAACTTGTGGAGTCTGCCTCCTTGGAGGCCTTCAAAATCTAACTGGATGTGATCATAGGTACCTAGCTCTAAATAGCCCTGCTTGAGCAGAAAGGCCGAACAAGATAACTTCCAGTGGTTCTTTCCAACCTCAACTATTGTGTAATTCTGTGAAAGAATTGAGCAGATACTTTGCTCAGTTTATAATCTATCCCTTTAAACCAGAAATGGGAGATAAATGCTGTGGGCAATTGTAAAGAAACACATGTTGTAGTCAGCTGAAAAAATTGAACGAAAGATGAAAAAAATATAGTGATATTCCTGTATACTCCAGTATTTCTTTCCTATATCCAGATTAAACATTTTGCAAACAAAACAAATAGTGATATTCCTGTATACTCCAGTATTTCTTTCCTATATCCAGATTAAACATTTTGCAAACAAAACCAGTATCCAGGAACAATGCTAGTCAGCCTTACCTCAGTGCTTGGTAATATCACGCAACAGATTCTCCTGAAAGCTATATTGAAGCACATGGAATACAGATAGGTGATTAAAGACAGCCAACATGACTTCACCTAGGGCAGATTGTGCTGGACTCATCTAGTGGCCTTCTACAATGGAGTGACTGCATCAGTGGACATGGGAAGAGCAACTGGTGTTACCCACCTAAATTTCTGTATGGTACCCCACAACTTTCTTATGTCTAATTTGGAGAGACACATATTTAATGGATGGAGTCTTAGCTGGAGGAGGAACTAGCTTGATAGCTTCACTGCTTGATCTGCAGTGAATGCGCAATGCCCAGCATGGAAGTAAGTACTGAGTGCTTTTTCTCAAGGGCAAGTAGAGGGAGCACTACTACTTAATAGCTTCATTAATGACATGCGTGGTGGGGGACTGGATGCACCATCAAGCTGAGTGCTTCAGTTGATTCACTTGATGGAAGGGATCTGTCCAGAGGGAAGGGACCCTGACAGACTTGAGAACTGGGCTCATATGAACCTGATGGAGTTCAACAAGGCCAAGCACAAGGCATTGAACGTGTTCAGGGCAACCCCCAAGAGCCGTACAGATGGAGAGATGAATGAATTGAGAGCAGTTGTTCAGAGAAGGAATTGAGGGTAATGATGAATGCAAAGTTGGACATGACCCAGCAATGTGTGCTAAGGCCCAGAAAGTCAAATGTGTCCTGGGCTGCATCCAAAGCAGCGTGGGCAGCAGGGCGAGGAAGGGGATTCTGCCCCTCTGCTCTGCTCTGCTGAGACACCACCTGAAGTGCTGCATCCAGCTCTGGGGTCCCAGCACGGGAAGGAAATAGACCCCTTGGAGTGAGTCCAGAGGAGAGCTGAAGTATCTCTCCTGCGAAGATGGGCTGAGAGTTGGATTTGTTCAGCCTGGAGAAGAGAAGGCTCTGGGAAGACCCAATAGCAGCCTTCCAGTACCTAAAGGGGACTTGCAGCAACTAAGGGGAGGGGCTCTTTACAGGAGCCTATAGTGACACAACAAGGGAGAAAGACTTTAAAGTGAAAGAGGATAGGTTTAGATTAGCTACTAAGAAGAAATTCTTCACTGTGAAGGTGGTAACACATTGGAACAGGTTGCCCAGAGAAGCTGTGGATGCCCCATCACTGGAAATGTTCAAGGCCAGGTTTGTTGGGGCTCTGAAAAACCTGATTTGGTGAAAGATGTCTGTGCCAGTAACAGGGAGTTTGGAACTACATCATCATTGAAGGTCCCTTCCAATGCAAACCTTTTTAGAGATCTAATATGAAAACCTGATCTTTATATCCTGTACACATGAACTCCATGTAATTGTCCCAAGGATTTAAAAGAATAATCTCATTTATTTTTGTGGAAGTCTTAGAAAAATGCCCATTTACTATAAACTGTTACTAACATTGCTATACCTAACATATGAAATACATACATCTTACTTTTTAAACTGTCACATTTCATATTCTGTGTACCAAATACAAAACCACTACCATTTCACACATGTATGCAGGAATACACTAGATTTTTATATTTACTACAGAAACCTATTTTACATACATAAGACTGAGGTCCTCTCTGCAGCTTATTTTATATATTCAGAGTTTGTGAAAAGAAAAAAATAATGAAAATAAATAGCTGGGTGTATACAATGGAGTCTGGTCAATGCTTTAAAGTAATTAACATCTTATTATATCCATATAACTAGGGCTTTATTGAAATTCAATCCAAAGATGACAGCCTCAGGCCCATAAAGGGGTTGCATTGAACAGAAATCTATTATCATAGTATATAGGAAATTATCTGTTCTGCCACTAAGATAATTTTTGCACTGTACTTGACTCTTCCACAACACCCTTTGTCATTTAGGGTAAATTCTTATGGGTCTTCAGACCTGAAACTCTGTACAATATAAGATTTAAGCTGACCTTTTCCTTTAAGGTAAAAATAATTTAAGTGTATTTTCATCATTAATGTAAAATGGAACTCCTGGTACAATTTGAGAATTTTGTATGAGTGTGACTTTTAATGTAAGCTTTTAAAAATTTGAAATCTTTAGCTAAATTATTCCTTTAATATTGGTAGTGTGGGTTTGTTGTTCTTTTTAATATGTCTATGCATGTAAACTCATCCTTAAGCACATCTTAAAATTAGAACAGGAAAAGCTAACTTTGTTTCACAACTGGGAAATTTCAGGGACAAGGAAATGAAATTACAAAAATGAATGTTGAAAATTTCTTATGTAATACTTGTGAAATTCAGACAACAGTTGTCTGTAGAGGCAGTTGAGGAGTATGCCTATTGGGAGGGTTTCTAATTGCAAGAGTCACATGACTGAAAGTTAAGTGATATGTTATGGACCTGTATTGCTGTTCTTGATAACCTTCTGTTTTGTAATTTGTGTGTTGAAATGTTTTGAATGTATACCATTGGTGACCAGGGCCCCAGGTAGGTGCTTAAAGCACAATTTTCTTCACTTGAAGGCAAAACAAGTAACTACTACTGCAAGACCTATGTGAAAGATAAGTCAGTAAATTGCACTAGCTAAACAAAAAAAAATAATAATAGAAAATCTCTTCTGTGTTTATTCTAACACTGAGACAAACTGACTAAAATTCAGCTTTTCTGGTCTCTGAAACATACACTGTTCAGCTGGTACATATTAGAGCCCACATTTCTAGCAATGGTGAGTTGTTTTTTCCTCAGTGGTTTACAAAATTATTTTTCAATTTACTTGATTCCTGGGTATAAATACCGTGATTAGAAAGTAGACACACTTAAATTGCACAATCCAGATATCTTCTAATTACTATCTCGAATTAAACTCAGCAAGGATGATATGGCTTTCTGTGTCCCATGCTGACTTCCAGCTGCCTAACTTGAGGGACACTAAAATTTTTTTCCTTCACTTTTACATATTAAATGAACATTATTATTCATAAAACCTATCCTATTAAAACAGAAGGAACTACTCACATACATGCATTAAAAACATATGTGCAAGTCTTTGCAGGATTAAAAAAGGCAGGAAGCAACAGGTTGGGGCAACAGACACCAGATGAGTGGAAGGAAGAATTAAGTGATAGGAAAACATGGTTACGTGGGCAGGTTGCATACAAGAGTTTCAAGGCATTTGAAGGCCTGCTTTTAAAGTTTGACCTAGCTCTAAACAATGTGTTGCTTGTCATGTTCCTGAAACATCTGCAACTCCAGTGCCCATGAACTCACACTAAATTTAAATCAAAATGAGACCACTAACACATTTTGTATCATGTTATAGCTAATTTTTAACAGAACAGAGTTCATAGGGTTGGTCAGATATCTATCATGGCTCACCAAACACACCAGGGTACACCTTATGTTAGTAGCAGGGAGGTGGCTGATGCTTAGGCAGAACAGAGCCTAAAATTCTGGTGGTCCTCATAAAAACAGTATATAGTTTACATAAATCACTGGCAGGAGAAAGAGTGAGAAAAAAAGTGCAGCGTTTTGCATGCAAATTTGTAGTGAATGCAATGTAACTATAGAGGCAATGTACTAACTCCTGTAAATGATGCCTTGTTAGTAATGTCCAACTTTCACTACAAGTTGCAATTTGAAGAAGTCATGAACTCTAAAGAGAAAGAAACAAAATTTTACAGCTGTAAATCAGCCTTTTGTGTACAGTCAAGAAAGCTAACACACTGACCTATTATTCCTCTGATTTTGAAAATTACTTAAAAAAAATCCAAACACCACATAAAAAATGCTTCATGCAAATATCTACCACTCTTCTGTCAGCAGAACAAACTGCATTGGAATCATGTAAAAATGTCCTGCTCCTTTTGAAGAAAGGGAAAGAAAATACCCTTCTAGAAAGTATCTACTGTACTGATAAAAGAGAATAAAGTGTAAGTGTAAAAGAGAATATCCATGCTCACAAAATAAAAAGGCAAACTGTTAAATCAGAATCATATTCAGAATATGTTTATAATACATTTCAACATTTAACTTGCTATGAAAAATACCGAATATCTCACTATTGATTCAAAAGAAAAAGAAATGAAAAAAAATTATAACAGTAATTTAATTTCACAACAGTTCTTACTAGCAAAACTTTTGTGAACCTTTGTGAAATGAAGCTGAACTAATTGTTATGAGTCCACCACTTTGTAAGGCTTTAGTCATAGAGATGAACAGTGACCATCACCACAGCTAGGGAAAGCTGCCAAAAAGCTGACCCTAAAAATAGGAAGTAAGAAAATAACTCAAACCCTGTAAATATCAGCTAGTTATGATTTCTGTTCAAGCAAGTCTCCAAATGATCAGGAATTGTGGTACGATCCTCTCATGAGCTGCTCATCTGATGGCCTCCAAATACAGTGTCTCACTCTTGTGAATATTCCACCATAAACTTAAAATAAATTCCCAAAGGATACAGAAAGGTACACACTTATGCATATTCTGCCATGAGAAAGGCACATCACAGAGGAGCTAATTTTATCCTCCCTGACTGCAAACCCCATGTCTTCCAACAAATTGCTGAGGAGGTGGAGTTTCTCTGCATACTTTTCTCTCTGACACAGAGACTTATCCTCAGTTTATATTGCCATTATCCTATTTGTTCTTTTATGTGTCAGCAAACTCGGGTACCTGGTACTTAGATCAACACCCTGGAAACACAGTTTTTGTCTCAGATGACAAGACTCTTGAAAAGGAGGCCTGTTTTTTCCTTTAACCTAACAATATGAAAATAATTGTCTTGGTTTCTTACTGTCACCACAGAGCACAGTCCAACTAAGAGTCAGCACTTCCCTGGGAAAAGACACCAAAGTCTATCAGACAGCAAGTTTAGTCTCAAGAGTATGGTGTTCCAACAGCTGAACTCTAATTTATTTGGTTCAGGGAGGGAATGTGGGAGGTAGAGATATTTTCAGTCATCGGGGGATTTTTCCTTTTCATAGATGAAAGAATGAAAAAAAAAAAAAAAATCCCAGGGATGTATGTCATTGCAGTATTGATGCCCTACATAAACTCATCATTTCCCAGGAGTGCTAATTTAGAGGGATCACCTAATTTTGCCACTTCTTGTGAAGGGGAACCCCAATCTCCTGCCCCGTCGACACTGAGCAGACCCTCCAAAGAATTCGGGACTTCTTCGGACAGAACAGATGGGGAACAAATTCCTGGGGTGAGACTGGACGTCACCTCCTTGCCAGAGGACACGGACCCACAGCCGGTTTCGTCGGAGTACGCTTCATCAGGGCAAACCTTACAGCAGAAGTGCAGCCCGGGTCTGCAACTCCCGCAGGCGCAGCGGGCGGCGGGGAGCGATGCCCGTCGCAGGCTGGCTACCCGGCTATCGGGAGCTCTCAGATGGCTCTCCGCCCCGGGGGTCTCCAGGGGAGGAGCCGTCCCGCCCTGCTCCCGCCGCCCGCGCGCTTCCCTTGGCCGGGATAAGACTGGCGAGGGATAGTTGCCGGGTACGAGGAAAGGTGCTTACCTGTTGATTTTCAGGGCGAACGCCCTCCTGTCTGCGGCAGGTAACGTCGCCATACGGGCGAGCAGCCGCGGGTGGCGGCTGCCGAGGACCGAGGCTGGCTGTACGCACGAAGGGCGGCTTTATTTCATTTATTTATTTTTCTTAATTGCATGCTCCGGGCTAAAAACCCGACGATCCACTGACAGCTCTGGGTGGCAACTTCCGCATTTCACCTTCCTCACCGAAATTGGCCGGAGTGGGAGGGATCTGTCCTAGTGCACAGCAGGCTGCTCGCCCTGCCGCGTCTGCCCCACCACCAGCAGCGCCCAGCCCAGCGTCCCGGGGGCTTCCGCCGGCTGTACGCCTCGGCCGGGGCGCCCACGGGCACTGGGAGACAGCAGGAACTTCCCCTCCCTCTTGTACAGAGGCGAACCCCGAGCCCGTGGGCATTTTGGAGGAAAGCAGCGGGCGACGCAAGCGCTTAGGCACGCACAGGAAGGGAAGGCACCGTGTCCATCTGAACGCGCACAGTTGCGGGAATCTCTGCGCATCCCTCACGACCTTTTTCTTTTGGAAACCGCAGTGCGAGTGTCAGACACCTCCCCCTCCGCCCCACCACACCCCCCACACGTACACACACCCGCCGGGGGTCGAGCGCTGCTCTGCGGGGGCGGGCGAGGAAGTAGCGGGTACCGCTGCGGACCGCTGGCCACCGCCGTAGCCGGACCGGCCCCGGGTGCCGAGGATCCAGCCCGTCCTGCCAGGCAGGATCAGGCGGGGCAGGCCTGAGTAGGGCTGCTCGGAGCAGGGCAGAACCGCGCCCGCTGCCTTCAGGCATCAGAGATAGCCAGGGGCCTTCCTTCGGCCCCACTGGAGCAGGGATGGAGCTGTTCTGGCACGGAGGGACAGCAAGTTGTAAGAGGTAAGTACATGTCAGCTCTTTACCTGGCACAGTATTTTGCCAGTACACATGTGCACTCAGGATCTATGTTTCCCATACACCTAAACTGTATGTGTAAGAAAAACTCACAGGTACCAACACCAGATACCAGCTCAGCTTGGCACAAAGCAGGCCTCACTGGTGTTCTATTTACCAGCACTTACAGGTCAGCTTTTAGAAAAGGCCATTTTTATTAAGTATCTCGTGGTTGTGTTACAAAATTATGTTGCCTGATGGATATTTTTCTTTCTGCCTTGATGCAGTTTTCATGGCTTCTGCGGATAAGAACTCAGCCTTCATTTGAAAGGGGAAACAAAAGCCAAACATGGTTTCTACAGATGAATTCTGAGGTAGTAGAGGCAATTCAGTTTTAGGTTGTCTTGTTTTTATTAAATCTGTGCTTTGATGGCAACAACATTAGGATTCACCTACTGGAAGGCAGTCATAGCCTATCTCTCCATTCCCAGTAAGCTGGAGGGAATCTAGAGGAAAACAGTGGGATATGAGGCAAGGAACAGAAGACTGTCAAACACTGAAGGCCTAAAATTTTCTACTAACAATTACCTTTTTCTTTGTAGGATTCACCATTCTTCAGAGTACTGTTAAGTATGTGTGGTCTCAAATATGAATGTTAACCTCTAGGTTAACCTCTGGCTAAGGGCCCCTAGGGAAATGTAGAGATGCTGAAGAGGTTTAAGAAAAAGGAAACAGGGGTAAACAAAAAGTCAAAAATTGAAACAAATATGGGTATCTTTTTGGAAAAAAACCCACAAGGATCTACAGCAGAACAAGACCTGAAATAGTTCAAAGAAACTCACGAAAGAAAATACTAAAACTACTATTAATAGGATTGTTACCTAACAAATATTTGCTTTGGGAGAATAAATTGGACACTTTATTGCATGGAACTTAACTGCCACACCCATCCTGTCTTTACGTCACCAAGATAAAGCTAAGGCCACTTACCTACAGGTAACTTGAACTTAAATATCACTTAGTTACAAATCACTGATATGTAGCTGTGGTCTGACATGTATTGGTGACAAGAAAAACTTTCGAATGCCACAGATACTGGCTCTGGCAAGACACTACCTCACTGAAGCTACAAAAAAAGAGTCCAGGCTTCATTTTAGTAGCTCATGTGACATGAAATAGGACCTTCTTTGATTGCTAAGTCTTGCTATAGAAATAGAGCTAGCAGAAATGCAGATAACATACCAATGTGCACAAATACATCCATTTATTAATGATACAATTGTTTATTTTGCAGCTTCATACATTCTTGGTAAGCATGGACAAAACGATTGCTCAGAAATATTTTGCCACATGCAGGAAAAAAATGCCTGAGGAGAAACACAAAAGTAAAGTTTCCAAAACTTTATAGTTTTGGCTAGTATGTATATATATATATATATATATATATATATATATATATATATACACTGAGAGAGAGGGTACTGTCATGGTTTAACCCCAGCTGGCAACTATGTCTCACACTCTGAGCCAGTGGGATGGGGAAGAGAGAACTGGAAGGATAAAAGTGAGAAAACTTGTGGGTCAAGCCAAAGACAGTTTAATAGGGAAAACAAAGGCTGCGCACATAAGCAAAGCAAACCAAAGAATTCAGTCACTGCTTCCCATGGGCAGGTGGGTTGTTCAGCCATCCCCAGGAAAGCAGAGCTCCAGCATGCGTAATGTGACTCGGGAAGACAAATATCATCAATCATAAGGCCCCCTTCTTTCTTCTTTCCCCCAGCTTTCTATGCTGAGCATGATGCCATATGATCTGGGATGCCCCTGTGGTCAGTTGGGGTCAGCTCTCCTGGCTGTGTGCCCTCACAACTCTATGTGCACCCCCAGCCTCCTCACTGGTGGTTTGGGATGAGAAGCAGAAAAAGCCTTGATGCTATGCAAGTGCAGCTCAGCAATAACAAGAACATCCCTGTGTTATCAACACTTTTTCCAGCACAAATCCAAAACACAGCACCATACCAAGTGCCATGAAGAAAATTTATTCTACCAAAACCCAGCCAAACCAGCCAAAACCAGCACATATATTCAGCAGATATAGAACAAACACTTAGATAATTTTAAGTTCTCATCTTTTTGGATGAACTGAATTATCAGAAGCCTACTTTGGCATATGAGCAGCAAAACTCATCAAATACTCCTTTTAATCTATTATGTCAGCAGTTACATTACCTTTTTTGAAGGGGGAAAAAAAATAAGAAAAAAGTATGGACTTTTATCAAGAAAGTTTACATGGTTTTAACTTGGAGAACTACCAGATGAGAAGTTGGTGATTTTTTTAAACTATCTTATCCAATTCAATATTGTCAGAATGAGTGCTCCAGTTTTTTGCTACACCAACACTATTGTTTGAATTCCTGCAACAAACCAACCTACTAAATACAAGGTAGTGAAATCTAAATGCTCCTTTCTAACAAGAAGTAGAACAAGATCTTTCCAGTCAGGGGATTAAAAAAATTATATGAAACCAGGTTCCAGTCAAGGCATCAAAAAGTCAAAATTAAAGAAAACAATGCAATTCAGAACAGACCGTGGTTTTCCAGACCTTGCTTGCTTGGATGTCAGTAGCTGGTATTAGGTGTTCTACAAGATACAGTGGAAACCATGCTGACATTCCCCATTTCCTTATCCCCATCCTTCTGTCACACATACACACATCCCAAATGGTAGTCCTAATCATTGCTTCACCACCTCAGCCCTAGAATCAGTTATAAGCTATGCTCCCCTCTAATTTCTCTTGGGCTTCAAATGCTCTCACCCTACTTTGGTCTTCCTCCTGCACCTGACTGGGAGCTGTTGGGTCCATGGCCGGTTGCATGCTGTACCTGGGCAGGCTGAGGAGCTGCAGGCCCAGCCACAGAGAACAGCTGAGTGGTGGTAACGACAGCACAGGTTCTGTATGGGTGCCTGGGCAGAACGGATACTGCTGCATACTGTTTTGAAGGAGTTTTCAGGCTGGGATTAAAGAAACTCTGGAAGAAATAATGATTGGCATGTCTACACATCACCTACGAAGGATGGGTTTTTTTTTTAAGGCACACATTTCCAAACATCTTTTTTGTTCTTCACTGGCAGTGGTATCCCTGCAAGGAATGCTACTGCATGGTAGAGTATCAAGGCACCATAAACATTGTTAAAACACAACTTCATGTCCCACCACAGTCATGGTCTGTATCCCAACAAAGCCCTGCTTAAGTGTCACCTGCTTATTTGTAGAGGATGTACCTTTGCTGATCGACCAGCAATTGAGTTATGTCCATGGGAGTTTTCTGAGTATCTTTTATAACATTAAGTTTGCATCCTTGGCAAAAAACACCAGTGGTATGTAACTTCAGCAATGAATAAATGTGATTTGATTACCCCATAAGAATATCTGGAGGTTCACACCAAGACTGTGATGATCTCAGTTTGCAATTCGTGCCAGGAGCACCCAGTGCCTGTTAATATTTACTCATATTCCACCTTCCTACCACATCACTGACTAGAAGAGTGTAATGTAGCCAGCGCAGCTAGATACTCCTTCCTTAAAGGAAGCTGACATGCCATCAAGTTCAGTGCTTTTGCTGGCACAGATCTCAACTGTATCCAGCAAAATCTAAGTGATGTAGTCAAAACTGTTTCTAAACAAAAAATGTTACATGCAACTTAGTAGGCTAAATCTCAGAAAAAATAAATGTAATTTTTTATTCCTATTAATGTTTTAAATAGATTGGCAATGAAATACTGAACTCCCTTAAAAAAATAAATTTAAAGAAGTCACTCCTAGGTCTGAGTTTCATTTTTGTGTTTGTGAAACAGAAGAAAGGGAACTTAGATCACTCTGCAGCCTTTATTTTTTTTTTTTAATAGAACACTTGAGTCTAAAGAAGAAAAACAGTCTATGTGAAAGCATATCTTCTTTCTCCACTTGTCTGTGCAAATTCTTCTGGAGGAACACAAATGCTACTGGCCAGATTCACGTCAGAGTTTCTCAAGCAGAAATGTTTCTTTGTTCACCTTCACAGTGAACAAAACTCTAGCAGAGACAACACTCACAAAATTTTCCCTTACTGATATCATCTTCTTACATACAATGAGGCAACTTGCTAGATGAGGTCTGACATTTAAATCCTGACAGTAAACCATACCTTTTTTCTAATGTTCTTAGTTTCAGTAAGTTTCACCTTATAACAGCATATTGAGAACATAAGCCATAAAAAGTAGCAGTGTTAAAAAGCAGGTGCATTGGCTGAAGTAAGATCTTCCTTCTCTTAAATGACACATGAATAATCTACATTCTTCAAAGAAAAATAAAGTCTTGTTGTCAGGAGGAACTGCCAATGCAAGTACAAATGAGAAAATAAAAATAGTATAATATAGGAATAGTTAAACAGATAACAGACAAGAAAGAAGTAAATGTACCCTGGGGAATATGCAAATCATACTGACTGAAGTTATGCATCTGTCTACCAGCTTATATTTTGAGATCATAAAACTGAACTTAATACCTGTTTCCTTATTGTTTTGCAGGCTAACTGGTATCATTGTATGAATTTGCAATTCCTTTCTCTGAGGTGCTGAACTATATTGTGCTATACTGGCTAGTAGTACCATATGGGAACTTCCTTCTCACAGGGCTATTAGGCTTTAAAGCTCATATTCCACATAATATTGAAATGCCAATGATTTTCTTCTGCTGTTTTGCTCAGATCATGCTCCTCTTGCTACTGTACCAGGAAACAGCAAGTTGCAGTATTGCTCTTCTTATTTTCCTGTTATAGCCTTCTTTCCCAATCCTCCCCTAAAGCCTTAAACACTTTAGTCAAACATTAAAATCAGTCTTTGGTCCATCATTAAAACGACTTTGCTTGCACTGAGATCTTCAGTATTTGGGAAGAGACTACGTTATTTCAAGCGCAGCCAACTAAAGCAATAATTAGATACAACTTCCTGGTACCCAGCAGCACTTCACTGTTTTCTGATGTTGTATGTCTTGTCTACAAATACCTTAGAATAAAACACTTCAACTCTGCCACCCAGATTTAAGTTTGTGATGCTCATTTAGCTGTCACCACAATAAACTATGCAGGTTTTACATCTATCTTTACAAAGTAGACTTTATTACATGGGTCAGCAGAAATGAAAGGACAGCTAACACTTACAGCAAAATTGTAGTATTTGAATATAAACTTTAAAGAAACCAGAAGAAAACCCAGAAACCATAGTATTTATTTTAGGTAATTTTGTTCAAAAGGAAAAATAATGAGCAGTGTTATGTGAGCTGATGAAAAGCAGAACCACTTAAAGAACCACAACACTGGTTTAATCACCTTTCTTTCCCAGTACCAGATGTGTCACTGAAATGTAACCGAAATTTCAGTATTACAAATAGTCTCATTTTGAAAGATAACTTGCACCTATTTTTTAATATGCTCTGCAATGCAAAACTGCTCATTCCCAATGCCTTTCTTTTTCCTCTTTTACACCATAGCCTTCTTGCCATGAAAATCTTGTAATTTTTTTAAAATCAATACCTTAAAAACAGAATTATATAAAGCTGTGCAGTCCCAGGACAGCAAAAACATCTACCATCAGGCAGGGTTCTAGCAGATACAGCTTTGAAAAGCTGATCAGATTTTTTCCTTTAAAATAGGATGCATCATACAAGGGGATGACCTGAGTGGCTGAAACAAGAATGCAAAAAGATGCATTTTATAATGCATTGGTTCTAAACTACTGTATACTGTAAGTATTTCTGTTGGAAAAAATATGGTTATATTTCCAAGGACAAGCTGAATCAATTGATTAAATAAATTATTTTATAATTTCTTAAACCAGACTTTCACATGCTTGTTAAAATTAGAATGACTAAACAAGAAGCCAACTATTTAGACTGGAATATCATCAAACATTATCAGTATTCAATATTTTAACCTACACAAGTATAGGAAGAGTCAAGGATAAATACCAAGTATTTCTCATATTACATATGGCATGTATTACCATACAAGCCAATAGACATACAAACAAGATGAAGTGCAGTACTCAAACTGGTGCTACTGAACCTTGTTTTGAGAGCAGAGAACCCCACCTAGGTCTTGGGTGTGTGCACGTATCAGCATGCATCCAATCTCTTCTCTGTGCCTCCCCAATGCTGTTACATTTATGCCTTCTGACATGGAGAAATGGAACCCATTTGCTAAACCTACGGCCCACAAGAAGTTGGGGAGCACACAACACTGTTAAAATTAACTGTAGCTGTGTCTTACAGATGGTGCCCCCTCACAGTCCCTAATGGAGAGCAGAGAAAGCCTTGCTGATTATTTGATTATAGATAGATGACAGCGCGTGCACCCTGCAGCGGGTTTGTTCATCACACTGGGGCTCCTTCAGTGCTCCTGGTGTGTCTGAACCAGGTTTGGGGCTGATCTGCTGGGAAGCAGCTCTGCAGAGAAGGACATGACAATCCTGGTGGACAACAAGTCCATGACCAGCAGAGTGTCCTGGTGGCCAAGAAGGCCAATGGTATCCTGGGGGACATTAGGAAGAGCCTTGCCAGCAGGTCGAGGGAGGTGATCCTGCCCTTCTACTCAGCCCTGACAAGGCCACAGCTGGAGCGCTGTGCCCAGTTCTGGGCTCCTCAGGACAAGAGAGACATGGAACTCCTGGAGCAGGTCCAACAGAGAGCAAGAGAGTTGATTGAAGGAGAGTGTTTCTCTTATGAGGAAAGGCTGAGGGAGCTGGGCCTGTTCAGACTCAAGAAGAAATGACCCCACGAGAAGAGCGGACCTCATCAATGTCTTATTGATGTCTGAAGGGAAGGTGTCAAGAGGGTGGAGCCGGGCTCCTCTCAGTAGTGCCAGGCAACAGGACAAGAGGCAACGCACTGAAACTTAGGAAGTTCCACCTGAACATAAGGAAGAACTTTTTTACTGTGCAGGTGACTGAGCACTGGAACAGATTGACCAGAGAGGCTGTGGAATCTCCCCCACTGGGGATATTCAAGAACCATCTGACACAATCCTGTGCCGTGTGTTCTGGGATGTCCCTGCTTGAGCAGAGAGGTTGGACCCCACGACCACTACAGTCCCCTCCAATCCACCCAGGCACGCCGTAAACCAAAATTTCCTTTATTGACACCGCCCCGGCCCGCCCCCCTGTGCTGCGCCTGCGCAGAACCCCGAGCGGGGGAGGCGCCGTTTGGGCCAGGCGTGGTGGCGCGTGACGTCACCCCGGTGACGCCACTCGAGCGACACCACCCGAGCGACGTCAGGCGTGTCGTCACACGTCAGGTGGGCGCCCGTGGCGGGGTCGGGGCCGTCCGCGCTCTTATGGAGGACGAAGACTGCCCCGACCTGATCCCGATAGGCGCCGACAGCGCGGAGGAGACCGATGCCAGCTCCGGCAGGAAGATCCCCGTGACGATCATCACGGGGTACTTAGGTGAGGGGCGCGCGGCGGGGACTGCGTGCAGACAGGGAAGGCCCGGGCCAGCGGGCGGGCTGCAGTGGGGCCAGGGCTGCAGTGGGGCCAGGGCTGCCGTGGGGCCAGGGCTGCAGGGGCGGCCCGCTCGGCGCCGGGCAGAGCAGGGGGGCCGATGGCGGCCTCCGCCCCGGGGGCCGGCTGAGCAGCGCGGGGTCCTCCGGCCGGTCCAGGTGGATTTGCAGGACCACTCTGAGCAGCGGCGTAAGCTCCCGTTTCTCCTTTTATCTCTCAGTTTTCAGGGGCCGCTTCGTTCAGGTCACGATTGACAAACGGCTTTTGGCCACTTAATGTCGGAATAGTGCAACATATTTGGCTCAGTTAAATGCAGACTGCATTGCAGTCTGAAAAACGTGAGGTTCGGCGTCTTTCCCGTACCTCTCGACCAGTATAGTTACTGTGTTCTACACACAGTTATGGACAGTAAGGAGCTGGTTAAATTTAGGATCGCCGTCACTGTTCTGAAAGTTGTAACTTCGTGCTGCATCACACTGTTTCAGAAAAAAAACAATGAAGGACGAGTAAGGAAGGTTCCCTAGTTGTAGTGATCACCTGGTTTGGACTAGATGATTTCCAGAGATCCCTTCCACCCTTGAGAATTCTGTGATCTTGTGCTGCTCCTAAGGGAGTATCGCAGAGATTGTGAACACCTTTATTAACAATGCCCCGTTTAAAGGCAGTTAATAGCACCTCCGTGGCTACTGGTGACAGAACTGGTCAGAAAGGGCAGTGAGAGGGAGAAGATTAAGTGTGCCTTTTGTTAAGAGAAGCATGCAAGTCAGTTTTCTAGGAAAAGACTGCCCAGCTAGTAAGGAACTTTTAAGTTTATAGAGTACTGACACTTAATGAATGAAAAAACTGTGAGTCATTAAAGACTGACATTTAATGTCCTGATAGTTCCATGGGGTCAAATGTCTCTACAAATTAATTTCTACATCATTAGAATAGAATGTAGGATATTAGAATGAAAACTGATATTTAGAAGAGATTTGCTTGAAGTATACATGTGCATGCATAACAGTATTTTGTTTTTATTTGAAAATTTAAGTGGTTTTTTTAATATTATTTTAATAGAAATATGGTCTGTCTTCTAGGAGCTGGAAAAACAACTCTTCTAAATTACATACTGACAGAACAGCATAATAAAAGAATAGCAGTTATTCTGAATGAATTCGGAGAAGGTATGTAAGTGTGCAGAAACCTTTCTTTTTGCCACATAATGACAAGTACCTAAAACTGCTGGAAACCAACACTATTGTCACTTTAAATCCATTACTGAAATTATTGACATACCTTGGAGTCTTCAGAAGGGCAGAAAGACTTTTTGCTGGTTTTCATAAAATAGTGATATGCATTAATCTGTTTTGCACATAAATTTAGGCCCTCAGAGTGAAGTAAATTAATATATCACCCTGTTGGAAGTGCTATACTTCAATTTGTCCTACTCATTTCAAGCAAATGGAAATGAAAATAATGTGTTGGTAGATAATATTTTCCTTTATTTCCTTTCCCCTCAGCCATTTTACAGATGACAAATTACCCTAGACCAAGAAAATGGGGAGATGTGTGCTTGATGACTATGGTTCTTCGAACTCTTTGCTTTCAGGATTTTTAATTGCTCTAGTTGTAATTTCATATCTGTACCACAGTCAGAAGCTTACATTGCTTACAGTTTGCACTGTGTTTGTGGGGGGGTTTTTGTGTGTTTGTTTTCATCAACAAAGATGTATGTCACTTTTCTGGTCATGGAGCCTAAAATGAAATATACAGACAGAGCCTTTATTTGATATGGAGGCACAGGCTGGCATCCCTTTCTTTTAGACAAAGTTTGTGGCACTTGTGATGTACCATCATCCTGTGGGGTTTGATCTTTGTAGAATGAGCTTTGTCTTGGCTTTTAAATTTCTCATTAAATGGAAAATACAAATTTCTTAAGAACATGTCAGAAACATGGTCTCAGGAGAAAAGAGCATAATCCATGTATCTCTGTTTTACAGGCATTGTCATGCAAGATTATGGAATAAAAATATAGCACTATTTGTATTTTCAGGAAGTGCTTTGGAGAAATCTCTGGCAATCAGTCAAGGGGGAGAGCTCTATGAAGAATGGCTGGAGCTCAGAAATGGCTGCTTGTGCTGTTCAGTAAAGTAAGGAAGGACTATTGTACAAGTTCTTACAGTGGATATTGTGGGGAATTGAGGAAGGGAGAAGACATCCAGGATTTGATTCCTGAAACTGATGGTAGAATTGATTGAGACTTCTTTTGTCAGATGAAACCAGGATTGGAATTTAGGAGGTAGAAATTTATTTCCTATTGCTGCCTTACAGGGTTTGGACTTGGTGTCTTTCAGAAGAGTAATCTAAATACCAACTTATACACCGCTGGGGTATTGTAGAGTAGGGAGCTGTCGCTCTTTTGTTAGTATTATATGCTTCCATGTAGAGAGCTGAAAGTTCAGGTAGGCTGGAACTAGGACTCGGGTTTCCCAGTTTCCTCATTAAATACTTACTCTGCTGCTTTCTTTGTACATTCCTTACTACTTCAATATTGCATACATCAGAAAGGGAAAATGGAAAACCTTTTGTGACCTAATGAAACAATATCCAAAACTGTAAACTGATGGTCATGTTAAAAAGCAAGAGAGTATTTGCTTCTTTGACATGTTTTTTACCCTGTTTGTTTGAATGCTGGATTGTTTGTGCTAAGTTTGTAAATAAAGGTCATGGCCTGTGTGTCCTGAAAATTTGGGAGAACTGGTCTTATGCCTTAAATAGTAATAGGTAGTAAGTGGAAAACAGAAGATGCTATTGCATTCTGTTGTTCTGGGGTGTAAGGAATGCTGTCTTGCTGCTATGTTTTACATACATTGGTTTCTTATATAAATGCTATACATCTGCTTCAGGCTGACATCAGCTCTAATTTAAGTAAATGGCACATGTTGATCTTGTTGTAGGTGAGGTAGAAAGGCAGGGCAACATGGTTCACTTCTACCTCACCCCTTCTTTCTGTAATTTCAGCTGCCAAACCAAATAGTTACATATCTACACAGCCCTACTGTCCTTTACAGTTCAGTGTTTGAAAACGAATCTTTGTTTAATTCACCTGGTGGGATTAGGCAAATAGCTATTTCCAGACTAAAATGGAGCAGCAAACTAAAATTTGCCTAACATTAGACCAGCAACATGATAACTGAATTTTCATTGTAGACTGTAAATCTGCGACTGTCCTGACTCAGAGCTTTTGCTTTGATGATACTGACACTGTGTTCTGCATCAGAAGATACATTTAAATATATGCTTTAGCATGTTTTCTCTGTTCTCAGGTTTAATTGTTTCTTCTTACAGGGACAATGGTGTGAAAGCAATTGAGAACCTGATGCAAAGGAGAGGAAAATTTGACTATATATTGTTAGAAACAACTGGTTTGGCAGATCCAGGTAGTTCACATTACAATTTTCATAACCATGATAATTATTCTGTTTTTACGAAGTGCTTATTTGCTCACCAGTTAGTTCAGTTTGACAGTTGTAATATAAAGTGGTGAGTTGTCAGGCACCTATGCTTTGATTGTTGTAGAGACTCCAATGAATTGGTTAAGGTGCAAATATGAAGTTGTGGATGGATTGTTTGGTTGATCTTGCTCTAAATTGAATCTAAAGCTTAGCAGAAATCCAGCTAAAATACATTACTACCAAGAGAAGACACTAGGCTTAGCAAAGAGAAGGATACTCTGAAACTAGTAGTTTTCAGTAAACTTTTGATGTTCTACATTCCTCCTTTTAAAGTCTAAATTGTTAGCATCTGATGTATGATACACTGGTTGTGATAGGCTTTATATTTTGTGAAGTGCTAAAATACATTGTGAAACAGAGTAATACATTCTTCTTAAAGAGCAATAATAGATTTTAGAAAATCCTTCTGTGCTGTTTAGTAATACTTATTATAAAAAGGTGTTTAAACTTGAGCTCATGTTAGGAATAACTATCTAAAACAATTTTCTCTAAAACATCTGCATTAAAAGTGTGTTGTAGATGGAGAGGAAGGGAAATTCTCATCACAAATTCAGTTATTTCCCCTTCAGGAGACTGGTGCTTCCCAGCTCAAAGCTAAATAGTTGTCATTATAAAGTAATTTTCTTCAAAAGACAGGACATTGATTTGGCCTGTGTTACACACAAATTCTGCTTGAGTCAACTTGGAAAACTATTAAGCTTTTTGGAAAAAAAGTCAATAGATAACAGAAAACGATTTCATATTGTGGCCCTTGCTGTATCTTGCATGAGTAAGCACTGTGAACAACTGACAAAAAGGTATTTGGGTTTGATACAGAGTGGTGTTTGAAAGACTGCATCTGATCACTTCAGGTGGACAGTGGTAGGTGTTGGAATGACTTTAATTACTGATCTTACTAGCACTACAAATAGTTTTTCTATGAAATACCTGAATGTTGGTAGTTTATTGGAAAAATCTCAGTTTTGCAACTGTATATATACTGCACTTCTTAGGAGCTGTGGCCTCCATGTTCTGGGTGGATTCTGAGCTGGGAAGTGACATCTATCTTGATGGTAAGAAATGCAAGCTTGTTTTCCTGTGTATTGGCATTTCATATCTGGATTTAGAGTAATGTATTCTTGGTGTTTAAGGCGAGGTTCCAGAAAATGTTCGAAGTGAATGAACTTGGTTTTCACATTGCCATATTTGGTCACAGAGGTATCCTTGCTTATTCTGATGCTTTTTTATCTACTTGGTGAGATGTTTCATCTTGCTAAATGCAACAAAAGTTGGTAATGTTTTTCTAAGGGATCAGATATGGACAGATCTTGATTGTGTTGTAAGGGGGGGACAATTCTCATTAGCTAGATGTTATAGAACCTTATTTAGAAGTAATATTACAGCACACTTCTTTTCTCTTTCTTCCTTCCCCCCTTCTCCTGCAATGCAGTGTTTCCTAAAGGGTTTCTTATTTTTCTGAACTTGTAACGTATCGACACCTGAATGCTTCTGCCTTTTGCCTATTGTACTTGTTGGCTCTAATATTTGCTGTGTTCCAATAAAAACCTGAGAGTAGTGAAAGATAAATCATCATTATATGCAGATGAGCATATAAAGATATGATATAAAGAACAATTTTTTAATATAGGAAAAAAGTAACTGTGGCTTAAAAAAAATGCCCTACTAACATTTTGGTCTGTCTGTGAAATAGCCATCTAGCCAAGGAAGGAAACATTAAGTTCAATAAGAAAGAGCTTCCTAAGTTTCTTCCAGAGACTTGCAAATTCCTGGTCATTTACAATAAGAACAATTGCATGCATCAGTTAGTCCCTTAATTTGTTTCAATATTCTGTAAAAGCATACCTCAGCTAATTTGCTGTTGTGGAAGATGAGGCATCTACCTTCTAATTTCTCACCTGGTTCTGTAGACATTTTACTACCACAGATATGATAATGAATAAAAGAATATGTAGGTAACGTGCAGATACTTCCAATGCTTTCAGTTTATTACAACTAGTTGTATATGTGCTGATATTGTTACCTTTGTACAGGAGCTTTGCAAGTTATTAAACTGCCAGCTGCTTTCAGCACATATCTATTCAATTTTAATATTTTGTTTTAGGTATTGTGTCTGTTGTTGATGCAAAGCATGGATTGAACGTAAGTTACTGGATTTGTTACATGGTTTAAAACTGCAGCATTGGAACAGCTATTGCAATAATGTTCATGTGGGTTAATTAATTTTTACAATAGCTATAATTCTTACATTAAATGAGGATGTATTTCGTCATTACTATGTTTTGAGTGGGAACAAGGAGTACTGATATTTGCAGGAATTCAGATTCTTACAGACACAGCAACATGTCTGACAAGAGTTGTCAGCTTGCTAAGTGCTTGGTTCCTTCTAGTTCTATCACTTCACTCAGGAATCTTGCTTTTATTCCAAGCAGGCATTTGGAGAAATTGGTCACTGGTCTGTGTTACTTGAAGGAGAGGACTAAGAACAGTATAGTAACAATTGAGTTAGGGCTCAGACTGGGAAGGGTGCTAATGTAATGGCAGCTGTGGTGGAGAGGAATGAGAGCACAGGTGTCCTGGTACTGCTTCACATAAAAATGTTATATGGAAGCAGACAAAACCAGCAGGTAATAAGAGTAATCTGTATATAAAGTATAATGTAAGAACAGACATACAGAACAGTGAGCTCGGGTCAGCAAAAATATTGATTAAATCAAATACTTCAGTTGTTTGGGTTTTTTTTTTAATAGGTTGGTGTAAATATAATTATTTACAGCTTAGTAACTTAGAAGGTTACTGCTTTGATTGGGTATTGATTTTGCAGGATTCAAAAAAAAGTGACCATAAGAAAAAATGCCTTCATCATATAAAAATTACATGCTGTGGAAGTGTTTTTAATATTTCTGCATTTACAATGGCTGCAAATGGTTCAGAGAACTGAAGAATAATGGTTTAAAAATAAGCGAGTGATTCTTCCTGTTTTTTTGTTTGGGTTACTTGAGTTTCTCCTTTCATTTGTGCTGATCTCATAGCTGTGTTACCAAAAGGGTAGCAGTCCTGTCTTCTCATCAATTTGTATTGCACTGGGACAGAACAACTCTAACCTCATAGCGAGCCAGTTTGGCAAGTTACATTCACTGTGTTCTGCAAGGATGTTTGTGGAGAAGTTGGTAGAAGAGTGAGGGGGAGGGTTGACTGGCCCTTTTAAGCAGGAGCCATCTTCTAAATCAGCTCAACTAGCACAAGAAATCATACCATGTTTTTGGTCAACCCCTTTTCAGATGGGTTCCCTCTTACTCATTCAGATGTGTTTTATTGCTTGCAAAAATGTTGTTCTGTTTATCTTTTTCTTTATGCAGTGCTGAATTATTGTCTTTAAGTCAAATATAATTGTGTTCCACACAGCAGCACTAAATTATTACTGTTTGAAAATTAGTTTTTTAAATATTTAAACTTTCAAGTAGTATAACAGAAACAACTCAAAAATGCTTTGGAATATTCACATTTTCTATCTACTATTACCCTTGACAGCTCGATGAAAACGAACATTATCTAATCAGTAAACCTGTAAAACACTGACTTCTACTCAGAATAGTAGGAACTTCAGACTTTCTCGGTTGTGTACTAGGTAAACCAACTTTTTCCTTGTATGAAAGGACTTGCTAACTTGTTCAGTTCCTCTAGTTGCAAAGCTTGACCTCAACAACTGCTTGTTATTCAAAGAATTTTGAAAGCATGGTAATGACATTGAGATAATAGGCAGCAATTTAAGTATGTCATGCTTCAAAGAACTAACCCATCACAAGAAAAGCTGACAAACATCCCCTTGGCCAGTCAGCTGAATTGAAACTGAAGTGGTAATTAATACCATGGGTTATCACTCTAATGGGTTTGTCACACAGCAGTCTGAAATACTAAGTTTTTTAATCGAGGGCAAACAATTGGACAGGTGAAGTTGCAGTCCTCAACTTCCAGGACTTGACATCTAGACTACTAACATTTGTTCTCTTCAGGGCGACAAACCTAAAATTAATTGAATGGAATCAATACACAGAGGATTACAAAGAAAAGGTCAGAGGAGAGGTGCCTGACAGTCATCTTGTTGTTATGCTCCACTTAGGTTGTGCACAATCAGGAAATAATTTTGTTTGTTTTAAACATGAGAGACCGACTATATGCAATAACCTATTTTTGTTTTTCAAGTAAAATCCTGTTAGATGCCTGATAATTCCAGTAAGGAAAAAGAAGTTTTCTAGGTTTTTTAAAATCTATATATTTCCCGTGACAGTTGCTTCCAGTTTTAATTTGATATTTCTGTAACTTGAAACCCAAATTTTAAAGTAATATTCCTGATGTGTTTAGAGCTGATGAAGGAATGCACAGGACTCTAATCTTCCCAGAGATTTAAGCATAAGTGGCAAGTTCTTACTAGTATTACAGCACCAGTTTGAAATTTTACTTCCTCCAGATGCCTGTGATGTTCATCTCCTTCAGATTCCTGCCTCCATGGCAGAGTGGGCAGAAAATAACTTGTAGCTAGACCTTTGCTGCTTCAGTGTCGTCTGTTGCTGTGCCTAAATTAAATAAGGCTTTGTGTTGCTAAACTTTATGTTGCTGCTTGAGATACAGGTATTTTTTCCCTTTTACTAATTCTTCTGTGAAGACATTAGCTTGGGCAGACAAGTGGAGATGATACTGAGACTCCTGCAGCTTCTGATCTTGGACAAACTTGCCAAAGAGCAGCGGTTTATTCATACAAACCTGGAAAAAATTACCAGTTTTTACTATCAAAGTACAGTTTGTCTTCTACAGTCCTTCAAAGAAGAAGAGTGTGAAGTTACATATATGAAATGCTGTATTGTAAGCCTAGCCTGGGTTTTAACATGGTTGAGTTCAAACTCATTTGTAAAATTACTGAACCTTCATTTTCTTCCAGATATATTTTTTCATTGTTATTGTATGTCATGGTGACTTTTTTACTTCATTGTAAAGCTGAAAAGCAATTAAAATAAATACTATAAAGTTTTCCAACTCTTTAGTATTCTAATAATAAAATTAATTAGAAGAGTTTGCGTTAAGGTAGTTACAATATGGTGAATGTATAAATGTACTTCTTCACCATAATTTAACAGAAAGATTCTAAATGCCATCTTCCTCAATACTTTGTTGAAAAACAGACCTCAGCTGATTTGGGTTTGACTTTCTTTAATTGCAAATGAATTTAAATTTAATTTGAATTTGATTAATTATTTTAATTTTTGTTTAGCACTTGACAGAGGTGAAACCAGAAGGCCTTATCAATGAAGCATCTCGGTATGGATGTAGAAATTAATTTATATATCACAGTTAGGAATTGCACTGTGTAGAAATTCATTGGAGATGGATTCTTTTTCTTTTATAGAGCTTTTTTCTCCTGCTTTGCTTAAACCAAGATAGATTGGTGTAATGAAGTAAAATACAGAAAAGTAACTTCATGCTCCATTTGATCTCTCTGCCAAGATCTGACTCTTCTATTGTAATAGTGGTGGGATTTTATTTAATTGAGTGGGAAGCACCTGTGTTGGGGGGAATTAAAAGTTTCATGTTGGGATCTATCATGCTTGAAGTAGAACTGGAGATAGAGGAATACTTTTTACTGGATTTGTTGCCACAATAATTAAGGGTAATTGTAACAATTGAAGTCTTCATAAAGCAAAGAGACTTCAAATAATTGCATTCCAAGGACTACATGCAAGACAAATAGGAATTTGTGAAGTTGTTAAATCGCTAAGCACTTTGATTTAGATGACATAAAAAACCCCACCAAACAAACAAACAAACAAACAAAACCAACCCTGAAACAAAAGAATCTAGCAAGCCTTGGTTTAGTCTCTTACGGCACAGAAGAACACATTGAGGAGAAGCCAGTAGTACTTTAATCATTTTCCATGATGTTCTGGTTTGATTAATGCTTGCCCTTCTGTACTAACAAGGTTGATACTATCTTCTGGGGCTGTAGGAGAGATGATGTTTCTGCCTTACAGATAAAGTATTTGTTCGTGTTGTCTTTTTCTCTTTTTTTTTTTCTGCATACATAGGCAGGTTGCATTAGCTGATCTTGTAATCATCAATAAAACAGATTTGGTTTCAGAGGAAGAATTGAATAAAGTCAGAACATCTGTGAGGTATGAAACTTTTGGCATACCTGTAACACTGTACTGCCTCAAAAATTAATTTAAACATAGTTACTTCTTCCCTGTTCTTAGAATAGAAATTATATTTCATTATTAGATTGAGACAAATTGATACGTTTATAAGGGAAAAGAGACTGCCTCTTTCTAAAGGTATTCCTGTGTGCTTACGCAACCTTCGCATTTTGCCTATCTAGGTAGGATTTGATGTTATATACCAAGTACAGGCCTTTGTCTTAAGTGTTCATGTTTTTCCATTTCTGAGCAGCTGTTGCCATTTTTCAGAATTAGCAGAAGTGGAAAAAAAATCTACTGGTAAATATGAGTCCAGTAGCAAATGCAGAGATATATGGAGGAAGTCCCAATTGTCATGGGAGCAGAAGAACCACTGGTCTGAATCAGATTAGTGATGACTCTTTCTATCAATACCATGATAAGCCAAATTAAACACAAAAATTTTTAAATACTTTACAACTGTATTAGTTGAAAATTATATGAAAATAAAAATGCTTAGATGCAGCAGAGTGTATTGGTAAGAGCTTTGGATAGGAAAATGATGTTCTCCCTGGTGATATCCAGTCAGAACTCATGAAGTTCCCCAGCTGTGGGTGGAAACCAAATATCTCAACCCAAATATCTGATGGATATAGAAGTTGGTAACAGAGTTGGGCTATTTCACATGATGCTGTTCGTGTTTAATGTATTCAAACAATATATCACAGTTGTATTTTCATCTAAAAATTTTTCTGTTTTATTTTAGGTCAATAAATGGACTTGTTAAAATTCTAGAGACACAAAGATCAAGGTATTAAATGGCCACTATTACTAGGTACTAGATCCTGCTTCTTTTGTGACAGTTTAAAGTGTTCTTTTAGATCAGCTTGATTAAAGGAAAACTATTGAATTTGAAATATTTAATCCAAAATTTATTTTATTAATAAGCATCTGGAATTTTTTTTTGAGGAAGTAAAAATGTTTTTTTAATTTATATTTTTCATTGTTAGTGTTCATATCACAGAATCACAGAATCCCAGAATGAGTCAAGGTTGAATGAGAGCACAGTAGGTCATCCGGTCCAGCCTTCTTGCCAAGCAGGGTCATCCTAGAGCACATGGCACAGGATTGTGTCCAGATGGTTCTAGAATATCCCTGATGAGGGAGACTCCACAGCCTCTCTGGTCAATCTGTTCCAGTGCCTGGTCACCCACACAGTAAAGAAGTTCTTGCTCATGTCCAGGTGGAATTTCCTGTGTGTCAGTTTCTGCCCATTGACTCTTGTCCTGTTGCCTGGCACCACTGAGTAGAGCCTGGCTCCACCCTCTGACACCTCCCTGCAGACACCTGTATATACTGAGGAGGTTCCCTCTCAGTCATCTCTCTGAGTCTTAACAGGCCCAGCTCCCTCAGCCTTTCCTTATTAGTGAGGTGCTCCAGTCCCTTAATCATCTCTGTTGCCCTCCCCTGGACCCCTCCATGAGTTCCATATCTTGCCTGTACTGAGGAATCCAGAACTGGGCACAGCTCTCCAGGCACAGCCTCACTAGAGCTGACTAGAGGGGCAGGATCACCTTCCATGAACTGCTGGCAGTGCTCTTGCTAATGCACCTCAGGACACTCTTGGCCACAACCAATCTTGTAAATGAAGAGCAGCTTGCAAGCCCAGGTTGGTTTTGAGCCAATAATTGGTCATGTGCACTACAGTGCTTTCCTTTTATTGTATCACCTTAAGTATTATTCTCATAATTGCTGCTGCAAATAAGTTGTTACTACAAAATGACTTTGAAAGCAGGGGAAGGAAGTTATAAGAATGAGAAAAGTCATTGCACTGTTTTTGCTATTTTTAATTGAAATTCTGACTCGAGTTTCTTTTTTAATAAGGACTTAAGTGGATATTGTATTCCCAGGAGCATTAGGAGAGCAGTGTATCTTCCAGACTGCTAGGACTGATTTGTGCACTTTTACATCAATTAGTGGATTCTTGTGGTAAATGTTCCTAAAATACAGGGTTTTGATTTAAGCAAATTTAAAGGGAAGATAATAGTCATAACCTTAATGGAGTATACTTGGCTTTTTAAAGTTATTGTCAAATGTAGTTGGAAATAGTAGAGAAAAACACTTGCTGCTGTTGGGTCATCAGACAGGACTAATTTTGAAGAAGATATTAAACTACATGCTTTGTGTTTTAAATGTCCTTTAGTGGGAGATCCAATATGTGATCTCTTCACAGTACTCTATGGTGTCTGATGCCAGCTAGCTCTATGTTTTGGGTATGAGTTAGCGTGAACTTCAGATTCAGTCCTCGATGACAATTCTTAGTTACTTGTAAATATTCTTTTGCAAATGTCACATAGGGTCTCTTCCATTATTAAACATTCCAAAAGTGAAATAAGCACAAAATTAATTTATTAGAATGTTATTTATGACATACCCTTTTTAAGGGGGTTTGTCCTGCAAAAGCCCACACTTAAAAGGGAGGGTTTCTGTGTGATTTTGTAGAACACTGCTGAGAACAACTGGCACTGAGGTGGTCGTGAATTTTACACAGGAATTGTTTGTATATTACATTATAAATCTTTCATCTTAGAAACTGCTTGGTACAACTACTGTTGAATGTAAAGTTTAATAATTCTGGTTGTATTCCAGAGGTGGTTTTTTTTTTAACCTCTCATGTTCTTTTTATTTAGTCACATCATTAACTGCATCTGAAAAGCTATCAGTTGCTATTAGCATTGAAATCTATAGTCTGTATTGCTTTGTAAAGAAAAAATTCTTATGCAAGTTTGTAGGTAGCCATTCTTGTGAGCAGGTATTATCAGTACTGCCTATTCTGTGTAACACTTTTCATTTGTCTGTTTCAAATCATAGAGTTTAAATTCCTCGTAGTTGTGCTTGCTTCATAAAGTTATTTCAGTTTCATTTGCTAACAGTGTGTCAGTATAAGCTACATATATTCCAGGGGTTTGTGTCTGTCTTGAGAGGCTCAAGGTTCCTTTTCCCATTTAGGGAAAATCATTTATTATTCAGGCATTCAGTATAAGGGATTTTATCATCTTTTTTGAAAATACCTTGTATTTTACTGTATTTTTAAAAAAATTTTTTTTCTGTTCTTACATATTACTGTGGAAATAAACACAGCATTTCCTTGTAGAAGACAGTACCAACCACTGATATCCAAAAATAAGGATAAGTATTAATGGCATTAGTGTGATAGACAGGAAAAGAAACATAAGCTTCAGTGAACATCTTTAAAACATGATATTTAAATACACCAAAAATACAAAGCTTTCTTTTTTCCCCTCTGTTTAGAGTTGATCTCTCTAATGTCTTGGACCTACATGCTTTCGACAGTTTATCTGGAGTAAGGTATGGTGATAATTTTGCTGTCTTCTATTAGAAAAAATATCTGTGTATGAAACAGACACATGCAAATCCTGGCTCAAATTTGTGTTTGAGTTTCTGTTACAAATTCTAGTTTAGTCTGTTGTGTCTAGACCAGGATAGTCACATAATTGCTTTGTAAGTGGTATTACCAGTTGGAATTCTTTTCCTCTTCAAATGCCTGCAAAAACCTTTCTGATCTTACAAAGTAAATTTGACAGAGTGTGTGTGGTTGGTTGGCTTTTTTCCCCAAAATGCAAGTTTTTGTTAAATATCAGTATTGGAGTAGATTTGTATACTTCTCTGGTTCTTTTAAAGCATTTCAAAATTTTTCTTCTTTGTATCATGATGGATTGGAGGCCTCCTTAGATTTCACAGAAGAGAGTGAGGGACTGAGGTTCCACAGCAAACAGAGGCTCTACAAATTCTGATCACTGTGTTTCTCATTCCTGGGGTTTTTTGATGCCAAATGCATGCTTCAGCATCCTAGATGGGTGCAGAAGTAAAATGGGAAGGAAGGGGAAAAGGTCTTTTTGTTCATTGTGTGTGCTGAAGCTCAGCAAAGAGAGGGAGGAGTACTGGAGCAATCATAAAGGAAAGGGGGGAATATGCAGTTGAGGGCACTATCAGCTTCATTTTTCTTCCTGGATGCACACTTTTCACTTCAGATAATGGAATGGAGCCACTTTCTCATTCACAGAAGAGAGAAATTGCAGGACATGCAAATTAGTAACCTCTATTAGATAACATGTACTTGTGAGATTTGCCTCTGAACTGATAGCTGTTTTTTTTTTTTTTTGCTGGCACTGGCTTTTGTCCGATCAGTAAAATACTGTAATGTTTGTTTCAAAATTGCTGTCAATGGCAGCATCAGGGAAATACCAAACTAGGCATCCAAAAGAAAGTTAAGGGAGGAGGGAAGCTGATACATCCTTTAGATGCAATAGATAATTAGTAGTTCAAAAGCCAGATCCTAAATTCATGCTTAAGGATCAATTAACTGAATTGATTAATTCTGGAGCCACACAACAGGGATAAAGCAGGAAGAAGATATGAGCCAGAAAACGACTGTTCTTTATAACAGCAAGTCACAGTTCGATCTGATTACTTGTAGTATTAGGTGGTGTTGTGCAAAGTTTACTAGGAAGTGCTGCAGTCCACAGCACTTCTGAGAAAGTCCTTAAGGAGCTGACAAAAAGTCTTTATTGCTGTCCTCAGTCTAGTCTTCTCTCCTATCTCACTCAGTTACTTTAGAGCTTCTCAATATTTGGTATTAAAACAGAGAAAACACTCTAAAATGTCAGCATTTAAAGACAAATTCTAGAAGTACCAAGAAGATTGTAGACTACTTAAATGAAGTTTATTTTATTTTGTTTTATGTTTGAACTTTGCACAGCAAAATTGCTTACCCCGTTTTTAGTTCATAGGTACAGAAAGTCCTACATAAAATATTAGTGGTGGTTTCTGTGCCATCATCTGAGCATGTGCCAGTTTGGACAAATTAGAAATATATCCTCTGAGAGAAGGCAGGCCACAAACCACCCCTCCCCCACCAGGTTCGGGAAAAAAGAAACTTTTTCTTCAATGGAAAGTGAAAGAGATAAAACCCATTTATTTAACAAACACCCGGGAAAAGGAAAATAATGCTAAATAATAAAATCTTTCGCTGTGGAGAAAAACCTGGGAAAATGTTAGAGTCCCCCCTTTGGTTTCCCTCTTCCTTGGAGCTGGGACTTGGCCCAGGCTCAGGCCCTCTGTGCTGGGTGAAAAGTCCTCCCAATGTGTTCTGATATTGAAACAGTCCAGCAGAAAAAGGGAAAGAAATCCGAAATTCCAGAAAAAACCAAAAGTCCAACTCTCCGTCTCTCTCCGGAGAACAGAGAAGCTGAAAAACTGGCCGAAAGCTGGCTGGAAAGCAAGCTGCCTCCTCCCGCTTCCGCCGATGCTGTTAGAAGCAAGAGAAGTCCTTATCTCTGTGTCCTTGAAACATGAAAACAAAACTGCGAAACTGCTTTGAAAAAGTTCTGCTCAGTTTTTCCTCCCCCCTTTCAGGCTCAGTTTAAAGTTATAGAAAGGCACAAAATTAATTTCTGGGCATGGGGCAGTGATATGGGATACAACATAAAGTCACCCCAAGACAGAGCAGAAAAATTGTTTGCATCCAGCACCACTTGAACACAACTACACACCAGTACATTAATAAATTTGTTCTTTTAACAGCAGTAAGGATTTCTGTCAGCATAGCAGACAGATGGAACATCTGATTGATGTGACTGAGTGGTAGAACCTTGTAGTCTGTATATACCCTGAAGTCAGAGGAAACACATCAAGAATTCTGGATTCTGTGAGGGGCAGTATGAGAATAAGACAGGAAAACAAGGCAGATGGGAGAGGTAGGAATGTGAAATGTTACTTCTGTAGCAGACAGTGCCTTTTTTCCCCACCATAAAGGCTTCTTAAAATTTACAGTCATCAAATTAGGAGGAGGGATTTTTATGGGCAATCTTTTCTGAAGTGGCAGAGAGTTGTCATCGTAGTGACTTGTGCTCAGTATTTCTTCTCTGCGTGTTATTCATAAGACAGAGAGAAAACAGAAATAGTACAGAAGATGGTATTTGAAGAAATTTTGTGCTATCTTGATTAATCAAGACAGATGTGGATGTGAAATCTAAAGCCGCAGTAAAATTACATGTTGTCACCCAAAAAGATGCCTTAAGACCCTATATATTAGTTTACGAAAGAAGTCCCCAAGTTCCTTTATCAAGTAGAGAGGATCTCTTTTAACTTAGCAGGCACACTGCACAGTAGAAATGAGCTCTACGGCTGAGAAGTGGAAGTTGGTATATAGCATTTCACTTAGTGTTACAGATTTTGTTCTCATAAGCAACAGCTTTGTACATTCCTTTCTTCTTGATTTTCAAATAATTGTAAAGTTTTTTAAAACAATCAACATCTATTAACTTAATAAATTCTAGTGATTAATTTTTTCTTGCTTGCTTTAATGATGTAGTTTGCCCTTTTTTTGCACAAAGGAGTACCAAGGGTGTTGTATTCATTGAGGTATAAATATTTTTAATGCTGAAGGTACTGCAAATCAGGACTATAATTCTCATTATGTTTTAAAAACCCTAATTTTCTAACACAAACAATTAACTATATCAAACAAATATAATTAAACATTTCTATTTTGAAATTAAAACTGAATTAACCGTTTAATCTTATTCTGAATATATAGTCTATCTTTGATGTTTCAGTTTTGCTCTGCAATACTGGAATTTTTAAAATTTCATAATAATGACATTTTGCCCACCCTACTCAAATGCGACATTTAACTTCACTTATTTTCAGTTTGCAGAAAAAGCTTGAGCATGTAAAGACAACACATGCACATCTAGATAAGGTAATTACCAAAACTGCTGCTTTGCTGTTTTTGCAGCAACGGGGTTGTTCGATATTGCATGCTAATTTTGTTACCATTTCAGAAGGTTTCAGTAAGGGAGTAACGTATTCTAAGGTATTTGGAAGGTTACCTAGATTACACAAAAGGAATGTGCTTTGTTGTAGATAGATTCTAAATGGCTATGTTGAGCCTCACTTTCAAAAATAGCTTATAAGCTTCAAGTGCTCCGGACAGTCATGTCATTTGTTGATTCACATGGAGAGTATTAGTGAAACAAATAGGACTACTTTTTTTAAAGTATTTGCAGAAAAATGTCTTAAATTTGTAGGCAGTCTGTCCTGTAAGTTTTCTGTCCAAAACAAAATCTCTCTGGTTGAATTATGGGTCACAGTCCTCCTTGGGGTATCCATACTAGGTGGGTGGGGTTCACCCATAGGCCACAAGTCCCGTGAGTGGCTGCAAAAAGTAAAAACTTCTATTTTTTCTAAGTGTCTTAGAAAAGTGTGCTTTCCTTCAGATAGTTTCGATGATTAAATTTAATTTTCAGATCAAAATATGATACATACAATGCCTGTATTTTTCTTCTTGAGCTGCGTATTTTAACTGTGGAGTTGCTAGTGCTGAAAACAGGAAAAGGCAAATATAATCTAATTTTGGAACTAAAGATTAAATATAAAATCAGTTCATGCTTAGTTACAATTACGATGACAATGTTGATAGTTTTTGTTTAATTAAAATTCTTAATAAGCTCAGTTATAGAGTCTTAATAGATCACTAAAGTAGATAAAAAAGTTAAGTAGAAGTCTTCCTGAATGTTATGAGTTATAGCATCCTTGTATTAATTCATTCTTAACTATCTCTGTTTAGTTTAACACCCACATATTTAAGATGTTTGTTGAGACATTTGAGGCATAAATGAGGGCAGAACACTTCTCACAGTAGGCTGCAAGTCCTTGTTGGACGATAAAGTGTACTTATTATCTTTGTGTAGAAGGTCAACAGAAACAAACGGCACTATGCTTGGAGCACAGTGAACTTCTGTCTGCTGTGCTTTGAAGCTGCGCAGGGTGTTAGGTCTTGGTTGTTTAGATAAGTTTACTTGGTCATTAGACAAACATTTGCTGCTTGGTGCTTCAATTTTCTTTAAGTTAGACTAGTCATCTGAAAGTAGTTGTGTGAAAGGATTACAGGAAGTAAATCTCTTTCTGTTCTTCTGTACCATTGAGCAGTTACAGTTACAAAAACAAGACTTATTTTGTCTTTTAAAAAATGGTTAATTTTAAACTACAGGTTTTATTTTTATATTTTCTTTTGATAATAATTGATCCTGAGCAGTAAGCTGGAGGTTGCTTTGGAACAAAACTTCAGACATTTTTATTTTCTAGATCTGTTCCTACATAGTCTGTTCATATACAGCTTTTCATATATGTTGATTATTTTTTGTTATAGAATTGTGATGAAGATCAGTATGCCAAGAAAATAGCATTCTTATCCATATTTGAAAGCTTGATCATAATAGTCTCTACAGCAAAGAATTACATGGTAGCAGCTAATGGCATTCAACTGTTCAAAGCATTGTGTATGCCCTGTAAGTGCAGACCCAAACAGAAACAAAAAGTAGAGCTTAATTTAGCAAATTAGAGCAGAACAGAAGTAGAGATTTTTTTTTTAAATTTGATGTTGTCATATACTAGCCTTTTTATGAGGCCAAGTTATAAAGAACGCTTTTTGAAATTACTGTAACAAGGTGTTTATTCAGTGTGGTAATAATAAGTGTGTCTTCTCATTTGCAGGCTATAATTACAGTAACATTTGAAGTTCCAGGAAATATAAAAGAAGAAAACTTAAATCTGTTTATTCAGGTAAGTGATACATCACTGTCAACTCAAAAAATTATTGTGGCTTTTTATAGAAACTCATCTCATGCCATTTTGTTTATGGAAACAACTTTTCTTTTCATAGAATCTTCTATGGGAGAAGGCTCTGAAAGATAAGAATGGGTGCACCATGGATATCATAAGACTGAAGGTTAGTCAGAAATTCCAAGCTTCCTTATTTTGTACTTTTCATCTTTACACCTAAAAAACTGCAGTGTGCTGTCAGTTACAGACCTATCAAAGGTGCTGCTGGATCACTCTAGCAGAGCAGATGAAGTGGAGAGTAGCAAGTTGTTGTTCCATGAATGACTCAGAAGATAGCAAGAGGAGGTAGAGGAGCAAACATTGATCCTACTTGTTTTGAATGGAGAGGGCAGATGTACAGTTCCAAACATCAGTGGCAGGGTTAAAAATCAAGACACAGTTAAATCACTTTTCATTTTCCACCTCCATTGCTTTGAAAGATATCATCCATCTCACGTATCTAGTGTTCGGGTACTATAGACTGGATCCTGTAGATTGCTAGGTGTACTTAAAATTGTTACCGTAATATGCAGAAATTCAATTTGGCATCACATAGGGTTGCAATAGTAGTTCTGGTCTACAGTTAACATTTTACAGCATTTTCAGGCTGTAGTTTTAAAGATGCAGCTCATAAGTATTCATCTTCATGGACACTTCATATGTGTTTCATTTGCCTGGTTCTGAGAGGAGTAGAGGTGAAAATTCAGGATTTATTTTAATTTACCTTATATCAAGCAGCCAAATAAACAATGAAAAAATGAGAATCCAGTCAGTCATTTGGCAGGCTGTAAGAAATAAAAGAAAGTAAAGCTCTGGTTTGTTTCCTGAGAACACTTGTGCATCATATATAGCAACATAATTATTTTAATTTTATTGGAAGGAAAGTTGTTTTCATGCTTTTTCAGCAACAAAATTAGAGTAGCCTTTTCTTCCCCTTCCTGACAAATGGAAGAAAGTAGCCACTGATGTATCTGAAGCTACCTGAAAAGCGGTAATGCCAGGCACAAGTACGTTTTTGTTGTATTGAGCATTAGAATCAAACTAATACTTTGAGATGTGAGGCCTGTGATGTGTGCTGTTCCTCAGTCACAGACAAATACACCAAAGCAAATGAACCCCAAGCAACTAATTACAGAATGGGTTTCAAAGTTTGTTGCTTTTTGTTTTTATTTTATCTGCAATCATAACCCTTTCGGCAGTAATAGTCATAGAATTCCAACTAATAGGTCAATGGAGACTTTTTTTATGAAATATTTTTAACTCTTTTTTTCTTTAGGGAATTATAAGACATGCTTTACAGAATGTGTTCCACTAAAATATTTTAGAACATTGTACTGTGAAGTAATGAAAACTATTTTAATAGAGCTTTTGATATGTGGGTTAATGGACTCACTCTGACAGTAATCCCTTCTAATTCTGTTGCTAGTTGTTCTACTTCACAAATGTTTGTTCTTTCTCTAATATTCAGAGATTCTGTTTCAGAAAAGTATATATGCTGAGCATAAGAGCTTAATTGGAATAATCTGCAATCAGACATTCTTGTTCATTTTACATCATCTTGTTGGCAGGCAGGCTTTCATGGACTCCTATGTCAAACTCCACATATGTATTCAAAGAGGCATAGTAGATGATGACATTTAATTTTTGCTTGAGCAGGCTAGGTACTGACCAAACAAGGAGCAGAAGGTAAAGTGTAATTCTTAGCCTTTAACAAAATAAGGAGATGTGAAAATAGATGTTAATGAGTAGAAGTGATGATTGATATGATATGTTTATTTTGACTAACAAGTACATAGTTGCCAGAAATACTATTCCCTGCTTGAACTACTTTGAAAGTTTTATTTCCCCTCTTATATATTTGATTTTTAAAGTTTTATTTATATACCCTAACAGTTATTTTTCTGATAAGGGACTGGTATCTATTCAAGGCAAATCTCATCAAGTGATAGTCCAAGGTGTCCATGAGCTCTATGACCTAGAAGAGACTTCTGTAGCCTGGAAAGAAGATGAAAAGAGAACAAACAGACTGGTCCTAATTGGTAAGAGGAAGTTACACACCTCCTTCTTGAGTTTAAGAAGCTCGTTTTTTTCACAGGCAGTCCTCTGACTTGGCAAGTGAAAAGCAATCAGGCTAACCTGGCTAGAATAAGTGCAGTGAGTATGTTCAGCATAACCCTCACTCAAAGGGTTATCCATCAAAACTTCCTGCAGTTCAAAATTGCAGCTGAGGGGAGTCTACACTATCTCTATTAGTGCCACCAAAATAAAATAAAATACTAAGTTTTCATAAATTATGTTGGCATATTTAATGTTATTTTTTAAATCTATAATTATAAATTGGGTGATGGGAATAGTTTGAATATTGGATCAAATATTCAGTAACTGTAAGGAAGGTTATTACAGCCATTAAAATGTTTTAAATCAGTTTTGTTTCTGAAAAGCTTGCAATGCTGAGGTTCTATGTTTCTATTTTCTATTTATTTCTATTTGCTGTGCAAAGTGTTTTATGACCAAAAATAACCTCGTTTTTCTCCTTTCCCTTACTTGAGCAGGTTGAAGTCTGTTGTTGCCTTAATTTTCATACTGCTGTTATCACTCATTGGTATAATAGACATTTTCTTAGCTGAGAAGAATCAGGTTGCTACTCACATGTGGTTTTCTGTACTGCTCTGTAAAATACAGTTAGATATTTTATTTCTCTTCACAGGCAGGAACTTGGACAAGGAGACCATCAAAGAAGTATTCATAGCCACTGTGAGAGGAGAACAAGGAAACAGTTGACATCAAACTATAAAAAAGATTAAATGTCTGTTTTCATCCTGCAAGGTTTTTATGATAGAAAAGACTGAATGGCATGGGCTATAGTAGTTTCTCTATCCTCTTGCAGTTTATGCAACAGTTAAACCCTGAAGTCTTCCTAAGAGCTCCAGCTGACCTACTGCTTAAAGATTAGCCCTTACGGTGTAGAATCAAACAAAATTCTCTGATTTTGGATTTGGCTGAACGTATGTTAGCAAGATCACGTACCTTTGCAGAAATGCAGCTACGCAAAAGGCTGTTATGTTCTATATGAATCATTACTGTGTGGATATGGGAAACGTGTTTGAAGCCTAGTGCTTTCTCTTGCTAACTCTCATCCACTGGGAATGAAGCAATAGTGATTATTGCCAGTGATGTAATCACAGTACAAAATGTTTAGTGTTTACTATTAAACTGTCTTCCATCTCTTTCCACTTGCTTTGTGATTTTTGAATGTATGCACCCATCCCAGGTACCCCTAAACCTGTTGTATAATGAAACTAAAAATACACAGGTAGCAGAGGCGCAAGATCACTTGGAGTATGTGCTGTAGGCATAAAAGCTGTGAATGCAGTGTCTGGTCACATAGTCAGCAGTTTGAAAGATGTAGCTGAACTCTTAGATCTTCTAGGCCAGTTCAGGATCTGGGGAACTGGACATTTCCACTGTGTTCAGGCTGCCCTGCATGATTTGTTACTGGGTTCTGTCACACTACTTTGAAAACCTACTCTGAAGCTTCTATCTCTCTACTCATTGCAATTTAGAGTTGAACTTCCTGCCCTGTATATTCTCCAGTACTCTTCATTCACCTCTTAGCTTTAGAGGGATATTTTACTACAGCTGGGTGAAAGCAAAATGAGTGAATGCAAGAAGATAATGTAGACTTAAAAATGTTTACAAATAAAATTCTAGGACATGCAGTTCTGAAGAATGGACTTCTAGCTATAGTGCTTGCTGGGGATGCTTGGTGTTGTGTCTGAGTAAGTAGAAATCTGTTTTCAGTACTAGAAGTGTGTTACTTGTCTCATACCTAACATTAAAAAAAACAAAGGAGGGCCATTCCCTCATCAGCAGTCTTAAGTTTTTTCACTTCGCTTCTACTAGAATATATGAGTTTGGAATTTGTTTTCAAAAGAGCTGAGGATGGAGACATCTCTTAATCTTTCACTGCCAGGAGCTGGTGTCTCAGTTGATTAAAATATTTAAGTCAAGTATCTTAGCTACGATAGAACTCTCTAGTCTCCTGGTAGATACATACATCCGCAGGCATTACTTCATTCCTCACATCAGAAGTAGTTTTAGATAGCTTGAAGTAGTTTTCAGAATTTAATTTTTCTTTAAAGCATGGTGTAAAGAGAGAGCAATCTGCTTACACAATGTTGTTGTCTGTTTAGCAGAGCTCAGTGGTGTTTGAGTGAACTGGGTATATTGCTGAGTGATACTGTGACTGTTTCCCTTAGCAATTGCATCTCTTCATTTTTAAAACTAATATATGTTCTCACACCAGGAGAACACTAATATGTGTTCCCACACTGTTTTGGACTGCATAAATGACACACAGTCCTGCATGAAGATTTGTCAAATGGTTGACATCAGTGTGACTCATTGAGTAATAAGATCACATAAATGCAAATTTGTGGATAATACATTTGTATTTTTTGCTGCTTTTGCTTCCATTTGCCACAGGAAAAGTGGTTAAACTACCTCTTATCTTTTAAATGCCTCATGTAATGGAAGGACTCAATTCTCTTTAGAAAGATTAACCTCTGAAATTTTACTAACTTCTGAACTGAATAAAAGTTCAGAGACTTAATAAGAAGAGCTTCAACCACGAGTCATAAGGGAAAAAGCCATGGATGACTTACTGTCATATTTTACATGGTTATTTTTTAATATTTGCTCACCCACCACACACTGCTCCACACTCTAAAATTCCCATGATGACTGTCAATATACTGGGGGCTTTTTGTTGCTGTAGAGGAGGGCATCTCTGCAGGTGTAAGTACATGCTCTGCACTCGATAGCTCTTGTTGATACTACTTACCCTTGCTAGGACTTTCCCTGCGCTGCTTGCAATGCTGATGCCAGAGAAGCTTTAGTCAGTATGCACATCTTTGTCTCTGCTTGTCTTCCGTAAACTGCCTGCATATTTCAAGGGATCCCCTGGGATGGAGAGCAAGCAGCTCCTGGGCAGGGTGGGAGTTTGTGCTCCTCTGTCGTTGCTGGCTGTCAGGATGCCCCAGTGCTTTGTCCTCTATTCTGTTCACACATAATGACACAGGTAGCATGCCAAGGGCCTCTTTATCCTCATCTCCCAAGAAGACCACTGGTTACTTTTCTTGGATATTTATTAAACCAACTTTTTCTGGTCTGTTCTTACATGCCCAGCCTGGAGTGCTATGTCTTGTTTTGCATCATGACAGAATGAAAAGAGGAAAGATAATGATGGCTCTGTAAAAGTTGCCCATAGTGAAATTGCTGTAATATTTGTGTTAGCTATGTCAAGGATGGCCTTCTCCAAGGAACTAGAATTGGTTTGAAGTGAGGTTGTGGAGGAGGGTGAAAGGGACATGCAGACACCACTCACCCCTGTCTTGGGGTTGTGGTGTGGATGGTGGGGCAGCTGGGGGATGCTCAGGTTGGGGTGAGGAGGGATCTGGTAAAGAAAATTATCAGCAGTTCTCCCTGTGCAGGTCCCAAAAGGGGCACAGCCACACCTTCTCTGAAGAAATTACGGCCGTCCAGATCTGAGCTTACTTCCCAGCCAGGTAACTGCCACTTAAGGTGCTTCAGTCCCTCCTCCAAGACACATGAAGTACTAGGTAGGAAGTGATCTTGTCAACAAACTCCATACATTTTGTTCCCTAGCAGAGGCAGAGGAGTTTCTGTCCTAGAGGTAAATTGCAATGATTTGATCACTTCTGTGCCTTCATGAATATCAAACATCTACAGAAATAGACTTTCCAAAGTCTATTTCCAAAAAGCATTTTTCTCCACAGTATTCTACTTTCCACATGTTTTTATGAGCTCCATTAAACTTGAAACTAACAAAAATTATATTCTTGCACTCTTGTGCCATTTGTTTGTATCATCTGTAGTGTTTAATCTTCAGGAATTACCCAGGAAGATGAATGGGTGATCATGGTTTAATTTATTACGCCCTTTAAAATTTAGGTGGTTTTGAATTCGGTAGTATTTACTATATTCTTGCTTTTTAATCCATATGTATAACCTCCCACCTGCTGGAGCAGGTCCATGTTCCATCTGAGCTCCTGTAGGCAGGATGTGGCCAGAGGGGACAGGATGGATAGGGTGGGGGCCCCAGCCACCTGCTGTCCTCATGAACCAGCCTGTTTCTCTGCTGCTGTCATCAGCCCAGCTGTCCTGCAGAGACCACAGCAACAGCATCCGCCTCTCCTTGTGGGGCATTTCCTCTGCTACCAGGAACATCGGCCCTGCAACCATGCTTTGCTGATCCTGCACTGCTCTGCAGCTTCACATTGCATCCAAATTTGTTATATAAATTACATATACGTTGTCTACACTATATGCAGGTTCCGGTCTGCATGCTTTTAACTGATTGTGGTGAATTGTTTATAGCAGTGGAATTCCAGGGCTAAGCCTGTGCCCCCTTTCTTATCACCCCTTATGTCTGTATAACGCAGCTTTTGGTGCTCGAGGCACCAACTCTGGCATGGCCCAGGTCAGAGTCAGTCCAGCTGCGTTACCTCCATGCGTCGCTGAAGCGACTACGGCATCAGGAAAAGTGCTGCTTGCTGGGCTAGCTCGCTGGCTTCTCGGCAGAGGAAACACGGCAGGAGCCGATGGGATCGGCTCACTTAGCTCGGAGACAAAGGAAGAGAGAGGCTGTTCTGGTCTGTCTCCTAACAGGTTTATTGTTAGAAGTTTCGCAACCCGAACGAGCTGGGAAGGCTGGAATCCGATGTGATGGGAATGATGCGATTGTGGATACTGAGGCTTTTCCCTCAGTTTTATAGGCAATTTGAAAACCGGTAAAAGGGGAAAACAACCAATGAGTTACAAGCCAGGGGGAGGATACAATGTAACAGGAGCCACTGGGGTAAACCGAGAGGCGGGAGTTATAACAGAGAACCAGTGAACAACCGAGTAACCGGGAGTTTTCCCAACCCGGGGGAAGCGGCTTTTACCCGGGCACCGCCCAGAGGGTGCGGCTTGGGCTTCTGAGCCGCCCCTCGACCCACCCTCTGAGTCTGCCTCTTCGGGAAACTCGATCCAGGGGAGGGGCTGGGATTGATTGGCATCATGCTGCCTCCGCCCCGCAGTGGGCTGGGTCACCCCAACACCTGTACTCCTCTGCAACACATCCTTGTCTCCACTTCTCAAGGCCACTGATTAGGAATGTTTCTCTAGGCTACATCATTACATTAAAGCCATAAGTATCTCTCCCTACACAGAATGGCAGCTTGTTACTACTAGCTGTAAAATATATGGTTGTAATATCCAAGGATAAAAAAGTAAAACAAATTAGCAGTTTACACCTGGCCAGTTAGAGAAACTGCTGTCACAAATAAATTGAAAGACTCAGAGCTTCAGGCAGGTCAGGAAAAGATTGGTCAGACCAGGTGTGGCAAACCTCAGCCCTGAGGTGTGGCACACTTAGTGCAAAGCTTGGGGCCTGTTACTGGCAGTGGCATCCTGCAGGATGACAAGGCTACATTACCATTCCAATGCCCTACATGTAGTCAGTCCTTTGCTCTTCCAGCCGTGTACATGCAGGCAAAGGGAACAAAGAGGAAATCCAAGTCTGGCTATGAAAGCAGCTTCATAGAGACAGTCTGCTCAAGGCATCAGGTCTGAGTGCACCTTGGCCTCAGTCCCGCACCCACTGACATCCACAGAAATTTTCAGAAAAGAATGCAGCTGTAACTGATCAAGTGTCAAGCAGTCTAGGACGTGTATTGCCCATTAAGGAATGAGTAAAACACTTTTAATTTGTATTTACTTAAAAATGTTGGTCTAAAATGTGGCTTTATTGTACTGCTTCCAGTCTTTAAGCACAATGGAGAGTCCCAGTGATCTTACTGTCCTCACTCACCTCGTCTGAAATACCTACTAACTTCACATTGCTCTCTTAATAGGACTCAAATCTGTTGCATCTCTTTCAGTTTAACAATTGCAATCTACAAGCATAGCTAATTTGTTATTTGGTTTATTTATTACTTTCTCTGTACTGTTCTTGAAAGTTTCAAGCTTCTTTTTAATTGGAACGAGCAGCTAATAATGATCTTATACTGTTACATTTGGTATTTTTAATAATTTCACTTAAATGCAACAGACAAGGCTACCTTTCTCTGTTTTGACCAGTGCAGAATTTTGTTTTAATTCACAAGAGGTTGCTCAGAATCACAGCATTGAATCTCATCTTATGGAGAAAATCTATTAAAAACCCTTACATAAATACTACAACTGCCTGCTAACAATATATAACAACATAATGCCATTCTAACATTGTAACAAGATGAAAGGGCCTGGTTGTTGTAAACTGATATGGCTGCTATCAATGTACTGGGGGCTACCTAAGCAAAGGCTTGACATTCCTATGACATTTAAGCTGTATTTTCCAGGAGGTTTCAGTCATAACCACAGAACCATAAAATATTTTGGTTTGGATGGGACCTCTAAAGGTCATCTAGTCCAACCCCCTGCACTGAGCAGGGACATCTTCAACTAGATCCTGTTGCTTATAAATAATAGCCTGGATAAACAAAACTTCTTAAATCATAATGGTTTTATTTGCTTCTGTGTAAATGTTCTGCTACTTGTTTCTCAAAATATGCCTGTGGGATCAGCACCTGCCTTAAAGGAATTGGAGGAAGGTGAGTGAAAATCAAAACCAACATAGTGGCTGGAGTTCTGGTTTGCAAACAGGAATATGAGAAAGTCATTTATCTCAGAGGATAACTCAAAGTTACGACTGTAAAGCAGCATGCTACTTGAGCTGAAATAATGACTTTACTATGCAATAAGTAAGCAAATTTTACTCGGTGAAGAACTCTGCTGATGTTTCCAGGGGAAAGCCGAATTTGTTCCAAAAGAGGATTTGTCCCAGTGCCTCCGCTTCTTGGTTTTTATCTTCTAGTAGCTGATCTGCTCACAGGTAGGAAAATGTCACAGTAAATGGGTATTTGCTGTCATCTAGCGGTAACATTTGTTCCAGCAACTTTGTTAGCTCTTCAACGATGCAGATGTAGTCTTCTAGGAAATTCTATCTGATTTTGGTCTTAAGGTCTTTTCTAGATGATAAAGGAGAGAGTTGATGAAAAATAAAAAAATCTGTATCCTTTCAATCTAAAATCAGAGTGAGATTATTTTTTCCCTGCAAATTCTTTCCTCTTTCTTCTAAAAGTAAGAGAATACTGACTTCATGTTTTTGATGGAGGACTTTGCTGACACAGTTGCAAGATTGAATTATGATATCAGAAGTGCCTGAGAGGGTAAGTTTTAGCTTTCTAACCCCACCACCATAGTGATGCCTTGAGAGGCCACCTAAAACCAGTGAAAAAATAGAATAGTAGAAAAAAAATAAGGGGATAAAGGTAGGTATTTATTTGAAAGGCCTTCAAAGTACCCCCTGGGGCGCCAGAGGCTACTGCCAAGATGGACCCCAAGATGGATGACAGGTCATGAGTTCTTCACACTTTTATAGGTTTGGTTCATTTGCATATCAGGGTAAATTCTCCAATTAAAGCTTCAGTTAATGATGTAGCTTCCCCAAGCTTGCCCCTCCTTTCAGAGGCTTTGGTTTACATTTTGGGCCTTGGATGGTCTGAGTCTCCTTGGAGAGCAGGCCCAGAGAGGCTTTGTTATGTCTACCTAGCACGAGAGAGCAGAAGTTAACAAGCTACAAGAAACTTCAGAGTTACACACTAGGCAGTACAGGATTTGAAAAATATGAAAGTTAAAACCTAAGGAAGAGGGATAACTTTAATCAGATTCTTCAAAAAGAATGGTCAGAGTGCAGAGTGTTTTCTTCATGACATATTTTTAGTTTGGTGGGGATTCTTTTTTTACCTCCCCAGGTATTCAGGATGGACAGTGTTGCTGATTAATCATATGGCCATGAAAGTGACTGGACGGGAATTGGCATCATTGACATAATCCAATTCAAAATAAAACCTGATAGGTAAAGGTCAACAAGAGCAAGTCAAACCAGCACCCTTGGTTAAACAGGTAGGTTGAAATAGCCCGTCACTTCTATGCAAGAGGAGCATCCTGGGAAAAGGAACTGGTAATTCTAGAGTAACTAAGTCAGCATGTTACTTCTCTGAAAGCATTACGGTCTAAATAAGACAGACTCATTCAAGCCAGTTCCATTACAGATTAATTTTTGCAGCGGTAGACTCCAAAGACCTCAACCCAGGTGTCAACTGCAGGTATAAATATATACATTAAGTCAGTGTCCCTGGCAATCGTAAGGAAATGCCCTACTTCACACCTGCATCTTATTATTTTACTTTAGATAACTTTCTATTGTGACAGTGAAGTACAATCACACTCATTTTTTCCACAGTACATCAATTTTTTTCCACTTACACTTTCACAGTATCTAAATAAGAAAATCTTAAATTACCCTGGGACGAACCAGATGAAAGGTCAGGCAAAACCAAGAATGGAAGTCACACCAAAACAGAAAGGCTAGTTTGTCTGACAACAATTTTCCAAAGGTGTACATACAAATGGATATCTCTAAATAAGCATCCTTTCTGGCTTGCAGGTCGGGAGAAGTGAGGGCAAACTCCTCAGAAATGAGCCGGCAGGTTTGGTAGTTTACATAACAGAAAAATAAATCAGACTTCGGCTGTGGATAGAGCTCCACAGAGGCTGACAGAGCAGATATACCCACAGAAGGAGGCGCTGCTCGACCACTTTCCACACCTCTCAGCGGCACCTCCAGTCGCGCGCGGTCCTCAGCTGCGAGCCAGGATCTAAATGTCTTGAGTTATCCTGAGATTAAACTTCTGGTTCATTTTTTAATGATTTTTCCGTGGACTTTAGTCAATGGTTTCTTCTGGATTATTTTTATAATTTTAGGAACTATTCTGGTGTCTGTCTAAGCTTTTAAAAGAAACAATGATTGTCACTTGAATATGGAAAGGTTGTTTAGCAGACATGGCATGTTGGTGTGAGAAATTTTCTTCCTTTCATCAGCTATTGTCAGAAAATAAAATAAGTTCCCTGGCAAAATCAAATTGTCAGGTAGAATTTAGACTATGTATGCTGAAAAATTACTCAACCCTTGACATGAGAGAGAGAATAATTCTTGAAAAGAGAAAAATCTCAAGTGCTTTGTCCAATAGTATTCCCTTAAGTGGCAGAGTCAGACACAGCTGGCATAGTGAAGTTAACTATTTATTTTTCAGTGGGTGCAAAAAACCCCAAAGCAAACCGTTAAGCAACTACTTAAAATGATCAAAACCATGATATTGACAGTTATTAAGGAATCACAGGAATTATGTCTGGGACTCTTCCTTAAAACAGGGCTTTTTAATCCGTAGGTCTTAATATGCTCTCTAAAAGGCCAGTGCATTTGTTTGTTGAACTGAAACTCAAATATATTGTGTCTTTCCCAAAAACTCAGAAATAAAGCTGCTATTAAAATCCTCCTCCATTTGAAGGAGCTGTTTTTCTATGCTGCTTTATTCTTCCTTTTTTGTTTGTTTGCTTTTGTTTCCCTGTTTGTGTTCCTGAGAAGTTTAGCTTTGAGTTCTCGTCAGAGATGCTGTGACTCAGAGCAGTGATGGCATTTTGCTTTCATTACCTTGCTTTCTTGTTGTAGAAGGCCAACATATGTAGGCAAGGAATCCCTGTACCAATCATTATGTTGAGTGTATATATTCCTTCAGATATAGTGAAGAGGTGTTGTGGGAACATTTATTTCTCTGCATTCTCAAACTTTTCATATGCTTTGACTTAATGCTGAAAATCACAGTCTTTTAAAATGGATGAGCAATAGATCTCTACTATAAACTCAGTCTCTCTTTCAGGTACTAATCTGTTTGTACAGCAAGAAAACCAGCAGTTTTTCTGCAACCTTTACTACCTTGCATCCCTGGGCTAGGAGATAGATAGGCGGGATAAATTTGAGAATGCATGTCCTATTTCTGTGTTATCACTGCCCAGCTCCCAGCATCAAACCATTACATCTCAGCTGAGGTTTTCATTTTACTCAGTAATTCCACCACTGAGAAGGATGGACATACACAGAGTACATGCTTGCTTGTAAGGAGTGGACTTTAGACCCTGAAGGAATTTGTTTGCCAGGAACCCACAGTGCACAAGTGGGTGATGATGTGAAAGAGGCCATGCAATTGGCAGTATCTGTAAGATGTATTTTGTCATGGTTGTAGAACATGATGTCATCTGAGCATTACAGCCTGGAGGGCCTTGTCGTGTGTCACTCTCACTGGATGCAGTGGCAGTACCTATTTCTTGCATCTCTGAAAATCAGACTGGGAATCTGCAGGTCTGCAGGAGGAGGAACAGTCTGTGTTTTATTCTATGCATATCATGTGCTGCAATGACAATCGTATGGATAAATTTTCCACTCTTAACTGGTGACATAATTGGTAAAAAACCATAAATGGAAGTGTAAGGCTTCCACAGTGTACATGAAATAAGTTCCTGCTAAATCAGGCCTTGACAACGCAGTGCTTACTTGGCTGTACAAACAGCTCGTTAAACAGAACATACCTATCTCTGTCACACTGTCTAGCAAGATTGTGGAGACTGCACACTTAATTTTACATAGAGTAAGATTAACTAACTTATTTTCAGTTAGAAAAAGAGTATCACACACTTGACAGTGGCCAAAACTATTTGAATAAACTTTCTGCACCATTTGGACATTTTGGAGGATTTTTTTTTCACAACAGTTGCTTCTTCTCTTACGTTAATGATTGAAGATTGTCCCGGTTCCTTTTCTCAATCCTTTTCTTCCTTCTGGTTTCTCCTGATTAGATGGATAGTAACAGGCAATTTCTTAAGTCAGACCTGACTTACACAACTTCACAAGTTGCTGGCATAGCAGTAAATCAGTTATCAATCACGAGAAATATGTTTTCAGGGATTTTTTCCGGTTTGGGCTTTGTAAATCAATTTTCATGTAAGTTTGTGTGAAAATGTTCCTTAAAACAAACACTCTGTTTCACAGTAATTACAGACTTGCAGCTGTAGTGAAATATAGCCTTTCTGGGGATTAAGTAAGATTTCCAGAAAAGAACTTGACTGGTATCCATGAGATCATAGATACTACTTCTCAATAAAATTCTGCAACAAGGGAACTAACTTCCGTATAACAATCTTCCTATCCTTCTCTGCCTTTTCTAGCATAATAGAAATGCCTGCATAGAAAAACTTTAATTTGTGAGCTGAAAGACAAGACAGATAAAGTCAGTCAAAATATCTACCAATTTTTTGATTTTATTTTCTCTTTAATTTTTTTTAAACTCCTAAGTAATTTACATTTTGAAACAAAATCATTGCAAGTCAAAGAAAACACCGTGGAAAAAGCTTCATTTGGAAGCACAGGGGTTTAAAAGTGTTTTTGTTCTTATTGGCAAAACAACATAATTGAGTTGCAATTTTCGAGTGGTTTAAAGAAGCTGACATTTTATTTTTAGAACTTTTTTGTTTCAAGAGCACGGGTTAACAACTTACAATAAGTGTATGCCATTCTTCATATGATAACTGCACTACAAGAGGAACTGGAGTATCCAGCTCCATGGCAGAATGAGAATTTGAACTTCAAAATATGGTACCATGGCGAATGCCTGAATTAATTTTGAGTATCCACATTTCTACCTCAAACACATACTACATGAAACAACTGTAAAAATATGTTTTTGTCTAAAACTCAGGTATTATTCTAGTGATGAACTGTGAGCTCAATGGCAAAACTTGCTTAGTTAATGGCACTTGTTCAATTCTCCTACAACATTTGCAAGCCAATACAAAATATTTTTCCTTAACAGAAAGGAAGTGTCAGGTCCAGTGCAATTTCCTGTATGTTGGCATCAAATCAGAGCTGGGCTGGGCTTCCATAACCTACCTTCAAGAAAATCCATTAGTATTTTCTGCCATCTTGTAGAGGCAACACTTCAGGTCACCAGGTCAACTGAATTAAAACTAATTGTGTGGCTATAAAGGGCTTCTGTTGCAATGGGACAGACTTCTGTCCTTCAAGCCCACACAGGCAACAACCCAATGCCCAGCCCAGTGCATGACAAAACCAGACTTAAATGGACAAAGGCACCAGTACAATGCTGGTAAAAAAACATGGGCAAGCACAAAAATTATACATCTTAAAGTAATTAATACTGCTATGTTGTCACAAGACAAATGAGTTATGGTAAACATTTTAAGGCTCAGGAATTAAAAAGCTTTAAGAAACAAATAAGAACCCAAGTAGGGGGTGAAAATGTTCCTGAACGACACTGCATATGTCAAACCATGTTTCTAAAACTGGCATTCAGAAAGCTAATTGTTTTAGTTGGAAACAGAACAAATTTAACATGTATCCTGTCACTCCATTAAGTTGGTTTTTATTTTAACAACCTTTAAAAAACTCAGTCACAACAGAGTTTGGTAATACTAAGAATATATTTAGCTGTTGTTTTCCAAGAAGACATTCCAGACTTTTAATATCATCCCAAACTGATAATTATTCATTTGTTGAAGATACACACCAGTAATCAGCTAATGCACTGCAATACTAGCCATTTACAGAGACCTCCACTTCTCACTGACATCTGCTGAGAACAGGACTGCTTGTGGGACTTGTATTGCTATAGAACAGAAATTGAAGCACTTATCCATGGATAAATGTATCAACATAATGCTAATCTGGGTGCTGGAAAACTGAAGAATTTATTTCAAAAAGTAAAAACATCGTTCCTTTTCTTCAGCTTTCGTCCTAAAATGTTCAGGCTCTCTACATTAACTTCCTCATGCTTTGCACCGCCACTGAGAAGGCTGATAATTTATTTTTTAAAACAAAACCTGAGGTCCTTCTGAAATAGTATGACTTAATAACACTGAGTTTTGCAAAGTATTTCAAGAATCATAATGAAAGAGGGGTTACATAAAGTTTTGGTTGGACTTACCTAAAGCAGAGCTTGAGTTTGAACTAAATTTACAGTGCTCATTACAACCCATTACACTTCTGGTAGTGCCTTTGTCAAGGCAATGCTTGAAAAGACTGTAAAACACATTTTTTCATTACTGTACATAAATTATATGGGTGGAGACAAGCAATTTTGGAAAATTGTCACTCTTAAATACACATTCTGAGAATGTCAGTGTTTGCAGTTTTTAAAATTGATTCAAATTAATATATTTTCTTCCAAATGCTGAACACATTTCCTCTATCCATATGAAAAATGCAGTCAATTCTTTATTTCAAAGACTATCAAATTTCTTACTTTGGTCATGTGTTTTCCTTTATTTTGATCTTATCTGTTCTTTGTAATGCTTTCCATCTTTGCTGCTGTTTCCTTGTTGGGTACTTGCTATGGTAAATAGCAGTTATCTGATTTTATTTCAGCTTTCACTAAGGCACACTGTATGTCTTGGTTTCACTGCTGGCAGTGCTCAATATTATTTAAGATACAGCTACCTCATATAAACTGTGCCTTGTTTACATTAGGGATATGAGAACTGGCATTTCCACAGGGCAGATTTTTTTTCTTTTTGCTGTTTAAAATGCATTCTGAATCAGTACAGGAAGCCACAACCATGACTACAGGCTACGAGGTCTAACAAAAGAGAGAGACGAGATTACTGCTTCCTTGTATGTGCTCTGGCCCTCTGCTGCTAAAGGTGTTCTCCTAACAGAGCTAGAATTCTTGTATCTGCTTAAATGAATTACTTCGTTTAAACTAAACTGTTGGGCCTTGCCTACCGTAGAGTGTTCTACTGTGATGGCAGCCATCCCTGCAAAAGGGATGTATGGGTAGCAGAAAATTAAATTAAACTGTCACGCTCTATGAACCACTAAAAAGCCTGCAGAAATAGGGCTCAAAATCATGACTGAGTTCCTCTGGTTACCATTCATCAGGTGACTCTCACTGACCCTTAATGAACTACTGAACGAACTATATAATGGACCTGCAGCCTCTGTAAAAGACGAAAGCATTTTACACCATATTTGCCTGGCCACCTCTTATCATTGCAGCTAACACATTGCTTTGTTGAACCATAACACTCCACTGGGCTTCTGAGTGGTGTATGAGCAGACTCCTTTGAAGAAACCAGAAAAATGCCTTACAGAACTATTTTTGCCTGCTCAGATGCAGGTCTACACCAGGGATTTCCTAAGCACAAGAATGACATCGAAGTTACATGACTATTTTTTCCAACTCTCCTACCAAGAGAATTGTCCTGGCAAAAAAGTGCTGTGTGGGCCCAGTGTGAAAAGAGCATTTGGATGGAAACTTTCAGCTGATGTTTGACAGTCACAGGCATCTATAAACACAGCCTTTATACTGTGAAATGTCAGGCATCTTCACAGTAGCTAGTGCCACCGCCTCTGCATTTCATTTAAGCAGAATGAACCCATGAACTAAGCCTTGCCATACATCTCTATGAAATACCTTGGTTTGTCATAGGGAAAGGCACCTTGAGAGTCGGCCTTACAAAGAGTGAGCCTGGAGAGAACGCTTACTTAGCAAGCCCCTGCTCAAGTTTACTTACTATACAAAAAACTTGCTTTTGAGCAATACAGGAAAAAAAAAAAAAAAATCGATCCCCTTTGTTCGTGCTTTAATTGCCTGCTCCCTTGTTTCCTCGCCTGGGACAGTACCACTGCCCGGCCTACTCCAGCCGGACTCTTCGCTACATAGGGGCGCTGCCCTCGGCCGGAAGGTGCTGCCGCCGTGCCCGGGGTACGCGGCTGCCGGGGCCCGCCGGGGGTCGGCGGGGGGGCCCGACGCTGACAGACCGTGATCCCCCCGAGCAAGTGTGCGGCGCTGGCTCGCCCGCTCCCCGCTGCCTCCAGTTACACCCCTGGCAGGAGCCCGCGGCTCTCGGCTTCGCTTTCCAGGGTTATTTTTGGCCGGGGCCGCCGCATGCTGATGGCAGCGGGCTGGCGAGCCGCGGGCGCCTTGGCGGGCAGCGAGGCGCCGACGGGGCCCTCGGCGGGGCGGGCGGGGAAGGGGCGGTGCGCACCCCCCGCCCGCCCTGGCTCCCCCGCGACGCCGGGCCCCGCCCGGGGAACGCCTCTGGGCTGCCCACGGCCGGTTCGGCAGCCTGCGCCACGGCCGCCGCTCCCCAGCGGAGCCACAGCCCGGCGGGCGGCAGCCGCCATGGAGCGGACCCCCATCCCCGTGCTCACCGTGCAGACGGCGCCCTACGAGGACCAGCGCCCGACGGGCGGAGGGGGCCTGCGGCGGCCCACGGCGCTCTTCGAGAGCCAGCGCAACTACCTGCCCAACTTCGTGCAGAGCCTCCTCTCCTCCGTCGACCTCCGCGACCGGCAGGGCTGCACCATGGTGGTGGGCAGCGACGGCAGGTACTTCAGCAAGACGGCCATCGAGATCGTCGTCCAGATGGCCGCGGCCAACGGGGTAAGCGGCCCCTCACCCTCCCCGCCGCCCCTCGACGGCCCCTGCGCCCCGTCCCTGGCAGCGGCACCCGCGCTCTGCCCGCGCCGGCGCTCCCGCGGGAAGCACGGGCAGAACCTTCCAATGTCATCACCCGGACAGCGCTCCAGACGCAGACGGAGCCCGGAGGAACTCCGCGTGCGGCTGTATGTCAGCGCTGTGCGCGTCAGGTGCCCGAGCCAGCCCCACACGTGCCGGTTCGTGCGTCCGCTGGGCTGTGCCGCTGGGCCCTGGAGAGGTGATGGCTCTGTCGGGGTGTGGCGGTGGGGATGGTGGCAACCTCAAGAGACTGCCAGCCGTGCGGTGCTGTTTCACACCTTATTCTAGAAGGAGGAAGGCATGGGAGCTGAAACACAGGGTTCACTCTGCAGGAGAAAATGAAGCAGAGTTAAAAATAGGTACATGGGAAACAAAGGTATCAGACGTGCATCTGCTGCTCAGGATATTTTAAACATATCTAAGGAAAATTGTATTGTTGAAGGAAGAGGAATTCAGCATTTTATCTACATCTTAGGAAAATAATAGTTCTTTTCTATTGGTCACTTGCTAACAAATTGTAAAATGCAGGAAGACAACAGTGGCAGAAACCTGTGGTCAGACGGGACACAAACGTTTCTTGTGCAGTTTTGAAAGTAGGAAAGAACTTGGGAAGAAGACATGTCTTCTGCTAGATACATGCGTGTGTGGATGTCTGTGTACAGAAAGCTGGAAACACCAGATAATGCAGGCTTGAAGTTCCGCTTCAAAGCAGAGTTGAAGCTGCTGTCTCTTGTTGTGATGCCTAGACTGATCCTCTAGATTTGGCAGAAGGAGTGATATAATTTTATAGGGTTTCTTTTTGTAGGGATTATTGTTTGCAAAAGCTCAGTGCTTCAAAGGCAGTGCTTTCAGAAGATCTTTCATTTTGAAATGAATCTTCATACGTGTTTGAATTTTCCCTGCTGATTTGTTGTCATGTACAAGCTATATAGACCAGTCAGTCTTGTATGAATAATGAATATTTTAAATTTACTTCTAAAACATGTTCTCAATGTGCTGGTAGTATCAAGCAGATGCTGAGTGATGTCTGAGATGTCAGACTTACTGTCTTACATACCGTCTGCCTAGTGCAAAATCACCATTCATATAGGGACTTGGCAGAGGCCGGGGTTTATGTGGCCCAGGGTGTGGAAGGGCGCTGGGGGGTACACTGGTGGAAGTGGGGACAGTGGCAAGACTGGCACAGCGGTTCCATCTGCAGTGTCAGGGAAGGGAGCATGCAGGGAGTGGGTGTAGGGCAGAGGAAGTGGGCTGGTGTGTGGGGAGTTGCAAGAAAGGGGGACAGGTTGCGGAGGAGTGCTGCTCCCTAGCCTCATTGCCCATGTAGCTCAGTGGAGATAGTCTCACTGATGGAGTTGTACTTGTTGACCAGGTGAGATGAAGTGCAGCAACAACTAAAGCAAGAGCCTGGCAGAAAGAACTGCACTGCTGAGGCTGAAGTTCTTGCCTGTCCTTGCATGCTGGTAGGAGCTACAGGAATGGGTTAGTTACAGTGCAGGGTGACCACAAGGACTGACGTGCTGAAGAAGTTAAGGGTTTAGAAGAGCAGGGGCTTCTCAGACAAGTTATGCTGACTAATTTTTCCTATCAGCCTGCCTCCTTCTTACTGTCACATGCCCCGTCTTCCTTGAATATCGTTCTGCCCTCAGGAGATTTCCAGTTTGACATATTTCTGGCACCGTGCTGTAATAATGCTTCCCCTTTCTTAAGTTACTGCAGGTTTCTTAGAAACACAGTTTCTCCCTAGTGTCTTCTGAAGCCAAACCCCAAACTCTTCTGCTCACAGTTCTCACAAAGATCTGAATTCACGCATGATTATCTTGCTAATGACACAGTCCTCAGAAATTCAGCAGCCCAGCTGGTAGGGAGCTACTGAAAGGGCTTCCCATTTCCATATTCTCATCCTCTGTTCTCTTTGTAACGTCTTCACCCTGCTCACCCTCACCTCTGTTTCTCTCAAGCACAGTGTAAATGTATAAGTCTCATGTTTAATTACTTAGTACTATCTGTACGTGTTATTTTTTGGCTGTTAAAATACACCTGCTGGGAAAATATCTAAATCTACTTGATAGCATTGCTTAGTGCTGTGCTATGTAAGCAGTGGGAGAGGAAGAGAAGACTCATGAGAGCAAAAATCTCTCCCTTTAGATGAGGTTAGTATCATGAGAAATCATGTAGCCAGTATGAGAGTGAAAGAAGTGAACTGATGGTAGGCTGGATCAGATAAAATGTGGGGAAAGCTTGAAGGTGCATTGAAAATGTTCAGCTGCCCTGAGTGCCAGGAGAGGAATAGCCACACAGTGCTGATAAACTGAACTTTAATCTCCCTCCTGGAAGATACATACCGAGTGTCATGGTTAGTTGTGCCTGCTGAGTACAAAAATAAAAGTGATTTTCTATTATCAACTGTAAATGGATTGCCCTTTAGAGTTGCTAGGTTCCTCTTGTTCTAACTTGGTGACTCATCCCACATTCCCCCTGTGCTAACAGCTTAGCACGGTTGGCATAGGCTCTGGTACAAGGAGTGAGATGAGGTCCCCTGCTCAGTCAGCTGCCAGTGCTTGGTCTGCTCATCCTGGGTGCTGCTGGCTCATGCCCTCCAGCTCAGGGCTGCAGGTACATGCCCCACAGCTGCAGCCTGCACAGCTTTCCCATGCTCTGCAGCTGCAAGCAGCACATGCTCCACCAGCTCTGTGGGGCACACAGCTGGGGCTGTAGCAAACGCATTTGGGTAAGGGAGTGCACGTCATGGGAAGGTGGGGGAGCGTGAGGAAGGCCGGACAGAGGTCCTGTGCCATTCTGGGTTGCAACAAGCAGTTTGACAAAGTGGAGTGGTAGGAGAATATCTGAGGCTCTATTTCCCTTCCCACCTGTGTCCTGCCAGTAGTAGTGTCTGTCAGCCTTAATGTCTGGAAGAACTGAGGTAGAAGGCTCCAGCAGTTGCAATACAGTTCCTCTACGAATTAGATGCAAATATTAGACTCACCAGCTGGATGGAGTGTCTCATTTTTGTTGGAAAGTTTAGGATAGGTTTAAATGAAAAGCTGTTGTTTGTGAGTCTCAGTGGCAGGTGAGAAGCTAATGATCTTACACTGAATATGGAAAGTCATGACAACATGCTAGAGAGATTGCAGAATATTGATAGTAATGCTGTAGAAGTTTGAGGTGGCGGAGAGTTGAGTTTTCTGGTTGTCTCCTATGTAATACCATATTGCTTTTATTTTCCATGACTTTTCATGCAAATCTTGCCCTCCCTCCCTGGCTGTGTGTGATACTTATTTTCTTCTACGCTGAGTGTGGTTTTCAGTCATCTTTAGGGTACTATAGTAAAAGATAGAGAGGCACAGCCCCAAGTTGTTCAGGATGTAATCTGCTTGCTTCATGTTCTTTCAAGTATAATTGACTGAGGCATATGAGAGATTACTGGGAAAAAGAATTTAAAAAGCATTAAGTGACTCCATGGTAATCAGCTGAATTGTCTAAAAAGGCACAGCTGCAAGCAGTAATATTGCATAAAAGTGTTCTTGTAAAGTACTTGTTAGGGTACTTTATTCTTTCAGCTGTAACTGTTTGTTGAGGCTCTTTGTTTCTACTGTTGCTACTAGAAGTACAGTGACAAAATAGAATGTGGCATAGGGACACAGTATTAGAAGGGATGTTACATGCCTGTGATCTTGTAGCCATGCAAGTTTTTGAATTCCAAAGATAACTTTTCCACGCTATGAAATTGTCCAAGATTTTCAGAAGGATATTACTGGAACTTTAATTGTGAGTCAGTGTGTGGATAGAGTTTGGTTACTGTTTTAGCCCAGATTGCAAGAAGTCTGTAAAATCGGATATTAATTAAATTAATTAAAGAAATAATTAAATGCTAGTTTAGTATTTGGTTCAAAATGAAGAGATTCTGAACCAGGAGAAGATGACCTTGTGCATTCCTGCCACCAAAATGAAGAAAGCAAAGGAAGATGGGTAGCACATTTACACCTCTAAGGCCTACACTCTCCTCAGGGAGTTGTGTAGAAGTACTGATGACCTTAATATAAGGTGAAACTTTATAGTATTCCCTGCAAATAAAATACCAATGTATCTTATGCAATTTGATTTGCAGGATCCTTAATTTAGCATACTAAAAATTGCAGTATTTCTACAGTACAGAAATCAGCATAATAAATAATATTTCTATGTAGTATAGAAATAGTAGCATCATGACAAATGCTTAAGGCAAATCAGATTGTTCATATTTATATTAATATTTGGCATCCAGAAAAATGGAAAAACCAGTTTGTTCAACATCTGCTGAATGGGAAGAAATTAAATATGGTGAAGAGGTAGTCCTAGGCAATTTGTGCATTGTGAATAATTTAAATATTCTACTAACTTTTAAAACTACAGGTGTTGTGCATGAAGACAAAAACTAAAACTCACTAGTTTAGATTTGGAAATACCAAAAACATGTTTGTGATAAGCCTGCATGCAAGCATAAATGCATTTGTACTTGAGTACCTCCAGATAGATTGTGTGGTTATTTTCAAGTATTTTTTAAAATGCTATCGCTGTCATATTCCTTTTGTTTACCCATACACAATACCGTTTTAAGAGCTGGCACACATTTCTGACAGCTGTATTTGGAAGATTGAGTCATTGCTCTAGCTTTCTACATGCTTCATAGTTTAAAAAAAGGGAGGGACAATATTCAAAACAATCGATTTCAGGTTTTTTTGAAATAGTATTTTTCTTTCCATTATAATTTTTTGTTTGTTTCTTAACTTCTTAGCTCTCCTGTTTTCCAGCAACATTCCATAGGCTTCAAAATTATCTGCAAAAACTCTGAAAAGAGAAGCAGGTAGACAAACAATCATTCTTTCATGAGAGCTTGAGGTAGAAATCTCAGATAGGAGAGTGCACATTTTTTAAAATTTGAAAGCAGGTCTTGTGATTCTCAGTGAAAGAGAAATGGATAGACATAGTTTCTGATTGGTGAGAGTTATCAAAAAAGTAATTTATGCTTGCAGTTGAAGTTGATAATTTCTTTGTAGTCTTAATTATTAAAATAGTTCACAAAACCAGGTTAAATAATCTCTTAATCCTTTGCTTTTCTGAAGTTATTTGGAAGCACACTTCTAAGTAACCATTAAGGTCCTCACGTGAGTGCCCAGAAGAAGGTCATCTGTATATGAAGGAACAGCTCTTCATGGACAGGAGGCAGGTAGTGACACCTCCTGTGCTGTTGCTTTGCCACACAGACTGTAGAGATACCAAATCTCCTTCAAACGAGAGAATGAAATTCGAAGTTCAACTCCTAGTCTGTTTTTAGATGGGGAGTGGGAGGGATTCAGTGTTCCGCTTCTCCCTCTGCCTCCCCTAACTGCCCTGCACCTTCCAAACTACTACTCAGTAGTGGTGGTGGTGAGTGGGCTGATTTTACTTTTTTTTTTTGTATTGATGTTATTGAGAAACTCCAAACTTGGACAATATCCTTTTAAGCTCCATATACAGCTGCCTCAGTTCTCATCTGTAACTCTTAACCTCCCCTTTTCCCCTTGCTTTTTTTTGGTCTTCCTGTTTCCCAGAAATTGGAACTCTTTTGTATTTCTTTGTAAATACATTTCTTGTTGGCTCCTAGATTATTTATGTTAAGCTGAAACTGTAGTATTGGTGTAGGGGATGAAGGCATGGTTTTGAAATTGGAACCTTGCAGTGGAACTGCATGTAATGCCAAACACATTGAGTCAGTGTTTAATAACACCACCTGAAAGGTTTTCTTTTATTTTAAGAATGGTGGGAACTTCCCCTGCTCAGCTGTGCCCGGGGAAACACACCCTGTTCATTTGGAATAGCCAAGGAGTCACTGATGGCTGAAGGAGGTGCAGTGCTTTTTATGGGGCCGGACATCCAAGGGTGTCTTGGCAGCAGAAGTGTAACTACAAGAGACTGCAGGTCCTAGTGTGGAGTGATACTTGTGATTGCACTGGAAGGCTGCCCTATGAAAGGCAATTCTCTTTCTGTTCTCTTTCTATTATAGTTCCAGCCCTGCAAATGTGTCCACAGAGTCAGCCCTAAACTGTGCTGATATCTGAGGGGATTTGCTGATTTGCAGGGTTACCTGGCAAGTTTTGGTTGCAGGATGACAGCCTAGTATTACGCTTGGGAGCTTTGCAAATCCCTATCATTGCTGTGCTCTTGCTTTGCTGTCATATCCAGGTCACTGGGGTTAAATGTGCCAGGATACAGTATTTTTTGTCAGTGCTCAAGATTAGCATGCAACCAACTCATGTACGTATATTTCTCTGCAAAAGAATATGTTCCATACCAGGACTTTACCATTTCAATCCTGTACATACATGCCCGTATGTGTGTGTGTTTATATACTGATTTTCAAACATTTGGTACTATTCAGAGTACTTTGGCTTGTTTTTTCCACATAGATCGGCAGATTGGTTATTGGACAGAATGGGATCTTATCCACACCTGCTGTTTCGTGTATCATCCGAAAGATCAAAGCAGCTGGTGGAATTATTTTAACAGCTAGCCACAGTCCTGGGGGACCTGGAGGAGAATTTGGAGTCAAGTTTGAAGTTGCCAATGGAGGTATGGGGTTTTTTTAAAACACACTACAACATTCCATCTTGGTATGCTGGAAATACTCGTACAAGGATAACTAGGTGTTTGTAACTATGTGTTTTTCTGTTAAAACTGTGAAGAACATAGGCATCTCTCTATCTCTCTATTTTTTTTTTTTTTTTAATAATAGAAGTGTATTTGCCTCCACCGGTCTGAAAAATAAGCATTAAATGTTCATTGAAGCCCTTGGGGTAGCTGTAAGATTTCTATAAACGACAGACTTGCCATCCTGTTTTTACAGTACCTTGTATAGTCATCCAGATCACCGTAACGGTTCTGATCCTTTTATAAAGATGCCTGTGAGGGACTTCTGTTTTCCTCATATTTCTGTGTTGCTTGTCTTGGCATTTACTTTAAAGCATGTAATTTCAGAAGCAGTATAACTCATTGTCTCGAGTGGAAGAAAGCACTTCTTATGTTTATCCAGGAAGTAACTGGTCTTACCCAGGTAGAGAGCTGTACCATTTTAGCACAAGTCCACCACTGAATAGTGGAATTTGTGTATACGTGTAGGTATGTTATACATTCTGTATGTTTTACATTATAGATCTGTGTACACTCATATAACGTTATGTGATGGTAGCTGACACCTTGCATACCTCACACATGTAGAGTGCTTTCAATGTGAAAAAAAGAACTGAAAGGGCTTATAAAATGTTTCCTTCCCCATTTTGAAGGTGGGAGAACTTGAGAAGGAGTGCTTTCTCCCCTCTCCCTTGTGTAATTGAAAAACGTGCATGGTTAAATGAGTGTGATTTTATAAACAGAATAGGCTGGAATCCCAGAGAGATTAAAAGGACTGTGTCAGGTCAGCCAGTGAGAAAGCCAGGGTCACAGCACACATGTACCAGAGCCAAACCATTAGATGCATTAGCACTCTATAAACTTTAAAACACCACGTGCATTTAAAATCTGCTTGGTAGATGGGTAACAGTTGGTGGTGCAGTCTTTCTAGTGTGCTTTGCCTTTTTAAAGAGAATTCAAAAAGGCTGTTAAGCTTTATATATGAAACACTGCTCAAACCGAGGTCACAAGGTTCAATTATATATGTTAATCAACAGGGCCATAATGAAAAGTAGTTGGTTTAAGTTCCAGCTGAGAAAATATGAGTTAAGTATTAGGCAAGGCGTTTGAATTAAGACTGTGGTTAGGCACAGCAGCAAGCTCCTCGGGAAGGTTATTGTTGCTCTATATTCTTGCTCAGTCTATTTGCAGATCCAGGTCAAGCAGAAGTGGTTTGTTTCTGTAGCTGTAGAAGAGAATGTAGAGTGACTCTGGGGTATCTCCTTAGCTGGAAATACCAGTAGACAATACATCCATCTATCAAGGAGGATCTGGAGCTATTGACATCCTCACCCTTTGGCTGGGTTTGGATTAGACAAGTAAGAAGTAATTTTCTAAGCTAAACGAAGAATTAAGTAGCTGGTTTTTGTTGTATTGGACCATCTGGTACACTGCATCTGAGATGGAAGACACTAATTTATGTGGCAATGCACTGCTCTAGCAGCGTTGCTGGAGGAATGAGAAATTTGCACTGAAAACACCTTCAAAGACGCTTTGGATTAGGAGAGAGAACATGTAAAAGGGAATAAAGGAAATAATTTTTAGAGTGAAAGTGTAGCTTTAATATAAGCTGTGAAGAGTCAGATCAGCCAGAAGGGACTTTGTTGCAATTCATACTCAATTACAACTCAGACTCAACCTTTGCACTGCATATGGCATAGTTCATCTAGTAATTTTTGCATCGAGACTGCAACTTTTGTTTGGTTTACAGTAAATCTGTGAAAATAAAGCCATTTTTCAAGCTTTGGCAATGAAAGTAATTCACAAGTAAGGTGTGTTTTCTGTTTCTGAATGACATAACTGATCCAGGTTGTAATTGCTAATTGTTGAGCAACCGAATTCTAACAAAGATAAATTTCATTCAGGTAGTAGAGGGAAACTGCAATACAGTACCATTGTAAAACTGGTAAGACTTCTAAAAATGGTATGTTTTTGTAATGAAATAATGGGAAACACCAAACTATGTGATCTTCACAGGTGTGCATTTGCAGAAAGTCCTATGAAACACCAGAACCTGCTGCTGAAGAACAGGCTTTCCTTTAATAGCTATGTTGAGATTCCATGCAGAGTAAAAAAAAGGCAGTCTTTGACCAATAAACCCAAACAAATGTGACTGTGGTTACCTCATTCTCCCTGCCCCTGGATAAGAATTGATTTAAATACTCTATGTGAATCAAAATGTTGTGAGTAATGCAGTGTACTTCCATGTTTTATTTTTTTGAAAAATGTTTTAAACCTGTGTTGTGAAAAGACAGACCTTATTTACTATAGTACTTTGGTTTTATTTATTCCATAGTAACTCAAATATATTCAGAAAAATGTTTGCTATAGCACTCACTTTTAAAATAGGAAATCTTCATTTGAAAGAAATGACCCACCACATTATTTTCTCTTATAGGACCCGCTCCAGACATGGTTGCAGAAAAGATCTATCAAATCAGCAAAACCTTGGAGGAATATGCAATTTGTCCAGATCTCAGAGTTGATTTATCACGCCTAGGAAGACAAGAATTTGATCTGGAGAACAAATTCAAACCTTTCCGAGGTATCAGTGTACGCTTTTATGCATACTAAGTCCATTGGGTCTAAACATCAATATTGTGGCAGAATTATAATGGGTAATTATATAAGCAGAACTTCAGCTCTTTAAGATGCCTTACTAGAAGTTATCAAAATAGAAGGCAAAGTATAGAATCATGGAACGGTTTATGGTGGAAGGTACTTTAAGGATCATCTTGTTCCAACCCTGCTGTCATTGGCAGGGAAACCTTTCATTAGACCAGGTTGCTTAGAGTTCCATCCAGCATGGCCTTGAACACTTCTAGGGATGGAGCATCCACAGCGTCTCTGGGCAACCTGTTCAAATACGTCACCACTCTCACATTAGAGAATTTCCTCCTCAAATCTAACCTAAATCTCTTATCCTTCAGTTTAAAACCCTTCCCCCTTGTCCTAACACTATTTGCCTGTTTTGAAATTTTTTTGTATAAGGTCCCCTTTAGGTACTGGAAGGCAGCTGTAGCATCTCTTCAGAGCCTTCTCTTCTCTGTGCTGAACAGCCCCAGATCTTTCAGCCTGTCATCACAGGACAGGTTCTCCATCCCTCCAATCATATTTGTGGCACTACCTTGGACCTGCTCCAACAGGTCCATGTCTTTCTGGTACTGAGAACCCCAGAGCTAGATGCAGCGCTGCAGGTGGGGTCTCACCAGAGCAGAGCAGAGGGGCAGAATCCTCCACCTGGACATAGAGCTGTTGACCACAACACTCTGGCTGTGTCCATCTAGCCAATTCTTGATCCATTGAATAGTCCATCCATCAAATCCATGTCTCTCTGGTTCGGAGATAATATGCCATGTGGTACAGTGTCAATAAAGAAAGCTAGGTAGATGATGTTGGTCTGTCATATATCATCTGAAAGATGAAAGCAGCTGCTGGAATTATTCCAACAGCTTGCCACAGTCCCAGGAAACTTGGAGGAGAGATTGCAGGGAAGTTCGAGGTTGCCAGTGGAGGTAGGGTTTGGTTTGGTTTTTTTTTTTTAACAAAGAAGATGGTCTCATCAAGAGACTTCTCGTGTCAAGTGTCCTGTAGTAGACCCCAGCCATGTTGGTCTGCTTGATTTTCACCCTCAGGGTCTCAGTGGCCGTTTCCCAGAGGAGCTCTTCACAATCTGACCCTTCCTTAACATTGAGCACAGTGCCCCCACCCCTCCTTCCCAGCCTGTCTCCTGAAAAGCTTGTGGCCCTCAACTGCAGTGCTCCAGTCATGTACCTCATCCCACCATGTTTCTGTGATAGCAGTTAGGTCATAGTTTTCTAATTGCACCATGGTTTCCAGCTCCTCTTGCTTATGTCTAATGCTGTGTGCATTTATAGCTTTTACGTTTGTTTTGCACTTAAGGAATCTGAGTTACAGACTTCTAAGTGCATCAGGCCTCATCTTTCAGCCAAGTATCTTTGCCAAATTTATGTTCTTATGCTTCTAGTAGTTAAACACCAAACGCAAACCTTTTTGGACTAGGAATGGTTTGCTTATTGAAGTCTAATTGACAAAAGAGTAAATGAGACTCTCAGTTTATTCATCCTTTGCTCACACTTTCTGAAAAGTTGTGGGATTTGTACATCCAGTGACTCCAAATGTAGAGGGATTGCTTAAGCACATATTTAATTTTAAGCATGTGAATACTTCTGTGCTTACAATTGATTTAAAATTATCTAACACAGCTGTTTTCTTGAAGGAGTCAAAAACAAATAAATAAGGGTTCTGACACGTATTTCAAATTTCATGTATATTTCATATGTTTCAAATACTGTAAGACTCTATTGTGGCCTCAAGAACTTTTCCACATTCCTGATGCCCTAGAATTAAAGTAATTTTGTTTTTCACCCAAACTGCACCTTTCAAGACAATGTACATTTTGAGAAATAAAGTTTTTCATTTTAAAAAGTCCTTAAATTTTGGTTTTGCTGGAGTATTTTATTTTATTGCAGAGAACATGTTTGGCTTTTTTCGCCAAACAAAAAGCAAAGAGAATGTTTTTTAAACTTCTGCTTTTTCTTCAGTTGTATGAACTAATTCCTGTGAATCAGGCTACAGAGGTGTTGAAACAACTGAGGTTAGGTTTGGCAGGAGTTAAAATAATTTTTAGACTTTAATCTTACATGTGCTTTATCTTCACATGTGTGACGAACTCCACTGTAGTTGTCACATTTGTTCATATATGTAAAGCTTAAGGCTTACTAAAGTGCTGTTAGGAGCAGGGCATAGAAGAGATGAAATACTATAACCTTAGTGAATGTTTGAGACTTTTAATATATACAGTAGAATTGGCTCTTTTTCAAATATGTTTTAGATTGTTTTTCAGCCTTGAGAACTTTTTTTTGTTTCTTCAAGCATATTGTCACAATCTATTCTAAGTGTTTTTCTCAGGCTCAAAAAATGTCTGTGTCATTTTCATGTTACTCTAAAGAAGAGCATTAGTGTGAGGTTAGTGTTTCTGAGCAAAATTGGATGAGATTTTAAGTAATAATTTAACTTGTAAGTAAAGTATTTCAAGATACTCATTTAACCAGATGAAAAGATATTTGTATAACATATGCTTTTTAATTTAATCAGGAAATGTAATTTGTTCCAAGAAGACTGAGAATCATGGCTTTTGACATTTGTTTTGTAACTGCTTTCATTATGACAGACTTATTTTCCTTAATTCATTTTTGTTTAGTGTTTTACATCCAAAAGAACTAAAAAATTGTAGTGCTCTGCTTTTATGAATTTAAATTTCAAGTTATCAAGACCTTAGCAAAAAAACGTGTTGCATCTGAGCCTTACTTTCCTGAATCAATGAGATTTACACTGCAAAAGTATAGTTTGTTGTCCATCTGCAACAAACTGAACACAGGTATTCCTGGTGCCAGAATTTAGAATAATAGACTGTATGTCTCTCTTGAAGAAATGATGCAGAGAGATACTGCTGTCAGATACAAGAATAGAACCTCTTGTGTCAACTTGTCATGGACATCTTCCTCCTCTGAGAATAAACCTATTTAGCTTGCAAAGTTTTCCAGTAGTTTAGTGAATGATCTATGAAGAGTTTACTTTGATATAATGTATGCTCATTGATGTCTTCAGTGAAATAGGAACTGTCAACTTACATTATCTCTGCCGTCTTTAGGAGGCAGAACTTGATCTTTTCAAGGCTTAAAGCTTGATGGTAGCCACACTGAAGGCACTGGGAGACCGTGACTTTTCCTCTGTGGACTTCAAAGCAAAGCTGTGTCATATAGGGGTTGCGTACTCTGATTTCAGTTGAGTTGGGTGGAAGAGAGCTGGAAGAAGTAACCTAACTTTTGTGCGCTGTAGTCACTTCTTTTCTGTGTGATTTTTCTAGTGGAAATTGTGGATTCTGTGGAAATCTACCTCAATCTCCTTCGAACTATTTTTGATTTCAATGCCATCAGAAATTTGCTGACCGGACCCAATCAGATTAAAATAAGGATTGATGCCATGAATGGAGGTATGAACTTAAGTGCTATTGGGGCAGAATTGTAGGTACACTGAAATAACTTCCCAATTAAAGTTGTACACTGCATTGATTTCTGAATAACAGTACAGCATATAAATGTCAGACTTTTGTGTAATAAAAGTTAAGGGTAGTAAGATTTGAACCTTACACTACCAACAAAGGCAATGGGTTAGATGCCTTACTAGGCAAAGAGGTTTATCTTACTTGGTAAATAAGTAAAGGCATATGTGTCCAATAAAAGTTTCCTTTCTGCATTTGGAAGCAAGCAAGATGAGGTAATCTTGCCATGACAGGGTCCTGAAGTATATTGCAGTGTCCAGTGACTGAGGAGGTTACAAGGCAGTCTCTCTACTAAGAGGAAATTCTAAATGGTATAAAACTAGTTAAGCCTGAATAAAGAAATTAAAGAGTTAGCTGAGACCTCTTGTCTCACTAATGTTAAAAGTGAACAAAGTTCAGTGTCCTCCAGACAAGGTGAAAATGTCACAGAAGACAGCAAGGGGATCAGCGGTATGCTGATGTTAAAAAAATACAAGCTGTGTCACTTAGGGAAACACAGACCAGGATGAGATCTATTTTAGGCTACATTATGAAAATATAAATAAAGATTTCTGCAGATAATAAGTTGAAGGGTACGAGTGTAAGTAAGACTGTTCAACATTATCATATGGAAAACAGATTCTATCAAGCAAACCAGGTTTCATTCTTTAATGGGTTTACGAAAACAGACCCATAAAAGGAGCTGGATAGACTTAGAAAACTTCTGTAAAGCATTTTATCTAGTACAGTGTGATAGTCACTGTTCAAAATATCATAGTGAGTTCACAGTCAGTGTGAACACACAGTTCACTGTGGCCAAGGATTATAGTCTGCATCCAATAAGTGTGAACACCCACTTTGGCAAGCTGTGTCCAGAGGACATATGGTGTCCCTGAGCAATGCAGTGAGGAAGGCAGTGCCTCTTGCCATGTACCATACTGGAGAGAATGTTACTAAAGTGCCTTAAAAAGCTCTGATATCCAGGTGTGTTACTGACTGTTAAGAATTTTTACATGTTGTCAAAAAGATGCATAGTCTGTCTTAGGGTTAGAAAGCTGATGCATCATAAGCATTTTAAAGGACTTGAGTTTGTTTACTTTATTTACAAGGTGACAGAGAATTGGCTTTATGACCTTGCTTTTTGGTGGAGAGATATCCGTTCTATAATTTAAAGTACATGTAGATTAAGTGTATACACAAATACTTCTTGGTACGACAAAGAAGGTAGTTTCTTGGGTTTTTTTTTTTCAGAAAAAAAAAAATTTTGGTCTTCTTTTCTGAAAATTGCCAAAAAGAATCAAAAGAGAGAGATGAGTCCAGGCAAATTCGGATTGAAATGTCGCTCACATGTTTATGTGTAACAGTGAATAGCCGTTGGAGCAATCAAAAATCATTGGGGTTTGCCCTTTTCTTGGTGGCATCTGATCAAAAGACTTTCTAGATGAGATATATTAGCCAAAAGTGAGCCACTAGCCACAATATAGTGACATTACAAAGGACCACATGTATATGTTGACAGACTACCTTCTGAAATTTATTTTAGCTCTGCACCTCTGGAATATATTTTTATGCCTCTACACACTGGTAGCTTAACATTGGCAGACAAAAAGAGTACTTTGACAGGAGTACTCTTTAGAAAAGAACCTGAAATCATGGTATATTTTACAGAGTTAACATCTACGTTTTCGTGAAAAGAAGTTTCTCTTACATAATTTTACCTCAGGTCACAGCTGCTCCACTTAGCAAGATTTGGGAGTAAGGTAGCTGAAAGAGCAGTCACTCATGCATTTTTTACCTCTGAGTGACCTATTCACACTTGTACCAGGGATGCAGAATGCTCGGGTAGTGACTGTTTAGTCACCAAAAGCATGTAATAATTATGGTATATAACAGCATGGGGTCTTCACTGGTCATGTCTTTAACAAAATAAAGAAGTATTTTGGAGTTAGTTTTGAGAAAGTTTTAGTTTATTCTCTGCATTACTCAGCAAGTAAAATGTAGTAAAATGCTTTGGTGGACTAATCGATTGCAATTTTCACATGCATTGGGATGTTAAGGTAGGTGTATTTCCCATTTGCATTCCCCTACTGTTTACTTTCCTTGCTATTGTGTGTTATTTAGACACATAGAATAGTGTTTTATTTTTATTCTAGTGAGAAAAACTCCTTTATGTGTACGATAATTTCTTTATTTAATAATGGGTAAAAGAACCCTGCATCTTTCACCATTCAGTGATTACTTTTTCACTTCCAGTAGTAGGGAACTGTGATTTTCATATTGAATTGATTATTTTCATACTGATTAATTATTTAATGTGAGGACAATCACATACTTCTCTGAAATAATAGTTTGGGGTTTGTTGCAAGGACAGACGTATAGAATTGCTGGAAGTATGGTTTGTATCAAATGTCCACAGTGCTGTGAAAGATTTGAATGTCAAGCATACACTTTTGTGACTGCATGACAGGTTTCTGTTTTCACAGTTATGGGACCTTATGTGAGAAGAATCTTGTGTGATGAATTGGGAGCTCCTGCAAATTCTGCCATAAACTGTATTCCTCTGGAGGATTTTGGTGGACAGCCTCCTGATCCAAACTTAACATATGCAACTGCCTTGCTGGAGGCTATGAAAGGTGGCGAGTATGGATTTGGAGCTGCTTTTGATGCTGATGGAGTAAGTATTTAGACCTGTCTTGAGGTTCCACCATAGTTGTTGTTTTGTCTGGGGTCAGATATGGGACATGTAAGTATAATTTGTTTGCTTTTCAGTAAGTCGTTGAAGCTGAAAATGGTATTACTTTCAGGTACAGATGGTAACATTTGCAACCCATAAATCTGACACATATGTTGTAATTTGTCTCTGCAGATGACTGCAAATTAAGCAGGATTTGAAGGCAGAATGAGAATTATTTAAATAACAGGCTGGTTTTTGTCTTGTGCTGGTGTAACACTTTTTTCCCTGGTTAGGAACAGACCAGCATGTAGATAATACAGACTTGTCAAAGCAAACAGTAGCAATATTAAGTCCTTTTTGGTTAGCATCATAAATTAAGAGCTTTTTAGCTAAACAAAGCACTGAATCATAATCTCTGTTTATTTAAATTTTCTAATGTCATATTATCAGCATTATAAAAAGCAATGTATTACAGAAGCAACTTTCTCCCCTGACAAGGTAGGAGAAGGATGAAAAGATTCTGAAAAAAAAAGCTGTCTTCTGTTCTCAGTAAACACAAAACACTCTCCTACTCCATAGTAGTGCATGTCATTGGCAAAAAGATTATCCTACACAAGCATTCTCTTGACAGAAACAGAGCTGCTGAAGTGACATGTAGGAGGCAGAAGCTAGAAACTGATCTGGAGCTTTGATTTGCAAGGCAGGAGCGAGTGATGGTGTGATAGTGAGATTATAAACCTGCCAGAATGGTGCCAGTACATTTTTCTGCCCAAAGGGGGATGTGAGTAACCTAAAGCCTGTCCTTTTTTTCTCTACCTCCAGTAGATCTAGGAAAAGAAATTATGTGTCCTCAATACATGGAATTTAGGATGCTATTTTAAATTTCTTTTCTCCTGCAGGACCGCTACATGATCCTTGGCCAAAATGGTTTCTTTGTTAATGCATCAGATTCACTGGCTATAATTGCTGCCAATCTGTCTTGCATTCCATACTTTTGTCAGATGGGTGTCCGAGGATTTGGCAGAAGCATGCCTACCAGCACAGCTCTGGACAAGTAAGATGAAATATTTGTTTGTATCACCTTGATCATTACATTAGTTATCTCTGCTTTTTATTACATAGCAATTCCAAAATTGTGAAGTCCTTTGATAAGAGCTTCTAATTTTCACAGTATTTATGTGCTTTATTTTTTAAACTGGTTTTGATGAGATTTTGATTTTACCTAGATTAATTTTTCCCATCTTTACTTGCATTAAAAGAGTTTAATTCAGTCTGGAAAAGAAATAAATTGATAAATCTAATGTACGGTTGTTTGATGGAATTCTTCCAGAAAACTTTGTTCTTTTATGAGTAAATAATGGTTTATAGCCTAATCTGGCAGCCCTTTTTATGAAAGTCATAGAAGTTTAAAAGAGATAAAGTAGTAATTCAGTACTAAACAGGTATTCAAAAAATTAAAACCCTCCTCTTACTACAAACTGATGAAATATATGATCTGTTATGATATAAAATGTCCTGTAAGAGGCTGCAGGCAGTCGACAAATCCATTCCCAGTTTCAAGACAGATTAAAAGTATATTTAAAACTATTTCTGATAAATCCAATCTGCTCTTTAAAGATTTCCTGGATGAGCATCTTGTGTTAGCAGCTGAATTTTGAACAAGTCTCATCCAGGCCTAAATTTTCTGTAAATATCAAGATAAGATGATTAAATATTATTGCCTTAATATAGTCTGTGTGGAAAAAGCATTGGCTAAATCAGTTGTGTCTCAGTGTTCATCTGGCTGCATAGCTTTACTACGACAAGAGCGATCTACTGCTCCCCTTAAATGTGTCCAGTCAGGAAACAGTAATTTTAAAGTGAAACGTAGGTTGTGTGAAAAGGTTGATCGCTGTATCTACAGTTTGCCTATTCAGGAAGTTTTTAAAAGTTAGTAAATTCAGAGCTTTCTGCTTCCTCTAATACTTGACAGGGTCTTTGGGAATATATTCCTTGCTTGTGGGTAGATACTCTAGTTTAAGGAAATATGGTTAGGTCAGTGTTTGATGTATTTTGTTTATTCTGTTCAGCAGTCCAAAAATCTCATTATCGTTATGTTGAAATACGATATAAAATACATAGAGTTAATTTTGTGTATAAACACCATATCTGCATTCCTGTAAGAACTGAAGAAACAGTGACATTTACGTATGTTTGTCTGTCTTCTTTTCATGAAGTTTGATAAAGATGTCAGAAGGCATGGACTCAAGTCCCCTCCAATAACACTGTGACTGTTTGAATTATATTGTTTGCTATGTTTACTTGACCTTCTGGTGCAAAGATCGTCTCATGGTGCTTACTGCCTTATTTAGTTTTGTGGAGCTAAGCCTGATTATTAAATAAAACTGAGCAACTGATAATGATGGAAGGATGTAAATATTTTCCCTTCCATTCCTACAAATATTTATGGTTATGCAGTTTTCAGTCTGTGTCCAGGACAGTTGATTTATTTATTTTTTATTTCATTTTGTGGTTCTCCTTGTTTTCTTGAAGACTTACAAGTTACATGTTGTCATGTAGTTCAGTGTAGATCATGCAGTTTTCACAGAGATCAATCATCTAGTTCCAACTCCCCTGCCATGGGCAGGGACACCCTCCACTAGTTGTGCAACTCAGGCACTGTGGCTGCTGAAGACTGAAGCAAAACTGCCACGGAGTTCCTTAGCCACCTTCTTGTCCTGGGTAACCAGGTCTCCTGTTTCTTTCTGGAGAGAGTCCACATTTTTCCTAGTCTTCCTTTTATCACCATTGTACCTACAGAAACTATTCTTGTTGCTTTTGACATCCCTGGCCAGATTTAATTCTGTCAGGGCTTCAGCTTTCCTAGCCTTATCCCCAAGCTACTCGGACAGTTAATCTGTATTCCTCACAGGCTACCTGTCCTTGCTTCTACCCTCTGTAGGCTTTCTTCTTGTGTTTAAGTTTGCCCAGGAACAACTTGTTCATTCACACAGGCTTCCTCGTGTTTTTACATGACTTCCTCTTTGTTGGGATGCATCTCTGTCAAGCTTGGAGGGAGGTGATCCTTGAATGTTACCCAGCTTTCTTGGGCCTTTCCTTCCTCCTGGGCTTTATCCCATGGCACTCTGTCGAGCAGATCCTTGAAGAGGCCAAAGCCTGCTCTCCTGAAGTCCAGGGTAGGGAGCTTGCTGTGTGCTCTCCTTACAGCCCTGAGGATCTTGCATTCCACCATTTCATGCTCACTGCACGTCACGTGCCCCACCAGCCCCTCCTTGTGGTGAGATCAAGGTTCAGCTTAGGATGTCTCCTTGTTAGTTCCTCTGTTACTTGGAGAAGAAAATTTTCATCCATGCACTCCAGGAACTTCCTGGGCTGCTAGTGCCCTGCTGTGTTGTCCCTTCAACAGATACCAGGGTGACTGAAAGCCCCCATGAGCACCAGGGCTTATGAATGTTAGGCTGCTCCTATCTGTTTGTAGAGAGCTTTATCCATTTGGTCTTTCCGGTCAGGTGGCCTGTGGCAGATCCTCACTGTAATGTCTCCTGTCCCTGCTCTCCCTTTAATCCTCACCCATAAGCTCTCTGTAGCTCCTTATCTGTCCCTGGGTGGGTGGAAGTGGGCTGACTACATGGATTGGAACACAGTTAGAAGTATCGTAGACACCTTCCTTGGAGGTTCACTGCATGAGTTATTGAGTCTTCAGGTATTCCAGAATTCCCAGGTGTAGCGGGTTGGGTTTCAAACTGGGCAGAAACACCAATTTAGTGTAGTGGTTTGGCCCAAAATACTCATTACTGTTTATCTTCTGTGAGATAAGAATTAGGAGAAACGCAAAGCAGGCACCAAACTTGAAAGAATATAAAGAAGTTTATTAACAGACCTGAAAGAGGGGAAAAAAAATTATACCACACCTTCAGAACACTTCTCTTCCCCCCACCTTCCTCCCTTCTCCCACTGGCAATGTAAAAAGACAGCCCTTAAGATGTTCAGTCTGTTTATCACTTCCATAATAACCTTGTTCAGTCCATTTAGAAAGAGCAGTCTCTTCTTGCTCATGCTGTGAAAACATGATCACAACAAGACAGCCGCCCACTTCCAAATAACTTTGTTCAGTCCATTTAGGAAGAGGACTCTCTCTGCCTGCGTGTGAGTCCCTTCCCCCGACTTGCAGCTTTTCCCACAACTGCTTTCAAGGGTCCACTCTTGAAGTTTTTGGGGTACAATTTTAAGGTTGAGCCGTTCAGAAACAGAAGTTCTCTTCACCCATCTCTGGGAGCATTTCATCTCTAAGAACAGAGGCCCTCCTCCTTCCCTGGGAGCAAAGGGTCCTCCTCATCTTCATCTTTAGGACTATCTCTGGGAGCATCTCTAGGAACTGAGGTTTTCTCCTTTCCCATTTGGAGCAAGAGTCCTCATCTGCTCCATCTCTCCCTGTCCAAACTTCTCATGAAATTACAGCTGCGTCAGCATCTGCCTATCTCAACGCAGGTGCTTTTGCTTACGAGTTGAACACTCCACCCCCCATATCTTCATGAAATTACAATGGGATACTCTGATATATCATAGCTTTACAACAGAATTTCAGCTTTAAGCATCTCCTCTTTCTCTTCCCTCAGGTTTTCAGCTCTTCTCAGCAATAAAAGGGTTAATCTCACCTCGGCCTTGCGGCTGGAATGTGGCTTATCGAAGTGGAGAGGGGGGAGAGCCCAGCCGCTCTGTCTGCACATAGCAGGGATGTGGGGGGGTTCCACGGCTGGAACAGGTCCATCGGCTCCAGGATGGCCGTGGCACGGCCTGGCCTGGCCCAAGCAGGGCCTGGCCGGGCCCGCTGGCCCCCGCCCGGGGCCGCAGCCACCTGTGCCAGCGCCGGAAACGAGAGAGAGCTTGGAGGGGGTTTGTCTATTCTTAAGTGTGGATCACAGAGGCGGCCACAACTTTAAGTGGCTTAAAGAATTGTTCATATTCAAACTGGCCAGCTGATAGGTTCTGTCAGGTCATGGGGGGAAGCTGTAAGCACCCCTTTGCGAGAACATCACTTCCAAGACTATGCTAGCCAACCCATGACACCAGAGAAGCCCACCATAAGAAACTGGTGACCTTCAGGAAAGATGGTTGTATTAAGATATATTTTTCAGTAAAACTGTAGAATATTGTTGTCTGAAATCCATTCTATTGCTTGAAGGAGAGGCTGATGGAGAGGTTGATTCTCAGGATAGGTTTCATGTTGATGTGAATTCCAGTTTCATGTGTCTGTAAACATAAGGAAAAGTTCCACAAGTGTCAAGGGCATCTTACAGTGGGACAGTGATGTAAAATAATATGCATAAGGCATTCATGATTCCTGTAATCTACACTGTTTGCATACCTTTCCAAAACTCTTTGGCTTTTGCCTTCTTTGCAACTACTAAGTATTTAGACCAGTGTGGGCTCTTTACCACTTGCATTTTCTGTCAGAAAATAACCACTTGCTCTACCACTGTTCTCTCCATAGGCTGCAGGGAGAAGCAGTGCCTGGAGCATCTTTTCTTCTGCCTCTCTCCTCTCTCCCTTCTCAGTATTCCCAGGCATTTCTTCCTCAATCTCCACTGCTGGATGGCTTTTTGCCCTTTAAAAGTCTGTTTTCCCAGAAGGAGCAGCAGCTTGGCTGCTAGGCTTATTGATTTTCTCTTTTTCGTTTCTTTTCTTCTTTGCCTCTGTTTTGTGAGTTCTTTTACTCAGAGTTTGGATTGAAATGCAGTAGACACAGAGTTTTTCTTCAGACTCAGATGTTTATTATTTCTTATCTATAGTACAGTGTCGGGTATGCCCAGCCACTGCCCTGGAGGGACGTCTGCTGAGATAAGGAGATTGAGCAATCTCCCAGCAGGACCTCCCCTGGAAAGGGAGCTACTCTTCAGTTACAGGGAGAAGAAGACAGACCCAGAATCCTCTGGGAGACCCTGTGCAGATCCTTTGTAGCCCACTGGCCTGTACCCTCTGACACCTACCCTCTGTATCCGTATAAAGCTAGCTCCCTGCCCCTGCCAGGGCAGAGAGATGCTCGTCCCTGGCTCCCCTTCACCAGAGTATGGACCAATAAAGCTGCCTCGTGTGGAACAGCTGCACGAGCCTCTCATCTCTCTCCCTGGTCTGGCCTGGAGGCTGCCCTGCAGAGCTGAGCTGAAATCACGAGCTGACAATCACTAAAGAGCCGACAGCCTCTGCAGGGGCCCTCCAGCCAGCAGCTGAGGGAAGACACCGGGCCTTGGGAAGGCAATTCCTTTCGGGACCATCTCTCCAAACTGGTCACCTCTTCCTGGGTCAGAGCTACTGACCCCACACAGAATGTGCCTCTAAGTTAACAAGGTGAAAATGGCCCCCGAGCGCTACCTTCCAAGGTCTTTTAAAGTCCAGTCTATCCAATTATGGAATGCTAACTAATTTATTTTTACTTAAAATCCAGTAGCTAATCATTCATGTTCCACACTGCACGTTGTTTGAACTAGTACCAAAACACCCAGATTTGTGAAGGAGGAAAGAAGAACTAACCTACACCCAAAATCCTCCATCTTGTTACATATGTATTACTATATCCCATAAACCTAAATTTTCTGCATCTCTACATATTCCACCCAGGGATACAACAAACTTCTCTTCAGTTACACAGCAACAATCTCAGTGCTATTACATAATCTGGGAAGCCTTTCCCAAGGCCTCAGGTCAATTACAGTGTGCTTTTGAAGATCATTGCCTGTCAGCACTGAGAGACTGAAATTCTCTGAACCCAGGGTTCCAACGTTTCTTCTCAGTCTCCACTGCTGGATGGCTTTTTGCCCTTTAAAAGTGTGTATTCCCAGAAGGGCAGCAGCTTGGCTGCTAGGCTTATCTGTGCCTGTTGGGATCTGTTGGAGCTGACTAGAACTCACTGTGTCTGGCATGGGGCAGCCCAGGCCTCTTCTCATTGAGGCCACCCCTGCAGCCCCCAGCTGACAAGCCCTGCCATGTACACCCAATACAACATCTAAACCAAATCTCTTAAATAGTTAAATATTATCTCATATCTGTCATTCATTCAAGTTAGTTTTTATCCCATTTGAGGTAGAAGATGCATAGCAGATCTTCATAAATTCAGAGATTAGGTGATAAACTTTGTTCATATTCATACCAGTCTACATCCATGGGTTTCTTAGACATGTCTCACTTACTGTGGTAGACTTAATCTTAAGTATGACAGCTTGAGTTAGTTATAATTTGGCACTTAATGCATATTTAGTACCATCCAGTTCTGTGGAAATAATTGTTTAAAAGTACTTTGAAAAATGTATTTTGTTAGAAATAAAGAAAAGGAATTCCAGGCCAACTGTTACCTACATTATGTAACCATATGGACAAGAATAAGAACAACATCTGATTAACAGGGGAGGGAAAGCATATTTAATAAACAGAGTACTTAAAAAAATTATGCTGTGCTGTTGAGTGCTGATATATCTTATTTTCTGTATTTTGTTCTAATTCTGGGAATAGAGAAAATATTAAAATAAAGAGGATTGAAAAGGGCACAGCAACCTTTATAATAGTAGGTGCAGTAGAATGGCAGAAATAGTACCTAGGAAATGAAAAGAAGCTTATGTTTTACTTATTAGTCTTCCTGAAGGAGTTAGGAAGTGCTAACTTTAAGCACATCTAACTAGGATTTAATAATACGGTCACTACTCCACAGGAAACTAAAACAATTGGAAATTTTTTCCGAAGAGATATTAATAGAGTAGGGAAACAGAGATAATGGCGATTGAAAGTATCTTGTATGTGAATATCCTTCATGATTTTGCTTGAGAGAAAGCTGAATTCTGCTAGGAGTGCTTTTGTATTTGATGATGTCATCCCAATGTCTGTGGGATAACAGTTCTTTGGTCATGAGAGCCCCACTATTATCTGAATGGCGTAATTTGGTTTGTGTTTACAAAATTAATGGTACTGTAGTGTACTCAGCTGGCGCTTTGGCCTGCTTCTGAACCTTGGTAGTAAGAATAGCTCTCCTGTGGGGGAACTGGATCAATTCCTGTCCACTTGGCTACTGTCTTCTGAGGTCATGGAGGTCTTCCCTGAAGTCTATGCTAGACGACAAATGAAAACCACCGCTTTGTATAGTGTGTCCGTATTGTGTGGCTGCAGTTTAGCCAAAATAGTTGAACTGGAGCTTTTCCTTAATGGTATTAAAGAAATACCATTCCTGCACCCACCACCTTTAATGGTACTAAAGAAAAACAAAATTATGCACAGTAATTTAAAGAAAGGATTTAAAAATTCTGTTCCTTTTTAACTTGTGTGCATGATGCATTGCTTAAGACTTTTTCAAAGGGAGTTTTTAAACTTAAAAAGAGGGAAGCAATAATCCAAAGGACTCTAAATGTTGCTGAGGAATATGGCATTAACAAATGGAGCAGTGAATTACAAGAGAATTCACTCAGAATATTTAACTAGTGTTGCATGTGTTTGCTTGAGGTGACTGCTGGAATATACTAGTATGTACTGTAGGGAGAGGGTAACACTTGACAGGAAACATCTGCTTTAATATGCTCCAACATCAACAGGATTGTGGCAGTACGTCTCCAGACTTCAATTCTCTGGCAATATGTACCCTAAGGCTGGTATTCTCTTTGTTTTGGGGAATGCAAACCATGTTCCCTGTTCAAAAAACTATTTTTGTTTCATATCCTTGTATTCTGATTTACCTGATGCCTGCATAACAGGAAGGGAAATGAAATACTGAGATGTTAGCTAACAGTGTACAAAATGAGAATCGAAAGGGTGAGTAAAAATTGTTTCTGTAGGAAATACGAAGTTGAGTGTGTGTATAAAATACCAGTCATGATATTGGAGAAAAGGATTTCTGGGAGAATACTACTTTGACTAGCATCATCTGATAGTTTGTTTCTACAGCAAGGTTATTTCAACAGCATGTATGTGCTTACACTTAGCCTGGGCAAAGCTAAGCACCTTATTGTGCTGCACCCTACCACTTTACATCTGGGAGCCTGTCCCTTAATGCAACTTAGACACATCAGTATTCTGTCTGCTGTTTGTCTGTTTATTGTCTGGTCATCTAGAGACAGCTTTTAAGGGGGGCTAGAGTGACAGTGAGTGTTCTGACTTGTTTAAAGAAATGTCCTGATGTGGTGAAGGGCAGAGATGCTATTGGCTTTAACCAATCTGTCTTGGGTGCAGGAAGGAGGCTGACCCTGGCAGCAAGAAACATTGTGGTTTAGAGTGTGGTGTGTTTTGTCTGAAGCACACCAAGAAGCTTTGCTTTGCACAGAAACATTTAGGTTGGAAACATTTTCCTTCCTGCCTGCCTTCCTTCCTGCCTTCCTTCCTGCCTCCTTCCCTTCCCTCCCTCCCTCCCTCCCTCCCTCCCTCCCTCCCTCCCTCCCTTCCTCCTTTCCTCCCTTCTTCCCCTCCTTTCCCTTCTCTCCCTCCCTTCCAGCTTTTATTCTTCTCTTCTTTTGCTAAACACTTCCTTTTATTTTTATCTATTTTGTTCTCTTTCTTACCTTCCATATTCCTATGTTCTTCCCCTACTCCTCTTTTCCCACTTCCTTCCCGTTCCGTGTCTGCTCTTTTTCTTCAAATAGATACCTCAGGCCATGCAGAACAGCACACCACATTCCACTTGTGCCTTTGTAGTTATTTACTTGAACTCTTAAGATACAAATCCTGCGTGGATTTTCGTCTGTCTTTTCTTGCACATTTCTTCTGTGTTGTTGATTGTCTGAAAAAGTGTGTGCCGGAAGCAAGGTAGGCACTGTTTCTTTTTCTCTACATGGACATCCTTTACTGTTGAGTTTAAGGGATTTTTTCAACATAAAGGCTTCTCCAAGTCATAAATACATCTTTCTATGTGGTTGATACTGCATTCACTCTGTGACTGTGATTTGTTCAAGTTATGCCAGCCATGACCTTACTCTTTTTATCTTTCTTCAGCAGGATAATTCAGTCTCACTCCCTCTTATCTGAAATAGGCTCACTGTGAATTTTTTAAGACACCTCTGTCAAACTGAGTCCATGTCACGTACAAACAGTTTTTAAATTAGATAGAGCAGAAGGACAATTTGTGTTCTGGAATGCTGCAGAAGGACAACTGCATAAAACCTTCATGAATGTAATTTAACATGTTTGAAACATAATATGAAGTTGTGGAGCACTGTGATGGGAAAGATATTCAGGATTTGTAACTTTTTAAATAACAGTGAATATTAAAAGTATCCATATGTCCTCTGTATACCTGCATATTTAGTAAAAAATGTTAGTTTTTTCTGTGTCAGCTTTCAGATATATTCTACAGATAAATGTTTTATTTACACAGATATGACATGTTTGAGAAACCTTGCAGAGGAAAAACCAACTATCATTACAAGGCTTTAATGTTCTTTCTTTAGGTATGCCTCTTAGTTTTATTTCTACAATGTGCTTGTAATGTAGCTGCTACCCTTTCGTCCTTGAATGTTTTTTAAACAGTGGAGGTGATTTTTCATTGCAAACATTTTCAAAGATATCCTTAGGGAGTTGTCTTGGTCTTTATGTTTTCTTTGATGCTGGATTTGGTATGCTTTAGTATAGTGTGCAGCATATTTGACTGTTGCAAATCCACCATGTGCTTAACTATCCAGTGTTTCATTTTCCTAGCTGGCACTGGTGAAAACATGCTACAGTCATAACAGGGATATACATTTTATATGTATATGGAATAAAAGTGTATTCTTGACACTTTACAGGACAACAGCAGCTGGATACTCAAACACTATTTCAGTGAAAGATGAGAATGAGCATACATCAATGTATTGCATACTGTTGACATTTACAGGAGAGAATTGATCTTGTCTTCCTCAGTGGCTGCTTATGAAGAAAAGGACAGAAAACATGTTGGTGTCCTGTCCTGTGAAATACCAGTAGAATATTGATATTTCAATCACATCTGAGTACTTGTGTTGTCTGTTATGGATGAATGGCAAGAGAGGCTAAGCAGTCCCATGGCTTGCCTTCTTTTACTTGGCACACAAGTAAGCTTTTCAGTCTGAGAGGGATTCCCTGGACAGTTCTGGGCCTGAAGGCAGCTGTTCCACGCTGAGAATGGCAGGCTGCAGAGCAGCCTTACACAACACACAGCTCTTACTCTTATAAAAAGGTAGTTGGATTCTGGCCTGTGTGTGGAGCAGACTGTGGTAGCTGCTTAGCTTAAAATGAGCAGGTTCATTGGCTGTGCAATGTGAAGCTTGCAGGGCTGAGTACATAAAACTGTATTGAAAGCTTTCTTCATGTAAGAAGAGGAGTTGAAAACTATGCAGTGCTCTGTTTCCAGCTTAATCTTTGGCTGAGAATGAGATTGGTTTGTCAGCCACAGTTAGAGCAAGATTCGGTGCTTGGTGAGAAATAAATATGTTTTGTAACCTTGATTGACTCCTGTTCAGACGTACGTGAATTTGTAGTTCTCACAAACAAAGAGACTCTTGTCTAACTTAATGTGCCATATCTGAAAAACTACCTGAGAAAAAGAAACATTTTGCAAAATACCTGGAGCAGGCCTTGCCCTGTGCAATAGATTGATGTTGGGTAACAGAAAGTCAGAGATTTCTTAGTTCTGCATCTGTCTTACATCTCAAAAAGTATAGAGCTATGAATAAACAGCAGGAATTCCTACAGATGTCCTGGTAAAAAGTCCAAAAGTGTTTTAATTAAAACAATCTGGAGAATTTTGCAGTTACAGAAGTCAGTTACAGAAGACTTTGTGACTACTTAAGTTTAAAGGCCCCTTTTCTTTCAAGATCTTATGTAGTCTTACTGTGTGCTTCAACTTAAAAAGGCTCCCTGGTGGATCAGCATGTCTGAACATGTTTTGCCCTTGCTGGACAGCACAGCTGGTATCAACCCAAGAGCAACCTCTCCCATCAAAGGATTTTTTGTCAATGGGTGACCTTCATGAAGAATGCTTCCTACTAATTTAAAAGAAAACTTTTCTGGCACAGAATTTCAAAACTGTGTGTTTAAAATTCTACTTCTAGTGTGTATTAAAGTATACTCTTCCTAGGTTGTTTACAAATTAGGAGGAAAGTAAATTGTTCTTTACATTCTGGGTGTTTTGAAGAAGATCATTATAAGACTATGGCAGAGCCAGGGTACTTTAAACTATTTGAAGAAATTTGAGAGTCCTTTTAGACTAGATCTTACTTTAAGTAATAATCATTTGAATTGTGATACTAATTTTGAAGGAGAAGCATTGTCTCATGTTTCCTTTTGTGGGGAAATGAAAAAGGCCTCAAATCTTTCCAACATCAACAATTCTTTGATTCTGTAGGAACAGTCTTTATCTATGACATACTGTGCTTTCTTCTTCTTTCTGTACTTTTTCTATGAACACTGTTGTATAGTTGTGAAACTGCTTTCTTCCTTTCCCCTCCCAGGCAAGTCCTCCAACCAAACAGAGTGCTTACTAATTTTCAGTCTCTAAAATTGACAGAACAGTTTGCAAGAGAGAGAAAAAAATTAGTGCAAAGCCAGGCAATCCTAGAAATCTAAATGGCATCATTAGGGAGCTACTAGAATAAATCATGTCTAACCAACCTGATTGCCTGGGTTGATGGAATGATGGAATCTGTTGATGGGGTTAAGATAGCAGATGTCATTTTCTGCCATTTTAGCAAGGCTTTTGAAACTGTCCCACATTATTCTGGTATCCAACTCAGGACTTTATGATTTGGATGGGTGGACAACTCGGTAGGTAAAAGTCTGGTTTGATGCTCAGACGCACGGGCAATTGGTTAATGAACTGGTAAGTGGTCTTGTTTAATGTCTTTGTCAGTGGTGGAGATGGAGAACACTCAAACCAAGTTTGTAGAGGACACCAGTTTATGTGTGTGGTATCTGTTGATGTGCTGGAGAGCAGAGTCAACCAGTCATAGAATCATCAAGGCTGGAAAAGACCTACAAGGTCATCCAGTCCAACTGCCCACCTGGCACTACCACTGTCACCCCTAAACCTCTGAATCCATGACCAGATCCAGAGACCTCTTGAACATATCCAGGAATAGTGACTCCCACCTCCATGGGCAACCTGTTTCAGTGCCTGACCACTCTTAACAGTGAAAAAAACTTTTTTCTGGTATCTAATCTGAATATCCCCTATCTTAGCTTAAGGCCATTTCCTTTGTCCTCTCACTGTAGGCACAGCAGAAGAGACCGACTCCCACCAGGTAACAACCTCCTTGCAGAGAAGTTGAAGAGAGTGATTAGGTCTCCCCTGAGCCTCCTCTTTTATAGACTAAACAAACCCAGATCCCTCAGACATTCCTTATATGACATGTTTACTAGATCCTTCATGAGCCTTGTTGCCCGTCTCTGGACATGTTCCAGAATGTATATTTTTTGAGGAAAGTGGCCCAAAAATTAACACAGTACTCAAGGTGCAGCCTCACCAGTGAGGAGTACAGGAGAATGATCTCTGCCCTGGTCCTGCTCACCACACTGTTGTTGATACAGTCAGGGGAACCTGGATAGCTGGCAGGAATGGATGGCAAAGACCTAACGAAATTCAGCAAGGACAAACCATGAATCCTGCCCTCCGAGAGGCAGAGCCCTGCAGTGATGCAGGCTGCAGCAGAGGAACTGAGGAGCAGCTCTGCAGAGACAGCCCAGCATCGTGGGGGACAGTTCTCTGAGCAGTTGTGTGCTCTGGAATCAGAAGAGGCCAGTGGCATCCTGGGCTGTATGAATAAGAATATGGTGCAGAGAGTGGGGGAAGTGATTCTTCTCTGCTTACCATGTGTGGAACCACGCCCAGATACTTGTGTTTGGTTTGGCATCCCCACTGTAGGAAAAACATCAGTAAACTGGAGTGAGTTCAGCATAGGATCACCAACACAGATGGGGGCTGGAGCACAGGCCCTAAGAGGAGAGGCTGGGTAATTGGGTTTGTTCTGCTTGGAGAAAGATGGCTTCTCTGCCATCTTCAGCTGCCTACACCTATGGAGTGACTGTTAAGAAGCTGGTGCCAGACACTTCACAGCTGTGCATGGTAGGAGGACAAGAGGCAAAGAAGTTTGAAAGAAGGAATTTCAGTGTCCAGGATGTTGAACTAGAGACCTCCATGGTTGCTTCCAATCTAAGTTGTAATACTGTGTCCCTATGAAGAGACCTTTGCTGGAAGGTCCTTACACCACCATAGTTGTTGAGCTTGCCCACACCTTTGCACTCTTGTAGTTACTGTGTAGCAGCAAGGTGATGTATAGAAAACCTTCATGTTGCCAAAAAAAAATTTAAAAATTATTTATTTTTAAATTTTTTTCAAAACCAAGAAATTGCCCATCTGGAGAAACTGCACTGTTTCTATCCTGATCATTTTCTGAGCTATCCTTCTGACTCTGCATGAGAGGATGGAAGTAGTATTACAGTCCTTAGGAGGTGAAGAAGCAACTGTGGAGGCAACCAGTGACTTCTGATACATACCTAAAGCCATTCTTTCTCTGTTATTCAGATAATTCAGAGTACTGAAAACCCAATTTGAATCACTGTCAGTACAGTTTTGTAACACATATAGTGGTTATATTCACATCTGGTTTGCATCTTTGTCAATGAGCATAGGCACAGTGAACCAGCTGACCTCACTGTATTAAGCTTGGAAAGGCTAATGAATATGAAACATGTGTACTCCTGTGTTAATGGAGGGTATTTTCCCTGTGCTTGGTTCATAGGATTGCTGCATTTCCTGAAAGAGACCGTGGGCCTTGCCAGTCTTTAGTTCTGACATTATTGAGGTTCACCTCACTAAGTATCTGCAGAAGAATGTAAGGAGAGTACCTCTTTATTATACCTTATAATTTATGACATCACTTTTCTTTTCCAGTATAATAAATCTTCCTGACAGTTTCTGTAGAACTAGAGAACTTACAAAGCATTCCTTCTGTGCCTTCGTAGACCTTTGTATTGCTGAAAACCCCGTAGGTTCTGTATGCAGCAGTGACTGTGCAGGACTTGAGACTAGAATAGAAAAGGTCACTGTTTAGGGGTGGGGAGTTGAGAAGGCTTTAAGTACTGTTTTTCCCTTGTTCATGCTTTGGGATTTTTTTGTTTTTCTGTAGTTTGTATTCATTACAGACCCGGCTGATATTTCATTGTTGCACTAAATGCGAAGTTTTTACCAAATCCTTAATGAGACAAGGCCCACTACTAGAATTCATTTGTGTCATTTTATGCTCGGGTGAGTCTTGTATTATTAGGTAAGTTTCATTTTCCAGGGACCAACTTGCTTTATTCAGCCTTTTTGTTTGTTTCTGTTATTTCCATGCATTAAGATTGGTCTCCTGTCTTATTCAGGAAACCAGCAACAAGTCAGGCTGTTAACACAGCATACTACAGCATAGCAGTGACAGCTGTTTTTCTGTATGTATATTCAGAAAACCCCGCCTTTGCTTGCAGAGCTTAGCTTGTCACAGGCCATGCTGTTGGGAATGGGGCAGAGACAGACTGTCTGATACTAAGTCAGTTGTTGTCGTAAAAGAAGTGGACAGTGTCTTTTCCAGAACAAGGCATAATCTTCCTGCTGCTGAGCCATGGCAGAATTTGGAGGCTAAAATAAACTTGGAATTTTTAAAGGAATTACATTTGTTGTGTAAAAGTTCACCAAATTCTAGAAGTCACCATGTCTGATCACTGTGCATTCTCTTCATCCTACTGATGAGAAGTTAACTTAGTCTGTAGGCATATGAATGCTGAAATAATAATGAAAAGTGATTCTTTTATCTCAGCCAGGAGGGGCACAATCCCTAGGGATTACTGCAGTACATCTGGAGAGCATGGCCACATGCTTTCCATCTGGTTGGACTTTTCTTCATTACTACTGTGAACTCTGCAATCAAACCTCATTCTCTGTGGATATACAGTACATATGTGTGCAATTTGTCACTGGAATAGGATTTCCAGAGAAGTGGTTGCAGCACCAAGTCTCTCAAAGTTCAAGGAGCATCTGGACAATGGTCTCAGTCATATGGTTAATTGTTAGGTCATTGTGTGTGGAGCAGGGAGTTGGACTTGGTGATCCTTATGGGTCCCTTCCAAACTGAGATATTTTACAATTCTAATTTCACCTCACAAGGACTCTGAGAGCTATGCCAGCTGGTTTTATTATGTGAAAGACAAAATTCTGTTGGGATATGTTGCTGCCAAAGCACATCTCTCTCTCATTATACTCACAGAAATGTGTGTGTTTGCTAGTTGTCTGTAGCAAAGGAGCTTTTGTCTCTTGTTTTATCCTTACTTCTAGCCCAGCCATAGCTGAATACTGTATATGTCAACAGCTGTTTCTAATCATTCTGTTAGAGCTTGTATGAAAAGGACAATGAGGTTTTCATAAGGCATGGAGTCAGAGGCACTCTGTCCTGAAGGTTATACTTCCTTTGGGAGTTGACTCTTGAAACATACACAGAAGAGGGTGCAAAGTTATGCATTTTGGATCTGAATCTTAAACTCATGACTAAAGCAACATGAGACAGCATTTGATGTGGAACATCATGATGAGTACACCTGTTAACATCCCACACACTGAGGAAAACAACCCCATAATAAGAAAGTTACACAGAACTGCATCTTGTGCAAAGCTTTCCAGTACATTTGTAACCAAGAGAAACTCTTGGAAACAACATTAGTTGCTGTAATACATTTTGTTAGAAGTTATCAGACTTGTACGTTGGGGTTTGGGGAAAAGTACACGTCAAAGGCAATTACGGCATTTTCACAAACTTGCGTGTTCTAAGTGGGGAAGTATGTTACTTACGTTAAAGAGAAGATGTGTTGCCCATATGTATTGTTTGTGACTGTCATAATCAGTAGTTTTTTAGCCTATCTGGTTTGACTGAGAACCCAGTGAGAATTTTCGTGTTTTCATCACTTTTATCAATTATATCACTCATTTGAGTTTATGAGAAGTATGGGCTTTGTTGTTGATGAAACTTACTATGGTTTTACTGTCCAAGTAGCATTTATTACCACTGAAGCATCATGAGGTTGCCAAATTAGTACAGTGTAAACTAAGCCACAGTCTGTGAATTTCCTTAAAAGATTGCTCTTTTTTTTTATTTCATTTGGCACTATGGATCTGAGGTGTGGAATGTGTAGTTATGGATGGTTTGACTGGCTTGCAGAATCTTTCTGTGATTCCAAAGAGGAGTAATACAGATATAGCAAATGTCTCCATACGCTTACTGCTGAGTTGTATTAGGAACTTAGCTTAGTCATAGATTTATTTGTAAATTGTAGAATTAAGTTCTTAAGCAGGTGCTCCTGACTGGCTGATCCCTCAGTGCTGGAATAGCCAGCTGGGTTGTTTTATCTCTACAATCATACAGTGTCATATTTTTATCAATATCTTTCCTCTCAAGGGCAGATTGATTTCTTAGAGAAGACAGAACATGATGGGACCATAAGGATAGCTCCTTTGTGGGTCAGTCAGCATTGGTTGTCAGCCCTTGTCACACCATCTCTGAGGTCTTGAGTCTTCCAGAATCAAGAGCTAATTCTACACCCCTCCTAGTTAACAGAATACTGAGTAGATTGCTCTTCAAAAACAGAAGAAATTATTGTCTGAAGTCAAATGAATATGGTCTCAGGAGCACTGCTGTGAGCTTTTAGATCTCAAAGAGTACTTTCTCTTGTTCAAATGCATCAACTCCCTATCAGGTACAACTAAAGATCTGTTTGCTTCTTTTTGTCAAATCTCTGCACAAATACCATTTCTTTTTTCTCCTTCATCATTTAGAAATGCTTAAGATGCTCAATTCATTCTTGCTTTTGCCAGTTTGAGTATTTTACTGTCATTATTACCAGTCTGTGAGGTGTATGCTCCTTGTCCGTTTTCAATCTGACTTTGCATCTTTGCAAAAATTGTCTCTGTGGTGGGTATCACTCAGCCAGCATAATTAGAGAGCTAATTAAGGTTATTATAACTCACTGAAATGACGTATTAGTAGGCTGTCCTGCTGAGTTTACTGTAATGATACTTAACTGCAGTTTGAACTAACTCATCAGACCCTTCAATTTCTATCCTTACAGCCACCATTAAAAGTGGGATGTATCAAGGCCCACATGTCATGTTTTTCAGATAACTTTGTTATTTTTATCAGGATTAGTCAATTCTTTGTTTCACTGGACAGAGTTGTGGAAAGCCTGGCAGTATCGTTTCTAGAAATTCTTCAAATGAATCATTCAGCACATTAAAATTTGTTAGTTATGAATGGATGAGAGTCTTCGCAATGCTTTTGCATGTCTAAGAGTATTTCCATACCTGAGACAAAATGGGCAAGGAGTCTACTGTGTTTCCCCGTGCGTGTTGCTGAGCTGTTTTACATGCTCCTTATTTAATTACCTATCTTTACATCTTTTAAACTTTGCCCTGTGACTTGGGAGGGTGCTGGAAAGTCACCCCAAGTGAGTGGAATCTGTATGGGCAGAGTCTCAGTGAAGGAAATTCACTTCTTAACTTTCAGTAGCTGTTTATTCTAGAAGGTTTTCTTTCATCATGTGGATCTGACAAACTGACCTTCCTCCTGTAAGCTTTGAAGTCTATCTCGGGTACAATTAACTTAGCAGGGATGACTGATACTTGGTCAAGCTAATTGGTTTGATGGACTTTAAGTGCAATGTTAAGAGTTTTTCCTCTAGAAAATAGGATTTCCCTATTGGTACTTCTGTTTAAAGACAAAGGAGGAGTTTGCAGGGGCTAGGCAGGAGGAACCCATGCAATCTGTAGTCTCAGCACAGGAAAACCTCTCAGCTAGCTGCAGTTACACTGCAGAATCGTTTGGATTCTTTACACAGTGTGCCCACATCATTCTGTTTTTCTGTACAGATTAAAACGATGATGAGAAATCAGAAGCAAGAGGATGAACCCATCCATTTTGTACTTTGAAATTACTTCTTCCCTCCTTTTAAAACAGTAAACCTTCCAACTTATCTTTATTTACACAGACCTATTACCTTGGCATAATTTTTTCCCCCCTCTTCCTAGGGAGTGGTATTTCTGTCTGTAAGGTACTGAATTTGTTAGCAGATTTCTTGGAAACAGCTCTTACAGTCTACATAATTAATCTTGCTTTATAATGGGTGTTTAATACGCAGTAAAGCAAAGTAGTTGACATTTTCCTCTTGGTACCAGTTCAGCAACATAATTAAGCACATTTAACTTTTGGACTCATGAGAATGCCTAGAGATTTGAATGGAAATAAGAAAGCCTTTTGTAGAAGTTTATTAAAAAAAAATGGATGGAGAATATAGAAAACAGGATCTGCACAGAAGTATTGGTTTTTCTATTACTCCTTTGTTTTTTATTTTCATCCTTTTTATTTCGTACTCATTTCTTTCTGGCACTGAGCCCTTGTATAAAACACTTGTTGCCCTGTAAAGGAGAAATTGAAGCTGTGCTGTGATTGAGTCAGTATCCCCCAGCACAAACCTCCTAGGTTGCTTCTCTTCATAAATCTCAGTGTGGGTGGCATGCTGAAGCTGGGCCAGAAGGACATAAGACATGGAGGGGGAAGAGTTCTCAAGAACACAACTCAGAAGATGGGGTTGCATGTCCACAGACAGTACTGTAATGTGAAATCATGCAAAGCTTGTGAGCATCCTGACCACTGCTGCAGTTAAGATACAGATTGAGCAAAGCCAGAATTACACCTTCTTCACACATTGCAGTGTTTTTTGTGGAAGCCTGGATAAGCCCATATGTCTACATGGTATCATGCAGAGCATTGTGGGGATATTCTGTGGAGTCCCACTGCCTGTGTGCTTGTGCCAGTAAAGTACCAAACCTGGCCTGTGAAGGAGACCAGCCAACACGGGGCACAGTGCCACGCTGATGGGCCCAGACTGCTTCCTGCTCAACAGATAGCTCCTTCACCCCGAGGTTACAGGTGCCTGCACCATGCTCTGTTGCTCCATGTAACATTTAGTATTTGCACCTTCAGAGGTGCCTAAGGTGGGTGAGTATCCAGCAGGACTTAAATCACTAGTCCTCTTCTCCCACAAAAATTTTGGCTATGAACTTTGTAGACCTGCCCCTGAGAAATGCTGCACAATTTTTCTGATCTCCTTTCTTGTTTATTCTCATCTTGTCATGTCTGTGTTTTCCCTCAAACACAGCAGAAAACAACACTATTATAAATACCGTACTTAAAATAAATGCTTGCTCCTAGCAAACTCAGTCCAGATACAGGCATTCAGGTTGATGGTCTGGGTTAGTTTTAAACGCACTGGATTTGTTCTGAATTTTATCATTTAGGGGAAGAGAAAGAAGAGATAACTGTTGGTAATGTGTTAAGTTCAAAAGGGTAAACTTTTTAATAGTTTGGAAAAAGAATTTTACAATCAACTTATTCCTAGTAAAAAGTAACTAAGAGTAATTTCTAGCAGTTAAAAGTGTATTCACTTAAGATCTGATTCCATTGTTTGTAATGAGAGCACAAATATTTAATCTGAAATTAATGGTTTTGCATTATGGCTAAATTAACTTTTCTTTTAAAAAAGGGCAGGAATATTGTTTTTTTGCTTGACCTAGCAATGTATTTAATAGAGATGAACAAGACTGTGCTCCTTAGTAGCTCTACTCATAGCAAACACCACGGAGTCAGTATTTACTCAGTTAAATTTTATTATTATTGTACCAAAGGGTATTGTTTAGGAGTTGCATCCATTTCTGATTCCTTTTGCTCCATGCTAAAATCTGTGCTGTGATTTTTTTTAAAAGCTGACAGAAGAGATTTAGGTTGTGATGTTTTTTATTTTCTGGAGGCTGCAAGGAATTGCGTGTTTTGTAGTCTGACCTACCGTGCTTTCATGCTGACAGCACTATCCATACCATAATAGTCTGAGCAGAAGCAGGTGCCACAGGCTTATTGGGCAGTTTCACGTCTGAAGTAAGGGGCTACTCATAAAGTCCATGGTGGGATTTTTTTAAGGCTATATTTCCTTGAAAGGAGGGATAGCTCTCAGTTTCTGTATATACAAACTTCAATTAAATTGAATTAAACACTTAGCTGTTCAGAGAAGTGTTTTCTCCTATGGAATCTCATGGCTAAAACTCTGTATTATCATCCAGATTTCAGAGGAACTTCTAAGCCAAAGTTGTACTCAAGGCCTTAAAACCTAGGCTTGCATATGATGACTCCACCAGTGTAACTTCCTAAAAGTGATTTTGCTTTCTAGAAAGCAGATTCTTTAATGCCTCATAGTGCTCCCAAATTTGGGATGGTAACAATCTCACTATGATAATATGTATGTAATTTGCATGCTCTTGATAGTTTAACACAGGCAGTAATTTCATATCTTGATCATTACAACAGCAACCTATTTGCAGCACCAGCAAGTGTGGGGTGATAAATCTCAGCTTTGCATGCCATCTGCTTCATGTATTTTTTAAAAGTGCATTTACCTATCCCTGTTCGCCAATGAGATCTGCATCAGTGGCAGTTCACTCCATCACAAATTAGTGAGACTAGGCTAAAGTACAGTGTCCATAAAAAGTATCCTTGCACCTCCTGCCCATGGTGGACAGGATTATCACATTAGTTTGGAAGGCAAAGGCAGACTCAGCGAGGAGCTGTGCTGGCTATTTTTACTTTGACCACTTAATTCCCTGAAGAGTACGGAAGAGGCAGTGGCTTTCTGCAGTCCTTTCTCAGAGGTTCAGAGCAGAGCTGTGCTGCAGCTGTTGGCCTGCTTACAAATGCATTTCAGTTCTGCAGTGCTCCCCTGGCTCTGCATCTGGCTATGGAGTTAGGCATATGAACTTAGTTTTACCCTTTGGGATAGAATCAGAAAGTTGCCTGTTGGGATTGGGACACAAATTAGTTTCCGTTGTTTTGTAAAGTGTCTCAAGTACTTTTAAAAGTGCTGTCCTTTTTGTATGTTGCACGAGGTGCTTGTAACATTTGACTGAGGTACTACAGAGCCTGCGTAGGAAAACTTGATGGCATGAAATACGGAGCTTTGTGTTCACACCATGACCTACAGGTGGCAACAAGGAATATGATTGACTGTGAAGCCTCACTTTAGGTACTGGGGAACCTGAGTTCCCTGGTGAGTGTTTTAATTATCCTTGTGATGGTGCAAGTCTGCTCCTAAGGGAGACAAATGAAATCCAATGAATTTGAAGGGCCCAAAGGGTAATACTGAGTTTTAAATTTGTTTGGTTTAGAGGTTTAAAGCCAAGTGTCTGACTTTCCACATAGTATTCCTTGGGTATGGTGGCGGTTCTGCTGAACATGAGTTCCGTGTAGCTCAGTTTCTAGTATGCGTGTATGGTTGCTCTGTATTACGAGACACAAGCCAGGTAGATGGTATACGTGGGGTTTATTAGACAAACCGAGCAAAGGAGAAGCATTACTGGACTGGGACCAGTGTGGATGAGCTCATTAGAGAGGTTAAGATCAGAAGCTGAGTGGAATGTAGTGACCATGCCTGGTTTGAGTTCATGATCCCAAGGAGCATTGGCCTGGCAAGGACCATAGTCTGGACGCTGAATTTTAGAAGAGCAAACTTTACAGTTGTTGAAAGAACTAGTGAATGTGATACCCTGGGAAACTGTCCTTAAGAACCGAAGAGCAGACCCATAGCTGGCAACTCTTTAAGATCACTGTTCTTTGAGCACAAAAGCTTTCCATCCCAGTGTTTAGGAAATCAAAGAGTGCAGGGCAGAAACTGGCATGGCTGTGCAAGGATATGCTTCTCAAACTGAGGAATAAGAGGGAAGTGCATAGCCAGTGGAAGCAGGGACAGGTGACCTGGGAAGACTACAGAGATACAGTTTGGACATGTAAGGATGGATCAGGAAAGCTAAGGTGCAGATGGAATGGGACTTGGCAAGGGATGTGAAAAATAACAAGAAAGGATTCTTTAAGTACATAGGTCAGAAAATAAAGGCCAGAAAATAAACGCCATGGTGAATGAGAAGGAAAAAGTGATGAAAACATATATGGAAAAGTCCGAGGTGAGTTCTTTGTCTCAGTCTTCATGGCAGTCAGGCTTTCCACATCTCTCAAGCCCCTGAACCTCCGTGTGGGGTCTCAGGGAATAAAGTTCCCATCACTGACAGTGAAGAGCAGGTATGAGACCACTTGATGAAGCTAAATAGTTACAAGTCTCTAAGGCCTGATGAGATGCACTCCAGGATCCTGAGGGAATTGGCTGATGTTGTTGCCAAGCCATTCTCCATCATATTTGAAAAGTTATAGTGGTCACCTGGAGACTAGAAAAAAGGAAACATCACTCCTATTTTTAAAAAAGGGAGAAAGGAAGACGGGGGGAACTGCAAACTGGTGAGCCTCGCCTCTGTGCCTGGGAAGATCATGGGGCAGATCCTCATGGAAGCGTGTTAAGGCACATGCAAGACAAAGAGGTGATCCAAGGCAGCCAGCACAGGTTTGCTAAGGACAAATTGTGCCTGATCAGCCAGGTGGCCTTATATGATGCAGTGACTACAATGACTGACAAGGGAAGACTGACAAATGTCACATACCTAGGTTTGTCTAATGCCTCTGACATGGTCCCAACACGGCATCTTATCTCTGAACCAGGGAGACGTGGATTTGATGGATGGACTATTCAGTGGATAAAGAATTGGCTGGATGGACACAGAGAATTGTGGTCAATGGCTCTATGTCCCCGTGGAGGCCAGTGAGGGGTGGTGTTTCTCAGGGCTCTGTCTGGGGACTGATGCTCTTCAGTATCTTCATCAGTGACATCAACAGTAACACTGGGTGCACCCTCAGCAGGTTTGCAGATGACACAAAGCTGAGTGGTGCAGTTGACACAACAGAAGGAAGGGATACCATCCAGTGGGACCTGGACAAGCTTGAGAAATGGGTCCATGAGAATCTCGTGAGGTTCTCATGAAGTTCAACAAGTCCAAGCACAAAGTGCTGCCCCTGGGTCAGGGCAATCCCAGATTGTACACAGGTACAAACGGGGAGGAGAACTCATTGGGAGCAGAGCAGCCCTGTGGAGAAGGACTTGGGGGTTCTTGGGGATGAAAAGCTGGACATGAGCTGGCAATGTGTGCTCACAGTCCAGAAAGCCAGTTGTGCCCTGGGCTGCATCATAAGAGGGATGGCCAGCAGGGCGAGGAAGGGCATTCTGCCTCTGTGAGACCCCACCTGCAGTGCTGCATCCAGCTCTGGGGTTCTCAGTACCAGAAAGACGTGGACCTGTTGGAGCAGGTCCAAAGGAGGGCCGTGAAGGTGATCAGAAGTCTGAAGCACGTGTCCTGTGAGGACAGGCTGAGAGACGCGGGGTTGTTCAGCCTGGAGAAGAGAAGGTTTTGGGGAGACCTCACTGCAGGCTTTCTATACTTAAAGAGGGCTATAAAAAGATGGAGAACAGCTTTCCACATGCACACAAAGTGATAGATCGAGGGACAGTGTTTTTAAACTAGAATATGAGAGATTTAGATTAGATATTAGGAAACATTCTTCACTGTGAGGGTAGTGAGGCACTGAAACAGGTTGCCTAGAGAAGTTGTGGGCAACCCACCCCTGGAAGTGTCCAAGGCCGGGTTGGATGGGGCTATGAGCAACGTGGTCTAGTGGGTGGCATCCTTACCCATGGCAGGGATGTTGGAACTAGATGATCTTCAAAGTCACTTGCAAACAACTCATCCTATGATTGTGTGACTCTGTGATTCTATGACTCTGCCTTTTTGCTAGGGCAGTTTTTAGTTTTTGCTGTTGAAAGATTTCAAAAACAAAGAAAGGCCAGCGTGAGACTGAGAGGCAGGAGAAAATACTGGAAGAGCTTGTTCGCACCAGTTATGTTACATGAATGCCAGAAGCCTCTGTTGTTAGAAAGCTAATTCACATAGTCCTGATTAGAATTTATTGATGATTTCTGCAATTATTAGCAATCCATTACTCAGGACTACTGTCAGCCAAAAAAAATCCGCTTGAAGTTACCGGTTTTCAAGACAGAAACTACCCCTGAACACCTTTATTCCACCTGCATAAGTATTTTAGTTAAAACATTGCAGGGGTTGGGAAGAAGGAAAACAAAAAAAATCCTAACTCGTTTAGATGCTTCTTAGTTAAAGTGTCTCCAGATGCTTTTTCTTTATTGATTTCTTTTACTATGATTGTTGTCTGTGAGATGTAGTATGCTGGAAAGCAAAAAGTAAAGGAACTTTTCTACTACCTATTTTTTTCTCTGCCTTATGGTCCTGACAGCCTCTCTGCCAGATGTGACAGCTTATGTCTTATCTTAGTGATGTGTCCTGGTTATCTGTGTTGTGTGCGAGGGCTTAGCATTCCACTGCTTTTTTGCTCAATAAATTAAAGACTGGGAAGGAGTAACACTGTAATACTTGACCATATAAGGGAGGTGACTTGTTTTAGTTCTGCTCCTTGCACAATATGCGGTTGAAGCCTTTTAAGGGAAGGTGGTGCAGACAGAGTGAAAACATCCAGAAGCAGAACATCTATTTCTTGTTATAGCTGGTGCCAGTGCTGGTGCTGTCATTGCTACTACTGTGAATTTCTCACAGTCTATTGCAGTTGCATAGATAAAAAGGAAAGACTTAGTGATGGGACTGAAAAAAAAGTTACAACCATTTGGTTCATGGCTCTTCCATCTTAAGAAATAATAAGAATGAAGAGAGAACTGACCAAAGGTGAGATTAATTAGACTTCAGAAATTGAAAAATGAAGTAGCAAAGAGCTCTCCAGAATCAGGAAGAGGAGACCAAAGAGAGAACAAGTGGAAATATCATGCAGTGAGAATGGGATAGGGACTCGGTGATTAATCAGGCAATGAATATTATGTCAATAAAGTTAAAAAATAGTTTGGTGCTTTTTGCAAGAGAAATTTGAATGTTGAAGAGGGTGGTCCAAAAGAATGAACCCATTAAATTTTGGGTCTGGTCGCAGGTACACTTAAGGCAAAGTCTGTAGTATATTGTTAGAAAGCAGCCAACCGAGTATCTTTAATAAAGGGATAGCAAAATTGATGCAGGCAAACATAAATCATTTGTGTTGACCTCAGAAGTGTCCAGAGTATTAGAAAAAAATCCAAGCAACTCAGGCAGTAAAATATCAAATAGAAAGATTTGTAGGCTAAGGTTAGACTGCGTGAAGACTTACTTTCAGCTAGAGAAATTATTTTCTTGATAAATCAGATGCAGGTCCCCAATTGAGATATATTTAATTCTTTGCATGAGGAAAGACTACAGAAGTGGAAAGAAAACCAGTTACTCTTAGTTTCAGTCAAATAATAGTCTTGTCTTTGAAATAAAATATGCTTCAGACCTAAAATCAAATGAGGCTTTTATCAGCTGGAGATCAGATAACATAGACTACTTCAGTGGCTAAGTAGAGATTTAGAAGACCTAGTGAGAAACCTTTTTCTTCTATAGCCATAGTAGCTCTGAAAGAAACCATTACAGAGGTTTGATCTCTTACGGAATGCTGCTGCAACACACTATCCCTTCAGTGGCCCACATATCTGTCCTACAAATTCCTTCAATTCCTGATTGTTAGCGCCTGTCAGTGCTTGCCTTTCTGCAGAGTAAAACTTGCCCTTCTCTGAATTACAGCACCTTGTTTACCTAAGTGCTGGCACCACAGATTGAAAATAAATGTATCCATGGAATACCAGTCAGTGTTTTGAAGCCTGTTCACCCAGGTCCCTATGAACATCTTTCACGTGTCAGCTGGTATCTTCAGGTGGTGGAAGATGAGAGACAAGGACATGCAATAGCTGCTTCTCTAGTGTTTCTTTCATGAATATCTATTTCTTCCTCCAAGTTAAGACTCCAGAACGAACGTGATGCTGCAGTTCACCCTAGAGAGCATTTCACTACAATACAAAACTCTAGCCAGTCACTTGCGTCTTTACAAGTTCAGGAGACCTGTCAAAGAAAGCCCTTCCCCAGTGTTGTGATCTCTATCTTTGTGGTGAACAGGCGTTACAACTTTGGCAGGATAATTCTGTCTGATTGACTGATCTATTCTTGGAAGTTACAAGAGTTTCCCTGGCATAAGAATGTCAGCTTGCCGCAGGCTGTTGTATCTGAACGATTTATATTCATCAGGATGTTTTTGTGGCATTGTAGAGATATAATTGGAGAAAACTTCCCTCTGACTCTTGTGAATGTAAGTCGGTAATTCTGCTGATGTCAGAGGTGTTTTGCTAGTGCAAGACCACATGTCTGGGAGATACCATCAAGGACCACTTTGTTTCATTAGCCTATCTGTGAAAAACAGTCTGTTGTCTCTACTGAAAACTGAAATAAAGGTATCACAAAGATCTTTAACACTTTTAAATATATATATTTTTTAAGGGAAAGTTATCTTTTTACACAATTTAAGCAGGCTAATATTTTTAGAATTCCAAGGAAAATAATCAGGACTATCAAGAGTCCTGTACCCTCTGTTTTCCTGGTTAGGTGACATGTAGATGGCTACGAAGTATAAGGAAGAAGACCTGGGATATTCAGATGTGCCGCTGTACAATAAGTAGTCCAGTTGCCTGGTAAAGAAAGGTCCATTAGTCTTTTAGGTCTTTCAGGAGTAGTATTAGAATGAGCTGTTATATTTTTTTTCTGTCAGGAAATGTTTAAAATTCTAATCTTTATTAGAAGGCCGTACTTGTGTTCACTATTACCTTTATTATGAACTGGCCAGCTCATGCTTAGGCAAGACTTATTGTAGAGTTCAAGAACTGGCTTAACATTCTATATTGGTACTAAACTCTCCAATAATTCTGTTTACTAGAGAAGAAATAACTCATACTACTTTTTGGGGTTGCATTGTATGCATTCTCCTTATGTTTGAATAAAAAATGGGCGTTTGGTATAGGTAGTGTGGGACTAGGTCTTCAAAATAAAAATGACCGTGAAACTGTGAAACAGCAGGAGGGTAAATTTAACTACATAACTGTACAAGAATTTATACTTTTATTTTAACTCATTTTGTTATCTCCACATTTAAAAGCATCTGCTCCTGCCTTTTAAAAATTCACAAAATATAGTTTTAAATAACATGTGTAATTGCAAAAAGTACAGTCCACTCTTCTTTAATTTTTTCTCCTTAATTAGTATTTCAGCATCCTGGGAACATAAATGCCCTTAGTTCTGATATGGGCAGACTAGCTAAGGTTATTCTAGGGTTGTAATTAAGATTACCTTTCAGTTTAGTTCCAAATGTAAATACTCTGTTTCCTAGTCTAGCAAGGGCTAATTACTGCTACATCCAGACTGAAGAAACTTTATTGTATAATCTCATTGATGTAGTGAGCACTTACAATAAAGGGAGGCAAGCAAGAGTAGTGTTTGAAGTCAGTCCCATTAAATGTCCAAGGTGACAAGAACCAGAATGTCCATAGTTTGTTGTATTCTTTCTACACAGTTCATACTCATGGAACATATAAATGCAGGTATATCAACTGTGTGATTAGACATAAATAGAATGCCTTCACTTCAAATAGACTAGGAAGATGAACCTATTTATAGGGCATATTTTTTCCTAGTTTTTATTTTGAATTGCTCTGGAAGTATATTCTGTCCATCAAGTCAGGCCTTTTAACAGTCAATACCTACAACATGAAAGCTTATAGCTTGAGGTATTGCCCTTAGAGGTGCACTGCTGCATCAGTATCTTGTTGATGATGTATTATACATATATAAGGATACATAAAATTTACTCTGTTATGAAAGACCTCTGCATGATATAAACCGTTTGCAGTACTGGTTCCAAGACTCACTTCCTGAGAGAAGTAGTATCCTGTCTCATCAAGAGATCTTATATAGACAAAATTCTTAACTACTTGACTTTACATATCTAACTCCCCAAATTTAGGGATTCTAGTGTAAGTATACAGAAGAGAAACTTAAAAAGCTGTACATCCATAATCTTGATTGAACTGCCCTGTGAACATACATTGCTAAAAATACTGTAAAATGTAATTAACGGACCTGTGATGTGTTAGAGATAGAAATCCTTACTGTGATTCATCAGCAGTTCTTGCAGAGTTGCAAGTTCCTGAAACCCTTGTCCTAAGCATTTATTTGCCTAGCATCTATCAAGCCTGTCATGAAGCCATATGCTCCTTTAAATAGTGCTGGAAACATTCAGTTCAGCAGTACACAGAAACTAATTTCCATATTTTGTTCCATAGGGATTCTACTAGTCTCAACTGGAACTTCTTTAAAAAAAATCTGGCTTCTTGCTGTAGCAGTGATTGAAAGCTCTGATTTAGTAATTTTGTCTATAAAAAAGCAGATTGGTAAATATAAAGTGAAAAAAAAGTTTTGGTAAATGAAGATTCGTTTTGGTTTTTGTTTGTTTGGTTGGTTTTTTTTTTTTTTTACTTCACTGAAGTAATTCCAGTCATATTTTTAGTTGGGAAAGATGTAGAAGCATTAATAATCCCTCCCCTTTCCTGCATCTAATCTCTGTTTTCCCTGGCTTTAAAGATCTAGTAATTTCACAGTCACATATTAGTTTCCTTCCTCTGAGGGTGTTTTCCTGTATTTTGTGTGATTATTTGTTTGATCTGATGCAGCATATTATTTCTCGGAGTCTGCAGCTTTGAGAATTTTTGCAACTTCCCCTGGGAACCCCCTCATGTTTTCTGGAGTGATTTTTCACTTTGAATGTCTATAGGCTGCATAAAGGCACATTCTGCATTTATTGAGACTTCCAGTGATGATTCTTTATTTCAGAAAAATGTCAGTAAAAAAGGAGTATGCTTAATTTTCAGTGTACTTCTACTTACTTACTCTGTTAAAGTATTAAGAGCCAAAAACAACAACAACAAAAAGAAGTTGCATGGAACCATCTGTCATATTCCTACTATAAACTATTCGTACTATAAACTCTGTACAAAGTGGGCCCACATGCCAACAGAAACAACATTTGTATTTTCATTGCTAGCCTAGTGCATAGAAATCTTTGGAAACAGCTACAGCCTCTGGAAGGCTTTAGTGCTGGTAAAGGTAAGTCCATCTTACCTTTACCAGCTGTTTGTTCCCCAGCTAGAGGAGTATAGAAAAGCGAAACGGAGAGGATTTCTTTCTCCAAAAACTGTACCAGGATATGGCAGCAGTTCTGCAAGCCAACTGTATTGTTAGGCTACCTCAAGAGAGTTGGTTTTGCTCTTCCAGCATGTTAGGTATAGCCTTCTGGTTTATTGTTTTCTTTCTTTTTGGTAGTACAGTCCTGTTTCCAGCCTGAAGTTACTGTCACACAGAAATGAAATTCTTTTACGTTCTTGATTTTTTGCAGAGCCTGTTCAGCTGTGCCCTGTGAAACCTCCTTTATGCAGCAGCATTTCTAAGGGTCAATAATATATGTAGTGCTGTATAAACACAAGGAGGTACATACCCACCCCTACCTCTAAACTAGAGGTATGAAATCTGAGTTCAGGATTAAACTTTTTCATAATACTCTTTTCTTCATGTACATTCTTAGCTCTTTTCAAATAAATATCAGCAATTCTTAGTCTGTCATTTAAAAACCACTAATTTTAGATGTTATATACAAGTACAAAAATGAACATGTAGGCTCAATAGGAGGAAACTTAGATAGCAATGGGTATTCTTACATAAAGGAAAAGTTGATTTGGAGACTTTATAATAGTGCAGGCTAACAGTGTAAAAATTTCAGACAGAGCACTTAAGGACTGAACTGTCGTGTCACCACTTGTGGTGGTGAATGGAACTAAGTCCAGTTGGTGGCTGGTCACTAGTGGTGTTCCCCAGGACTCAGTACTGGTGCTGGTCCTGTTTAACATCTTTATCAATCATTTGGATGAGGGGATAGAGTTCATGCTCAGTAAGTTCACAGACAACACCATCAGGCAGGAGTGTTGAACTACTGGAGGGTAGGAAGGCTCTGCAGAGGGATCTGGACAGGCTGGATCACGGTCCAGGGCCAGTGGTGTGAGGTTCAACAAGGCCCAGTGCCAGGTCCTGCCCTTGGGTCACAACAACCCCAGGCAGTGCCACAGGCTGGGGCAGAGTGGCTGCAAAGCTGCCCACAGGAAAAGGACCTGGGGGTGCTGGTGCCAGCAGCTGAACATGAGCCAGGGTGTGCCCAGGTGGCCAAGAAGGCCAATGGCATCCTGGCCTGTCCCAGCAACAGTGTGGCCAGCAGGACCAGGGCAGGGATTGTCCCCCTGTACTCAGGGAATGATACTAAGGTGTGCTGGAGCATGTCCAGAGAAGGGCAATGAAACTGGTGAAGGGTCTGGAGCACAAGTGTTGTGAGGAGCAGCTGAGGGAACTGCGGGTGTTTATTCTGGAGAAGAGGAGGCCGAAGGGGACCTTATCACTCTCTACAACTGCCTGTAAAGGTTGTAACCAGGTGGGGGCCAATCCCTTCTGCCGCGAATCAAGTGAAAGGACAAGAGGAAATGGCCTTAAGTTGTGCACAGGGAGGTTCAGATTCCATATTAGGAAGATTTTTTCACTGAAAGAGTGGCTAGACATTGGAATAAATTGACCATGCAGGTGGTAGAGTAACTCTCTCGAAGTGTTCAAGAGGTGTCTGGAAGTGGCACTTGGAGTGATTATGGTGGTGCTAGGTTGATGTTTGGAATAGATGAGCTTTAAGGCCTCTTACAACCTTGATGATTCTGTGATTCTGTAGTTTGGACATATTTATGTACCAGGTTTTGAAGGGGTCAGTGCTGGCATATTTGGACAGTTTATCCCATCTACTTCATACACTTAATTTAAGACAGAGAGATGTGCCATCAGAGAACAGATGTCTCTCTGTTGATCATAAAGGTGACTGCTTTCACCTTGATAGTTTTAGACAGATTATGTTAAGTGTGTTGAATCTACCTTTGATTGATCTGCTTTGCTTTGGCTTGACTGGAGTTAAAATTAAGTAAACTGTCTCACTTCAAGAAATCTTGTTAGGTATGTTAGTTGAAGCAGTCGTAGGATCCTTGGTAGTTGGTCAGATTGCTTCATTGTATCTTAATTCTTACTTTCCATATTATAAAACAGTTGGTTCTGAAAACCCTAAGTGCACAATGAAAACTACCAAATACAATTAGAAACAAGAAGATTGGTAATACTCGTTCTGCATAAATCCCATCTTGGGATTTAGAGTTCTTTAGAGTTGCTGGGTGGGTTTTCTTTCTTTCTTGTTTTATAGTCCAAGAAAGGTTTTTTTACATTATAGTTTATAACAGGAATATTTACCAGTTAACAAGCTGGAGAAGAGAATGCACATCCAGCTTATAAGGTGGTTAATTTTGGTTCTTGAAAATACTGGCACATCACTCACATTGTGGGAGAATTTCATCTATTACATAAGAGGATATAGGGAAAGTAAGTTCAGATTCGGGTTGAGACTGGAGAAGGTTTTTGAAGAACATACTGCATAATGGAAACATTCCTGTATTGTCTTGCCTTTGAGCACATTACAAAAAGTAGAAGTATCTTTCAAATGTTTTGATATTCCCACCTGTATTTTTTAAAGGAAGGTGCTTCAACATAATACTTTAACTTCCACTAAAATACTAGTATAACAAAACTGTTCATCCTTACATTATGTGTTTTCTTGCTCAGTAAGAAGAGAAAGATACTGGTAAAGCCTGTTGAACTGAGGTCCTACATTTTCCAAAATACTACACTTAATGTATAAACATACTTGGATTCTGATTGAAGTTAGGTGCTGAGACAAGGATCAGTTTTGAATCGTGGTGTTCTGTTCTTGGGTTTGGATTTTTTTTTTACTTCTAGCGCACCTGTCAAGAGATGTAATGAGACCTAGAATGTTCCTCAATTGACCTCAGACCATATGTAAAAAAAGCACTGTCTTAATCATGTGATGTTTTATTGTTTGTTTTCCAGAGTGGCAAAAGTAATGAAGGTTCCTGTGTATGAGACACCAGCAGGATGGAGATATTTTTCAAATCTCATGGACTCTGGACGTTGTTCCCTTTGTGGTGAGGAAAGTTTTGGCACTGGTAAGTAATACATGATCAGAAATTACCACAGACTTTAAATCTTTCCTGGATGCCTCAAGTCAAACCCAAAAGAATCAGCAAATTAGCTCTGTCTCATGCTAAACCACTGTCTGTTCTTCATGTCTTGAGGTTTGTCTTGTAAGTGTCCAGCACCTTGAGGCGTGAAAAATGGATATTGAGAAGTGGCAAGCAATCTTAACTACTGTCCAGACAACTTCTGAAGGTGCCTGGCACACTCTTCTGACTTGGACATAAGTCAGAAAAGCTTCACTGGTTCCACTGCAAGTCTTTCACAGACTGCAATGGCATTTGGTGGGATTTTGCCTGTATGGGAGCCACATTTTTTCCTGATGTAATTAGGTGTAGAAAGTATGAGGATTGGTATATCTGATGGTACATCTAAACAAAACTGTTGCAGGGATCTCTTTTTGGAACATCACAATTGCTCAAGTGTCAGATAAATTGCTCAAGTGTCATGTTACATGTCAGCATCGGTGTTTTCCCTAGGTGTTTCTCCCTTATCTGTCACAAGAACCAATCAAACAACAGAATGCAGAATAAATGACAAATCTGAGCCATCAGAAATATAGTATTGACAGTAAGCATTAGAGCAAGTAATTGAACTATGTAGTCTGTAAATCTGCACAAATGTGGTTTTAGTTCATGACAATAACTGAATAAATTTCAAAGTGCTTCTTTATTTCTTTCCTGGATTCTGGCACAGAAATTCTTCCTTCTTATTTATTAGTAGGGCTATATTACAAGTCTTTTTGAAAAAGCACAGACCAGAGTAACATAATAATTTGCCTGGCTAATAGTTTATTCTATATTTTGATGTGAGTTCTATGGAGTTCTCTATTTTGAATGTGTAATTCCTTGGCTGCAGCTCTTCATAGAAAATTGTTAAAAGTTGATAACAAATTTCATTTGCTTTAATTGACTTTGTCAAGTATTAAGTTTGTTGGTTGGGGTCAGTTAGAGCAGAATGCTGCTTTTTTGAAAATGAGGATACCTTTAAGCCATAGACATGCCACTTCATGTGTTATCTTGTTTACTGTATATATCTGAATGGGCTGTGATGGAAGTACCAAAAATATGTTCGATTTCTTTGGGTCTTACATGTAAAAAGGAAGAGAATTTAAATTAATAATGAATGTTAATTTTCTTTTTGTTGTCAATGGGAGCCAATGTCCCATGTGTAGCAAACTGTATGCCTTCACAATTTGCTGTGAGTGGCACAGGTTTGTATTGCCTTGAAGGTATCTTTTGAACAGATACTTCCTCTGCAGGGTGCTCTGTGAGGTCATTGAAAGAGATGTAATTTGGGGGGAGAAGGGCAGGGAGATCTTGTATCTTTCAGAATATACTGCTTTGTTGTGGTGTATTGTTGAACTGTATCTCCATTAACCCACGAGAGGTGTGAACTAGGTTGTTCTCAGCTCTCACTGCTTTTCAATACTTTTTCACTGGGCCAATTATATACCCCTTCCTTCTAAATACTGAAGTTCTTCTTGCTCATACAAAACCAGATACTTTCATGAAACTTGTGTGGGTGTAGAGACATCAGTATGACCTCTTAGCACCCACATAATTTAGACAAAAACTCCTGGCTTCATCATCATGCTGAGGAAAGTTAAGTGTGGTTTTTAACTGGACGGAGCTTGTAAGAGTTTTGATAATGAGTTCCTATGGGTTGAAGTAATCTAGATACCTTAGCCCACAGAGTGCAGCACCTCCTGTTGCATGCAGGCCTGTGTGTAGAGGTATGTAAAACAAACAGGAGTAGCCTCTCTGTGCCATATGCCATGACAAACCCCTGCCACAGATCTGTCTCTGCTTGGGAAATTAGTCTCCTAGGCCATCTTCATCTTATGATGTTGAGTATGACTCTTTCAGATGCTGTTGTGTGAGGGAGAAGGGAGGGATCATTGGTTGCTTAGTAGAAGCGATGTCTTTTTTGAGGAAACTTGCCATTTAAATTTTATGGTGCAGTTACAAAAAAAGACAAACATCAAATTTCCCTTTCACATTGCAAAAGCATGTTCAGGTCTTGCTAAAAAGGCTGTCCCAAGTACCAGTGGACTTTAGCCCTGGAGATAAGTCACATAGAAATAAAAATAAAGTGTTTTGATCTACTGTAACAGTGAGGACATTGTGATCTCTGTTGGTCTAATTTTATTATCCTGAGTATCTGATAGTGGTTGAATTTGGGAAGAGAAGCACTCAGGGAGGTCAAGGAAGTGCCTCTAGGGTTTGCCTCTAGATAGGCAATAAAATAACCCTGACTTCTCTCTTCTCTTGCCATTGACTTTTTCCTTTGCTTCTATCTTTCTGTAAGGCCTTGTACTCCAGCCTGTCTTCCAAATTTGCAGCTCCTGTCTCCTGACCTCAAACTAGTCTCTACATTCCTTAGCACTCTGTGTTCTTTATATTAATCTGGTTCTTCCATCCTATCACCAATTTTTCAGATTCCTGATAAATCCTGTCTTTTGTGAATGCTAAGGGTGCTTAAACAACATATTGCTAGCCAGCATGGAGAGCTGGTCTGCAGCAGTATCTCGGCATTCCAGTATGTTCTGATCAGATTAACTTTGTTGTACCTGCAGCAATTCAGTGCAGAAAGCCTCCTGACCTCCAGTTTTATCCAATTCCATCTAAAGGCAAATCTGGACACTTGAGATTCGATCCCATGGGCATCTAGAAAACTTGAGCACAGGGTTTAAATTCCTCAGTCTGCGTGTAGTTGCTGTGTAAAAAAAAAATATGTGACAGAAAGAGATTTCCTAAAGATGTTGTAGAGTCTCCCTCACTGGATACGTTCAAGAACCATCTGGACGCAATCCTGTGCCATGTGCTCTGGGATAACCCTTCTTGAGCAGGGAGACTGAACTGGTTGCCCTCTTGTGGTCCCTTCCAACCTGACCCGTTCTGTGATTCTGTGATACTTACGGGGCAATTACACAATGGCTGCGATGTCTAAAGTTTGGTTTCCTCACTGCCTCAATTTCCTTACCATCTTTCAATTCAATGCAGATGTCTGAAATGGGTCCTTATATGCCAGGAGGTTTATTTGTAAAACATGGTCTGGTTTGTAGATGACCAGTACTTTAGCAATGTGAGCTGTTTTTAGCAGTAAATATTTACCTTATTGCGAATCTTTTAGTAATGTCCTAAGCTGTGTGACCCTCACATGTTTCTGCCAGTATTGGGCATTTGAATCAGTTTTACAGCTTTTGCCCAATCATATCTATTTAGGGAACTGAAATTTGGCACTTCTTTAGCTTTCAGCGTGGAGTATTTATATAAGTGTATGGTACAGTGATTGGAGTGGGAAACTTACTACTTTGTATAAGAGGAGGGAGTTTTAAAAATCCACCTTCTGTCATCAAACTGCATTGGAAACCAATTCCTTGTGTACCCAGGTAATCCAGCCTAGCTGGAACCAAGTAATACAGAGCCCTGGTTTTATAACAAAAGGGACTTAGCTCTGGCAAGTAAATAAAAGCAAATTTTCTGCTATAAAAGGAGAAAAGATGTTGAAAATATCCCATACAGCTGTATTTCCCAAACTTGTTTTCTGGCAGCTGATCTTGGAGCTCAACCAATGCTTTAAAAACTTCTTCCATTTTTGTAGCAGTGTGGGGAGCTTGTCAAATGAGGTTAGTAGCTTTCTGGTTCTATGACTAATGCCCAGCACAGAGTTCAAAGGAGGGCCTCAGCAGCAGCAATTAGTTTCTAAATTTCATCAGCAAGCTATTAATCAGGGTTAGGAGAACTTTGTGGCTGATTTATCTCTCTGCAGTTTAAGCCATTTCAGTAATTGCTACAACTTTCAACTTTCTTAAATTTGCTTGCTTCACCTCCAGATTTCCAGATTCTATTGACATCAACCCCCTTCTCCTGCAAGATTAGGTGGAAGAACCTAGTGGAGAATATAAAAATGTGCTATTACTGAAATGAATGAAAGCCTCGAAAGAGCTGTTTGGTGGTGTCTGTTGCAGTAATACAAATCTAAAATAATCTCATTAACTTGAATAAATTATCAGATCAGAATGTCCCTAAATCTCCATTTGCCTAAAATATCATTAAGTTTCAGACTGCTGGATTATAAATTTGTGAGACTCAAGTATGTGAAAACAAAATTATTTGTTGTGAATTTGTGTACTCCTGTGATTTTCTTGTTTTAAAATCACATTTAGAGAACACAGTGATAGACAGGGATTACTAAACTAGGGAAAAGTAATTACCTTTTATTCATGCATATGACCCACAAAGCTTGCTTTCTCTATCAGAATTGGATATCCCAGATACAGACAAAGATAGACAGCTTTCAAATAGTAGAAAAATCATAATTGAACACATTTGCACGATTTTACTTTGTTTCTCAAGCTACTGCCTCTGAAGACTTTTTTGAGTCTAAAACTGTGTAAGCTGACTACTTCTCTATGAATGGGAACATGCTCTGAGAGTTTTTCCCAGGTTGTTTACTTGAGTCTGGATGTAGCAATTTACTGTAGTAAAAAATAACTTTTGCTACTGTTATATGGAAAAATAACAAATTAACTTAAAAATAAGTTGTTGAAACACTTGCAGTTACTATAATTTTCCTTACCAATGGAAAATTAAAGTGTTAGAAAAAATATTTGTTGCCTTCTCTGTTCTGTTGTCTCTTTCTGCTTTAGCTCATTAAAACAATCAGGAATTCCTTAATTCTGTGATGTTTCAATTAAAAGTAGCACTGAGGATCATACTGAGGTTACTCAGAGCCCCTATTGCAATTGGGGAATACAGTATTGCAATTTCAGAAATACAGAACTTTGAGGCACCTTTTCCTTCTTCCCTTTGCACAGGACAGATCTCCCTCTGCAAATTGATTGGATCTGTGAAGCAAAGAATGGAGTTAGCTGAACTGAGGCAGTAGAATAAAGTCCCTCCCTAGAGTCACTGCAGTGTGAGCTGGACTGTAGGACTAAGTTAAGACAGAGCTAGCAATAACACATACAGATGTTGGTAGGTGAAAATCAGAGTAACAAAATTGCAATAATTGATTTTAATTTGCTGAAAGAAGGAAGGACAATAAATACAACAACATATTTGCATACAGTAACCATGCTGATGGATGTGCTCAGTTTCCCTTCTGTTAAGACTAACAAACTGAAACACCTTCTGGGCACACAGGATTATTGTCCCTGTACTCATATCAGGCTAGCATTTTTAATTGTGACTTTTGATTCTGGAGCAGTTAAGTTGCTTCTAGCTATCCAGACTTTTGTCTGTGGATTACTTTCTCCCACTGCTTTCTCTTTCCGGAGAAGCAGCAATTTCTGTCCTCTGAGGGACATGCAAGGACAGAACATATACCAAATCTACTAAATGTATATGAAGAATAATCTATTCAGCCCTCCTTATACAGATTTATGAGCTTAAGCTATACCAGAACAAAGCTCAGAACACAGCAAAGAGCTCTTCAGAAATTCTTCTGTCCATGTTTCACTAGAACATTTTGGTTCAATTAAATGTACTTAAAGTGTTTGCTACATCAGAATGCATCTCTTTGATGTTCAGCTTAGCCTGTTTCTCCATTGTCATGATGTATAGACCATTTTGCTGAACAACTGCAGTGCTTTTCACTGTATGATTTGCTAGCCTGCAGTCTGCAGAGTGTTACATAGCAGGAGAATAAATGGTCATTCATATAGGAACAAATTGCTGAGGGGTTAAGCTCATTTCCATGTCTCCGCTTCCTGCTGGTGCCTGTTGAGACACTTAAGCCATTTAAGTGGCTGGTGATAATCGGCAACAGAGATGGCTTTTTTAGGCAAAATGGAATTTTTTCTGTGCTAAGGATGAATGGCTGAAAGGAGAGGCAGGCAGGTTAAGAAGGAAAGCAGCAGGCATTCCAGGGTGAGCCTGCTGTTACCAGGGCCCTGCCTGGCCCCCTGGGGCTCCCCCACTCTACCCAGGAGCACCACCAGGGCCATCAGCCCCTGCCCCAACAGCGCTGCAGCAGGGCCCGTCTCCAGCTCCCCACAGCCCTGCTGTGCCTGGACAGGGGTCCCCCAAAGCCAGGCCTGCCCATGCTCCCACCTCCTGGCCTGGCCTTTCCCATCCCCAGTCCAAGGCAGTGCCTGCTGCCCAGAGCTGGGTCTGCCCTGGTGTCTCTGACTGCCCGACTGTGGGGCAGTGGGACTGGGACAGGCCCTGGCTGTTTGTGCTCTGCTGCTCAAGAGAAGCCCCGCTCTTCCCAGTCCCGTGAGCATCCCCAGCCCCCATGGTGATGTGATGACTTTTCCTGCTGTTACCAGAGGAACAATGTTTGCTGGGAGAGAAGTGACAGCTCTATTCTAGATTTCTCTTTTGGTGGCAGGGGCAGAAGCCTGCACCAGTATCTGGGAACAGACTCTTGGCTTCGGTGACAATGACTGTGACTCTGCTGTCTGCTTTGCCTACAAGTAAGCTGACTTTATTATCCATAGAACATACTGCTGGTGTTCCTGTAGAAGATATCCTTACAGTAATCTAGCATATTACTGCAACGAGAGAGTAGAAAAGGTGAGAGATGACCTTTAAGGTCACTTCCAGCCCGAACAATTTCATGATTCTGTGACCTGAGTGTCTGAAGGACTGACTTTCTGTAGAGGGACATTTGTTTTCCTTTCTTATCAAAGCTATTTGCAAAGCTTTGAGAGCTCATAAATAACCCTGCCCTTTTTCTTCTGACTGGTTGGCACTCCATGCTTTCACAGCACCCAGTACTGGAGCTGGGAACAGAGTAACCTGGGGCTCCTCTTGCAGCAGCTCCTCAAGCACCAGCCCTAAATTCGGGCTGTTGTTATAAGAGACTGCTGTTGTTGCAGAGAGCTCACAGATTACAGATCAAGGCAGATAACAAGTGGCAGAAAAGAGATATTCTTACTGTCATGATGGCTACTTTGCAAATGTGAAGGCTACTGTCTCAGCTCTTAAATCAGTCTACAGTGTTCGATGTCCTCATTTTCTGTAATGCCTAATGCATAGACATAGACACATAATCTTCATGCAGATCTTTATCCTCATCAACAAGTGTTCAGTAATCATTCTTGTACAACTTGAATATTGTGCTGAATAGTAATTTGCATTTATTTAACCCTGTGGTAGTTAAGTTAATGTTGAGATTAATATTACATTCAGAGTGTTGAGGTTGAATGTAAGACAAGAAGCATAAGTGGCAGGCAGATCTGTGGCAGACCCAGGACAATGGACTCTTAGAAAATCCGTATGAGCACAGGCTGATACCCTGATAGTTGCTCTCACCCAAGAAGACAGACTGCAAGTTCAAGGCAACAGCAGTGATTGGAAGACTGAACCCTAGGAATCATGGTGTCTCTCTGCACATCTTGTTATTTTCCTTATATGCCTTTAATATGTTGACAGTTTTTCACAGGGTTAACAGCTTCAGTGCATCAATTTATATTATGGGAACTGTCCTCTGCCAGTAGCAAAACACAGCTGTTTTGACAGATGACTGTGTGGGCTTTGCAGGCTGTTATGTAAAACCAAGCTCTGCAAAGCAGTCTTGCTGCAACAGGATTTTTTTGTTTGGGGAAGGAGAATATTTCAGAAAACACATTTTCAACCTAAGAGTTTTTAGATTCCTCTCTGGTGGATTTTATTAAGTATCTTCTAAGGATGGATAGTTCAATTGGTGGCCTCCATAATCAGTAGGTTCTTCATGCAGTAAACAAAACTTCTGAATTATTGCTTTGTACTCACAATAATGTGTGACTAGACAGAAAACCACAAGGCTGCAGCTAACAAACTTTAACCAAATCTAGTAGTATTATGCCAGATCAATGGCTACATGTTTGATACCTCTTCAAGTTTCTTGAGTCTGTTAGTTTATATAACTGCCATCAGTATCTACTGAGTGCTAGGGGTCTTGGATCTTACTTGGATCTGAGACTCACATGTTAAATCATATGAGGTAGTCCAAAACTGCTTGTAGTTTTCATTGTTGGAACAATTCCTGTCTTCATAAATACCTTCATAAAATCTATGAAGGGATCTAGATTGGAGAATCCAAACATCTTTACCACTGAGAGGTATGGAGAAATACAGAAAAGGGAAAAGTCCTGCTCTCTGGTTTGCTTGTTTGTTTGTTTTTTTCCTCAGGAAAAAATCTTTTAAGTTCTTGGTCGTTGTCCTGACGGGAGGTCATGAACATTATGGAAATCTGCAGTTTTTATGGAATGGGAAAGTTCTTTCTCTGCAGCTCGACGTCTGCAGATGAACATCTGCAGAGATAAGGAGAGGGTGTTGAACTCGACTCTCATAAAGAAGATCATTCTGACTCATGGCTGGGGTTTGCATATCTAGCCCAATTCTGGGAAACAGTAGTAGAGGTGTGAAAACACTCTGTACATCAGTAAGCAGGAATAATGACTAAAAATGTTTTCATACTGCTACTGTTTCTATTCAAATACTTGTACATATTTTTACTTAACCTTAGAAGTATGGGCTTTGTCATGCATAAATAGACCACATTTTAAGCATTAGTTCTGGTTTTCTGTCTGGAGCATTTCAGAGGTACTGGGGCTGGTACTATTGATTACTGTTATGTGACATAACACAGTTAAATGAGATATTCGCCCAGCCTCCTTACCTTGTTTTCTGATATGCAGTGGTACCAAATAATGTGCTTAATGTCTGTCTCTTTAGGGTCTGACCACCTTCGGGAGAAGGATGGACTGTGGGCTGTGCTAGTTTGGCTTTCAATCCTAGCAGCTCGAAAGCAGAGTGTGGAGGAGATTGTCAGGGATCACTGGGCAAAATTTGGCCGGCACTACTACTGCAGGTGAGAAAAATGAGGAAAAGGCACTTATGCAGCTGATAGGAGAATCCTGATACAGTCATTGCTTGTTTAGATGCGCTCATCTGCACTTAGGTGTGCATTTGCTGTGCCTACAGAATGAAAATATGCCACAGATTATCACTGTTTTATAGACAGATTTTTCCAGAGGAGTGTCAGAAAAAAGAGCTATACGTATATGTTACTGCTAGCTTATGTGTAATTGAATTTTTTAATATTGAATGGCAGAAAGATTTGAATGATTTACTTGTGGAATATATAGGTGCAACTTGTTACATGATGTTGAAAAAGAAACATAATCCCAGCAAGATTTACTCCTGCATTTTTTTCTCTTAAGTGCCTCCATGTGACAGGGTTTTAGTGAGAACTGAAACCTATGCCTGCTTCCAGTGCAGGATAACTCCTCCAAAGATACAAATATTTACTTATTTTTATCAAGGTCTCAATATAGTGAGTTCTAGCTGTCATTTTCATCTTTGCTTCTGCCTCTTTGTCAATCCAGACTTAATCCAGAGCAGTTTGCAATTTCTGTTTTGCAGCTATTCCTCAAAACTTGTAAAACAAGTTTTCTCTATTTCACTTGTCTGTTGAGCACTGCACTGATTGTGTCATTAAATTTTGAAAGCTAACTGTGTATTGGTGATGTTTTCTATGCTACTTTAGAAACTGCATTTTCTAGATGCTTTCTGTTGATTTAGAGTCCGGTGGCCAATGTAAAGCTATGGTTACACACATGTAATGGTTAGATTGCACAGGACTTGCATGTGTGTGCTGGTTTCATTTGCAATCAGTAGTTAAGTGGTACACTTCTGATTTTTGAAGTAAGCAGTAAATTGCTAATTGTGAGTATATACAGGTCTGTGAAAGCAGAACTCTTATCTCTGGGCATTTACTTTCTGATTCTACCTTTTTTTTTATATATGTGCAAGGTTTGATTACGAAGCACTGGAACCCAGAACAGCGTATTTCATAATGAGAGACCTGGAAGCTTTGATCACTGACAAATCGTTCAGCCATCAGCAGTTTGCTGTGGGTAACAATATCTACAGTGTGGAAAGAACAGACAGCTTTGAGTACGTAGATCCTGTGGATGGCACTGTGACCAAAAGACAGGTATGGCTGTAGTGTTGGTTTTGCATCTGTCGTATTGTCTCCAACAGTGTTGTTTCTAAAGTTCAGCTGGCAAGACTGTCCATTTATTTATGGGATGGTGTTTCCTTTGCTGTGATAGATTCTGCATTTCCTATTTAAGATTAGCTCAGTCTGGATAAGATAATCCACCTTTAGTTTATCTTGTACTTGCTGTATGTAACTGGAGACAACAGTGTCACAGTGAACATAGGATGGGATGAAGTCCCTGTTGACAGCAATGCATGTGTAGGGAGGGTTCCTTTTCTGGAACAGTGGAAAATGTCATGTAGAAAGAAGGTCTTTCTTTTTTCTATTTGCTATCTGAAATCTCCACTGGCTATACATTACAAAAAAAAAAAAAAAAAATTTTCTTGCTCTTGGTGACTGACAGGATTTACATAACTGAGGTGCAAAATCTCAATACCTACTGTATCCAATAGCATGCAGAAGACTTTATAAGATTGTAACCTATGTGGGCACATTTGACTTCCCTAGCGCAAATTATCAGTTCCTTCTGGATTCTGTCTATACTGAGATTCCTTGGTTATCAAGAACTGCAGTTCAAACTGAATCTTTAGTGTTTGGAAATTCATGATGTGCTCAAAAGTAACCAGGTACTTTTACCAGGTGTAAATGTATATTCAAGTATCTTGAATATGAGCTATGACTCCTATTAAAGCTTGTCCTGATTTTATGCTATTTATATTTTTATGGTCCTGGTTTCTCTGGTTTTTAAATTATTTGATGTAAACAGACCCTAGCAAATGATATTATAAGCCATTAAAACTACTGTCATGCCATTCTGCTCAGTCTTTATAGTTCCATTCATCCTTGCATCCAGAAAATATAAGCAGCCCATCTGCCACTGAGCTACTCTCTTTTTGTGTATTACTACTGAAACAAGATAGGAGGATGTTGTCATATCCAAGTCCAGTGGAAAATTACATGCACGGCAGACTTGTGACCTTTGTAGCTTAAAAAAGCAGCTTGTGAATTTTCATTGCACTTTTCTTTCCCTTAATTTTTTCATCCAAAGCACTTACTCTATGTTGGAATATAATTGCTAATCATATCACCATGTAACACAAACAGAGAAACATGACTTGGCTTGTTTTCAGACGGACTCTGAAAGGGAGCCCATAAAACCAGAAAGAAAAGTCTTTTCATAGGGAGAAGCTCTTACTTATTCAGAGTACAGCTCAACCAGTTTGTCCTTTGGCAAGGACACATTCCTAGCTTCATGTGTCTGCAGCCTCAATGGGATTCTTCAAGCACAATGAAAGTGGAGAGGATATTGATCTATGCAAATGAAACAACAGTTCACTGCTGCCATTTTCCTCAGGTAGCTTGCTCATCATCTAAACGCAGGTATCTCTTTCAGACTATCATAGGCTTCATGCGGATTTTTTAGTTAAGTATTCAGGAACATGTTCCAAGTTTTGTTCCCCAGTAGGTAGGGGAGAGAAATTTATATTCAGTGCAACTGCACTGTCTCATGAATGAGAAGCTGGCTACATGATAATTATTCAGTGTTAATAAACAACATACTCAGAAAATAAACACAGCAATGAGAAAATAGGCAGCAAACAATACACACAGACTGTTGCTTCTAATTAATTCTGTCTCTTGAAATCCATGCATATTGTTTATCATGGTGCAATAATAAGACTTAAATGAAGCATTCTGTTGTTCTTGAAGACTGTTTTAATTTTTAAAGCTGTACCGTGCTTTTGCACACATAAGCGCATAACAGTGCTGCTCCTGAGGGCCCAGTAACCCAGGAATGGGACCAGTTGCATTTTTGTGTGAAATTTGAATTATGAGGATGAGAGGTACAGGTTGGCCATTATACTAAGAGACAAAAGGCTTCAGGGAGACCATATTGTGACCTTTCAGTACTTCAAAGGGGCTTGTAAGAAAGATAAGGACAATCCTTTTAGCAGAGCCTGTTGCAGTAGTACAAGTGGTAATGGCTTTAAACTAAAAGAGTAAATTCAAAATAGATATAAGGAAGACTTTTTTTTACAATGAGAGTGGTGAAACACTGGAACACATTGTCCAGAGACATGGTGGATGCTCCATCCCTGGAATCATTCAAGGTCAAGTTGGATGGGGCTGTGAGCAACCAGATCTAATTCAAGATGTCCCTGCTCACTGCAGTGAACACGATGACCTGATGACATCAGGACTGAATGACCTTCAGAGGTCCTTTCCAACCCAAACCATTCGATGATTCTGTGATTATCCAACAATGCTTTATATGGTGCTAAAGATGTTTTGGCATATATCTGAGGAAACAAAGGTTTTAATTACATTTTACTTATACTTTAGAATATTGGCACACTGTGTTTCTAACATCATTGTCTTGTCAAGCTCCTGATAAAACTGGAAAAATAAAATGCATCTCTTTTAATTCTCTTCTCTCATTTTTTGGTTTACTGCCCTTTAAACAAAAGTAGCAAGGATCTTAGTTTGTGCACTAGACCTTTGTCAATGGAGGGACTAAGGGGAAGAAAAGTTCACTGGCTTATCAGAGGTCGCACTTTTAGTCTAAGGGTACCATTTACACAAAGGGAACTAGAATGTGTATTAGTGCACAGCTGATAGAATATTGCAACACTACAACTATTGATCTGTGCAATTTAGTCCTCTGGCCTTAATGGCCTTCCTGTACAGAAACTGTGGATCCAAGTATATGGTCTGTGGTCTGTAAAAAAAAGTGTTTATATATGCAGTACAAAAGAGGGGAGGAGAAAAGAAAAAACGATGTGAAGATGGGAGCAAAGAGCGATTTTTTACTTAATTAATAAATTTTTCAATCCTCTTTATTATGCACACAGTTAATGTGCATTAATTAGTGTACTTGAGATTAATTAACACCTTAAGTTTTCTAAATTGTACTACAGACTTACTGAAATTCTTGCAGTCATATATTGATGCATGGTGTTTGAGGGGTAGCAACTGGTCCTGTCTTTTGTATTCACTACTGACAAACTGTTTTTTGATCCAGGGATTCTGTAGGTGTTTCTAAGGCCCTGTATCTTTAGTGATCTTATACGTATTTCTCAAGCCATTGATTTTGTGCTCTGCCACACAGAATAAGAGCAAATCAAGTAAAAAGAATAAAAACATCAGTAAGAGAGTATTTGTTATGAGGAGTGGGAGGGAATGCACAACATCATTTCTAGTCTTCAGAGGGGAAAAAAGAGTAATGAGTGAGTTGTCCAAAGTTATGGGGAAAGAAGAATGGCATCCAAATGACTCTTCCTTTCACTTTTATTTTGAAGCAGTGAATGAAGATTTGTAAAGGTACTGCCACCTTACATATATGCTGTTCCTTCTTCTTCCACAGGGGCTGCGGATTATTTTTTCAGATGCTTCCAGACTCATCTTCAGAATGAGTGCTTCTAGTCATGTGAGAGCTACTCTGCGGATCTATGCAGAGAGTTATGAAAAGGATCCTAGCCAACACAACAAGGAACCACAGGTAATGCAACAGCATTGTAGTAAGTCAGTAAGTAAAGCACTACCTCTGTAATAGCAGTGGCTACAAGTTTTCATCTTTGATCAGAAGCAACACTCAACGCTTTGACCCTGTGTTTGTAGATTATTTTCCTAGTGTTGTAAATGTACACCTTTTGAGGAAGGACCAGCAGTTTTAATATACATTAGTCTAATAATCCAACACAACAGGAACGTGAAGGGCTGAGATGCCTCATGTTAAATGCTGGGCAGTGACTTCAAGTCTATTAAGAGAAGCCATTCTAGGCTGAATTTTTTTCAGAATTTTTTTAGAGTTGTGATCTGACTTATGGAACAATATTTTAAAAATTAGAAAACCGTTTTTCAAGCAGATTATCTGAGAGCCACTTAGGGCATCTCGAGGATTCCTCACAATCAGAGTGCAGTTAGGAAATATGGGTACCAGAGTCTAAACAGTGTAGGGATTCCCTGTAAGGGAAAGACTTTCAGCTGTCTAAGAGTTGTCATATCATAACCAGACTTCTTCCAAAGGAGAGTGAAAGTTGAGAGCAAATTGCTGGGTTGTCCAGCAGATGCCTTACACAATTAATAAAATAAATCACACTTCACACTCTCAGATTCTTCCCAGCAGATGTTCTTTATGCTGTTATATACAAGAGAAGACTAAGGATATTTTGTGGAAAAGAGGTTAAGCATTTGGTTTGTAGTAAATAAAAACGTTGTAGTTTTTAGTCTTGTGTGTTCATGACTGGAATGCAAATGCAAATCTACCAAAACAGATATGCTATCAAATGAATTTGAACCCTAGGTAAGGGTTGATGTTTGTCTTTCACCAGATTCTGACCATAAACTTAGTTTGTTTCTTCTTATGCTATTAAACAGTTATGTATCAGTCATGAAAAGTGCTTCAGTTGTCACAGAAATGTTGCAGAGTCCATGCCTGCAAATATGATCTATTAAATTTATGTCCTTTTTTTTTAAAGTAACAGTTTGCATCCTCAGTAACTTCTTGGATAGAATATTTAAAATGTTAAACCTCCAACAGAGTAAAGGACTGTATTTTAGCAATTTTATTGTTTTTCCATGTATCTAGCTTTGCCCAGCTAGCGGGATCATTAATATATTTTGCCTGGGGAGGAACACTGCTACAACCCCATTTGCACTTGCTGCTATACTTACATGCTTACTTACATGGTAAGTTTTGGTATCTGGGGGCTGCAGGAGTTGCTTCTGTGAGAAGTTGCTAGAAGTGCTTCTGTGTTAAAAAGAGCCAGTTCTAGATGGCTCCTAGATGGACGCACCACAGGCCAAAGCTGTAGCCCCCTGTGATAACATCTTCAAGCAAGGCAATAAACTCTCTGTGCAACAACAGCAGGGAAAGGAGAAAGGGGGATACTTGTGAGAGACAACTCTGCGGACACCATGGTCAGTGCAGAATGGAGGGGGAGTGATAGGGCAGTTTGGTGGGCATCTGACAACCAGCCAAGGTCAATGCACCACAGTTACATCAAATTTTATTACTGCACAAATTGTTTATCAGTTGTGACTGCACTGACCATTTTAAATATGCTTCTTTGTGCTATGCAGATAAGGCATAGATGAAATGAAAGTAAGTCACAGTAAGAGACAGGCTATGAGTTGATTTTAGAGGTTTGAAGTGGACTTACAGTAACTTTGTGATGCATAATCAAAATATGTAATCTGAGCATGTTTCTTTTCTGACAAATCCCAGTAGAAAATACAAGAAAACAATGGAGCATATACTGGCGACATTATGTAGCTAAACTTTTGACTATTTTATTGCAAATGAGCATGGTCATTTTAAAGTTGAATTGTTACTGCATTAACAGATTGTTTTATTTTTTTTGAGAGAAGTCATACTCTGGCAGAATTTAGGCTTGTGTGGCTCCTAAAGTAACTTACGGTCAATGCTCAGTATTTATCATTCGTTCTTTTAAATGAGTGGAAAACAGCAAATGTTCTCAGTGATTTTTCTACTTGTGAAGAGACTAGATTGAGGGAGCAGTGGTTGTCCTCAGAAAATGAGGAATGTGCTGCCCTGCTGTTACATTTCTTTCCTGTTCTGCTTGCATTTGCTTGAGAGAGGCACATAAAGTCTCACCAGCAATACAGACCATGTCCAGGGAGCAGCAAGAATGGGTCTGCTGCACAAGGCTGTAGGAGCCAGACACCCAGACCTGCTGCACCACAGGCAGTGCCCTCCTTGTCCAGGGACAGTCCCACAGCAGCAAAGAGAGGAGGACAGGGCAGGTCTCTGGTAACAAGCTCCCTTAACAAGTGATGGATCAAGTTCAGGGTTCATCTGGAGCAGCAGGAGATGGGACCAGAGACAAAGCTGGAAACAGGGCAACAGTGTGGACCTACCCAGGAGACAGGGTCAAAGTCAAAACTGGAGACAAGATACAACATATATCCAAGCAGTTTTTCAGGGAAAGGAGCTGCCTATAGCATGAGACTGAGGTCCACGCTGGCAGCAGAGCCAGAGATAAGGCTGGACACAAGCACTCCTATAGCTTAGCTCAGGCAGGGACCAACACCCCTGGGACAGGCTGTAATGTGCCATGGGCTGGGTGCAGGAGAAGGTCCTCAGGGGACCCTAAGCAGGTTGGTAGGGCTTATGACTGCCCTTGAGGATTTCAGTTTGGTCTTTTACTCAGCACACCAAAAGGGGTCTGTTATTCCCAAGGACAGAAAAAAGGTTAGAAGGGATTTTTTCTGTGCATGTATCAGAGTCTGTCAGATCGCAACACTTTTGCTCTGTTTAATCAGGATATTCATAATAATCCCAGGGGTAGGAATGTCATTGCCTTGAAACTTGCTACAGGGACTTTCCTGCATTTATACAGTGCAGACAGGCATTTTAATATCCAGACTTCCTCAGGAAATACATGGTACTGTAAACACCCTCCTCATCTCCTGCCACGTGCACGAAATCTGGGCTAAATAGCAGTTTCATCTCAATTTATACAATAAATTCTTTCTTTAGTTTCTCATTGCATATTATTGCACAGTTCCCACTGCTTCTCTTTCCTTGCCCTGGCGGTATGCTTTGCCAACAACAGGAGTGCATTAGAAACAACAAGGTCATAGATTGTATCCAACAGGCAGATGGCTGACTTCAAGGCGGGACGTAAATTTTAGGAGATCCTCATGTACAAAAATAACTAAACATTACCCAGGAGAACATTTGATAGTCTTCAGTGGAGTATGTGAAAGAGACGGAATAAAAACCACCTTTTTCAGAAAACAGCATTGCTAGGAAGGAGTGCCATAGTTTTCTTGATACTCTAATTGCTTTTTTTGTTTGGTTTGCTATGAAGTTCGTACTACATGCACACATCTCAAAGAGCTGTGACAGATTTGAAGTTTCAAGAACTTTGTTGTCTATTTGCTGTCAGTAATAGGAACATAGCATATACGTAAGTGGTCAGTTACGGAAAAAGCACTGACATAAAGAAGTGAGTTAAATACATACTTTATGTATTACCTTATGGTATTTAAGAAAATTGTTACATTTGGAATAATAATGCATATTTTTCTGTAATTGATCTTTGTAATTGAAGAGACGACTATATGTAATTTCTGTATTATTACACTCTTTCTGAAACAGCTCATCAGGAAAAGCTCCCTTCCATACCTTTTATATCATAAACCAAGACTTAAGATTATCTGATAGTTGGCTGCTTAATTAAATACTCATTTGGGTCTGCTTATTGCACCACCTCTTTCCAGCATCTTAATTTAGATAATGCACTGCTTCATGTTTTTGCATGGTGACAATTCCAGTCAATACGTGAATTGAAAGGCAAAAATTCCTTGATATATCTTTTTGCTTTTTATCACAAGAAATAAATGTCTCTGTCTTGACAGAAAGCTCACTCGTGTTGGAGGTTCCATTTTGTGGGATCATTATGGTAAATAGCTTGAGTTCGCCTCGTACTAGCATCCTTTTTTCCTTCCTTTCTTTTCAGCAAGATTAATTATCCAACTTTTCAGTAGTGTTCAAGTTCTTTTAGTTTACTTCTGTAATCTTTGACAATGTAACTGCTGATGGTGAATATTCCACAGATAAGCAAATATCTGAACTACATCTTCCAATGTGCATGTCGAGATGTGCATATTATTCTGGAACACCAATTATGGCACTTTCTGAGTTGAAGTGGACCTTTTTGACCTTTTGTTCAGTTTATATGTAGGCCAGTAGCTGTGTTGTAAACTATAGGTGCTAATGAATGTAAGAGTCACCCAAATCATGTTTTAGTACCATCTTTCATACAATCAATTGGTAATACTTTCTACCTCGAATAAAGCATACACAACTTCCTGATCTACAACAAAAGAGTCCAGGGGAAAGTGGTAAAATACACTAATAATTAGAAGTCTGAGGTCATGGATAAATGTGAACAGCAGTGACTTCTAGCTGTTGAATGATCCCCTTAAAGAAATTTGCAGAAGCAGCTTCATGGACACCTGGGACATAAGGGGTGGCTATTTTTTTCCGTTCAGTTCTTTCTGTAAGCCAGTATCAACAGTGAAAACCAGGAGCAATAAAGAAAAATTACTATCATACTCTCTGTGAAGTGTATCAAAAACAATTCAATGTTTTCAATTCAAAGTAATCAAATTCATTTCAGTGTGTTATGCATTTTAAAATAGTGTAACTTAGAGTGGTGATGCAATCTAGATCTAAAACAAAGTCTTGAAAACAATGCACAACACTTTCCTAAAACTGAAATGTTCTGCTGTAGAATTAAAGACCACTCCATTGATGTGGCTTGTCACAGGTGATGCCCTTCTCATCTCTGGGCATCCCTGAGAATATTGCTTTCCAGATAGTTTTTACATGGAGGATTTATGTTCAAAAATTATTTGGTTTTAACTATTCAAATAGGCATCCAACTAGCATTTCAGAAAGCTCAGTTCATTGTAACAAACAACATGTTTCTCTCTGACATCTTATATGCATTGGACCTTTATGCATTGGCATGCATCTTTTTTTAAGTGAACAGAGTTATGAGTTGTCGTAAATTTAATACGGGTGTAAAATGTAGAGATATGTTTATTGACCTTTAGTCTCATTTATAGCCTTAATTTATTATGTCACCTCATTATTTGATATTTGTACATCCCCACACGTCTTGTCCTTTGTCTTAGCCACATGGATGTATTATTGAGCTTGGATAAGATTCAGACAGGAAGTTCATACACAAAGACAACGAAAGAAGTGATCCACTATAGTTGTACTTGTAAACCCAGTGTGTTCTTTTACAGTATGTCCTGCTGTTCCAGGATAAGTGTCCTGGAAAGAGTGTAGTCAGTAGCCCAGATTATTCTGATAACGACTTAATGAGCTCTGTTTACAGTACAGTATTATTTATTATGGAAATTCTGTCAGCAGTAAATAGGTGTTGTCACAGAGTCACAGAATTACAGAATGGTGTGGGTTGGAAGGGACCTTACAGATCATCTAGTTCTAACGCCCCTGCCATGGGCAGGGACACCTCTCACTAGACCAGATTGCTCAGAGTTCCGTCCATACCTGGCTTTGAAGATGAGGGATAGGACTCTACAACTTCTTGGGGCAACCTCTTCCAGTGCCTCACCAGCCACACAGTAAAGAATTTTTTCCTAGTATCCAATCTAAACTACTCTTTCAGTTTGAATCCATTCCCATTTGTCCTGTCGCTGTGTCACTGTAAAAAGTTTCTCTTTCTTGTAGGCTCCCTGTAGGTACTGGAAGGCTGCGATTAGGTCCCCCTCTTCTCTTCGCCAGGCTGAACAAATTCAATTCTATCAGCCTTTCCTCATAGGGCCGGTTCTCCATCCCTCCATTCAGCTTGGAGTCCCTCCTTCGGATTTGCTTCACAGGTCCATGTCCTTCCTGTGCTGGGACCCCAGAGCTGGATGCAGCACTGCAGGTGGGGTCTCACCACAGCAGAGCAGATGGGCAGAATCCCCTCCCTGGCCCTGCTGCCCACACTGCTTTGGATGCAGCCCAAATGTGTCCATTTGGCTCTCTGGGCTGTGAGTGCCCATGGCTGGGTCATGTCCAGCCTCTCACCCACCAGCACCCCCAAGTCCTTCTGGGCAGGGCTGCTCTGATCTGTTCATCCCCAGCCTGTGCTGATACTGGGCATTGCCCCAACTGAGGTACAGCATCTTGAATTTGGTCTTATAAACTCCATGAGATTCCCATGAATCCATTTCTTGAGCTTGTCCAGGTCCCTCTGGATGGCATCCCATCCTTCAGGTGTGTCAGCTGCACCGCTTGCTTGGTGTCATCTGCAAATCTGCTAAGGGTGCACTTGATCCCTTCATCCATGTCATTAATGGAAGTACTAAATAACACAGTATGGATCCCTGTATGGACCCCTGAGGGACACCACTTGTCACTGAAGTAGCATTGAGACTCTGAGCCATTGACCACTGACGTGACTGGACATGACTGTCAAACCAATTCCTCATCCACTGAACACTCCACCCATTGAATCCCTCTCTCTCCATTTTGAGGGAGAAGGAGGTTGTGGGGAACTGTGCCAAAGGCTTTACAGAAGTCCAGAGAAGTGACATCTGTAGCCCCTTCCTTGTCCACTGCTGCAGTCACCCCATCACAGAAGGCCACTGGGTTGATCAGGCAGGACCTGCCCTTGGTGCAGTTGTGTTGTCTGTCCTGAATCACCTCCCTGTCCTACATGTGCACAGCTCTAGGAGCATCTGTTCCATGATCTTCTCAGGCAGAGGTGAGGCTGACAGGTCAGTATTTCTCAGGGTACTCTTTTCTGCCCTTCTTAAAGGTGGGTATAATGTTTCCCCTTTTCCAGTCACCTGGGACTTGCCCTGACTGCAGTCACTTTTCAAATATCATGGAGAGGGGCTGTGCAACTACATCAACCAATTCCCTCAGTCCTGTGCCCTCTGTATTGGGTACTCTTTAAGCAGGATGCACAAATGCTGCAATTACTTTTGCCAAAGACTAGTAAACAGTGTGCTAGTTAGCTACAGAATCATTAGATTAGCAGCAGCCAAGCAAAGATTTTGGGGCAGGAGTTGTCTCTTTGCGTTTTTATTGAAAAAGGCAAGCCAATTAAAAAGGAAAAAAAAAGGTTAAAATATGTCTTGATCATCAAACACTGAATTTCTGAAACCATTTTTGAACAGCGAGCAGCAGAGGAACAAACTCCCTGATTTTCAGGTGAATCTTGTTTGTTACATGAAAAAATTTTGTTATATGTGATTGTATGTATGAGTGATTATATAAAGTGATTGTTTATGGTGCGAGATGGTCCAAGAGCAGGGAACTGAAATCAACAATTCAGAAGTTCTGGGTTCTGTATAACTTAATTGTGACAAAACAAAAGGAATCTCTATGGTTCTGTCAAGACACTGATACAACACTAAGTACAAGGGCAGTTTGCTAGACAATTATTGCCTCTGTTTATTTTTGAAGCACTGGGTTTTTAGCATGGCACGGGTTAGCTATTAGAACATACAGTATGGTCTATAAAAATCATATAAAGTTGTTCTGGTTTCATCTGGCTAGAATTAGTTTTCTTCTTAGTAGGTGGTAAGGTGCTGTTTTGGATTTGGTATGAGAAAAATGTTGATAACACACTGATGTTTTAGTTGTTGCTAAGTAGAACTTAACCTATGTCAAGGACTTTTCTCTTGTGCTCTCCCAGTGAGGAGGTGCACAAGAATCTGGGGGGGATCATAGCTGTGACAGGTGACCTGAACTGGCCAAAGGGATATTCCATACCACAGAACATCATGTTCAGTGTAGTAACTGTGGGGGAGTTAGCTGTGAGGGACTGATGGCTGCTCAGGTCAGGCTGCTCATCAGTTAGTGGGCAGGGGGCTGCTGCATTATGCATCACTTGAGGGAGTTTGGTTGGATTTTATTCCTTATTCTTACTCCTTTTTTGATTCATTTTGTTATTGTATCTTAGTTTATTTCAGTTATTAAGCTGTGCTTATCTCAGCCCACGGGTTTTACATTTTTCCAATTCTCTGCTGATCTGCCAGGGTGTGAGCAAGCAGCTGTGTGGTACTTAGTTGCTGGCTGGAGTTGAACCATAATAAAAGTTTTGTCTTTACTATTAAAAGTCGTAAGATTTTCTTAAAGGACACACAGAATGTGGAGACTTACATCTGTTTGAACATACTCTTAGATAATGCAGCATGTTTGTGCTATTCAGGTAATTTAGCTTCAGATTCTTCCCAAAGTCACACCATAGAGTGATAAAATTTTAGATCAATTGCGACTGCAAAGGAAATAAATCATGGGACAGTAATTATAAAATATTCCACAAATCGAGGAAATTAGTTAATCAAATCTGATCTTCCCCCAAAGCTCTTTGGATATACCAGAAAAGAACTAATCTTTTGCAAACACAGATGTCTTCATGCACCACTCAGTTTACATTTTCCTTCTGTTTATTTCACCCGTCATGCCTGCCCTCCTCTGCTGCTAGCGGCAGAACAACGGGCTTCTTGACCTTTACTGTAATTTTGTTTGAGTTAACAGGCAAACCATGCACAAGAATAGAGAGGTCAGTTTCCTTTTCTTCTGTGGAAGGTGTGCTTCACGGTAATCAGCTGAACACCACCAGTGCTGTGGTAGTTACGGAGTCAGTTCAGTTTGTTTCATGATGAACCACAGAACTTTTAGGACAGGTGGCTGTAGCATAAACCTTTCCAAAGACTTCTGGGTTTTTTGGAATGGGAGGCCAAAGCAGGCACACTGTGCTGAGCTGTGTGTTGAGCCCTTTTGGCAGAAGCCCTGCAGGATGTACAGGCACATGCTGAGCTTTTAAGCTTCAAGCCCTGTACATTTTAGCCCTGCCTAAATCTCTGATAAACTGGATGTATCATGGGACAAATCTTATCAGAGACCTTGATTAGAAGAGAGGACATTGTATGGAATTTTCTTGCAAGATCACAGAGAGAAAAATTGCTAATGAGCCAAGCAGGAATGATATGTGTCTGGCAGCTCTGGTACAGATTATTCCCAAGCAAAAGGCTTTTAATCTTTATTTGCCTGATGTTAGATACCTGCTTGCTTGATTTATTTCCTTGTAATCATTCCTCCCAGTTATTTTTTTAGAGATATAACTTCTATCGGTGATTGCTAAAGTAAGATTATTAAGTCAGTTCTGTTAGTTTTCAATTCTTAAATTTTATCTAAAGTGTAACATACCATGTGTCCTAAACAGTTGCCAAGAGATGAATGTGCTATTTAACATACAGAGTAATTTCAATTGTCATTTAGAGTTGAAATGTCAATGTACAATTTCTCAAGTAGACAGAACCATTGAAGAATACTTTTTAAAAAGATCTCTTTGAGATACAGAAGTCTTTCTAGAGGAATATTAGCGATAAATGATTGTTGGCTAAGATTTATCTCTTGCAACTGAAATGTAAACTATTCATGGCAGAGGTAAAGGAATTTTTAAAAGCCGTATGCAGTCCTTGTTTCTTGTCATTCTGTCCTGTTCTTGCCATTCCAAATATAATGCACTCTTGCCTTTTTTACATCTTTTGGATGAAGAAAGTGTAAAAATTAAATTGAAGTGTGAAAAGACAATTAAATAAGGACTTTCTCTGTTGAGAAGCATGATTGCAACAGCAGAATACTTAGTAGTAACTGGAATCATTTGGCAAGCTAAATTGTTATGTAAATGAATAAACTCATTTGTTTCTGTGTTTTTTTCCAGCATTGTGTAGTGTTGCTTGTGGTCTTGGTTTTTTAAAATTCAGAATGCATTTGTTGCCTAAAAAGCAGGGTCCAATAAAGCGGGTCAGTAGAGTTGCTTTTTATTTTTTCCTGTGCTTTTTAGATTAAATAAGGAAGAGGTTACTTAGAGGAGTGCCAGAGAACTTCAAATGCTTTAGTCTCCAGCCCTATAAATTGGCACATTTTAATATTTACTTTTGCAGCATTTGCTTACGGATGTGAATTTGTGCTCTACATATTAATCTTCTCCAAGTATGTTTGACTTTAATAGACTTGTGTTCTGCTTCAATGATTATTCAGTAGATAGATATCTACAAATATGGAGCTTTTTTAACAATAACATGCTCACACTTGCACATAACTGAGCTTAATCATAAACTCACTTGACACCAGTGGCATTCATGGTGTTATGCCATGGCTCTGCTTGCACGGTTAGTCTCTTCACTCTTGATATAACTGTCTGACTGTTTGCATGAATAAAGCAATCGCCTCATCCTGTCAGAAACTGTTAGGTGTCTGAAACAGATTCAAAGTATTGATTATATTAGGCTTATAAAAAAAGATGTCTGTAAATTTCTCTAGAATTACTGTTTTGTTTCATTTGATTTTCAAACCTAATGTGTGTGAAGCTGGAATTAGTTAACTTGAAAGGGGCAGCTGGGGGAAATCTCCAGGGGTTGGAGAATTAGTTTGGTTATTAAATATATGATTTTCTGAAAAGGAAGTTTCCACACAAAACTCAGCTCTGCCATTTTATCTTTCTGAATCATTTAACTTACTGAAAGAAGATCCAATTGCCATTTTAAAAATAGCGTTTTACTTGATTTTCATGTGTTACTACCATAGTTGTTATCTGTAAGTCACCTATTCAGGTATATAAATGGCCATTTAATAAGGTCTGTAGCCTGAAACTTGAAAGTTCATGCCGTTCTGTTGGAATTTATCTATTAATACAATTGCATGTGGTGGTATTAGTCAAAACACACATCTGTGAATTCTGTTAAGGTAGTTGTTACAGTAACTTCTGACCCTAAGCTTCACTTATTAAGTGTATTTAGGAAGAAAATACCATCTATGTGGCTTCCACTCATCAGAATAGAAACAATTCTACCTCTGTGATTTCTAGGTTGTTTTGGACTGCAGATTTCAAAGAGCTCCACAATTCCTGTTACACAGAGACAGTGATCAGTACAGTGTATATTTACTGGTTTCTCTTTTCTGCATAACTTAGGTACACTCAATGTAACACTTCACAAAGCATATACTAAGCATGATACTTCATTGAGTCAAGTATAACAGTAATAGACACTAGAGCTGCGTCAGTTTTTGATATTATTAAATTATTTACTATTATTTTTGTATAATTCTACAGTTACAAGACGGATTTATAAGTGTAAGATGTCTTTCAATATTTCTGCTTTATGTAATTCAATGTATTTCTTCATTTTTAGGCTGTGCTGAGTCCTCTTATAGCAATTGCACTGAAAATATCTCAGATTCATGAGAGGACAGGCCGAAAGGGACCCACTGTCATCACCTGAAGCCATGGAAGATTGTTAAACCAGGGCCAAAAGAGGAACAGCAAGGAAGAGACAGAACCTTGTTAAGACTTGTTAGCCATTTGTGCCTTGTATGATTTTAAAAGTTTTCTTGGGAAGAGAAGTAGGGTGGGAAGAAAAATTTAATATAACATTGAGCATAATCATTTGCATTGATCTCCAAATGCAATAGTATATTGACTTATTTGTTTTACCTGCAGTATTGTAATTTCTCATAACAGTATAACCAAAAAAAATGGCCTTAACGTTCAAATGTTGTCAGTAATGTAGCAGAAAATGACAACTGCTTGGTTTTGAATGTTATGATAAAAGTCGGAGAAATTTCAGTTAGGGAGAGAGAGGGAGGAGTTGCAAAGCAAAGACATGCTTGGTGAGTATTGTTTGGGATTCTCATCACCTTCTGGTAGGTTTCTGAAGAGGCATACAGAGCATGTCTGAGTCAGAAGGCCATGTACTAAGCTCTGCGCAGGGTGTGTTTCCTCCCCTGGTACCATGCCTCTTCTCCAGCCTGTCCTGTTGCTCACAGATGCACACTGACAGCAGTGGTGTATACACACTTACACTTGCTCCCAAAGATGGGGTTATTCCATATATTTTTACCCCTGCTTTTAAAACATATCAATGTGACTTGTGCCTTCAGATTTTCCATATTTTTTGACTCTTTGGTTGTTTTCCTCCAAAAGGAGGCCTTTGTGCTATAGAGCTGATTTTGTCCTTCCAGCAATATGTCGGGTATGGCTGTCTTCCGCAATATTCCTCATGTCAGGAGATGATACTGGTGCTTACTGTGTTTGAAGGATATTCTCTGCAAGTTCAGCAATTCTTTAAGAAGGAGTTACAGAAGTTTTTTTAAGTCTTTGGAATACTCATGCTCCACTTACCACAAAGTGAGTGAGTGAGAGGGAATTAAACACTGATCAATTGAATAGAAACACTAGTCTGATTCACCCTCTGGACACAGTTTCTATTAGACTCTTGGTAACAGTGGATCATGCAATAGAAATTTGGGGAGTGCAAGAGATGTCCCGGCATAGGTCTGAGAAGGCTGTTGGGGATATGGACATCAGCATTTTTCTGCTTGTGAAATGATACAGCAGTTCTAGCTACAATACTGTGCTCTGATAAAGAACACAAACACTTTATGCATGTGATTTGCTTGAAAGCTTTGCTTCCTTGGAAACAGTGTGGTCACTTCTATCATTCGTCAAGGTGGCTTTGTGCAGCTTGCGTCTTTGCAGTGTATTTCAACTCATTGTGGTTGTCAAATTTTAGTACAAGTTATATAATATCTCAGCAAAGGAAATTGTTTCAATTTCTTTCAACACTTCTGTCAAAAAATGGCTATGGCACTTAGTATACAATAAAGAGTAATGCTGTATATCTGTCTTAATATATAATTGTGGACAAGACACCCTGCACTTTCAAGCATCCTAATAAAATTGCCTTTATTACAATTACATTATTACTTAATTGACTCTAAACAAATGAGGTATGAATGTTCTCACGTAGTTTCCTACCTTACGATTAAGTGTTCCCATAAACCAAAAGAGATTTTTAAGACTTCAGTTCTTTTTATAAAGATTTTTCTTTTATATGACTATGACATTCTTGCACAGTTTGGACATCTACTTCTGAATGTAAGAGCATTCATCTTCACAAAAACCTTGTTTATCTAATACTTTATTATAGATTAAACTTCTCTAGAAGCAGGATAATAAACTTGTAACTAGTAGATAACACATGGTCAAGCATAGACACACTCTGGATTATGATGGTTCAAATTACTGCGTTGTGTGAAAGAACATTCTGAAAGTCAGTCCACTAAAATTTCTAAAATCTCTTGCACACTCTCTGACAATGAAATGATTTTTGATCACATAGTGAACTAGCTGTTTATACTATGGAGTATCCCATTTGCCACGCTTTTCTGGAATGGGGAGAATGTAGTTTAAAAAGATGTACTGAAGCCAGGTGCCCTTCAGGATGCAGTGGGAAGACTCAAGAAAAACAGGTGAGGACTGTGAAGAATATATTGTGAAGAAGCACATATTTGTGCTTTTAAAGGTGTCACTAGAGCTGCAGTAGATGGCAGTCTGCTTTCATGAAGGCAGTCATTGTAAACAAAGTGTATATTTTAAAATCTCTGTATTGACTTTGTCCTGGGCTGCAGAAACATTAATTGTGCCTGTGTACTGAAATGGAGAAAAGGGCTGCCTGTGTGTGGTTTTGAATAGCTGTCAAACAGCAGACTTGCAGAAGTAGCCTAACCCCAAATCCACTCACCATCCCTTTTTTTATGGTGGTAGGTGATACTGATAAAATGTAACTGGTATTTTCCACCAGTTAATTATTTTTCTCAGCAAGAAGATAAATAAAACTTTGTGAGGCTTGAGTACAGCTCTTTATACCTGATGTGTGTGGGAGAGGACTGTAGCTGCAGTCTCATAGAGTGTGCTGCAATTCCATAGGTCTTTTAATTATTAACATGAGAGATGAATGCATGGAAAAAAGCAAGGTATATGAACTTAAAAAAAAGATGCAAAGCTCCTTTAAAAACAGATCATACATTCAGCAGAGAGAAAACGATTATTAATATTGTTCATCTTATCACAGTGTCTAGGCACTGTGACAGAGACCCACACCCTTTTGTGCTATTGTTTAATTATCAGCTTCCTCAAGTCTGGAAGTTGCAAGATTTCCTGTATTACTCAGCTGTGATTGCATTAACATTTACTTGGACAATTCTGTTTCCCAAAACCTCAGCTTTTCTCTGTTCAGAGACAATTTGGAAGGCAATATACTACTCACCTGAACCACAGGATCACAGAATCCTCAAGGTAGGAAGGGGTGTCTTGGTTTGAAAGACAGGTGTCTGCTAAGGAAGGCAGGAGCATCCCTTGGAATGGCAGATGTGACCCCCCCTTTCCCTCTAGAGTTATTATAATTTTGAAATCAAGGGGCTTCTATGCAAAGATGTGGGAAATAGGAATAACAGTTCTTTACTATTATATATCTATATGTGTATAACAAGTCAAACAAACAGCAATAACTGCGGCAGTAACAGCAAACAATCACAAACCCAGCCCCAGCCCTCTCGGCTGTCGGGCCCTTTCCCCTCGGGTGCAGTTCCGCTCGCAGCCGGCAGGGGCGCTGGCGGCTCCCGGTGAGCAGGGCAGGTGCGATGGTTCCCCCGCGGCTGCAGGGGGCGCTCCGGAGCGAGCTCGGGGAGCACGCGGCAATGGCGGCCTGGGGTCCCGGGAAGGGATGGGACAAAGGCTTCACAAACCCCTGGGCAGCCGATCCCGGTGTCCGGCTGGAGCCTCGGGAACAGCAGGCTGGAACGGCAGGGACGAGCACAAATCCTGGGTGGCAGACGAGATGTATCCAAACTGTGGAGCCGCGGTGGGAACCCCACCGCAGGTCCGGGCAGGCAGGGCGAGCAGGGCTACAACGCAGCGAAGGCTCGGTGGGGGCAGGGCGGCCATAGCCTGGCTCCCAGCGGGGCAGGGAAGGCGGGCTTGGGATCCTGGGGTTTCTCTGGCAGAAGGAAAAAGCACCCGAAGAAAGCAGCCTCCCTCTCTGTCCAAATGCTGGGACCGACTGTCCACACACCCAGGTGAAACAAAAGAGTAGCCAGATGCACCCCACCCCAATGGCTAGCTCTTCTGTTTTTCTGAAGTACCCAGCAATTTGTCCCCCTAGCAACACATATGGGGAAAATTCCTTTAACAGGAAAAAAACCTAGGAGAACTCTTAAAACCCCAGCAAGGGGCCATCCAGTTCATCAGGACTAAAATCACCTAGTCTGTGTCCCAACTCATAGGAGAGTCAGGTAGAGGAGGCTGCCCAGGACCATGTCTAGTTGGTTTTGATTATCTCAAAAGGTTGAGATGCCATAACTTCTCTGGGCAAACTGTTCAAGTGGTTGACTGCTCCCATAGTGAAAAAAACCCCAAAAAACCCAACAAAAAACCCAAGACCAAAAACCTTGAGTGTTCAGATGACATTTCATGTGATTCAGTTTGTGCCCATTGCCTTTTATCCTGTCACTGAGCCTGAGTCCATATACTTCTTCCTTTCTCATCAAATATTTCTAAAAATCAGTAAGATCCTTCTCTTCTCCAAACTAAGTACTCCCAGCTCTCTCAGTGTCTCATCATACGACAAATGTTCCAGTCCCTTTTTCTTTGTGGCCCTTTGCTGGAGGTACTGTGCAATGTCCATGTCTGTTTTGTGCTTGGGAAGCTCAGACCTGGCCCTAAGCACTCCAGATGTATCTTAACTCCACCAGTGCTGAGCAGAGGGGAAGGATCACCTTCCTTCACCTGCTGCTACTGTTTTTCCCGATGCAACCCAGGATGTCATTTGCTGTCTTTGCAGGTGAGTTGCTGATGAGTTGACAACTTTTTGTTCGGCATGTGACCCCCAGATCCTTCTCTGCAGAGCTGTTTTCCAGCCCACTGGCCCTAGCATGTGTTGGTGCCTGGGTTTGTTCATCCACAAGGGCAGCACTTCCCTTTTTTGAACTTCATGAGGTTCCTGTTGGGCTATTTGTCCAGCCTTTCCAGGTTCCTCTGAATGGCAGCACATTCGCTTGGATTGCCAGCTGCTCCTTCCAGTGTTGTATCATCTGCAAAACTGCTGAAGATGTGCCCCACCCCATGATCCAGATGATGCCAGTATTGGCTCCCATATTGACCCCTGGGTGACACTGCTGGTAACTGGCCACCAGATAGACTTTGGAGCAGTGATCACAGCAGCTGGCTGCATAGCTGCTTTTCAAATCCACCTCACTGTCCTCTTACCTAAATTGTGTTTTATCAGTCTATGAAAATGTTTTTGGAGATGGTGTCAAAAGCCTTACTAAAGGCGAGGCAAACAATATTCACTGCTCTCCTGTCATCCACCAAACGAGTCATCTCATTACAGAGGGTCATCAAGTTGGTTAAGCACTATTTGCCTTTCATAAATCCTTCCTGATCCTAATCACCTTCTTGTCCTTGGCTTTGGCAAGGATTTTGTCATAGCTTTGGCAAGGGTTTCCAGCATTGGCTACTCCATCACCTCCCCAGGAACTAAGGTGAGGCTGGCCAGCCTGTAACTACCCAGATCCTCCTTGTCTTGAAGACAGGAGTGATACTTGCTCTATTACCTCAGGGACCACTCCCAGTCACCCACAATCTTCCAAAGGCAATAGAGGGTAGCTTGCAATGGCATTGAGTCAGCTTCTTCACCTCTGTGCATGCCATCCTAAGTCATTCCATGGATTTGTGTATGTCCTGTTTTCTCAAGTGGTCCCTGACCTTTTCTTGCTCCATCCAAGGTAAGTCTTCCTCACTCCATATTTTTCCTCTAGTCTCAAAGGCCTATGATTCCTGAGGCTGCTTTTACCAGTAAAGATGGAGGCAGAGAAAACATTGAGCACCTCAGGCTTTTCTATGCCCTCTTTTAACTCGTGTAGCTGTAGAAACTTTTCCCATTACCCTTCACATTTCTCACCTGTCCTAGTTTTGTCCAGGACAGAGTTACTTCTGCATTTGCTGGGATGGGGGTGTGGGAAGGGCATGGAGACTGAAGCCATATGGATGTGCACAGGTGATTTATTCTATATGACTCATGACATCGCTGTGGAACACGGCTTTGGATGGAAGAAACGGCAGAGTGGGAGCACAGCCATTTTTGTTCTCTCTTTACCTGTGGAAGCAAAGCACTGGACAGAGTGGTGCAGTTGGTGTGGTCTGGGCGGAGAGGTGCAGATGGTCTGGCTGGGGGGCTTGTCCATGATTGTTTTCCGTTGTCTCAGGCGTGGGATAAAAAGCCCCACGCTGGCTATGGTAATGTCCACCCTTCTCTCCTTTGTCTTGGGAAAAGCTGTGTGGCCACCAGGGCTGCGGTAACATCTGCCATTTTTCTCTTTTTTCTCAGGAAATGCTGCATGTCACTGGCCATGGTAAAAATGGGGCGGTTGGACTTCCATAAGCATTTTTTGCATGTAATGTCTATCTTTTATACATTGTTATTATTACTATTGTTGCTGTTACTGTTTGTTTTCCTTATCTCATTACTGTTTTTCCAGTAAATTGTTGTCTCAACCCATAATCTCTGCCTTTTTTGTCCCTTTCTCACTGGAGAGGATGGGGGAAAAGGAAGTGGCTGCTAGGAGCTTAATTTCCAGCTGGTCTTAAACCACAACATCACCTCATTCAACTCCAGGTGGGCTTTGGCTTTCCTCATCTCATCCCGGCATGATTGGACAGTGCTCTGTATTCCTCCTAATTGCACTGTCCCCGCTTCCACTTATCATACATTTCCTGTTTATATCCGAATTTAGTCAGGAGCTCTCTGGCTATCCATGCAGGCCTTTTGCTGCCTTTGTTTGATTTCTGCATGTCAGTTGAACCATTCCTGAGCTTGAAGGAGGTGATCTGTGAGAATCAAACAGATGTCCTGGACTCATCTTTTCTCCAGGGCCAGACTCTTCCAAGCAACTATAAAGATGTTAAAAGTCTTCTCTGCAAGCTGTGGTTCCACTCTTTGTTGTTCTCCCTCCTCTCAAATTTCTGAATTCACCACTTCATGATCACTGCAGCAAAAACCTTCTCATGCCCATGCATTTCTTCTGGTGTTGCGAGTGCCAAGATTGGCTCTTCAGTCAGCAGTGTCAGGAAGTTGTTTGTCAATGCACTGAAAGAATCTGTTCTGCTCTGAAGCTTTAGTTTGACTGGTTCATATCCTTTAGCCCAAAGAAAATTTATTTTAATGCAAAATTTCCAGCTGCTACTCTTGGCAAAGATAATTTAATGCTATTAAGTATGATCAAAAGCAAAGTGTTTAAAACCTTTTGCTGCTTTAAGATTGACAATTTTGAGTTCGTTGTCCATGCCATTTTCCATTCATAATAAAATTGTTCATTAGCTGAAAAGACAAACTTAAAACTAGATTTTATCAAAATATTAGGTATTAACTTTACTGTTCTCCTTATCTCAATAACTTTTTTGTATCGAATACTTTATTGCATACTGCAGGTTGAAGATGCATTTATCTTCAGTTTCACATTTCTGGATCCATTATGACTTCACCCCATCTGCAAAGGGCTGGAGCTAAAAAGGGGCACTGCAGGACTCTCGTGGAATTGGGAGAAAGGAAGAGAGGTTTAGGTCTTCCTGATTGTTCATAAATTATGTGGAAATGCTGAATGCATTTGCTATAGTGAACTGCTCCAAGACCAAACTTTAGTGGTGCTCCTGCAATATTTGCTCTCTGTATGACCCAGAACTGTAGTCCCAGCCATTTCCCACTCATTTGGTCTTGCTTTAATATCACCTAGCGGAAAAGTTAGATATCCATAGGAAAAAAAAATAATCTAAGCATGCACAGGACAAGCATTTTGCTGTGGGATATCTCTTGGTTAATCAGCCTCATCTGCTGTGATTGATGCCTGCATTAATACTTGAGCAATGCCAGCTGTCTTCAGAATCTGGAACTCTGGAGTAAAGATGCAAGAGGTTTTGGGGGATGGGTATGGTAATGCTAAGAGGTAAGACCATAACAAGGTCACTCAAGTAGATCCTCTCTTTGACTGTTTTGGAAATAATGTGTTGTTCCTCTGACTTATTGTTCTGTGTGCTGTGCTGCTTCTCAGTCACTTTGAAAAATATTTATATCTTCTGTCTCTTTCAGGCACTCATTTTTCTCTCTCTGGGTACTTTACTACATTTCTCATCCTCAACTTGTCTTGAAAGGGTTTTTCTTCCTCTGTAGTTTTTCCACCCGATTTCATTCTTTTCCTTTCTACTTACAGCCATTGAAGAACTGTATGTTCTTCCCATAAAGGATGAAATTCTTTGAAAGGCAAAACTGATGCAACTGTCAGTTTCCTGGCCTTAGCCATGGCTACCATCATGGCTTGCATGTACAGTCATTATGCTTGACTTGTAGTCTTACAGTATGTGAGCATCTGGAAAGTGTGCTAGCTTTTCTGTCTTGCTGGTCTGTGACAAAACCGGGAACAGGTCATCCAGAGAGATGATACATGCCCCATCCCTGGAAAAATTCAAGGTCAGGGTGGACAGTGCTCTGACCAACCTGATCTCATTGAAGATGTACCTGCTCACTGGGGCTTGGACTGAATGATCTCTAAAGGCCCCTCTAATTCAAACCTTCCAACCCAAAAAGAAAAATTCCATCTAAAGTAAATGTTACAAGTTCAAATCTGAGTGAACCTCATGAAATTTTTCTTGTAATCTGGAATTATAGATGACAGTGGCCTGAATGCAAATTTGCCTCAGTGATTTTGTAGGAGGAAGTATACATGCAGCTGAAGAAGGAAGAGTCCAAGCCTGTATTTTTTCTGGTGTTGTGTAATTATGAGGCCGCTTGCGTCAGAAACAGGGTACAGGGTCCCTTTTTCAGTTCCCACAGTCTTGAGCAAGCTGTGACAAAAGCAATTGCTCTTAGAGTTGGCTCAGAGGAGTCAGAGATTATTTTTCCTCCTGCAATTGCTATCTCCCTCTGAGTAGCTGTAAGTATAACCAGAGCTCTCTCTTTGGCAGCTAGGTGGTGTATTTTATTGTGCCCTTATCCTGAATCATGGGCACCTCAAATCATATAAGCAAATACAAGGCATTTGTTTCAAATACAAAATTTATTCATGAATTCACTAGTAAAATAGCAGTTATTTTTACCCCACATAAAACAAATAACTGGAAAGGCATACAATACAAAAATAATCAGTTGCAACAAATACTCTGCAAATTCCAAATAAAATCTGAGCTAATAGGTTTCCCAAATCAGTTAAAGTTTCAAAACCATAAATGACAGCTTTCATCTGAAACTCCTTATGAAGCACAAGACAAGACTGATAACACCATGATGCTTCATTTATCTTGCAGCATAAGAAACTCCTGTTGCCAGAGATGGTGACTTCTGCAAGACACAGCCTGAGCATTTCCATCTCTGCAGAGATTTATTCTAATCTGCAATATTGAGCACTTTTACATATCCCCTCCAACTCCACTCTAAGTTGCAAATTATCAGTATTTTTCCTGTGCAATTTCACAGGAAATAGTAGCGAGTGTACTATTACAGATAGTATCAATAGTAGTGTACTATTAGGATCATTGACACAGCTCTTCTTCCCCTCTTCTTCAAGTTTTCCATGCTTCACAGATGCAGGATTTTACTGGCTGCCTGTCTCTCATGTTTTGACAGGTGTTGCTCTTCCTGAGGTCTTCTAGAAGTCTGTATCCTGTTGGCAACTGATTTCTTGTGTGGATAGATGAGAATTTAACCCCACTCTGGGGTTTGGGTCTTGGTCAGCTGTTTGCTGCTGCTACACAGAGAATGTGTATGGTGGTGGCTGTTCCTGCTCATTTGTTTCACTGACAAACTCTGCACTACTTTCACTATATGGAGGCAGAGGGATATTGATGAATTCTTGCTGTTTTAGTGTGGAGGCAACTGACAGTGGAGACACAAGTTTTTCATGATCTATGCTGTCTTCATAAGAGGGAGGAGAGAAGTCAGGCCTAAAATAAGCAAACCAAAAAGAAACACATCATGGTAAAGTGTGATTTATCTCACAGAGCTTGGTTAGATGCTTTTTCTGTTATGTTTCCAAAATTTAGATGAGGCTTTAACTGTAAACAGACACCTAAGTGTGTTCGGAGCAATGGATTATATTAATATAAAAAAGTAGGCACAAGTGGAATAATTTCCCTTGTCTTGGTACAAAATATTTTATTAAAACACAGCATTCTAAAAAGACAACCCTTCCCCACGAAAATTCCCAACCATGGCATACAAATACTCATGCTTGTGAGTATTTCAACAAGTGCCTGAGAAGAGTTTAATTTGGAAGAAGAATGAGATCAGTGTTCAAAGTTATTCATTATTACAATAACCATTGTTTTCCAGAGTTTTAAAATAAAATTGGTATATCTGTGCTTATCTAACCAAAATTTGCTGAATGTTGTTTTTATAGGTCTTTTAGAGCACCCATTGTCAGTGTTTCTAGTGTGGTTTCCACAACAGTACAGGAAAAGTAATTTGTATCCAGCAACCCTGTTAAAGAGTTTTGCCAGGCCTAGTGCCAATCAGTTTAAGAAACTCTCTCTCTCAAAGCATCAGACTTTGTTAAGAAACAAAATCATAGGGTCACAGAATGTTTTGGGTTGGAAGGGACCTTAATGATCATTTAGGTCAAGCTATGGGCACAGCCACCTTCCAGTAGACCAGGCTGTCCATCCGACCTGGCCTTGAACAATTCCAGGGATGGGGCAGCCACAGTTTCTCTGGGCAGCCTGCTCCAGTGCCTCACTGCCCTCACAGTAAAGCATTTTTTCCTTAATATCTAATTTAAACATAACCTTTCTCTACTTGAAACCATTCCCCCTTGTCCTGTCACCACATGTTCCTTTTAAAGTCCCTCTCCATCTTTCCTGTAAGTTCCCTTCATGTACACAGGGTGCTGTGGTCTCACTGGAACTTTCTCTGAGCTGAATAACTCCAACTCTCTCAGCCTGTCATCATATGAGAGGTGTTTCATTCCCCTGATCATCATCATGGCCCTCCTCTGGATCCACTCTAGCAGGTCCATGCCCTTCCTGGGCCAAGGACCACAGACCTGGACGCGGTGTTCCAGATGCGGACTCACAAAGACACAGCAGAGGAACAGAACCCTTTCCCTCAGCCTGTTGGTCACACTTCTTTGGATGCAGCCCAGGACACGTTTGGCTTTCTGGGATGCAAGTGTACATTGCTGGGTCACACTGAGCTACTCATCAACAAACCCACCCAAGTTCTTCTCCCCACGACTGCTCTCAAACCATTCTCTGCCCAGCCTGGGTTTGTACTTGGATGTGTGCCAACACATGTGCAGGACCTTGCACTTGGCCTGGTTGAATTTCTTGAGATTTTCAAATAGGGGGGACAATTAGACAAGAAAATTTAAGCAGGAGCCATATAATGAATGAGCTGAGGCTCCTTGCATACTTCAGCTTTGATAACCTACATGAGCATCTACCCCACAGCAGCATCTTAAATTGTCTGCTGAGATGGAACTCAGGATGCTCCTGAGTGAGGTTGGTGTAACTCTACCTGCTGCCTCCATGCATGACTTTGGAAGCTTTGGAAACTCGGAATCTTTCTCTCTTTCATGTGGTATACGCTACCTTACGTATTGTTTGCATGAATGGCTGTTTGCACATTGCTGCTTGCTCTAGCAAATAAAAATTCAGACTACAATTCTCTCCACAGAAAAATAATAAAATGGCTACATGATTTGCATCTTGTAAAAGTCTTGTATTGCTTCTTTCTTCTCACAGTATGTTTTAATAATAGCATCCCTCCCTCCCAATTCATCTGCAACACATACCTGTCTATGGTGCAGACATGCAGTTCTCTGTGGCTGGGATTTCGAATGAAGATGCCAAGGGCCCTGTATTTCAGGGCTTCATGGAAAGTGCTCCAGAAAATGCCAGTAACAAGGAGAAAGAGCCCCAAAGCTAACAGGCAATAAAACACTATCTTGTTTTTTCCACATCTGCACATAGAGGAATCTGTGGACATGCAAAGTACTCCCAGGCAAAGAGTGGAGAAGCTGAGTAAGAGCATAAATAGACTAATCAAAGTAAAAAGACATTTTGGCATCTTTTGCAGAAGACACAGCACTTTGTTCCTGTCTGCTGTTTGTTTGCTGGCTCTCTCTGCTGTACTTCTCATCTTCATGTATGGGTACCTTATATACTACAGGACCAACTGGCCCTTAAACAATTAAGAAAAGCAGGCAGTTCTGACTTACTCATTAACTCTTTGAGAGACTTATAAACCCTTTTGAGATTAATTTGTAACCTTCTACCTACTTTAAGGAAGGAAGCAGAAACTTTCTGAACCATCCCTTTGCCGCTGTAATCTCCGGAGTGTAAACTTGGCCTGCTACATTCATGGCATGATTTGCAGTGGTTTATACACTTCGCTGCTTATGAATGAGACCTGGATTTGTTAAATTTGACTTTAAAAGAAAAACAACCAACAACCAAAAAAATGCTGTTCAGAAATCCCCATTAAAAGTTTGAAGGGAAAATACGCTTTGTATACATGCGGACATTGACATGGGAGGGGAATGGGCCTAGGTAAAAACTGCTGTTCTTTGAGAGGCCATGTCATCTCACCTTTTCTCTCTGACTTGCCAAGATAAGGTAGCACTAAAGAATAGTACTGTCTGACAGGTATCAATCTAGGTTCAACAAAGGATTTACTTCTCTAAGCACTAGCTGTTGCCATCCAATACCTTGGTCCAGAGAACCTAGGAAGTTGACATGAAGCATTTGCATGACCTTTGCAGTACATAAAGTAGTCCAGCACCTCAGACTGGGACACAGGACAGCTCCCAGAAGAAGCAGCAGGAGGCAATACCTCTCTTAGTAAGCAGGTTTCCGAGACGTGAAGTTACCCCAAAGATAAGCTGGGCTCTGACTAGCCCTCACAGCTTTCTCTCCAGCTCCCTAACTTGGGTGGTTATTACTGGATGGGTATTACAGCAGGCAGCTCACACCTACCTATACTGCTTTGTAAGGTTCGAGCTGCAAAAACAGCAAAAAAATCAACGGCAAAAACAGCAAAAAATTCAACTGCAAAAGCAACTGCTGAGCACAGCAAACAGATCACTTCCCTTAAAAGAGCTGCTCCACTGGAAAAGACATAAAGTGGAGCAGATTCCCACTAATGTAAGTTGCCACTTAGCATGTGTGCAGGTGCATGCTTCTCAGGGGCGGGGTGAGTCAGGGAAAACTTATTTTAGGCACTGGCTTCACCAAATTCAGGTCTTTACAAGAAGTGGCCCAGTTGTGACAGAGGAAATCGGTAACCAGGAGGGTAAATTCATGTGTTGGGGTAGGAGTTCGTGCAGGGAAGGTGCGCATGGAGGCTGAGAACATGAGAGGCAGGTGAAGCACACTGAAATGGTAGAGTCAGTGCTGCTGGATGCCCACTCAACAGCAACAGCTGCTCTTCCAGAAATGCAACTGCGAAAGTGTAGTGTGTCGGAAACACATTAAAATAAACAGTATCGATAGGCAAGTAATTTACATCTGTCTTGCCAGCTATGAATTCCACCAGCTCATCTTCCTACTGCTGCAGGACTGTTTTCCAGGACATCTTTGCTTCATGCTCTGTTGTTTCAAATATTAATGAATCATCTTCCTGCAATTAGTTTTCCCATAGGTTAACAGATCCAGCTGAGTTTACAATAATACTTTTTTTCTGTATAATTTCTACTTTCTGCATATCTGTTAAACATACTTTATTTTACAAAATACTTTTTATTACGTCTGGGGTTTTAGATGTTTCATATCTTAACTCGCCTAAATAGAGATACTGAGTTATTCATGACTGCTATCTAAAGTTCATTTAATTAATGTAATTCCCATCTTCTGTAGTGCTATTCCCTCTGCTACAAGATGGTATTTCTGAAACAATGATGTTGATAGGAATAATTTTTACTTCTTGTTTTCTATACAGATCTGTACTCATTGACCTGTTTGGTCACTGAAATTTATAACTGGAACATTAGCATCATATCTGTGGTGATAGAGAATTAGTTAATTGTTACAGGAAAACCTGTAGAGAAAATTCTATTTTGTCTATGTGAAAAAAGATCTAAGAATTCAAATACACCCCCTTTTTATACTAGGAAAAGAGATAAAAAGAGATAGTCTGAAAAAACCCTTAACAAGGAAGTTAAAAAGATTAAATAAATGTTACTACTCTCAGAAGAATCAAAGCCAGAGACTACGCTACACTTCACTTATGGGGAAGAACTGGATTGCATGATAAACATTAGCCAAGGAAAAACTAATTTTCTATGCCAGCCAGTTCCCTGAAAACCATAAGAAATTAAAGGGAAGCAAGCGAGACCTGTCAGTGGCAGCTGCTGACTCCACAGGATGGTGAAAGCAGAACCCACCCATGGGGAGGGAGCAGGCCTGTGGAGAGGCTGCAAGGTGCTCTGGCCAGCTCAGCACTGCCTGGGAGCTGAGGACTGGGGGGGTCACAGACTATGAGGGGTTAGTCCTTGCGATGCTGTGGGAGAAGAAGGCATATTTAGGAGCCCCTTTTATGGGGAAGATGTATATCTGCCTCTTGTTTTGCATTTGGAGATTTGCAGGGTTTTTTTGTAGGCTGCAAAAGTTCGGTGATTTCTCTGAGAGGTCAGTTTAATCTATTGCAACAGACTACGGATATATTATCCTTGAAAACAGCATTTGATTCTAAATTACTGCATCTCACTCAGCAGGTATATAATGGAAAAGGACAAAGAAAAGTGAGAATAGCTCCATAACACTGTTTAATTATCAGGGTTCCATTATTTTTCTTACTTTCCATCACTTCATATTTTCTGTAATGTTGTTCTTGACCTTTTACAATTTCCCTAACATTTTGCAGCTTGATTATTTTATTGGCAGTGAGTGTCTTGGACTGCATCAGACTGGATGAGCAGATTTCCTATTTCTCTTAAAAAACAGGAAGAAAGTTGCTTCTAATGAGATCAGGTGGGAAAAGGGAATAGTTAACACAGTGTAAAGGTTAGTGAGCAGAATTGGCTGCTGACCAAGGTCAAAAGGTAGCAGTCCAGATGCAGAAAAAACACTTCTTAGGAAGTCTGATTGAAGATGAACTTAATGGATGTTCCACTGGATGATTTGACGATTGTGATTGTTTGGCAACTTGCATTTCACTTGGAAAGGTCACTGCTTATCCTGTATCCTGTTGAAACATGTAAGGTTTCAACGGACCAGTTTCTAGAATTATGCTACTCAAAAAGAAATTTACGATACCATATACATTTTTATGAGAGTTGTGAAACACAAACTTATTTTTTAACTGCTTAAAAAATGGAAATCTTGATAATCAGAAAATTAAAAAAATAACTTTTTCTTGCAAATATTTGGGTTGTGTTAGTGTCAGATGCATATCATATCACAGTACATCACAGAAGATAATGTCATATTAGAGGTCACATTTGCTACTAAAAAGTGATGTTTTACCAGAAATTTGAATATGAATATGAATATGTTTTGCTCTAGTCTGAAAGGAATTATTTTTAACAAAACTAAAACTCTGAATTTACACCAGTTTTGTTTTTCTCTTCTCTAACTTTCTAACATCCTTATCTGACATGATTTGTTGTAATAACTCACTCAAAGGGTTTTGTATGTTGTTGTCAATAATACAGAGCAGATTTGCCAATGGGTTTCTTTAGCAATTCCAGTATTCATTGAAAATATGCAATTGAGGTAATGAGAAATGATTTTAAGCTCTGCAGATGTAGTCTCTTCTCCGTATCATACCTGAATTAATTGCAGTGGTTTTGAGAACATAGAAAGTTTAAGAATGACTGAGAGTTGATGCAATATGAACATCAAAATCATATTTCACAGACCAGTTCCCAATCTGAGAATTTGATGATGCCTATGCAAAACAAGATGCGTAAACACAACCAGGGCTACTCTTGGTTTTTGAAGATACTATGGTTTTAGGAGGTGTAGCTCCTATTTGAGAATGAATGATTGAATTTCATAAAGGAAAATAGGCATAATTCATTCTACAGCTACTTGAAAAGAGAAGGGATAAACTAATTTGATTGAAGACAGTACACTACAGGATTTTTTTGAGAAATTTCCCCAAAGGGTTGAGAATAGTTTACTCTGGATACAGGTAACATAAACAAGCAATAAATATTTAAAATAAAGAGAATTTAGATACTAAGTTTTAAAATCACCGAGAAAATGTTGAGGTTAACAGATGATATTTTAACAAATATTTAAACTTTATTTTTGGTGAACCAGATGTCCTTTTTTCCCAGGTATTCTTTCCAAATTTTATTGTTTTATTTATTTACTAAAAGAATGAAATACAGTAATTGTGATAACAATTGTGATAACTAACAATAAAGTTTAATAGTTTAATGTTTCATTATTTTAAATAGTTTGAAGTGATGATGTAAACTGTCTAGTCAGAAAAAATTACACATAAATGGGACAGTTCCCTAATGAATGTGGAACTATCTTTGGTCTGTCAGACTATTGATATATCTATCAGAACTTGTATATTTTTGTAAAACTTTGACATGAACATGATGGATTATCAGCAGATCTGAGGCCTTCCCTTTTAATTTATATCTGGCAAAACCAGAATGCTAGCTGTGTAAAAAAAAAAACAACCCCAAAACCAAAAGAAGATACAGTAGCTATTGCTCTTCTTTTTCTCTGAGCAAGAAGATTTAGAGGAAGGCTCTACCAATGAAAACACAGGCATGCTGTATTTGTCTCATGTTCACATCTTTAAAAATACCACATCTTGCATGATATCCAGGAGCCTGGGAAAGCTATGAACTGCATATGAACATATATTGAACCAGACACTATGGTTCTTTCTGTGGAATTAAGAGTTAAAAATTATCATGTGTACAGTGGAATAGAAAGCTTTTAAAATGAAAAAAGACCCCAAAACAAACAAGAAAAACCAAGCCCACCAAACAGAAGGCCTTGGTGTCTGTTTACCTGAGCACAAGAATCAGAGCTGTGGGTAAACAGTGACAGCCTGGCTGAGAAGGGTGGATTAGAGGGTGTGTAGGGCCATCATCTCCGTTCTGCTCTGTTCCAGCTGTTTGTGGTGCCTCCAGGACAGTTGTATCTGCACAATTTCTGAGTAGGAAATGATTTTACAGCCCTGTTTAGCAAATATGGATAACTTTGACCCCAAAGAATAAGGGTCCTCTGTACATGAGACAAGTTCACTTTTGTTCATGCATCAATAGTGTAGATGATATGCCAGCTGAAATGTTCATTTTACAGAAAGATTTGTATTCTACCACCACACATGTGAGGATTTTGGGAGAATTCCAATCATAACTTAGTAAGAAATTACCAGTTAAAGAACAGTGATATCATAGGTAATTAGATGATTATATTGTTTAATGACAGTATAAAATGTCTTGGGAAAAAGATTACTTAGGGAGGAAGTGAACAAGCATTATTTTCCATTCAAAATTTAAGTGTCACTCTTCTTTTACCTCTTACTCCTCCTTCAAACTTTTCTCCAGAAGATGGTTGTCCTAAGGATTTTTAAATTGAGGTTTAGGAGTAAAATATGTTTTTGTATGAGGACTCAAAGCAAGACATATAGCCTCTATAGATACTTCCAGGTAGGGCTCAGATAATCATGAGAGCATAGATACTGCCATATGAACAGTGCTGTCCTCCTCTAGGAAAGGCAAGGACTGCCCTGAGCAGTTTTTAAATCTGTCTTTAGCTTTATGGTGTGGAAGGCACTGAAGCACAGTCCTGTTGGCACTGATGCCTATTTGGCATTGGCAGCAGGAGCAAAGTCAGGTATTCTGTCTTGGCTTGAAGGCTTCAGCAGTTTCGTCAAAAGCAGATCAAAACTGAACTTTGAAGTGCTGGTAGCTCTTGTTCTGGTAAAGCACAAAAAGCTTAGAGCTAGCTGTTTAGCAGTGCTGGAAGGTTTAATATTAAACCAAGAATTCCTACTGGCTTTCAAATACAGTTAAATATTGTAACACAGTTAGATTGAACCTCCTGAAACTCTTCTTATTTGACATCATTCCAGGAGGTTGGCTGAACACTACAATCAAATATTGTACATTAGTCGAGTGTAATTGTCATAGGTGTAACTTTTAAGAATTTTAAGTGGGGTAGATGCAGAAGTCCTGCTCTAGGTTAGAGGAATATCCTGTGGCAGAGTTTTATGCAAAGATGACAAATGGTCTCAAGTAGCAGGATCTTAAAATATTTTCCAAAATTATTTTCAGAGTGAATCTGGTGTTAGAAATTACAGTTATCTGTATTTGTTTCTGTAATTGCAGTGCCTGCTTTGGTATGTAACTTGACTTTCAGAAGGCTACTCATTTCTGATTTGAACCAAACAAGTTAATCAGTTCTCAAGTAAACCTCAATAGTCTATCTTTCAAGCAGTCAGGTTTGTAAAGAAGCAGGTTTTCAGCACTTACAGCATACCTTCATTTGCCAAAGAAAATGAAGAACATGGATATCACAAGAAAATACAAAATGATTTTTAAAAAGACTAAAGCACAGTGGCTGAAGCAGCAGCTCACACAAATATGAATTGACTGGGAAAGCACAGGGACAAGAACTACAGCATGTGTAAAGCTTGCATTGTGCAAAGCTTTCGCACTTCTGTGGAAATGAACAGGGCAGACTGATGGAGAACAGGTAAGTCATTCCCCAAAAAAAAAAAAAAAAAAGAGGCCAGAGTAATAAGAAGTGTCTTAGGAGGTGGGGGTTAGAGGGTTAGAGGTTGAAGGTCTGCGTTTTGACAAGTGGACTCAGAAAAGTCAGCAGAACCCCCCATGGCTCTTCAATTTTCAGTTTGTAAACCAGACTGCTGATACTGGCAGGGAATACCTACACAACACTGCTCATTAATGCACAGAGCAAGGAGACCTACATTTAGGTTGCTGCTTTACAGGGAAATGGAGTGCAGGAAGCTGGTATCTCCCTGATGATTCAAGGAGAAATGTCTCCAGCTTCTGCAGGATCTGAAATGCATGACTCACATGTGCATGCAGAGGCTGGCAGTCCCATTGCAAAAGCTGACTAATTCCATCCCTCTGGGAACCATTTCCATTCTCTTTGCAGGCTGCTACAGAAGGCTGTAGTGGCATTGCTTCTAATGATTTGGAGATCTCCTACTATACATGATACAGGAACATCTTCAACTCCTCACAACATATGTGCAAACTCTGTCTCCTTTGTAGATCATCGGATTTTCACTTAGAGAAGACTAAAGGGCACTTCCCACCTCAGAAGAGGCATCTGTTAGGGTGGTCACGAAGGTTCTGCAGGAAAGTAGGGGTCTCTATGGAAGTCAATGGCTAAGTCCTTCCATTGGTGTGGAGTGAGAGGGCAGACCCTATTTCTGGTCAAAGAAATGGTACAGACAGATATATGCATATCTAAAATACAACCTGGTCTGCAACATCATGGAAGTCCAAGTGAATTAATGGGGAGACCTCATCACAGTCTACAGCTTCCTCACGAGAAGAAGAGGAGGGGCAGACACTGATCTCCTTCTTCTGGTCACCAGGGACAGGACCTAAGGGAATGACATGAAGTTGTGTCAGGAAGATGAGATTAGATATTAGGAAAAGGTTCTTCATCCAGAGAGTGTTTGGGCACTGGAAGAGGCTCCCCAGGGAAGTGGTCACAGCACTAGCCTGAGAGAGTTCAAGAAACATTTGGACAACACTCTCAGGCACTTGATGTGATTCTTGGGGTGTCCTGTGCAGGGCCAGGATTTGGACTTTCACAATACTTGTGGGTTCCTTCCACCACAAGATACTGTATTCTGTGAATCCCTTGATGGATTCTATACTCAGAGACAAAAAAAGCTAGCAAAGACCCCCATTATTCTTTGGGGTATAAAATTTAGGGATGTTTTAAACACATCTAAAGTGTGGCTGATGGGGCTGATACTAGAAACAGCGAGTAGAACCACTCGTAGCTCGTGGTGAGGCAGAATCAGTGTTAGGGAGACCATAGGGTGTAACACAGACTTTTGTTTTCAACAAATCGTTAATGACCTGGTGGATAATACAATGACACTCAAAAAGAATCTAAGAAAGCCACTGCTTTTGATTGATGGATTTTTGATGATTTGATTATAGGACAAGGGTTAATGGTTTTAAACTAAAAGAGGGTCAATTTAGATTAGATATAAGAAAGAAGTATTTTACAATGAGGGTGGCGCACATTGAAACAGGTTACCCAGAGAGGTGGTAGATGCTCCATCCCTGGAAACTTTCAAGGTCAGTATGGACGGGGCTCTGAACAACCCAATCTAGTGGAAGATGTCCCTGCTCTCTGCAGGGGAGTTAGACTGGATGACCTTTGAAGTTCCCTTCCAACCCAAATACTTTTATGATCCTGTGATTCTGTGATTGAAAACACAAGGAAGGAAAGGCACAGGAAAAAAACCAGCAAGCTAACAGAAAACTGGAAAAAAATGTAATTTTTCCTTTGGATCATGGGTCAAGCAAAAGCATTGTCTGGATGAATGAAACAGCAACTCTGCCTTGAATTTAAGACTTAAGAGGAACTGATGAGTAAATCCAAGAAATATCAAATATATTCTTGGCAAGGAGAAGAAGAAGCAGGGAATGTAGTTCATACTGGAGTGACTCAAGTTCCTTGGAACAAGAGGACTACACAGAGAAAGGTAACATTTCACAGAGAACATTTCTGTCTTCACAAAAGGGGAGGGAAGAAATCTGCAGTACTGCTGATGACAATCAAGGCTCAGTGGCACAACTGTAATAGAGACAGAGGCCTCAAGAAAGATCTCTTCTGCAGGAATGAAGAAGTGTTAATATTCATATTCAAAGGCACTGGTTCCATACATGACTTACAATATCCTGGTCAAGGTTCCTTTGAACCTTTAGCAGACACACAGAGGTGCTATTGAGTAAAGAGTGAATCAGCAGGCCTTTGTACAGGAAGAAACTGAAGATGCTGGACATGGTGTACTGGGCAAAATTAAAGCTGAGAGGCAATATGGTTATTGTCCACAAACACACCAACAAGGGAACACCAAGGGCAGAAGGAAAAGAACTACTAAAATTATTGACTATGGAAGCATAAGAAAAAAGGATTCAAAATCGCCAGAAAGAAACTTAGCCTGAAAATGAGTAGACTTAGAACAGGGAAATTCCTGATTCATTTCAGAAACAAACATGGAAAAAATATAACAGCTATGAAACTAACTTAGTAGAAAGGGACTAAATACCAGTGAATGCTTAGCCACCGTGATGAGTTTCCCTGCCCTGTATTCCCAAGACTTCTATAAAAGAAAGATATAGACCTTGTAAGGGTCTATTTATGAAGTTAATTTTAGCAGATTAATCTGAACCACAGTTTTGTGAACTCATACAACATACTCTAATTAAAACAATTGTGTAGTCTTTGAGAGAAATGATGTCACTGCCTTTTGTCCTTCCCAGCCCCTTTTCCCCTCCCTTCCTATTTGATCCAGCATTTACACGCAAATGGCCACAGTTTGAATCAGAGAAAAGAACTTTTTTTCCCTTTTTTTCTCTCATCCATTTCAGCTTGCAGCTGCTCAGCATCTCTACCCAAGTGAAGGAGCACCTAGAATTGGGCAGCTGGGAGCAACTTCACCTTTTAATAACTGTGTACTTGTTGATTATATCCCCAGAGCAGAAACAGTTCCTACCTAAATTCTGAGTAGGGTTTTTTATTTCTCAGGCTGAAGTTCTGCTCTCTGCTTCTCATTCACTCTCTTCTTTCCTGCTCTTCTTTGTTCACCATTTTCTCCCAGTTTTTTTCTTCCTCTTACCGAATCGTCTTTGCAAATCCAACTTCTTTCTTTAAAGCTCCTGCGCTCTTCTTTAAAACATGCAGCATTGCAAGTTGAACAGCACGTAAGTGTCCAACTTTAACTCCTCATTACAAAACAGATAGCAATATAGTTGAATGACTCTTGGTAAGGATGACTCAAATAGCTGTAGCTGGAGCATAGGAAATATGAGAAAAGGTTGGGCAGAGAGTTCCTGTTTAGCCCAGTGAGAGCAGGAGGTGGTGGTGAAACTAAAGCAGCCTTCCATCTCATGGAGGGATGTTGGAGTGAAAGCTCCTCTGGACTCAGGCCCAGAGGGAAGCCAAAGCACAGGGATTGAATTAAAACCTTTGGACAAGCTGAGATACATGAAGCCACACCAAAGTTAAATAGAAATATAGATTTTTAACTTCAGTAGAAATATATGCTAAGTGCCTTAAACATTAAAAAACTGTAGCAGAGACCTTAAACACAGTTCTTACTGCAGCAGTGTTACCTTTTGACAGAATTCTTTACTTTAGACAAAATACAGATAGAATTATACTGTTCACATTTTTTAGATAGAGTGTTCACATAAACAGTAAGAACTGATAGAAATTGTATATGCAAATCTGTGTGATACCTGTGTAGCACTTGTGTAAGACTTAGGATTGTTAGAATTAGAGCGGGGTAGGTTAAGAAAAAGAAAACTAGAATCGTGTGTTAATTTTATTGGTCAATTAACAAATATAATCCACAGTTCTATAAGAAAATACGTATAGTATGTTGTGTATAGTATATAGTGTATAGTATACATAGTGTATAGTGTATAGTGTATAGAGCATACAGAGTATAGAGCATATAGAGTATATGGAGCATATAGAACATATAGAAGAAGCTGGTTTTGCCTGCTGTTGCTGCTGCTGCTTGGCTTTATCATGTAATCCCCTTGAACTCTGTCCTCAAGAAAGCTGTGAGACTATGAAATAAAGAACTTAGCAGAACAGCAGCCTCCTCTGCTCTTTTACCCTGGTCTGAGAAGGAAGGGTACCCCGTCAAAAGCTCAACAGAGGGAGATTACTGAAAAGAAAGAGTTTATTATAAGACAACTCACTTTGGAAACACTGTAAACTAATCCTCCTTTACTATTAAATAATGTGTTATTTGCTTAATGACAATAGATACATTTTAGAGAGAAAAAGTATCCAGTACTTGTTGGGGTTCAACATTTTTCACTCTTTTCCATTTTTCTGACTGACTCCATCCTATTTGCTTGCAATACACTCTCCTGAACTCTACAGGTCCTGTTCATGGTTACTGAAAAAGAATACTTCTTCCCTTTATCCCTAACCCTTGACTATGCAGCTATCAAAGTTGATGAAGTGTCTACTTACCCTTCAGTACCTTGTTCATTTTTAAATTGCTTTACTTTCAGTTTCATTTAATCTCAATGTCTGATTTACTCCTGTATTGTTTCCACTGGAAATGCTGAGGCCAGCAAAGATGATCTACATGAAGCATGACAGAGAACAAACTCTCACAAGAAAGTACACCTGTGAACTTTATGGGGTTTCGCTATTGGAAATTTCACTTTTTTCTTTAAATTCTCAGGTACAAAACACCTGAGTTTCATGTAGCAGCATTTTACTCTTCAGACTCATGATGTTCAGCAAATGTCAACAAACATCAGTGTTTTTTAAGGGGAAAAAAAGAGCTCTTTGAAATTTCTTGTTATCCTTTAATACAGAATGTCTGCACATAAACTAGAAGGCTTCTATATAGATCTTAGACAGGTGGAAAAGGAAGGGAAGAGCATATGACTGTATTACAATTCAGGCTTTTTAATAATATTTCATAGTCCATACACAATTTCAGTTCTGCCATTGGTCAGTGCTTCTGTTCCCTGCAGAAGACCAGACCTGTATCCATCTTCACTGTCTAAAGCATACCTACAGAAGACTGCTAGAAGATAAATGATTAAATTTTGCTTTGTTACTTTCTTGTAATGTAACTTCAGTGATCTCTCCCCACCTGTGCAATAACAAAGGCAACTTTGGACCGTGATCTCACTGTGGGAGCTATTTCCTTTGATGTAACTCAAAACATCTTGAACTCCTAGTGAGAAATTTAATGTTAAGGCTCTGCTGTGCTCTGTTTGCAAGCTTACCTGATGGAAGGGAGTCACCTTGCAGTGGCAAAGGAGAACCACCATACTCACTGCAGTCTAATTACTCATGTGTGTGCAAAATATGCCTTTGTAACACCACCCCAATTCCCCGGCCCGCAGATTTCCCATCTGAATTAAGATTTTGTTCTTAACAAGATGGACATTTAAATTGATGTTCCAGGTCAAGGCAAAAAGTGTTGCGAGACGGTCGGCGATGAAAGAGATGGGGCAGATTGCTCGGATGCAATAAGCCAATTTTATTGATACAGAACTGAGTATTTATACCTTTTTAGCAGTTATATAAGCAGTTATATAAGCAGCAATCACTATAACAACCATATCTATGTTTCTTAATAACACTGCAAAACTAGAAGCTAGCACTAACTATCACAGGTACGTACCAAGCATACCTTTTGTGCTGACTGTTTCATTATAGGCCTCACTGCCTGCCACGGTTTGAGGCCTAGCAGCGTTAGCGCGTCTACTTCTGACATGAGTTTAGCAGTGCTCTCACTTCTGCTTTCTAGCTGTATCTCCACAAAAAAGAAGGAGACTGTGCCTTCAGCCCTGGCCTTGGGAAAACTTGATCATGGGAGTATTTTATCTTCTGCGGTGAGTGAAATAAGTGGATAATTGTAGAGGGATTCCTTGCAGAACAGGGGCATATGATCCCTCAGGAGACTCTGGGCAACCCAGGGTTGCTGCAGAAGAACCCCTGAAGGGGCTCAGGCTGCAGATAGGCCAGAAAGACACCTGGCTGCAGGCAGCCTTGAACAGCCTTGGGAAAAGTTAAACACTGGCTGGCTCCCCTGCTGCCTAGAGGCTGTCCCGTGGGAATAGGGCGTGAAGCTTTGTAAAGTAGATAAAAGTGAGTGTAAGTAAACAATAAAGGGAGCACAATGCTCAAATTGTATCGGTGTTCGTATCATGACTCTGGCCGGTCTCCCCAGCACTCGGAACGCCCCCACCCCCGCTAAAGATAATTAAGTAGTTTCATCATTTTTATAGAAGTACATGTCTATTTTAAGGTTTCATGACCTTCCTAGTCATCACCTTTTACATAACAATCGAAAAGATGGTAATATTCTTCACAAAACTAAAACTTATGGATAAATATCAATCTCTTTATCTTCTCCACTAGCCTGAAATCCTCCTTTCTCAACTCATAGGTTCATACACTGCTGGCAACTTTTTATCCCATGCAGTTTCCCACCTGATAATTTGGCTTCATGAGAATATTGTGAGACACTGCACAAACATGAATTGAAAAAGATAACCCTTTGAGCAGAAGAAATGTCAGACTAAATACAGAATAAAAGACCTGAGCTCATAAGTGAGAGAAACATGATCACAAATTCTCTCCAATTTAAGAGAGAAGGATGTTGTGAGGGACTGTGTTGAAGGCCTTATAGAAGTCCAGATAAATGACATGTGTAGCCCTTCCCTTGTCCACGGATGCCACCCCATCATAGAAGGCCATTAGATTGGTCAGGCAGGACTTGCCATGCTGGCTGAGCGGTGGCCCTGACAGGTACCTCCATTCTGGTGCACAACATCATTCCTGTGCAATGCCATCTGTGTTGAATGTGCCTGGGGCAGAGCTGACATCAGACTGACTTGACTATTCAGCTCAAGCACTTGTGTGTGAGCTGTATTTTGATATTTAAGAGCAGCTTAAAAAGGGAAAGGTTTCCTCACACCTAATTGACTATAGAGATATGCATCATACAAATTTCCAGATAACTGCATGGTGATGTATGACTTCAGATGAAAATGTTCCGTTTCATTCTTTGTATGTTCAAAAAGAGTGCAAACAACCCTAGAAATGTTAGAAGAGCTCAAGAGCTCTTCCTGCACTTCACACTAGAGAGGTCTTTTTGTGAATAATTTATTTTTCTGTAGGATTTCAGGCAGGAGATAGTTTACTTAGGATGTAGTGCAAAAGATGCAGCATTCTCATCAGGAAAAGCCACAGGACATTTTCAGCAGAAGGGAGATTCACACACTGGTGAATGCCGAACATGAAAGACATCTCCATCAACAAGCTAGCAACAGTAATTTTTATTGTTCCCCTTGCTACTTCAGTACTTTGAGGTATTATGCTTTTGGAGCTCTGAAATGTACTTCCATTGCTTTCAAAAACAGGAAAAAAAAAGCATCCATCTGGTACATATAGGCCAAATAATTTGGGTATTTCTAGAAGGCAGTAATAAACATGATTGCATTTAGAGAATGCTGCTAAAAAGAAAGCCTCTGGCCAGTACTTGGCTACTATTGTAGCAGATTTCCCTCTGTGGTTTCATCTCTGAGCATGCATATCATCATACTGGTGGCAGCAACTCAGTGCAAACTCACTGCGTGTGATCCTTCTGACACACATGTACATCAATTAAATCATTGCTTTCTAATAATATTATTATCATAATATCGGGGAAAAAAGAAACATCAGAAGCTGAGCACAGCAGAAAGTGCCTAGCACTTAGTTTCTTTGGAAACCAAAAGCATACACATATAATATGTAGAATTCAACTGGTGTACATGTGTTAACACTCTTCCAAAACATGAATGCAAAATAAGTCACACCATATTGTTACAAAACAATACAAAATATAGTTCTGTATCTACATCTGTAGAAGTAGTTGATAGACTCTTAACTATTTGCTTCCCCCGTGTACAGACAATCCACAAATCCCAACTTATTTCCACTGTTGATATTACCGCATCCCACAGCCGTAGGGAGGAGGAGGAAAGAAGATCCAGCAGGCAGGAATTCTGCAGCAAGATTGATTTATTTAATTATTTTACAAACTCTTTTTTCTTCATAGTGTAATTGGACAAAGGATCAGCCACCCCCTGGGTGGACTGGCTAGAAGTCCTAAACATCCATTGTTGAAATATTTTTCTACTGTACCATACACAAAGTTCTACAATGTCGCAGGTGTTCATAGTTTACAGAACTTCTGCTATTATCTTCCATGAGAGAGAAAAGTATCTCACAGTTTTGAAGAAGCAGGAAAATTCCTTGCTAACAGCATTTTTGTATCCACACCAACTCATTCCTTACTTCAAAAGAAACCTTGTCTGATTAAGTGCAGTCCAGAAGACCTTTAGCAAACATCTTGAAGTAAATATCAAAAATTCAACACTCTCATCCATTCAACAAGTAAGGCTGCACAGTATTTGCCAGCCCATGCAGAAGTCAGAGTTGTTTTATCTTCACAATTTGCTGTACAGAAACAGCAAATGTATTGTTTGGTAGAACATAAATAAATAAATAAATAGAATTCCACTTATAAATCCTTAATACTTAGTTCAAACCAACTTGCTGAGAAGCCAACAAACACTAGCAGCTACAAGGGTGATCTGCAGCAGAGGCAGCCCTGAATGTACTTCTCAACATGCCCTGCCCCATGCAACCACCAGTAAATCATTTTACTCCTCCCCAGAGGCAGAAGCTCAGCAATAGTGCCTCCCTGTCTCCCGTACGCTTCTCCCACCTGAGGGTTCTGCCGCCTGTCTGCTTTGGATGCAGCTGTGGTAGGACACAAAGGCATTTCCTTGACTCAACCAGCCAGCTGGTGAGACAGGGCTGTGCACTGTTTGGGGATTCAGAGGTTTGCTCCATGGCTCATCTCAATACGTGCACACAGGTGGCTGCTTTTTGGAGGTGCAAGCTTGAACATCACAAAGGACCAGAGCTTCAGGACTCAGACACAACCTCACACAGAAGTTACAGGCAACTTGGTTCTCCTTCCTAACACATAACTGGAGTAGTCTGCAAGACTAACAGGTTTGGAGCTAGATCTAATGGAACTTTTTTCCTCCAAATAAAAAAATCAGCAAAACTCAAATCAGCTCAATGGGACAATACAATAAAATAATTATGACTTTTCCCTTGAACACTGTGTAGATGCTTTAAAGATTATGATGAAGAATGGCAGCTGGAGAGGTTTTCAGTAACCAGAACTATTTGTAAATTTTTAGGCATGAAACTACTTCACTGATAGTCAATAGTGTAGATTAATGTAAGTCCGTGCAGACTGTAGTGTTGGTTTGGTTGCTCTCTCAGTTACATCAGAAGGATTTTTGAACAGTTGGAAATTAAGTGGAGTTTTCAAAAGATACAGTAGTTAGTATAATGCAGTTCCACATCTTTTCAAGCTTACACTTGACATAAAATCTCATGAACAGTCATTTTTGTTTGGAAACTTTTACCACACTTCAGATTTAAACATTATTTTTTCACCATGCCATAATATTTATATATGCATATATAAATACATTCATGTATTATATTGATACTTTTTTAAAAAGCAATAATTTATGTTAACTTTCATTGCACAACAAGAAATTTTCTTAATATATTATTTCCTTCACTCAGGGAATAATTCCCCATGTTTTTCCATAGGACCATCTTCTCATTTCTTTAAGAAACCTGCATGATTGAAGCATTGCACCTTATTCCCTTCTCCTGCAAGCTAGAAATTTCACACTTCAGAAGTGACCATATGCATAACTATTCTTCTCAACAACATGCTAACAGCACCACGCAACAATCATTATTTCATGAGTGTCACTGGTAACATCCACCTCAGTTCTTTCCTAGTTCTCAAATTCTCTACATTCTTTGTAAACCTTAAATAAAAAAAGTTAAATCAAGGAAAGTAAGACCTCACAGAAGTGAGAGTTTCCATAGGATGGGTGAAGATGCCTCTTATTAGTTTTTCTAGAAGTGCAGTGCTAAAACCTCTGAAGAGCCACAGACCTGCAAGCACTGCAATCCTAGCTCCTGGATGTCTGAAACAGCTGCATCCAGTCGTCCCTTCCAGACATGTCTGTCAGAGGCAAAACAGCCTAGCCTCATCCTGCAGCTGAGTGTGCTTGTCCAAGGAGCTCCCTCGTGCCCTGGCTTGGCTGGGATTTTGCCAGCCTCAGCAGCTGGTAGCAGCCCTGCTCTCATCTGAAGCCAAGGTCACTCTCAGTTGCATCATGGAATGATCGGAGCAGCCATGTAGCTGTCTTCCAGCTTGATCTGTAGCTCTGTTTTGACAAGGGAGGGTGATTTAACACCACAGTATGTTCCCTGTCAGAAAGGATTTTCTGCAGGGAAGTTGTGATAATGTACACCACCCTGGAAAGGGGTGTGTGACACAGGGGTTTTTTCACAAATGAAGAATCAGTAGGCATTTGCTCACACAGCTAGGATGATATAGAGCAGTGATCTGCGGGGAAGGACTATATGCCTTTTTCTCCCTCACAGCAAAGAGGTGCTTTACATCTGTAACTCCTGTGTGGGAGGTGTGCGTCAGGACACATCCCCAGACGGTGCCAGGTGGTTTCTGCGAGGGGATGCTGTGTCCTTCATCTCCTGAAGGAGCACCCTGCTTGAATGGAGGTCACAAAGATGCAAATAGCGTTATGCACAGGTAGACAGCGCAGGAGACAGGAGAGTGCAGCTGTTTAGTTGATCCCATGCCCTGAGGACAGCTACCAGGATCCATCCCCTCTCTTTGCCACAAGAGTTCTCCTTAAGACCCATCTTGCCTTCATGACTGCAAGAGCCAGATGTATGCCATGAGCCTGGGCTGGGTGTGGGGACTGTGGAACAGCCACATCTAAGGTGCTTCTCCTCTCCTTCACTCCTCCAGCAGTGCTCAAAGTAGCAGGAACTGTTTGGGAAGCCTTAATTTGAAGGGCTGCAGGAGGCACTAAGTGGCTGGATGGAACTGGTGTGGAAAAGTACAAATGAGGCAGAGCTATCCAGTGCTGACAGAGAACATGAGCCTGGACCTGCAGAGTCCAGGGAAATAAAGGGAAAACACACTAGGAATTTAGCACATGGAAGGAGCTATGGGATGGGGAAACTGGAGGTGTCTGTCCTGTGGAATTAAAGAAAAAGAGATGGGGTTTTATGCCACAAAGGAAAGGATTAGATCAGTGTGGAAAGGAACTGCCCTGCTGAATTGTTGAGCCTGCCTCATTCCAGGGATGTTTGTTTCTGAACTTGCCAAGAAATGTCTCTTGAAGTCTTTGAAAACTGCATGTTTTCCAGGTGATGAGCCTACAGTCATGGAGTTAAGCTATGTTTAACTTCTGTGGTTTAATCCAACTCAGGGATTTTTTACCCCATAAATGTCAGAAGTGCTGGTCTTTCACTGACACCTGTGGATGTAAGGCAGAATTGCAGACAGGCTTTCATGCTCTGAAAGTCAGAAGTTTCAGCTCCCAAACGTTCTGGAAAAGACTATCTTCCCTCAGACTTTTGCCTGAGGAGTCAGTAACAATGTTCATGATACTGCTGCAGTGATACACGTTAACTTGTGAGATCGAGGTTTGCCTTTCTCTCTTTCCTGGTGGAGAATTATCCATGCAAAGTGATTTAGGGATTCTGCCTTCTTCTATAAAAGCTGACCATGTGTTAACTGCACCCCTAACCATGTGTTTTACAAGATCAAGAGCAGAGCAAAGCAGTATGCCTTGTAGTTGAAACAGACAGGCATGAAGCATCACTGCCCATCCAGAAGCTGGTTTTGGCCTGACGGTGGTTTTGGTGATGAGGAAAACAGCGGGATGGGAAGAGGGAACAGTACCTGTTGCACACTCTGCATTGCTACTGCAGTTAAAAGTGCTGCTGAAATAGTTGTAACACTGCTAGCACCCTGTCCTAGACCTCCTTAGGTTAACACAGGCTCACATTTAGCGCAGGCTGAAGCACAATTTTAATCGTGTACCTTTTAACCATATAGCTGAAGCACAATTTTTATAACTTACCTGCAGGATAAACTTTTAAATGTTTATTTTGCTGACACTTACAGGTGTGCAAATCCCTTGGCTGACATACAGGATTTCTAAGTGGGTTACTGGCTTGTCAAAGGCAAACTGCTGCTTGTATGAAAAGTTTTACATGAAGCTAGGATAAATTGACCTCAAAATAGGATGACTTCAATGCCTAAGATGCATATTTTTGGTAAGACCAGTGCCACGTGCATGAAGAATATAGTAGGAATTAATTTACAGGCATATAATGTATTATATTATATATATATATAGGTATATATATATTATATTATATTATATTATATTATATTATATTATATATATATATATATAATATTATAATAGAATCACTATAAAAGAGAGAAGGGCAAGGCAAGGCAAGGCAAGGCAAGGACCATCCCTTGCCATCCCAACACTCCCACCAATGAGGCCAGTGCCCTGCTGGAGTCAAATGAATAAGTGAGTGGGGCATTCATGGACCACCACTTGCTGTTTACTGTCGTATATAGCACATGCTCATTAGGAAATATTTATTTCCTTGCCTTTGTCCTCTGTGATTGTCTTGACTGTCTTGATAGAACAACAGCTCTTGTAAGATCATTTGTGTCCCTGACACAAAGCTGTGCACTAACTTTAGCTCGAGCTGAAGCCAAACCTAGGAAAATCATGGCAGTCATTTGACAATCATTTGTGGTCATACTGATTAACTGCAAGGGTACTTTTCCCAATCTCAGAAGTACCCTCTTCCCCAGCCTTCTTTCACAGATTTGTGTGCTTTGCAGGAGTTTTGATTCACAAACCCTTTATTGCAAACGGGATTTTGAAAGAATTATGGTATGTAGTGGGGCTTCTGCTAGATGCTGGAAAAAACAACTTTTCCAAATCATTTTCTCGGTGATATTTGTCATGTTTTGGAAAGCAGTATCTGATCTACAGCATTACTGGGAGTAAGACAAAAAGAAAAGTTTTTTGCATTGCTGTAGGATCTTCTTGGGACCAGTAAAGTTTAAACAAAAAGGTTTGGTTAATGGTGGGGCTTTGCTACCATACCAATAGAGAAACATGCACTCTCACAGCTTTCAAGAAATGAGGGTCTAGGAGCAGCCCTCTGGCAAGGAAAGCTTGGGAGAGAAAAAACCTCTTGGTGATAGGACACTCTCTTTGTTTGCAATAGACCTTGTTAAATACTACAGTGATTTTTTTTGTATGCTTTAAACCTTTTTCAAGACCTTCAAATAGATACGGACCTCTCTGTCAGGAACTCCTCCTATTTGGCGGTGTTGGCAGCCTTTTCTGTATGCTGTTCCAGTGTTATATCAGTAACTCCCACTGAATGGCAGTAGCAGGCTGTGCATATAATTCTGATGTATCTAAAATGCCGGGTATTAAATTAAGTGCGCACAATAAAACCATTTAAATGTTGCACTGCTCTGAGCTAATCTGGACATCTCACCAGTACTTTATAAATACGTGTTGTATTTACAATTCTGTGATTAGATTGAAGTAACCTATTATCATAATGATAGTACTCACTGTGTATATTTAATATCATAGAATAAACAGAGGTATGCCATCAGCCTGGGTGAAGGCACAGTTATAGTAAAAAGTGAGTTCTCCTTAAATAAGGGCTATTACTTGCAGCTTTACAAGTCTATGCTATGGTGACCAGAATTAATCTTCTTCATACCTGTGGTTTATATATCTTTGCGCAAGAGTGGTGTGGTCTTAATACACACTTCATACATTTGTTGCCAGAAAGTTCTCTGCCAGAGTGAGGACAATAATCCATATTTAGAGAGGCAGCAAATGCAGTAATAATATTCCTTGATTAAGGTTTCAAAAGGATGTCAGTAGACGTGGGTCTGTGGTTTATAGCTTAACAAAAAGGCATTCCTCAGTCCTTTTTGTGACCTGTATGCACACAGAGTTGATGAAAGCAATACTTTACTTGTGCTTTTGTGGTCATCTGTGCTCAATGCAGAAAAATATCTCTGTCTTTCCAGCCCTTATTTATGGGAATTGAATTGAGGGGCCAGAGTTTACCACTTGTGCTTATCAAAGAACCATGGAATGGCTTGGGTTAAAAGCAACTTTAATCTGTTTCCAACACCCTGCTGTTGCAGGGACATCTTTCACTAAACCAGGTTGCAGAAAGCCCCATCTCACTTGGTATGGTTATTCTAAAGAATTTCTATGCAGTACCCAATTGTTATCACTAGTGCCCTCTTGGACTGTTCAAATTTCTCATTTAGCTGAAGTAACATCATGAGATGGGGTAGCTCTTCACTGGGATACCTCAGATTGCTATCAAAACACCAAAAAACCAGCACAATTTCATGGCACCAAACAGTTATTCCTCTTTATGTTCCATTGTTCTCTGTAAAACACATTGCTAGCTAAAGGAACTGGTGGCATCATGGCTTGTAGCAGTAATAGTGTGGCCAGCAGGACCAGGGCAGTGACTGTCCCACTGTACTCAGCACTGGCGAGGCCACACCTTGAATCCTGTGTTCAGTTTTAGGCCTCTCACTCCAAGCAAAACATTGAGATGCTGGAACAAGACTGGAGACGGACAATGGAGCTGGGGAAGGCTCTGGAGCACAAGTCCTGTGAGGAGCAGCTGAGGGAGCTGGGGATGTTCAGCCTTGAGAAGAGGCAGCTCAGAGGGACCTTATCACTCTTTACAACTGCCTGAAAGGAGGGTGGAGTGATGTGGGGCTTGGCGTCTTCTCCCAGGTAACAAGTGACAGGACTAGAAGAAATGGCCTTAATCTGTGCCAGGGAAGGTTTAGATTGGATATTAGGAAAATTTCTACACAGAATGGGCTGTCAAGCATTGGAGCAGGGTGCCTGGAAAGCGGTTGAGTCATTATGGCCAAAGATATTTAAAAGCCATGTAGACATGGCACCTAGGGAAATGGTTCAGTGCTGGACTTCAGCGCCGGCTTAATGGTTGGACTTGCTGATCTTAAAGGTCTTTTCCAACATAAATGATTCTATGATTCTACAGTGATATCCTTTCATGTGCTTTTTTTAACAGTACTGCCCCATTCAGCATCTCCCAAGCCTTACTTGGAGTATATTACTGATTTTGAGTAATAAAACAATATAGAATTAATTCTGCATCTGACAAATTCTGAAGAAGACTAAGGGAACTTTAAGCTTAGTTTATGTGGAATCACACTGAAACTGCAGCTCATCACTGCTGGAAGATTCCCAAATAAGCAGAGATGCCATTTTACAAGTAGCTAGCTTCCATGTTAGAGGTGGTTGTTGCTGAAGTGATTGCTACCAGCAGTATGCAGGCCCATGGAAACTAATATTTCATTTTGAAATATATCTAATGATTGCCCCTTTTAAGCCACTTTTGAATGTCTCCTTAATAGTATGGCTACCTAAATGTATTTTTTAAAATTGTAACTGCAAACTGAATAATTGCTAGAAGCATATAATTCATAGCAGCATCACTGATGTGTGGTTGATAGACACTAAGAAAAAATGGAGTTGCAGGTATTTCTGCTACCACTAAATTAAGTAACAACACATGTTTTTTGGAGCTATTAAAGTTCTCTTTCAAAATTTAATATTTTGGGGTTTTGTGTTGTTGTTGGGTTTTTTTTGTTGGGTTTCTTTTGGGTTTTTTTGCTTCTTTTTTTGGTGCTCTAACCTAAAGCATAGTTAAGGAATGCAATTTTAATGGTGGTTGCTCAATAAAGCTTGCATAGAAAATGACCAGAATATTTTAAAAGAAAGCTGATTTTTCACCTTATCCAAGACTTGTCTGATGACTAGGAAAACAAAGAAAGCCCATAATATGCCCTGGTTACTTCAGTCCATAAAGAGCTATCATAGTTAATTACTATGCATATTTCATAATGCTAGACCGTAATTACTGTTTTCTGACCTAAGCATCATTGTGTGTAGCTCACTGAAACATCTGCTCTACAGGTTCTAGTTGTCATGGGGAAATGATAAGGGCATGTTTTTTCCCCCTGAATATCACTGTTGAGAAGACACTCCATTAGTTCCATAAGAGGACTGAGTGGCCTGACAGCTTCAGGTCAAGTGCTATCTGCACTCCTTGTCATAGAAACTTTGTGAAGGGAGTGGAGGCCATGGAAAATGAAGACCAATAGGAATAACCAGGGATAGTGGCATGTGGGCCTGAGAAGAAGATCTCTTTGATTTCTGTGCAGTAAAACACAGCCTGTAGTAGTATCTCTAATGATGTGGACTATAAGAGTCATGAAGGAGAAGGTTTTTAATGGAAGGCTTGAAAGGGGAAAGGCAGAGGTAGTTGAGAAGGAAAGGGGTGTTATGGCAACCATAACAGTTTCAGCAATGTGTATATGAGTGTCTGAAGCTGAATAAAGGGGAAAGAAGGAGAAGCAAAGCCAGAGAGCATGAAAATAGGGAAGGTTTCTGGCCTCAGCCCCAGGCTGAACTCTGACCACAATGAAAGCAAGAAAAGCTCCTGCGTTGTTACAGCCTGAAGACGGTGGTTTTTTTCTTGAAATCTAGCCTAATGCAGTCATCAAGGCATTATTTTTTTTAAAAAGAAGTTCCTCCTACACTTAGAAAAAATCCAAAAGCAAACAGTTCTGCTTGTTGTCTTACCCCTGACCACCAACGGTGTTGACTGAAGAGCTGACAACAAAGATACCGAGCCCTGCCATCTCCAGAGGCTGCTGATGTGCCTTTGCCACAGAGTTTGGGCACATGCTGATGGGACATTATACCAAAGCACAAGTGATGCTCATTCCAGTGCATGTCAGAGGAAACTACAGAAAATGCCTTGGGAATCAAGCTGGAACTGGGGGAATCGGAAGGAGGTGTTGGAGCCACAGCAGGCTTTAGATTGGAGAACAACACGGATCTGTGGTCAAATCCCTGCTCAACACCAACCATGGGTTTCTCCAGACCTTTCCACAGATGGGTATGGGTATTTCACAACCTCATCAAGCAATCTGTCCCTGTGTTGACCAGAGTGCTGTAATAAGGGCCAATTAAAGGAAAAGCAGAAATTTCAGCTGCTACAGATCTTAGGTTACAGACCAATCTCAAGCTCAAACTGAAGTCAAATTCTAACTGGACCTGTAACTTCATGGGTTTTTGAGACCAGTATTTAGAATGTGGCCTCATTCTTTTAGTGATTTTTCTCAAGTTCTCTGCATGGCTTAAGAAAAAATGCTAACACATGAGCATGTCTGTTTGTTACATAAGTGGGTGCTTACACCACAAAACATGAGCAGATGGTGATGATGGAAAGCAAACATTTTTTAAAGGTTACAGAATCACAGAATCCCAGGATGGGTCAGGTTGGAAAGGAACACAGTGGTCGCCTGGTCCAGGCTCCCTGCTCAAGAAGGGCCTCCTAGAGCTCATGGCACAGGATTGTGTCCAGACAGTCCTGGAGTATCCTCAGTGATGGAGACTCCACAGCCTCTCTGGGCAATTTGTTCCAGTGCTCAGTCACCTGCACAGTAAAGAAGTTCTTCCTCATGTCCAGGTGGAACTTCCTGTCCATCCATTTCTGCCCACTGCCTCTTGCTCAGCACCACTCAGAAGAGCCTGGTCCATCCTCTTGCCACCCACCCTTCAGATACTTATAGACTTTGATGAGATCCCCTCTCAAATATCTCTTCTTGAGGCTGAACCGGCCCAGTTCCCTCAGCTTTTTCTCCTAAGAGAGATGCTCCAATTCTTTAATCATCTTTGTAGCCCTTCACTGGAACTGCTCTAGGAGCTCCATGTCTCTCTTGTTTTGAGGAGCCCAAAATCAAACACAGCACTCCAGATGGGGCCTCACCAGGGCTGAGTAGAGGGACAGGACCACCTCCCTTGACCTGCTGGCGATGCTCTTCCTCATGCCCTCCAGGATACCACTGGCCTTCTTGACCACAAGTACACACTCTGGTTACCTACAATGTTGTCTCTGCTGCACCATTGTGTGGTGGGCACCATTAGCACTCATCTGTGCTTTAGAAAAAGCTCAAGTAAAAGACAGAGCTATAGAGGACATGAGATGAAAATTCCCATTTTGAAAAGTCTGCTGGTACTTAATTTTGCCCATCATGTGCCAAATAAGGCATAGATATATGCTACTGTCATCCCAAGAGATTATTTCCTTCGCAAAGAATAATACGACTAATTATTCAGGGTTGTGAGGGTGGGAAGCCCCTGATATAAGTGCAACAGAGGCATATGGCTATTCCTCATGCCTCCCAGGAGTGTGCAGGCACTGGAAGCCAGCCTGGCCCCATGCAAGCAGGGGGCAGGAGGAGAGGTCTCCCTGCACCCAGTGATTCTCAAGGCACTCGCCCAGTTGCATGGTCAGCAAAGACAATGCAAACAGAGCTGTCCCAAAAGCAGTTTAGTCTGCTTTTTTATCTCCTTTTAAAAATGATGACCACTGGTAATACTACTGGGTAATTTTTAAACGCTTTTATTATTTTAGGAAATTGCAGTGGAAAGATCTAAAAAAGCAGGAGAAATCTGATCACCCTGGCATTTACAACACAGGCAGCAGCGTGAACAGCTGATGCAGAGATGCCTCATCTGTTCTAAGTTAAACAGGGAAGAGGCCCATGTTCATAACCCAATGTTAAAATTAACAGGATTTCTTTTGAGAGGAGTGCTGAGCCACTGATGACTCTGAATGCAAGACAAGTTTAAGGCTTTTTTATATGTGTACTATTTTCTTATCTGCCTAGTAATACAGCTACCTATTTATGAATCTCTTGTTTAAGATCTGGCATCTGGCTTGGTACTATATGGAAAGTGTAAGAGAGGCAGTCCTTTCTTCAAAGGGCTTATAAATCAAGTGCTCAGGGATTTTTTTTCTCAGTGCTTTCCTACTGTGAGGTAAAAAAAAGGAGAGACCAGATCAGTACTGGTATAGAAAAAGCACAAGCTGCTCTGAAAACCCTGTACATGGAAGACTCCTGTTTTTCCATCCGCAACCACAACTCCTTGGCCTGGTAGTCTCACAGGTCCTGTCCCTAGAGAAACTCTGTTTCCTGGGTTTGGCTGAGCTAGAAGCAGCAAAAAATAACAGTGGTTTGTGCTCTGCTTGTTTTGCTGCTCCTGATGTGGGACCAGAACAGGAATCGTGGCTACTGAGGAAAATAGTTATGTTTAAAGTCAATCTTCCTGATAGTCATCTGCAGTTAGGAGTTGAAAATGACAGTTTAGGTGAATGGAAATGCATTTCCTCTCACCTCTTCAAGAGGCCAGGAGTGACACAACACATCTGAATTTGCCTTTCCTGGGAGGTGAACCAAGTTCAACAGGGAGGTAAAAAGCCTAAAAGGGGATCTAGTGGTGGGGATCTAGTTGCTGTTTCCATGTACCTAATGAGGGTTATAGAGGACATGGAGACAGAGACTTTTCCAAGATATGAGGACAAAAGGACACAATTATCACCAAGGGAAATTCTGATCATATACTAGGAAAGGGTTCCTCATTGTGGCAATCTTTACACTGAAACAGGCTGTTGAGGGATGGATGATGTGGGGTCTCTGTCCTTGGAGATATACAAAACCTTTTTGGTTTTGTATGAGGCCATAAAATACCTCATGTAATTTTGGTATCAGCTCTGTTTCAAGCAGGGAGCTGGATTAGAACCCTCCAGGTTTTTCTTCCAATCTATAAAATTAATGAATATATTGATGAGGTAAGTTGATAAGTTATGACTTACTATTCTATGAGAATTTCAGACTTCCAGAGACTATCTTACTATTCAGGGTTTAAAAAAAATCAGCCAGTTAATACAGAAGATGGGAAAGCATGTTTGATCAGACTCCTCTCAGGCAAAGACTTAGCTAAGAAGCCTGTTTTGTCTCTAGCCTCTCCCCTTATATATTACTCTTACGTTTTGACACAAAATAAATGTGTAAATAAACCAGTATGTGTATTTGCGAGGGGATGACAATGACTATAGATATGCTTAATCGCGCAAAACGTAGCATGGTATATTATGATTATCTATTCTAAACAAATGTAAATAGGCTCTATAATAACAATTGGTGGTGAACATACTATTTGATTATATCCATTTTTAGGTAAAGTACACAAACATGACAAGCTGAGCAAGAAACCAAGAAATTGTGCATCTATAATTGGCTTCCATGAACAAAACCCTTGCTGCGGTGCTCCTGTGCCACCTTCAAAAGCACCTGTGATGTTTGAGCTAGTTTGAGAGAGATAATCCTTTTGCAATGGGACTTTCAGTGGTACTGCATGGTCTCATTGAACTTTTAGGTTCCTTTTCCATTTGGATTTCATTATTTGTGCCCACTGAAGCTGTCATCACAGGGTACATTTCTGTCTGTAATCATAGAATCACACAAGGGTTAGGGTTGGAATGGATCCCTAAAAATCATCCAGTCCAAGCCCTTACCATGACCAGGGATCCCTCTCCGCACAACCTGTGCCAATGTTTTATCACCCTCATTGTAAAAAATTTCTCATATTTTATCTAAATTGAACCTCCTTCATTTTAAAATCACGAGCCCTTGTCCTGTGACAACAGACCCTGTGCTCAAACCCCAAAGTTTATGCTCATCTTCCTTACAGCTCCCTTTTAAGTACTGAAATGCCATAAGGTCTCCCCACATGTATGTATTGGAGCCTCTAGGAGTTGGGAATTGGTATTCCTTTTCTCTTTCATCTATGGTAAATCTGCAGGAATATGACCTGAGCCTGGGAACTCCCTCCACGTTAATGTTTCTTACCTGAGCAGGGTGAGCAGGATTTTTCCCCAGGCTAAGGGACAGCAGTCCCAGCCACCCCAGGACAAGGTGGGTAAGAAACATAGGAGGGAAAGGTGCTTGCCTCCCCTGTCCCTTTCAGGGACACTTCATGTGGGCACTGGGTGATGAATATTATCTCCCTATGGAGAAATGGTGAGGCCTGGGAAAGCCAGTGCAGCTGCATGACAGATGGCTGTCTCTTGCTAGGCAGAGGCAGCAATGCAAACAGGGGGTCAGGCTAAGTGCATTGACTTAAAATCTTAACTTCAACATTTAATTAACATTTCCAAAGTTTCCTGGATCCTTATGAGACTTTTCTCTTTTTGTTGAGAATCAGCCAGTATTGTTACTGGGCAGATGCCAGATTTCTTGGCTTTAAGTTTGTAAGTCTGAACCACACTAGCGGTTTCCCAAGCTTTATGTCTTGATCTCTGATAACATATTCACTTCTCAAATGGCAATAACAAGCCTTTACAGAACTCCTCAGATTTTTTTCCATCCAAGTGTGTATCTATGCACATACCCTGCAGCCAATCTGCTTGAAACTCGCATCCAAGAATTGCAGCAAGATTTGAAATCACTGCTTGTAATGAATTTTTAAAAAAAATAAAAATAGAAAATATACATATCAGAGGATATTAAATAATGCATCTATGGCTGGTTGCTGGGAAGGGTGGCTTACAGCTCCAGCAAGCATGACAAACGTGAAAACAGATATAGCATATGTAGAATGAGGGGACCCAAAACCAGCACAAAGCAGTTAGACTTTTGAAAGGCTTGGGGTGAATGCCATTAGAAATCTCCCTAATGAACACAACACCTGGGTCCTGTTAGAAAAGTATACAGGGTAGAAGGTCAAAAAGAGTGCTTGGAGGGCTGCCCCAATGGTTTAATGGTACATCTAACCTGAGCCAATATAATGCAGCCTTACACACCAGGGAGATAAAACACTTGCTTAGAGAGCCTTGCTTAAAGAACACACTTAAAGGAAAATTAATGTGTATTCTGTATTGCTATATTGGCATATTCTGTATGCTGAATAAGCCATAGTACATTTGAACAGTTTTGCTGCCTTCTCCAATTTTTTTGGGAGACAATATTTGTTAGAAGTATGATTTGGAAAAGACAAATGTCTGAAGGGACAAACGAGAAAATACAGATACCTCATGAAGGCTTAATTTATTCTATAAATTTAATTTTTTATTAGTCTTCTCATTCTTGCTCTGTTTTTTAGCTCAGGCACTAAAATCCTGCAAATGGAGCAACTCGCACACGTGGCAGTGCACGGCCTTGTCTGCTCTTGTTTGCTCAAGACACTGTTATTCTTATCTCAGGCGTATAGTCACCAAAAGGAGGTGGACACATGGGCCTGCTCTTCTCACACTTATCCCAGGAGAGAAGTTCATAAGTAGTGACCAGAAAAGCTTTTCCAGGTTAGTGCATTTCTATGTAGACCTTGTCAGGAGGTGTCTCTTGTGGGGTTATTTAGAAAATTACCATAAAAAACCTATACAAAGAAACAAAACCTTTCCTAGCTATGAACATATTTTACTGAAGCAGCCATACCTCAGCCAGCACCACTCAGTAAAGTGTTTCACCTGCATCAACAGAGGGCACGATTCCCATAAAAATCACCCTCACTCTATATTTAAATGAAGTCCAGGAAAAGCTTAGCTGCTAGTGCTCTGAGCCTTTGGGTCTTAAAGAGAAATCATCATCTGCTGCTGCTCCCTGACGCAGGTGTCCAGGTGGTTTTGGGTGAGCATTCTATATTTCACAGGGGCATTTTGCAAGTATTAACATAAATGGCCATTATCCAGGCTAATTTCCCACAAGCTGTTGAGGTAATAGGTCTCCAGTTTTTGAAACTGGTTGTTGGAACCTGACACCAAAAATCCTTTAAAATGTAGCCTATTGAATCTACACAGCTGACTCTTATTTTTTTCTGATGTTTGCTGTGTCTATGTTCCTTGTGGAAGCATCGACAAAGAATTGCTTTTAAAAATTTCAGCCTTAGTATGTCACTGAATTTCAGACAAATCCTTCTTTCTGACAAATACTTCAGTAGTTATTTGATAATAGCCAGGGCTCATGGTTTGCTGTTTTAATCCTTGTGGTTATCTCTCCCTGCAGCACATCTCACCATCTGCTTTAGCATTGCTGCCTGGGGCACTGAAGTTCCCTTTTTTTCTCTCTTTCTAAAAATTGTGTAATCTCCTTCATTTCTTTAGCCAAGGAAGAGAAATTAGCTGATTTCAGAAGTAGAATACCAATTTTTGCAGTCTTAGCTTGCAGCAGAGCATCTTCAGCCTTGGTGGCACATGGAAGAAAGACCCCAGACCAGTAAGCACCATGCTCCTGGGGTATTCAGCTCGGGGTTTGGGTTCTTTGATTTAGATCCATCTCCCATGGATGTTAAATAGCAGTTTTGCAGTGGGCACACCAAGAAGCAGCTGAGTGCCATTTGGCTGCTACTGGAATTGAGGCAGGCAGAGACCCAGTACAGAGGTGGGAAGGAAGGGGAGGGTTTATTTTCCTTTTCCTCATCCTGTTACTCAGGGTGGATGAGAGATGCAGGCACAGCTCAGTCCTGCTACCTGTGCTTTGGAGAAGCTAGAGAGAAACTCTGGCTGCTGTTCATCTGGAATGACGGAACTGTGAGTGATGTTAAAGCAAATGTAACATCTCCAGCACCAGCTGGAGACAAGGAGTCTGCAGCAGCTCCTGACAAGGAGTATGCTTTATAAGGAAACCACAGCAGCAGACTCCTTTAATTCTTCTGAGCCTGATGCAAAAGAGTGCGTCTGTTCTGCATGTGGGCAGTGGCAAAGCATGACAGTCTGGCAAACTCTGAAGAGCTGTTACCCAAAGAGACTCAGCTGGGTAGTAGGGACAGGAGCCCAGCTGTGGCTTTCAGCAACTGCTGTTGACTTGGGTATCTGGCTATGGCCACTGGTAGCACAAAATGGAGGTTGGTGGAAGGTATGTGTCACCCCAGTGTGGCATGCAGAAAGTCAGAGATAAGACTCATTCTGAAAACTTATGTCAAAAAATAATGGAACAATCTTGTAAATGCTTTCCTCATGCTCTTGATCTTATTTTGCTCTTTCTGGATACAGTAGGGTGTTTCTCTCATCTTTGAGTTCATTACTCAAAACTCTAAGGAAAAAATAATAGCTAAAAAGAAAGTGAACAAAAGCAAGGGTTGTGTGTACAGTGTTGCAGATTGCTCTGTATATGGATGGGAAATGACTATGTCTCACACTCAGCTCCCAGTGCTGACTTGGGTACTGCTGAAATAGAAATATCCTAAAAGATAATGTTTAGACATTGAAGTACTTAGTATTTGTAACCTTGCACTAACTTCTCCATTCACCCTTTACACTCCCCTTGAACAGGCAGCTGTGACAGAGAATGTCACACTTGAATCCATTTAATGTCCTCTTGAGAGCCTTTAGAAGGCAGATTCTCAGCTGATATAGGAAAGCATGACTTGCAGGAGCTGACATTTTGAGATTCACTCTCCACTGAGACTAATTAGACAGTGCATAGGAGTAAGTTCACATGTTTTGCTGCGTGGGGCGAGGTCTGTGCTGCTTTTCATAAAAGAAATCTGTGGAAGAAGCTTATGGTTGGGAATAACGGGCTGGTCTAACCAGGCACCCTCCCAGTTTGTGGGGAAACCCTTTTGGCTTCTTCAGGGTCCTCAGAAATTAGTCAGTGGAATCAAAAATATTCCCTGTTCTCTCTAAAAGGCTCACTATGGGCTCAGAGTTTTCTTAACCAACCTGTAAGAGCAAAGGTTAACCACAGACCCTGAATGAGTCCTCTCTGTTGTTGGTCTCTCCTGCTTTGCTAAGATGGCCAGATAAGGGGAAGGTTAAAACTCTCTCATTACCTGGAAGCTGTCTGAAATCAGGAAAGGACTAAAGTCTCCAACTTGGGAATTTCACAAGGTAGCTGTCAGGTTGACCAAAGCCATGCACAAATGAAGCCTGCATTTTAGAAAGCTTTTAGAGAGTGAGATCTTGGTCTGGCAGGAGCAAGCCATTGCAAAAATCAAGCATTGATAGAGTTGTCTATTTTAAGCTTGTTGTGTGTATAGCAAGCAAGAAAGAAACAGTAGCATTTGAGATATTGATGTATTTGTAGCTGTTTTTATTTTAACTGCTGTAACAGCTGGTGATGGATGACACAATTCTAATGAAGAATATTCTTCCATAGAAAAGTAGTGATTTTCTTCAGCATTTATTGTCCTTAGGGTTTTGAGTTACTTGTGGTTCACTCTGTGTTGCATATTATTTTATTTTCCAGTTTGATCGGCATTTTGCTGAATCACAGCTTGGTTTTCAATTTCCCAGTGATTCAGGAGCTGGTAGCTGTTGTGTGGGAATATGCACTGCAGAGCTGGGCAGTAGTGTATGAAACACAAGGGGCACCACAGCAAAAAAGAAAAAAAAAGAGAACAGCTTGTGCTTGGCTGTAGTGATTGGATTTAGCTACAGTGATCTTCTTATTCCTGGATTGAAGGGAAAAACAACAGAGGAGAAAAGCCCCTCTGATCAAAGGCCCTCCACATCTTGTTTCAGAAACATATTTTATCTGTAAAATTCAATTTTCAATTAGATGTAACAGAAACCTCTGAGGAAAAGAAATTAATCTATTGATATACTGTGTGCTTCTGCCAGGAAAAGAACAGCTTTTCCAAAATGCCACTGCATCTAAAGGAAGGCCTAGATTTCTGCTTTAACTTTGGAGAAACCAAATAAGGCAACTGCTACATCAGCTGTGGTCTTTGCTAAGCTGTTTGCTGATAAATGAGAGGAGATGTTCTAATGCCATAATTAAGTATCTCTCTCAAACATCACACCGTCCATGACTTTTCTTTGAGTGATAAAGTCTGTAGAAACACAGTCATTGCAGACTCGCTGACTCAAGTTCTCCATGTTCCAGGGTCAAAAGAGAGTTGCTAAATACAATTCTGACTAAGTTATTCAAAGACATCCCCTTCAGGGACATATTCTGAACATTCATTCTGCAAAAATACATGAGTGACTGTGGCTGTGATTGCTGTGGCAGTGAGCATCACTGCTGGCCCATTGGAAGCAACCTCCTAAAGGGTGGGAGGAAAGAGCCTGTCATAAAAAGGTTTGCATAGGAAAATGTCCCTTTGTCTATAAAATTCACAAATTAATGAACTGTGTCTGGTAGTGACAAGCAATGTCATCTCAGAAAGGGCTTTGTGTTCTGTCCAGAAGAGTGTAGAGCAGTGTTCACCTCTTGCAAGCTTCTGACATGTTTTCACAAGTGCACAGTTTTGCATTTGGAAAGATCACAGTTAAAGGAAAAAGTGGCAAGACTCAAGGAGTAAAGTTTGCAGAGGGTACAATTTTACTGATTCTTCATCTGGGAGAATGACATAGGTGCCAGCTGAGCACCCTAATGCCCACAAACCAGATCCACAACTGTAATTAAATGTCTATGGATCTCTCTTTCAGGTAAATACAGGGCAATACTTTTTACCAGTTCCAGTTATTGGAAAAGAGTCATTGCCCAGTACAGTGTCTGTACAACTAGTGCAGCATTTTCCATTTCAAAGCAAGGTGTTTATTCCACAGAGTTTAGGAGGAAGTGAGAACGTGCCACCTGATGCAGAGAAGATCTGCACAGACAATGAAATATTCCAAGACAACAGTTTGCAGATATCCCAGCAATCCCAGACCTTGCAGCGGGATGTGCTAGGAGAGGAGAAATGGGAAGCATCCACAGCTGAGGGAGTATGCTGTTGTGGAGCCTGTGTGCCTGCAGTTTGACATGTGGAGGAAAGGCCAGGTACCCCAGCCACAGAAAAGGGGTGCCTGATGCTTCCGGGGGAAGGAAGGCAATCACAGTCTGATCCCTTTACAATGGAGAGGGAATTTCATTTTCCTACTGTGGGCTGACTGAATTCAGACTACATCTGTCCTGGGTGTTGAGTACAGAAGGTGATACAGGAACAGGGAAGAGGACAGTCTGTCCTGTTGAGTGAGTGTATTTTACATGTCATTGGTTCTAAGGCGAATTCTTCATTCTTCCTTGCTGTCTGTTCCAAAATGCATCTTTACCGAAGTCTACTTTCTACTCTCCAAAAATGAAAGTTCAGTCATTGTAATTTTCATATTAGTGTTTAAAATGGTACTTTGATGGATACAAATGGTGCAAAGGTCTTAAAAGATGCATACACAAACACTACTGTGTTTCTCAGCCTACAATATTATGGATATGAAAAGTGCTACCAAGCTTGATGGCAAGCTTGAGACACTGAAAGGCCAGCAAATTTTTCTGCAAAATAAAAAATAGGATAGGATAGAATAGAGCAAGATTAACCTGTTTCAATTGCTAGCTCAGTTCATAAAGTGCAATCAGGCCTGAGATTGAATATGTGATGGAGTGAAATGACTTTCCAATTCCCTATTTGCCTATAAGATGTTCCCAGACAAATAATTTCTTAACTCTAGAACAAATCAGTTTGCTGAAGCAAGCTTTGGGCCCCAACTTTTTCTTCAAGGAATGCATTGTTTGTGTGTGTTAATGCATGTAAAGTCAGATTTTTCTAATTGAGCTGGTATTCAGGTCAAAATTATTGGAAGTAAAATATAATAGCTGATAGACATGCTTAGCCTTTCAGCAGCAGGATGAAGCCCTAATTGTCTTGTGAGAGGATGCTTTGGTATTTGGGCATGTTCACATTTGACAAAATGAATTTTTTATCATTCTGAAACACTTTCTGCAGATGAATAAGAGTATTTCAGAATTTGTTATAGTCTTTAGGATTAAATTATGACTATCTATGGTGTATTTTGCTGCACAGTTTATCATTTAAATGGAACCATTATCTAGAAGTAAATTTCACCCTACTTTTCTATTAATCTCTAAATAGATAGTATTTCTTCATGCGGTGTTCCAAAAACATCCGCAAAACATAATCTGTTGTCAAGATTCAAGATGTTTGGCTGTAGCACAGTCTTTACAGATACAAAAATTCATATGCAGCACTCTTGTCTCAAAAGAATCCCAAAGCAACAACCAAAAAACCCTACCAAACCCTAGGATTATTTATTTTTAACTCTGTAATAAAAACCAGATAGGCAAAAATTTATTTCCAGAGTTTCAGACAAACTGTGCCCATATAGACAACTATGTGCACCTGAGACAAGACTCCAGTTCTATCCTCTGCTAAAAGAGGGAGTATGGTATCGAGGCAATATGTGGACTTTTTATGTATAGTACAGCTATGTGCAAAACTTGAATAAAACTTACTTTATTACCAATGGTATGAATAGGAATAGCATTATAATCCAGTCTTTCTGCTTCAGTCACTTTGTCATTGTCTTTGCCCTCTCACTATTACCCATTGCTGATATTCCAGGCTGGCAGTGATGAGATTGAAAAGAGGAGTGTCAGAGCAATTAAACGGGACTTTAGGGCACTGGGTCAGGTGATTGATGGGGCGGGAGCACAGTAGTTTTTTCCTCAGTCCCTCTGGTGGCAGAAAAATACAGTGAAAGGAATAGGAGAGCCCACATTATCAACAAGTGGCTCAAGGTTTGGTGTCATCAGCAGAAATTCAGGTTCTTTGATTTCATTTGATCATGGGGCAACCCTTACAGCACCTGGCCTAATGGAACTGGATGGGCTGCATCTCTCTGTTAAGGGCAGAAGAATTTTAGCTCATGAACTGGCAGAATTTGTTGAGAGGGATTAAAACTAAGTTTGAAGGGGGAAGGGGATGTAGCAGGGCTGTCTGGAAGCAGACCCAAGGGTGGCAAGCCTGAGTTAGGGGTGAAATCAGTAGCCCAGCTGAGGTGAATGTATACTAATGCACACAGCATGGGTAACAACCAAGAAGAGCTGGAGACTATGGTATTACAACAAAGCTATGATGTGATTGCCATCACAGAAACATGGTGGGATGAGTCAAATAGCTGGAGCACTGCACTGCATGGCTACAAGCTCTTCAGAAGAGACAGAAAAGGGAGAAGAGGTGGAGGGGTGGCCCTTTATACTAGGGAGATTTTGGATGTCATAGGTATTGAAACTAATGATGAAGAAGTTGAATGTTTATGGGTAAGAATTAAGGGGAAGGCCAACAAGGCTGACATTCTACTGGGCGTCTGTTATCAACCTCCCAACCAGGATGAAGAGGTGGACAGCTTATTCTATAAGCAACTGGAGAATGTTTCAGGATCATCAACCCTTGTTCTTGTAGGCGACTTCAACCTACCAGACACATGCTGGGAACTTCATACAGCAGAAAAATGGCAGTCTAGAAAGTTTTTAGAGTGTGTGGAGGATAGCTTTTTGTCACAACTGGTGGGTGAGCCCACCAGGGGAGGAACTATGTTAGACCTGTTGTTCACAAATAGAGATGGACTGGTGGGTGATGTGAAGGTTGGAGGCCGCTTGGGGCACAGTGATCATGAAATTATAGAATTCTCGATAATTGGTGAAATCAGGAGGAATACCAGTAAGATCTTTACGCTGGACTTCCGGAGGGCAGACTTTGGCCTGTTTAAGAGACTTATTCAGAGAGTTCCTTGGGAAACAGCCCTTGAAAACAAAGGAGTTCAGGAGAGATGGGTGTGCTTCAAAACAGAGATCTTGAGGGCACAGGAACAGACTGTCCCTGTGTGCTGAAAGATGAGTCAACAAGGCAAACGTCCAGCCTGGATGAGCAACGAGGATTTGAAGGAACTTAGAAATAAAAAGAAGATGTATCATCTCTTGAAGGAGGGTCTGGGTTCTCAGGAAGTGTTTAAGGGGGCTGATAGGGCATGTAGAAAAAAAATTAGGGAGGCCAAAGCTCAGTTTGAACTTAAATTGGCAACTTCTGTTAAAAGTAAGAAAAAAAGTTTTTACAAATATATTAATGGTAAAAGGAAAGGTAAGACCAACCTTTGTTCCTTATTGCATGAGGCAGGCAACCCAGTAACTAAAGATGAGAAGGCAGAAGTGTTTAATGCCTTCTTTGCCTCAGTCTTTAGTGGGAAGACAGCTTGTCCTCTAGACAACTGTCCTCAGGGGTTGATTGATAGTGTCAGAGAGCAGAATGGTCCTCTTGTCATCCAAGAAGAGGCAGTCAGAGAACTGCTGAGACACTTGGATATTCATAAATCAATGGGACCAGATGGGATCCATCCCAGGGTGATGAGGGAACTGGCAGAGGAGCTTGCAAAACCACTGTCCACCATTTACCAAGAGTCGTGGCTCACTGGCGAGGTTCCAGATGATTGGAAACTAGCCAATATGACACCCGTTTTCAAAAAGGGTAGGAAGGAGGATCCTGGTAATTACAGGCCAGTTAGCCTGACCTCAGTTACCAGGTAAGGTTCATTACCAGGTAAGGTAATGGAACAGCTTATACTGAGTGCTATCACAGAGCGCTTACAGGACAGCCAGCGCATCAGACCCAGCCAGTACAGGTTTATGAAGTGTAGGTCATGCCTGACCAACCTGATCTCCTTCTATGACCAGGTGACCTGCCTGGTAGATGCAGGAAGGGCTGTGGGTGTTGTCTATTTGGACTTCAGCAAGGCCTTTGGCACTGTCTCCCACAGCATACTCCTGGAAAAGCTGGTAGCCCATGGCTTGGACAGGAGCACTCTTTGCTGGGTCAGGAACTGGCTGGATGGTCAGGCCCAGAGAGTGATGGTGAACAGTGCTGCATCCAGCTGGTGGCCAGTCACCAGTGGTGTCTCTCAGGGGTCTGTACTGGGACCAGTTCTGTTCAATATTTTTATTGATGACATGGATGAGGGTATTGAGTCCTTCATTAGTAAATTTGCAGATGACATTGGGAGCTTGTGTTGATCTACTGGAAGGTAGGAGGGCTCTGCAGAGAGACTTGGATCGGTTGGATGGATGGGCAGAGTCCAACAGGTGGAAGTTTAGTAAGTCCAAGTGCCGAGTTCTGCATTTTGGCCACAAAAATCCCCTACAACGTTACAAACTGGGGACAGTGTGGCTGGAGAGTGTCTGGGAGGAAAGGGACTGGGGGTTGCTGGACGACAGCCACCTGAATATGAGCCAGCAGTGTGCCTTGGTGGCCAAGAAGGCCAAGGGCATCCTGGCTTGCATTAGGAATGGTGCGGCCAGCAGGAGCAGGGAGGTCATTCTTCCCCTGTACTCGGCACTGGTGAGGCTGCACCTTGAGTGCTGTGTCCAGTTCTGCGTCCCTCAGTTTAGGAAGGATGTTGAGATGCTTGAGTGTGTCCAGAGGAGGGCAACAAGATTGGTGAGGGGCTTGGAACACAAACCCTATGAGGAATGACTGAGGGAACTAGGGTTGTTTAGCCTGGAGAAAAGGAGACTCAGAGGTGACCTTATCACTCTCTACAACTTCCTAAAAGGAGGTTGTAGATGGGGGTTGGTCTCTTCCACCAGGCAGAAACTGACAGAACAAGAGGACACTGTCTCAAGCTGCGTCAAGGAAGGTATAGGCTGGATATTAGGAAAAAGTTTTTCATGGAAAAAATAATAAAATACTGGAATGGTCTGCCCAGGGAGTTGGTAGAATCACCATCTCTGGATGTGTTTAAAAAAAGACTGGACATGGCACTTGGTGCCATAGTCTAGTTGAGGTGTTAGGGCATGGGTTGGACTCAATGATCTTGGAGGTCTCTTCCAACCTCGTTATTCTGTGATTCTGTGATTCTGTGACTCTGCGTTTCACATTTCTTAGCAAGAACCCATTCACAAACTGTGGCAGAAGTTAGGCTGGAATGCCTTTCATGATCTTTCATGATCCATTTTCATGGCGCCTTATGGTTGAGAAGTTACCGTAAAGCCTTATGGCAGTTATCTTCATAGATCTGTGCAGAATCACTTCACTGCACCTTCTAGGTGCAGAATGTCTCCTTTAAATGGTCTGGTTTGAACTGCTGTGGCAGATTAGTGACTGTCACACTCAAGATGTACACACAGATTAACTTGATCACTTGAAAATACATAAATAGAACTTATTTTTAATATTAGGTCTTTCTCAGTCTCTGTTCTCTACATTTAGCATACCAGACTAATACTGGCTTAATGCAAGCAGTGAGTAGATTGGGATAAATGTATGGGATATAACAAGCCTGAGACACTCAAAGGTGAAAATATATAGTTTAGTTCTCAGGGATTTGTTTTAGGCAGGCAGTAACTATTTGGAAAATACTTTTCAGATGTTGAGGTGCTCATTTTTGGTGTTTTGTTTGGGTGGGGATTTTTTTTGAGATTGAAATTTCTTCCATACAATAGACAAAAAGACCAAAAGGACAAAACTATGTCCTCAGCTACTAAACCTTACCAGAGATCTCCACACAATTTGTAAATCCATCCCCTCTGCTCCAAATTTGTCTTTGAAGGCCAGCAACATGACAGCAGCACAAGAGGCTAGTGATGCAATGCAGTGAACCTCTGTGGTTCCAGCTTTCCCTTGCTCTCTGGCTGCTGCACCTGGGCAAACACTGACCTCTGGGAAAGTCTCCCAGGCAGCTTGTGAGCCTTCTGGAAGCAACTGGCTGCAGCAATGCTCACACTCTTGCCTGGCAGCCTTCTCTCTGAGTCATTTCCACTGAGTGCTCATATCCACAGGCCCTGGCACTCAGCAAGTCTTGTCCTCTGCATACCTTTCCATTATGAGCATCACAGCTGCAAAAGCAGAGGTATGATGTCTCAATAGCCAAAATCTCAAATATGCAGCTTTCATTTCAGATGTGTAATTTAGCTGTGCTCTGAGAGGCTGTTTCTTGTCAGTGAAGATTTTTCCATCCCAAGAAATAAATCAAAGAAGTAGGAGAGAGTCTCAAGACAAGGGATGACTCATTTGCCAATTGAAGCTCAGCTCTAAATACTTCAGGCCAAGAAAAAGACGAACTGAGACAAGTTTTATGTTTTGGTTGTAGCACTAATGTCTTCAAATGGACTTTTGGGGTGGTTTACTTTGTGAAACTCAAAACCAGCTATGTTTAGCATGCAGTAAAATAAGTAAGCAAAAATATTTCATAATTATGCCTGTACAAAAATAGCATTCCAGAGAAGTTAAAAAGTATTCTAAATATTTAACATCTGTAAGAATACTAATTAATTCTTTGTATGGTAGAAATATTGAATGAAGCACTGAGAAATGTTTATGAAGGAAGGCTTTATACAGGGGCTTTGTAGAGAGAACCATATATTCATTTTGAGCATTTCTGTGTGATCAGATACATTAATAATGACATTCTCTTTTTTTGAACTGATCTTACAATTAGCCATTTTTGCCAGTAGGTTTGCTAGAGTTAAATTCTCAAGTATTAAAGAAAGTATGATTTTGTTAATGCACATTTTTCAATTTCTGCATAGCTGAAGATCGATGTACAACAAATACTCTCACACATTCCCTGTCAGTCTCATGGCCAAGGCAAGCATCTTGTGACAACTGCACTGCTAGTAACAGGGGTTACCACTTGATTACCTAGTGAAACTACTAAAGGAGCTTCAGTTGAAATGGATGTTTCAGTGTTGACTAATATCTTGAAAATAATGTCCTTGTAAGGGATGTCCATGCTGTGATGGACAAATTTTCGAGCATAAAGTTACTAATATGAGCATGCTAAATATGCCCAAAAATCAGTTTCTTTAAGCAGAACCTAAGCTGGTTTTGCATTCCTTTTTATTGTATTTGTTTGGAATAGTAGCTTGAAAATTGTGATAGTGGATGAGTTGCTGATCTAATCCAGTATTCAGCAATGAATGAAACAGATTTGAGACACACATGCAAAGGTTCTGACATGGGCAATCATAAATCAACCCTTCCAGAAAAGAAGTTTTTTATAGTCCCATTTGATGGGAAGCTGGTGTGTGCCCCAAATAATGAAAGCTTATAACATTGCCAAAACTCATGGCTTTTTAAATTAAATGTTTTACCGTAATGATAGTTTTTATCTTTGTTCACCATGTAGTTCAGTTATTGTTTCAGATCCTTTGACGCTCTTTCCTTTAATGGTGGAGGAATGTGTAGCTCCTGTATAATGCCTTTTTCCAGTAATTTTCAAAGAATTTCTTAAGAAGGTCACTATAATTAAAATATTCTTTTTTAAACTTAATCTGCAAAATGAGTTCTATGAGATAAACTGCTTAAGAAATGGTTTCACAATTTAAAGTATGCCATTCTTTATATAAGCATAGGAGGCAAGAAGCAGGAAATCTACCCTGCTTTCTTTTCAGCCTTCATTTGATTCTTTCTTATCATCCATCACTTGTTTTCAGTTCTTTTTCATAAGATTTTCATTGGGATCTTATATAAAACGTAGAGAATGAAATTACTGCCAGAAGTATTGGAGTCCATTATCAGCAGATTTGAGTCTCTCTAGTGGATGATCCCACTCTGTATTTGGCCCTCTGATAATCTGAGCTCAGGTGAGTATCAGCAGTGTTTCACAGTTTCTCAGTCTTGGGACCTGAAGACACCCCACATCTCCAATCGGTGGGTATGGCAAGTGTCCCCTGAGCTGAGCATTGGCGTTTTGGGCTTTCCTGTTGTCTGCCAACAAGGAGCAGAGGTGTGTGTTATCCCTCCTTTCCGTGACCATCTGGTAAACTTTGTGGTGTCTGCAAAGGGAAACAGCTGGACAACACACAACCCCTCAGGCCTTGCACTGGAAACCCCACCTTTCTGCTGTCCAGCTTCAGCAGTCCCACTGGCTCCTCCAGTGGTGCTCCCCAAGGCGGGGGAGACAGCGATAGCCAGGCTGTGGGGCTTTGAGATGAGCTGCCATGGCTTCTGACTGCTGGTTCTGAGCAGCACTGCTTGGCTCTGAAAACGGAGGTTGTGCTCCACACTGCAGACATGCAGAGATTATGTCAATAATTTGCAACAGTGTTGGGAAACTGTTTTTGAGATTATGAATTTGCTACAGCAATCTGAGTCTAACCCTTGCCATTACCAAAGCAGTGATTTGGGCTCATTAGCTGGGTGAAACAGAGCAAAACAATTTTGAACAGCAGTTATTACAAACCCTTTGTGAGAACAAAGATAATTTGCAAAAATTACTTCATGAGTTATTTCTGAATAACATGTATTTTAGTTGAGTCCTGGATTTCTTGTCAACAGCATTAAAGAACAGTGGTATTTGTGAACCACTTAGCTGCTAGTGTTTCCAGATTGAAGGTGTTCCCAGACATGTTCTTCTTCCTCCTTTTTTTCCTGGTATAAAACTTTAATAGCAGGTGCCAAACAATCGTACATTCCCATCAAACATGGCTTTGTATTTCTCTGTTCTTCCGTCTTACTGAGCTGTGTATGTAGCTTTTAGGTATCTTCCTTGCCCTCAGGGAACATAGAAGCACCAGAAATTATAAGCCCTCATCTTACATTTTTAAATACGTTTCCAAGCTGCAGGTGCTGCTGTACATGCACAAATCTGTGGCAGGACTCCAGCAATGAGCAGCAGGAGAGTGATGTCTTGCATTACTCACATTGGGGAGGCAGCAGCCCATCCCTGAACATTTAATGCAGGTGTCATTCCCTGGCCAGCACTTGCCCTTGGATGCTACTGGAGACATGAGCCATGAGCAGCAAGAAGGGTTACTGGCCCATGCATCACCCTTGTTGAAGGCACCATGCCTGATTATGCAGTGCTAGGTGTATTTTCTCTGCCCCCACCCCTTTGTCAGGGGAGTGTAAGTTTGTGCATTAAAATAGCAACAATGAGAGTATGAGACTGTTTTCCCACTAACAAAAGAGCTGAATTAGGCATGCTGTGAACAAAAAGAGCAGTGCTGAAGAGAGCAATCTTGTGCAAAATCCATATTCTACCCCAATAGCAATTAGATGGTTAACTCGTGTAATATTCTCTGCTCCAGCACTATAATTCTGATTCAATGTCTGGTATCTAATGCTTTATTAATTTTTTTTTCATTTGCTTCAATGTAAATGCCCAATTAGCACTGGAGGCAAATAGAAAATTCTTTCTGTTGATTCACACATTTCATTAACCTTCCCTCTGCCACTTCTGCCTTCAAAAAATTTCCTTCTGAGGCTTCACTGCTGTTGGGGTTCCTCCCCCCTGGCGTGGGGTCCTGGGAGAGGGGCCCTGGGGGGGAGACACAGGGTTTCCCTGCCCCTGGTCAGCCTCATTCCCCACTGGTTGTTTTGTGTTCCCCTGCGCGGGCAAGGACCCTCGGGTCCCGTGATTGCCACAGTTCTTTGGCAGAGCCCCGGCCATGCGGCTGGAGAAATAAACATCTCTCTGAAAACATCTACCAAGAATTGGTCCTTGTATTTCTTTTCCACGGGCTTCGCTATATATATACGTGTTGTAGGAATCCCCACTACAACACACTGCCATGTCAGGAAACTATTTTTTCCCTTTTATGGAGACAAAGGTGTATTTAAATTATGACACTCCCAAAGTGTGAGTGCTCAAACATGTCCAGCCAACACATGCCAGGCACCACAGCCCCATGGTATGACAGTTTGGGAGATTGTTATGACATAGTAGCCAAGACAAAGAATTATCTGTGACTGTAGCCTTGTATGTGAGTACTAGAAATCATTTTTATAGCTGAGCCTAAGCATAAAAAGTCTGCAGTGGGCCAAATTTCAGGAAGCCTTTTCCCCTGCTTCTCCTTTCCTTTTCCTTTATCCTTGAGAAAGGAGATATCCTTGCTTAAGGACAGAGATAAAGGGAGGAAAATCAGGACAGATACTACAATGTCCTCTGAGATGAAGGCCTAATCATATGGTTTCTGTCAGTCTATGTGTTCTCATTATCAATCTGTTGTTGAAGGCAATATGTGCAAAGGGAAATAAATAGATGATTGATTTGCATGAAAAAGGTTAATGCAAGTCATTGTACTTGACAGGAGAAAAATACATTAACTCAGGATCTGTGAAGCACCAATGGAAACAATAACCGAACACAACAAACTTGTCAGGGAAAACCTCTGTCAGCCTGCAGTGGGAAGCTTGCCTGTGTCACTGCTCTTCCTGTCTCCAAAATGCAGTGGAATGGATGAGGGGCTGATGGCACCAGAAGAGGCCCATGGAAGAGGGTGGGTATCTGGCCTTCTAGTTGGCCCAATATCGTGGTTTAACCCCAGCTGAGCCCTCACAGCCATTTGCTCACTCCTCCACCAGCAGGACCAGGGAGAGAATCAGAAGGGTAAAAGCTGGAAAACGTGAGGGTTGAGATAAAAACAGTTTAATAGGAAAACAAAAGCTGCACTCTCAAGCAGAACAAAACATGGAATTAATTCAGTGCTTCCCATGGGCAGGCAGGTGTACAGCCATCTCCAGGAGAGCAGGCCCCCATCCCACATAACAGTGACAGGGAAGACAAACTCCATCACTCCAAATGTTCCCTCCTTTCTTCTTCTAATGCAAGGCATGCGGTTCGTGAAGGGTTAACTGTGTTTCCCTGAAATGTTCCTGGCCAGGAATCATTCCGGTGGGTGCAGTATAGCACTCCAGCAAGCTTACTGCTTTCACCCGCGTGGCTGTAAGGCACGGATTCACACACACACACTCAAGCCAGATTGCTCAGCGTTAACAGAAGCAAAGAGTCAGGAGGGCTCTCTCATGTGGCATTCCACAGACAACAGTTTATTGCCCCAGCCGCAAAGGAGACCCGAGGCAAAAGAGAGCGGGCCAACCAGTGCCCAGGGTTTATGTGCGGGAGCAGAGGGAGCATCAGAGACCAATGATCTGAGGGCACGGGGGCGGCACAAAGGCGGGACTAGGGAAAGAGAGCCAATGGGGAAGCTCTGGGGGTGTGCAGGGTAACAAGCCAATCAAACAGACCAAGTCTGCATGGCACCACAAAGCCTGATGGGAGAGGCTTTTCCTTTCTCACCATGATTTTAGGGGGTGTTCTTAAACCTCGGAATTGGTCCACCAGCGGGTCTCTGTTGCGGCGGTGGTAGCTGCTGCCCAAGTTGTTGGTGAGCCACAGGGCCGAACCACAGCATTAAACTCATGGTGGGCCAGCTCAGAGGTTTGATATCTCCCTTGGCGGTTAAGGTGAGCACCCACAGACCCTTGTGTTAACTACTTAGTCACGATTGATTCATCATTTCCCCACCCTGTTCTGTGTATGACTCTTTGAATATGTAGTATCCTGTTAAATAGGTATAGGTTCTAGAAGGTTCTTTGTTGTTTGATACCCCGTTGGTCCCCCCCTCCCTGCTCCCTCCCACCGTGTCTCTGCTTGGTCTGTTTGTATTCTCTCCTCCCCTTTGCCTAAACTGGATTGGTTAATTGCACCCCTGTAAGACCCCTGGACCCTGCCTTGTCAACATCTTTTGTCCCTGGACCCTCTGCTGGAATAAACACTTCAGAAACCATACGAAAGACCCCTCTGTGTCTTTGGTGTACACGCTTGGACATAGCCACTTGCATTTGGGCCCGTCATCGTTCCTGGGTCTGTGGGTGTTCGAGCGGTGGCTCTACAGCCCCTCCTGAGGGTTGCCAACCATGGACTGGGACTCCAGAGGTTTTCAGATCAGCAGCAGACACTCGGGGAGGCGCAGCACTGGTCCTCTCCCAGACACAGTGGCTTGCATCAGGCCTCTGCTATTTCAGGGCTCCTTAGTCCCTCAGCCATCACAATTGCTGGCTCAGTCACCTCAACATTCTTCTCCCCACTTTATACACTGAGCTTGATGCCACAGTGTCTGGAGTATCCCTTTGGTCAGTCTGGGTCACCTATCCTGGCTGTGCTTCTTCCCAGCATCCCAAGCACCCCCAACTTCTTTGCCAGATTGGCAGTACAAAAAGCAGAAAAGCCTGCTGAGCAGGCTGAGCACTGTTCAGTAACAACAAAAACATTCTATATTAGCAACCTGCTTTCAACTCAAGACCAAAACACAGCCTTATGCTAGCCCCTGTGAAGGAAAGTAACTCCACCCCAGACAAAACCAGCACACCCAGGATGAATGCATTATTTGTGTGGCATTATGGAGCTGCAAAAGTCATAAAAACAGCTTTTGGGTTGGGAAAATAGCCATACAGTTTTCATACAGACAATGCATAAAATGCTTTCCATGGCTCTACAGCCATGTACTAACTTTGTGCTCTAGCTGCTGACTGAACATCCTTGTGTCAAGAGGCCCTTGTGTCATTCACTTCCTCCTTCCTCTAGCAGCCCCAGAATCATGCCATGATGGTCCCAGGCCTGCTGCTGCTGCTGCTGGTTCCAGCAAGGGACTGCATTGGAAGCCACACAGCAGAGTCCTTAAATTGCAGAGAAACTGTGGGACTAGAGCAGGGCCAGACAGTGTCTTTACTTTTACAGCCAAATCAATGCTGAAACCTGTGGAGATTGCAGTGAAACATTATTATTGAAGATGATAAAAAATAACATTCCTCTACCCCAGGAGCATCCACTCAGAATACTGAGTAAATTGAAGCCTTGGCCTTGCAGGTGTGCATTGGTGAACAAAAGATCTCTTCTAGTTTTTCTCTCATCTCATTGTGAACTCTCTGATCCTCCATTTCAGTTAGGATAGGCCACAGATGGGAGAAACCTGTGCTGGGGCACCACCCATGGCACCACCATGGTCCACCCAAAAAACAATGCTCACTCCTGAGCAAGGGAAATTTCAAAGCTTCATGAAGGATAGAGAAAGCAGTACTTTTGTTGAAATGTGTCTGAGGCAATGGGTAACTCCTCTTGCTCCCACTGGTAGCCTACAGAAAGGCAGGTCTCATCGTCTGCTCACTATCCCTTCTCAGCAGCCTCCAACTTCTACTTCTGGCTTCTTTATTTGGCCCCGGTGTCAGTACTCCTTTAATTGACTTACCACTACCACCTGTAGAGGAGCAATGCCCATCATTACAAATGTGCAGAAACTTTTTTTGGAGCTGGATATATAGATGTGAGCGTGTGATGGTCTTTTATGAAGCTGTTTGCTTGTATAAGCAAACAGCAATGACATATTAGCTTCCAGTAAGAGTTAAGCATACCTTTATCCATTTGTACCTAATTCCTCTTGGCTGCTGTTAGCAAAGGAGATGCAAATTTTAGTTTCACAGCTTTCACTGAACATGAGACATCAGTGCTTCTGTGCCACAAGGTTCCCACATCACTAGCCTGTTTCCTGGGAACATTGAATCATAAAGCAGGGGCACGAAATCTGAACTTAAAAGTACCAGGGTTCCCCTGGATGCCTCCGACTGTTTGTCCAATGGTATTTCCTTTCTCAGAAAAGCCAGCTGTGTAGCACAACTTGGACCATTGTAGGTGTAGAAGAGATGCTGATATGAAATATCCATAGGGAAAGGTTTGTTTATTCTCTAAAGGTTTCTTCCTCCGCCTAATGTGATCCAAATGTAAAATGCCATCTTGATCTGGAGCAGGGATCTTTTGTCTTGATTAAACCGGTCTTGAAATAAATTTCTGCTTACTGTGCTGTCTTAGAGTGATTAGTTCATGTTTGCTGTTCCTCTGTTCTGCAATCCTGCTCTTGCCTGTGTATAGTTCAGTGTCTCTAAAAGCTCCAGAACAAAATGTAAAGACCACAGTGACTTTTGTGACTTAACTTCTGAAAATTTTGGAGCAGCTGGAATGCTTTATATCTTTGAGGTTGCAAATATTACATGATGCCTGGGAATAAGGTAAGGAAATATAATATTGGAAGCTTGTACGTATAATTTTACATGGAGGTATTATTACATTTGTGGGAAGTAAACTGTATTATAGCTGAGAGATATGACTATTCAATTTCTTGACTGGGGCAAAGCCTTCTGTCTCCCAGTAACTCACTGTGTCAAAACAGACCCTACTTGCAAGTATTAAGCATGAAAGTGAAGGTGAGTGGTGATGCAGGAGGTCGATGACAGGATTACAGGGTTCAAGAAGATAAAGATGCCCACATGAACTCTAAGGTGCTTCAGATGGTTTGAGTTGCTTGATTTTGTTTTGCCTCACTACAAGCTGGTTTTTTACATGATTTTTCTCCCAGAGCTATGCATCCAAGCAAGTGGTGAGCACTCCTTGTTTGGGACCATCTTGTCCATAAATGATCTCATACTTCAGCTGTGCTGGGGGTCTGCACTCCCTCCAAATGCAGCATTTGACAAACCAGGTCCTTGGTGGAGCCTGGCAAGGCAAACCCTGAGTGCATGGTGTGTTTGCTTTGGGACTTGTTGGGGTGGGGGATGTGTGTGAGTCTGCAACTGAAAGCACAGACCACAGGTTTGCCAGTAACTAGCAGGGAGCTGCGGCTGCTCCACAGTCCCCTGGCACGTCTTCCAGTCCAGTTTTAATTGGCTGCAGCTTGAATTTGCATTCTGCCTTTTTTGACATTCATCATGTGGGCAATAGATGCAAACACAGGCTGTCCTCATACAACAAAGAGGGTGCAGAGCTAATTTAAAAGCACTTGTGAAAATTCCAGCTTCAGAGGGCTTATTAAAACAAAAGACCCCAAACTGCTGCATGTACTTCTGTGCAGTGAACCTGGTTATTGCTGAGATTCACGCCACCGTACCACAAGCTTGTTTTTGCCTTTCTTCTTCAACATATATCTATAAGGGAAATACTGCCATAGCATTGCATAAACACTTTCCAAATGCTAAGTTTACAGAGAAATAAATGTTTTGTATTTCAGGTTTTAATCTATTCTTTCATAAAGTTATTTTTTCAGTTGTAGGGTATATTTTCCCCACAGCAACATATTTAGTTTCTTTTTTCTCTCAGCTCCTGTTTTTAATTGTGCCTCTGTTTTTAATTGTAAGTCAATACAGTGGGCCAAATTCAGCTTTGGTGTAACTATATTGGATTAAATGTGCAGCATTGTCACATTTTTATATTGCACTTCAATATTAATTATTAATGTGTGTACTGAGTACATTGATTCAAAGGGCACTGCATAAGTTAAATGCTCGTCCGTGAGATTAAAACCATTCCTGGCCACACTGAGTGACATTGCAAAACTATTCTGCCGCTGTCACCAGAATCCTTGGCAATTGCAACACTGTCAGACACTAATACAAAAAAACTGCAAAACCATACTCAACAGGCAGTAGTGTGAACAAATACAGCTTTCCTTGAGCTCTGCATCTTGCTATGTGTGTGTAATTACCACAAGCAGTGGGGAGGAAATCAGAGCTATGAGACACATACAGACAGAAATAGATCTTTTCATACATATAATTACCATCTTCAATGTACCTTTTTAATCATTCTGTACTGCTCACTGACCCTATCTGATTTTATAATCTGCAGAAAAATAATTGCATAGAATCCTAAAAGGGCTTGGGTTGGCAGGGACCTTAGAGATCACCTTGTTCCAATCCCCCACCATGGACAGGGACATCTTCCACTAGACCAGGTTGCTCAAACCTCCATCCAGCCTGGCCTTGAATACCATCAGGGATGGGATATCCACAACTTCCCTGGGCAACCTGTTCTAGTGTCTCACCACACTCACCATAAAGACTTTCTTCATAATATCTAATCTACCTCTTCCAGTTTGATGCCATTCCCCCTTGTCCTGTCACTTCCTACCCTTGTAAAAAGTCCCTCTCCAGCTCTCTTGTAGCCCTCTTTAGGTACTGGATAGCTGTTAGTTGTCCTCAGAGCCTGTTCTCCTCAAGGCTGAACAACCCCAAGTCTCTCAGACTGTCCTCCTAGAAGAGGTGCTCCATCACTCTGATCATCTTCACGGCCCTTCTCAGGACTCAGTCAAGCAGATCCATAACCTTTTATCCTGGAGGTCCCAGAGCTGGATGCAGCACTGCAGGTGGGGTCTCAGCAGAGCAGAGCAGAGGGGCAGAGTCCCCTCCCAGACCCTGCTGCCCACGCTGCTTTGGATGCAGCCCAGGACACGTTTGGCTTTTTAGCATAGACGGTCTTTTACAGTTTTGAGAAGCCTGCATGTTCATGAGAGGGTTTTTTCCCCACATGTGTTTCATGAAGGGATGCATGTTAAATGCTTCAGCCCAATCGCATGCTTTACTCCAGCTTCACTGTGTGCTCAGCCAGCCTTGCTTCCCAGGGATCACATGGGTCCAAGGCCAGATTTTCTGAGGGCTGTCCTGCAAGGTGCAGTAATCACTCTCTGTCTTTGGGTGAGAGACCCCCGAGAGCAGACAATTGCATTTCCTGAAAGGCAAAAAGGTGTTAATTCATTAGTGAAATGTTGTGGCAGCTCTTGGTGCAGCCACTCTGGGGGAGCAATGTCTCTGTCCCTTGTGCCAGCTCCAGGCTCCTGAGCTATATCTTTCAGCAGTCTCTTGCAGTGAACCATGACCAACCCCAGGGCCAGCCCCAAAAGTCTTGAGCATTCCTAATGCTGTGAAAAATACATAAATCTGTGCCTTACCTTTAGCCGCAGCTTCTTTTCCTCGTATTTCTCATATCCGGCCACTTCCCCAGAGTGATCTAGGTTCTTCTCTAGGTTCTTTGGTAGCTGATTGGTTTCTGTTAGTCCTCCCCACCTACCCCATTTCCCATTTGCTGTAACCCCTTCTCCCCGCCCTAATGACATCCCCTGGCTGATATATCATTGGTTACTTTGTGTTTTCCATGCCTGTTTGTTGGGGTACAAAACTGCCCCACCTGGCCATGTAGTTTGTCTTTCCTCATGGGTTTCTTACCCTGCAATAAACTCACTTCCTCCACGTGGAGTCCCTTTGCTTTATCCTACCTCCTTCGCACACCTTGCCATCAGGGAGCCAGGCGAACATGAGCAGGTGCTTCGCCAGCTTCCCCCACGCTGCAGTCAGACTCCATCTGTCCGCTCGGGGCAGGCAGCAGTTCGCACGGTACCAGGACAACGTGCTAGCCATGGGACGGTACGGCAGCAAGTCTGTGGCAATCCTACCAATTTGTTGTCAGCATTAATTATGTCTGAGATGATCAGCGTCTTTATCAGTGAAGTGTCTGGGAACGTCTCAAGTGCTACAGCTTAGACCAGCAGTATCAACACGATGCTTCTCAGGAACTGGTAGACTGAGACAATAAGCTATGGGTAAAATAAACTGCAGGTAATTTTTTCTATTTCTAGTCCTAGAAAACCAGTGAGTTGGTTTAAAACTGTCCTTTAACATTGCTGTCAAAACATTATTTAGCACTTCACTGATAGAGATCATGGGTCACAGAATATTCTGATTTGGAAGGGACCCACAGCTCTTAAGGGAATGGCCCATCTTGAACCTGCAATCTTGGTGCTATTAGCACCATGCTTTAACCAACTGAGCTAACCTCTATTCTGCAACAACAAAAAAATCATGGCGGCATTTGTCAGCAAAAGCTTATTTTTGTTCTGAGTTGCACAAGATACAAGGCTCCTTTATATAGCTCAGCTGTATGGGAGTGGTGCTTTGCCGGGGTGCTTCAGCCTGTACAGTAACATGTGCAGAGCCCAAATCCTGTTCTCATGAGTAGGAACAGCTGGGGCTTGGGCCACTAATTCTGCATCTGATGGCTCGTGCTGTGTGATGGTGGGAAAAGCCCCTTTTGCAGATCAAAAAGCCACGTGGTAGGCTAGTGTAGGACTCGGTGGAGTTTCTCTATAGTAATTTCTCCCCAGGGTTTTATATGCAGAATATGTTTGTGCTGTTGAGAGAATATAAAGACATGAAATGCCCTCTGGTTGTATGTTGTGTGAGACAGTAGGAAAAAAAATGCGCTTATGCTTGTTTTTAATGCTGTGCTTTTGCTTTTCCTTTGCTGCATTGCCATATTTTTTCCATGTTCAGTTTTAAAAGAGAAAGAGTGTATTTACACTTTATTTTGTGATGAATAAAAAATACAAGGAGAAAGAGTATATATACATTTTGCTTTGTGATGAATAAAAAAACCCAAGAGCCAATACTACCCTTCACAGAGATTCTAATTTATACCAGATGGATGGATCTGCAGGAACACAGGAGATTTGCTATGCATAAAATATGGGACTGTCACAGCTTGTGCTCTATCAGAAAGGAACAGGTCTATGGATTATATGGTTTATAGCTGAAAATGTTTTTAAAGTTTTGTACAGATGGCTGACCAGTTAAACCTGTAGTGTAGCTTTCTGAAAGACTGCCAGGGTACTACAACATGCTTTACTGACCAAATTGCTTGGAGTATTTTAAAGCCATTTCCCTCTTTCTTCCATGTCTGCATACTGTAACATAGTTATACATAAGACATTTTTCAGCTGTTCCTGCAGAAGAATATATGGAGCAAATCTTCTGAGAGTGATGAAGACAAGTAAGATTTCTTTTGCATACATGCACATGGAATGTTTGGTATCCAACCTGTGCTGAATCCATACATGCATTTACCTTGTTGCACCCATGCGCTCTTTAATGCTTGTAAGAGGTAACACCGATGCAGACAGACACACACTTTCCTGTGTGGGTATGAATTTAGGGCAATGTACCCTTTAGCTGCCGGAATAGCCTCAACACATTGCCTGATTCATTAGAGGAGGGTATAAATTTCATACTTGTTCAAGTAGGTTTTCCAAACAGGATGTACAAAAAAGAAATCTTAGTTAGACTGCTAGGTAGGGTCTTGCTCTTTATAGCATTTATTTTATTTCAGCAAGTTTTAGAATGGCAATAACAGCTTTGTGTGCCATTAGTGGCTTCATCCAAGAGACTCTGAGCTCTTTAAAATCAATTACATTTCTAAACAGTGCATCAAGTACAATACTTGCATTTCACTATAAGGCATAAAATACTTTGGAGAGGTCTGGCTCTTGTCCGCAGTCTCAGATCAATGCAGTGACCCAAGGATGAACCGAGCTGGAGGATTCTGACCCTTCGGCAATTTTTCAGCCATTAAATCCCTTAGTCAGAAGCTCAGACTTAAGCAAATGCTGTCAGCTGGAAAATAGGCATGTTGAAAAGAAAGGAAAGGGACGTCTAGAGTAAAGTGGTATCCTGCACCTTCCAACACCTCCAGATTCAAACAGCTGTTTCATGACCAATTTCCTGCATCATTGCAAGCAAGGCACCAATAGCAACATTTTAAAAGAGTACCTGCATTTTCATTTCCCAAAGATCTCACTTTCATTAAGACAAAGACTTATGGATGTAACTCTGGATTTAAATCTGCTGTTTGAAGTTGAAGCTTGGTACATGATATTCCCTTGTAACTGAAGGTCTTCTATGTCTCCGTTTCTGTGGTTGTAGAAGAGGATTAAGTGGTGACACAGGATTGAAAGTGTCACCAGATGCCGTCGTGACAGTGACTATGCATGCATATTAGGCAGGGAAGAGAACATTTTTGTAGTCCTGCCCAACATAGGGAGGACATTGACCTGTTGGAGCAAGTCCAGAGGAGGGCCATCAAGTTGATTGAGGGGATGAAGCACCCATCCTATTAGGAAAGGCTGAGAGAATTGGATTTGTCCAGCCTGGAAAAGAGAAGGCTTCAGGATGACTGGACTGTGGCCTTCTAGTACCTGAAGAGATCCTATAAGAAAGCTGGAGAGAGTCTATTTGCAAGGGCACATAGTAACAGAACAAGGGGGAATGATTTCAGACTGAAAGAAGAGGAGGTTTAGATTGGATATCAGGAAAAAATTCTTTGTGGTAGTGGTGAGCCACTGGAACAGGTTGCCCAGAAAAGTTGTGGATGCTCCATCCTGGATGGAGATCTGAGCAACCTGGTCTAGTGGAAGATGTCCCTGTCCATGGCAGTGGGATTGAAACTAAATGATCTTTATGGTCTCTTTAATTCTATCATTCTCTGATTCTATGATTCTGGGATCTAGGAGACAGGTAGCTGACACTGTTTCCCACATATTGATGATGATGAACCTTATTGATGAGAATTTCTATGCCGTTGACTTAACAGATGGAAGATCATTAAGTATTTTAATGTATACTAACCTAACAGGCTGAGAATTCATCAAAGCACTGGTCTTATCCAAATAAATAATACTCTCAAATGGCCTTCATTTTCACCTCAGAGGAATAAGGCTTGCAATCTGCCTGCCTGTCTCGGTTTTGAAAGACAGGTGTCTGCTAAGGAAGGCAGAGGCCCCCCTTGAAGTGGCAGATATAACCCCTTTTCCCTCCAAGTTATTATATTTTGAAATCAAGGGCCTTTAGGCAAAGATGTGGGAAATAGGAATAACAGTTCTTTACTCTCTATATATATGTATATAACCAGTCAAACAAAACAACAACAACTCTGGCAGTAACAGCAATCACAAACCCAGTCCCAGCCTTCTCGGCTGTCGGGCCCTTTCCCCTCGGGTGCAGTTCCGCTCGCAGCCGGCAGGGGCGCTGGCGGCTCCCGGTGAGCAGGGCAGGTGCGATGGTTCCCCCGCGGCTGCAGGGGGCGCTCCGGAGCGAGCTCGGGAAACCCGCGGCTCTGGTGCCCTGGGATCCCGGGAAGGGATGGAACAAAGGCTTCACAAACCGCTGGGCAGCTGATCCCGGGCTCTCAGGAACAGCAGGCTGGAATGGCAGGGACGAACGCAAATCCCGGGTGGCAGATGAGATGTATCCAGATGGGAGAACCCCACGGAGGCCCAGGCAGGCAGGGCGAGCAGGGCTACAGCGTAGCGAAAGCTCGAAGCAGCAGCGGAGCAGGGCAGCCACAGCTTGGTCTCCAGCAGGGCAGGGAAAGTGGCTTTTGGGGTCCCGGCGTTGCTTCCAGCAGGAAGAAAGAATGGCCAAAAAGAAAGAAGCAGCAGCTCCTTTCTCTGCAGCTTCTCTCTCCGGATGCTCAGAGCGAACTGACCCCACACCCAGGTGTAGACAAAGGAGTAGCCAGGCCCGCCCCACTCCCCTTTTTGTCTTTCTTAAGTACAGCTATTTGTCCCCTAGCAACATGCATATGGGAGAAAATTCCTTTAACAGGAAAACCTAAGACTAAACTAAAACCCCAACATTATCCACCCCAAATTTTTTCCCATACTAACATGTTACATGAAACTTAACTTTTTTTAACCATATAAATCTATGCATTACCCAAATTATATACAAATATACATGCTGATACTGATACAAGTACAGAGCCATGGGTAGTTCACCCTAAAACAAGGTCCCCTTGAGGTAAGCATCGGGTCTCTCCATCCTTTTGCATCACCCACCAGGTGCAACCTGGTCCCTGAGCAAAAACAACCCCACGGATGGGTTTGTCTTTGCTCAAGGCAGACTTTACCCAAACAGTTTTTCCAAGCATACCTCTCATGTGCACCACTGGAACCTTATCTCCATCTGTTGTTTGTAGGGGTTCGGATTGGGCAGGGCCTGCTCGGCTGGTGGAGCCTCGAGTGTTAACTAACCAGGTGGCTCTTGCTAAATGCATCTCCCAGTTTTTGAAAGTCCCCCTACCCAGTGCCTTCAAGGTGGTTTTAAGCAGTCCATTACACCGCTCAACCTTCCCAGCTGCTGGTGCATGGTAAGGGATGTGGTACACCCACTCAATGCCATGTTCTCTAGCCCAGGTGTTTATAAGGCTGTTCTTGAAATGAGTCCCATTGTCAGACTCGATTCTCTCAGGGGTGCCATGCCTCCAAAGGACTTGCTTTTCCAGGCCCAGGATGGTGTTCGGGGCAGTAGCATGAGGCACAGGGTAGGTCTCCAGCCACCCAGTGGTGGCTTCTACCATTGTGAGCACATAGCGCTTGCCTTGGCGGGTTTGAGGCAGTGTGATGTAATCAATCTGCCAGGCCTCCCCATACTTGTATTTGGACCATCGCCCGCCATACCACAGAGGCTTCACCCGCTTGGCCTGCTTGATCGCAGCACATGTCTCACAATCATGGATAACCTGGGAGATACTGTCCATGGTTAGATCCACCCCTTGGTCTCGTGCCCACTTATAGGTGGCATCTCTGCCCTGATGACCTGAGGCATCATGGGCCCATCGAGCTAGGAACAGTTCTCCTTTATGTTGCTAATCCAAGTCTATCTGGGACACCTCTATTTTCGCAGCCTGATCTACCTGTTTGTTGTTACGATGTTCTTCATTAGCCCGGCTCTTGGGGATGTGAGCATCTACATGACGGACCTTCACGGATAGCTTCTCTACCCGAGTGGCAATGTCTTTCCACTCTTCAGCAGCCCAGATTGGTTTTCCTCTGCGCTGCCAGTTTGCCTTATTCCACCTTTCCAGCCAACCCCACAGAGCATTGGCTACCATCCATGAATCAGTGTAGAGGTAGAGCTTTGGCCACTTCTCTCTTTCAGCTATGTCCAGAGCTAATTGGACAGCTTTGAGCTCAGCAAATTGGCTCGATCCACCTTCTCCTTCAGTGGCCTGTGCAACTTGTCGTGTGGGGCTCCATACAGCGGCTTTCCATTTCCGGCTAGCGCCTACAATTCGGCAGGAACCATCAGTGAAGAGAGCGTATTGTCTTTCACTCTCTGGTAGCTCGTTATATGGTGGGGCTTCTTCGGCACGTGTCACCTGCTCCTCTTCTTCTTCAGAAGATAACCCAAAAGTCTCACCTTCCGGCCAGTTCGTAATTATTTCCAAGATCCCAGGGCGACTTGGGTTTCCAATTCGGGCGCGCTGCGTGATGAGGGCAATCCATTTGCTCCAAGTAGTGTCGGTGGCGTGATGCGTGGAAGGAACCTTTCCCTTGAACATCCAACCCAGCACCGGTAGTCGGGGTGCCAGGAGGAGTTGTGCCTCTGTGCCGATTACTTCTGAGGCAGCCTGGACTCCTTCATAAGCTGCCAGGATTTCCTTCTCTGTGGGAGTGTAGTTGGCTTCAGATCCTCTGTAGCTTCGGCTCCAGAATCCCAGTGGTCGGCCCCGAGTCTCACCAGGCACCTTCTGCCAGAGGCTCCAGGACAGACCATTGTTCCCGGCTGCAGAGTAGAGCACGTTCTTCACCTCTGGTCCTGTCCTGACTGGGCCAAGGGCTACGGCTGTTGGGGTCCCTCCCCTGCCGTGTAGCCCTGGGAGAGGGGCCCTGAGGGCACAGGCACGGGGTTTCCCTGCCCCTGCTCAGCCTCGTTCCCATTGGTTGGTTTGTGTTCCCTGCGCGGGCAGAAGGACCCTTGGTCCCGTGACTGGAACAGTTCCTCAGCAGAGCTCCGGCCATGCGGCTGGAGAAATAAACATCTCTGAAACAGCTATCAAGAATCTGTCTGTCCATATATATTTCCTTTCCACGGGACTCCTGGTTTGGTATATGCGTGTTGCAGGATCCCCACTGCAACAAATGGTGGAAAATTGTGAGCAGAACGATCCCCGATCCCTAAGCGACTGATTTGTGTGAGTAAACCCTGGAAACTTTGGATTCCTCTTCTTGGTTTTGCTTTGCTATTCCGTATCTAAACTATGGAGGAACCGTGGGAAGACTCTTGGCTCTCAGAGCCGCATATGGACATTTATCTTAAACTTAAAATGATTCTTGAACAACGATTTGTAAATTTTAGCTTGATTCAAGCTCAGAAAGAACTGAAACACTTCCTGGCATGGTTGTTTAAGAACTTTTTCTATGTTTCTTGGGATTTAATTCTTACCAAGGGCTTTTGGAAAACCGTTTGGACACAGTTAATACTGGAGTCAAAATATATGCCGATGGAAGAATATTTTCGTGAATATTATTTAGTTACCGAGACTGTTGAGCAATGTCAGCTGTGTCCTGGCGAAGGGAAGCCTGGCTCAGGGACCGTGCGGCCCAGGCCACGTGCACCGAGCGCTCTGAGAGCAGCAGCGAGGCAGTTCCCGCGCGCGGGCGGAGCCACGCGAGCCGCAGTGTCGGTGGCGGAGCGAGGAGCGGCGGGACCCGGCGGTGCCCGCCCGGCTGCGCGCGGCGCGCGGGCGGCGGCTGGCGGCGGTGGCGGTGGAATGGAGCCGCGCCCAGCCGAAAGGCGCGCTGGAGCGGGGCGCGGGGGGGTCGTCGCTCGGGGGCCCGGCCGAGACGTGGGTGCAGCGCCCGGCATCGGCAGCGAAGCTGCGACCAGAGGAGGCGACGCACGGAGAACTGAGCGGCGTGGCCCGGCCCGGCCCGCGCAGCCCCGAACGCGACCCCGGGAAGAGCGCGCAGGCACGAGCAGCCCCGACAATTCCAACACGGGAGCGACCGAAAGAGAGAACAAAGACGCAGCGAGACAGAAAACAGCAGACACTCAGAAAAAGGAAAAAATCATAGTAATTAAGATCTTAGGGATAGTAAAATGGTATAATGTTAAGCAAAATTATGGTTTTATAACAAGGTGTGACAACCAGCAAGACATATTCGTGCATAGAACTGCTATTAAAAAGAATAACCCTGAAAAATGCATCCCAAGCTTGGGAGATGGAGAGGTGGTGGAATTTAATATTGTACTAGGGAGAAAAGGGTTACAAGCATCGCAGGTCACTGGGCCTGATGGTGTTCCTGTAAAAGGCAGTATATATGCAAAAAACCGTAGTCATGTTAGACAATATCTCCATTGTAAGCCCCCCCCTACAGTTTCCCTTTCCTAATCCCACCTTTCCCTTTTACCCTATGTCCTATTACCCCCAGTGTATTCCCAATCCGTTTTTTCATCCATGGTTTCCCTCACAAAACCATGCTTTTGCCAATTGTTTCCCCAAAAATCCCTTTCCAATGCCGAGTGGGGGATGAAAAGGGGGAGGGAAGAAGTTAAACCCTCTCCTGCCTCAGTTTCCCCACAAAGCATGCTCAGAGAGTCCTGTCTCCCTTCTGTCAGCCCTAAGATGTTCCACAGAATCTGTTTGGACATTTAAAGACTCAGGAGGGTGGCTTGTTTTGTCTTGAAACTGTTCTTGTTATGTTTATCCAGTTGTTTTCATTCTCCTTTTATTAAAATAAAATGGGTGAGGTGTTGGGGTCCCTCCCCCCGCCGTGTAGCCCTGGGAGAGGGGCCCTGAGGGCACAGACACGGGGCTTCCCTGTCCCTGCTCAGCCTCGTTCCCATTGGTTGGTTTGTGTTCCCTGCGCGGGCAGAAGGACCCTTGGTCCCGTGACTGGAACAGTTCCTCAGCAGAGCTCCGGCCATGCGGCTGGAGAAATAAACATCTCTGAAACAGCTATCAAGAATCTGTCTGTCCATATATATTTCCTTTCCACGGGACTCCTGGTTTGGTATATGCGTGTTGCAGGATCCCCACTGCAACATACGACGTGAGCAATTTCCTGTTTGATCTGGGCGAAGGCTTGCTGCTGTTCAGGGCCCCAGTGGAAATCATTCTTCTTGCGGGTAACCAGGTAGAGAGGACTCACGATCTGGCTGTACTCGGGAATGTGCATCCTCCAGAAACCTATAGCACCTAGGAAAGCTTGTGTTTCCTTCTTGTTGGTCGGCGGAGACATTGCTGTGATCTTATTGATGACCTCAGTGGGAATCTGACGTCGTCCATCTTGCCACTTTACTCCCAGGAACTGGATCTCTCGGGCAGGTCCCTTGACCTTGCTCTTCTTGATGGCAAAACCAGCTTGCAGGAGAATTTGAATTATTCTCTCTCCTTTCTCAAACACTTCGGTTGCGGTGTTCCCCCACACAATGATGTCATCAATGTACTGCAGATGTTCTGGAGCCTCACTCTTTTCTAGTGCAGTCTGGATCAGTCCATGACAGATGGTGGGACTGTGCTTCCACCCCTGGGGCAGTCGGTTCCAGGTGTACTGCACGCCCCTCCAGGTGAAGGCAAACTGAGGCCTGCACTCTGCTGCCAGAGGAATGGAGAAGAATGCATTGGCAATGTCAATAGTGGCGTACCACTTTGCTGCTTTGGACTCCAGCTCGTACTGGAGCTCCAACATGTCTGGCACGGCAGCGCTCAGCGGTGGAGTCACTTCATTCAGGGCACGATAGTCCACAGTCAATCTCCATTCCCCGTCAGACTTGCGCACAGGCCAGATGGGGCTGTTGAAGGGTGAGTGGGTCTTGTTGACCACCCCTTGGCTCTCCAGCTCGCGGATCATCTTGTGGATGGGGATCACAGCATCTCGATTTGTCCGATACTGCCGGCGGTGCACTGTCGAGGTGGCAATTGGCACTCGTTGCTCTTCCACTTTCAGGAGCCCAACTGCAGAAGGATTCTCAGATAGTCCAGGCAGGGTGTTCAATTGCCTAATGCCTTCTGCCTCCACAGCAGCAATCCCAAATGCCCACCTGAGTCCTTTTGGGTTTTTGTAGTAGCCATTCCGGAGGAAGTCTATGCCCAGAATACACGGGGCCTCTGGGCCGGCCACAATCGGATGCTTTTGCCACTCCTTCCCAGTCAGGCTCACCTCAGCTTCCAAAAGGGTCAACTGCTGTGATTCCCCGGTCACCCCAGCGATGGATACAGGTTCTGCCCCCACATGTCCCGATGGCATTAAAGTACATTGTGCCCCAGTATCAACCAATGCATCATATTTTTGTGGCTCTGATGTGCCAGGCCATCGGATCCACACCGTCCAGAAAACTCGGTTCTCCCGTGCCTCTTCCTGGCTAGAGGCAGGGCCCTTCTAGCCCTGGTTATCATTCTTTCCCTGGGCGTACATGCTCGAGGTACCTTCAAGGGGATCCGACATATCATCCTCCCTTCTGTAATACCTGGCAGCTCGGTCACGGGAGGCTGAGGCTACCTTCACCTTAGCGGAACCCCCTCGGTTAGTGCCTCCCTCCTTGAGTTCATGCACCCGTGCTGCCAGGGCAGAGGTGGGTTTCCCATCCCACCTTCTCATGTCTTCCCCATGCTCACACAGGAAAAACCACAGCTCAGCTCGTGGGGTGTACCCTCTCTCTCTAGCAGGGGGACGACGGGCTCTGACTTGGGGGCCTGTGACTCGCACTGGTGCCACACTGACCCTCCTCATCTCCTCCCTCATCTCCTCCCTCATCTCCTCCCTCATTTCCTTCCTCATCTCCTTCATCTCCTCTTTGAGGTCCTGGACCACAGCAGAGACATGAGCTTTCAGCGGGCCATTGATCATGCTGTCATAATGCCTGAGCCTGTTGGCAACAGAGCCCACTGTTTCTCGGGTATTGTCAGCATCAATCGTTGCAATGAAGGTGGTGTATTGCGATGGCCCTAGCCTTGCCAGGTTCCACATCATCTGTCCTGTGCACCTGACCTTATCGGGGTCATTATCATGCTGTCCATCCTTCCCAAAGAGTACCTCTAATATTGCCACCTCTCTTAGCTGTTGGATCCCTTGCTCGAGTGTCTTCCACTGCATTCTATGATGATACTCCTGCATTCTTTCTTTGTGAATGAACCTTTCTCTCACACTCATTAAGAGCCGCTCCCAGAGAGAGAGAGGCCCTGGCTCCCTCACAAATATCTGGTCCACACCTGGGTCCTGGGTCAACGATCCCAGATACCTTGCCTCACCACTATCCAGTTGCACACTTGTGCCCATAAGGTCCCAAACCCGAAGCAGCCAGGTGGTATAAGGCTCACGCCCCCTTCGCACAATGTCGTTTCGCATAGCACGGAGACTGTCGTGCGACAGGGACTCAGTAATGATTTCTGGCTCTGGCTCTCCTGCTGGTTGTGAGGGCCCTGGTTGCCCATCATCATTAACTGGTCGTACTGATTTGGTCTTATACTTCCTCCTTTGCACAGGGGCGACTGCTGCTGGCTGTGGTTGTTCTTGTGGTTCAGCTGAAGCCTGGACGGTTGTAACATCCGTGGGTTCCACTGCTGCACCATCGGACTCACCCTCTTTGGGGCAGGGAGAGGGTTTTTCACTAGCTGAGGAGGTGTATTCCCTTAGCAATTGGCATATCTCCTGGCGCACCTGGCCCATCTCCTGGCACATCTCCTGGTGCACCTGGCCCATCTCCTGGCACATCTCCTTGCGCACCTGGCCCATCTCCTGGCATATCCCCTGGCGCACCTGACCCATCTCTTGGCACATCTCCTGCATCCCTTTTGCCAGTACCCCCACCCAGTTTGGGTAGTCCATTTCTGAGGTGGACTGTTGGGCAGTATCAGTCTGTGGGGCGGGATCTCTAGTGTCTGGGGCCGTGTCAGGCTCTGGGGCAGGATCAGGCTCTGGGGTAGGAACTCTACTCTCTGGGGCCATGTCAGGTTCTGGGGCAGGATCTCTAGTCTCTGGGGCTGGTGTCCGGGTAGATATCCAAGCCAATCTCAACTTATCCTTGAATGCTAAATAGAGTAGGCCTACCAGCAGCAGATGGTTAGTATTCAGAGGGAATTTAAACCCTTCGAAAATTGATGGGGTGGGCCCAAAGAACTGGTTGAGGGGTTGGGAGAAAACTTCCCCTGGTGTCATTTCCTCACAGAAGGTACCATTGTTAACATAACCCCAAAAACATGTGCTCAGTGTGTGATAGCTGTTTATCCATGTGCCCACATTCCAGAGGAAGTTAAAAACCCATGAATTCCTCACCTTCTCGACCCATAACGCAAGCTGGATAACAGCAATGGTAGCCTTAGTCAGAGGACCCATATTCAAGTAAGGAGCTGCAAAGGGGAAGAATATAGCCACGGCTACATGCCACCCAAACCAGGGTAAACTAGACCACATAGTGCTGCCTAACAAGGTTCCAATATCCAGCACACAAAATAAAGTTATCCAGGAACTGTTATTCCTTTTTCACCTCTATCTCTTAATGCCCTCGAGCCCCACATTGGGCGCCAAGATCTGTCTCAGTTTTGAAAGACAGGTGTCTGCTAAGGAAGGCAGAGGCCCCCCTTGAAGTGGCAGATATAACCCCTTTTCCCTCCAAGTTATTATATTTTGAAATCAAGGGCCTTTAGGCAAAGATGTGGGAAATAGGAATAACAGTTCTTTATATATATATGTATATAACCAGTCAAACAAAACAACAACAACTCTGGCAGTAACAGCAATCACAAACCCAGCCCCAGCCCTCTCGGCTGTCGGGCCCTTTCCCCTCGGGTGCAGTTCCGCTCGCAGCCGGCAGGGGCGCTGGCGGCTCCCGGTGAGCAGGGCAGGTGCGATGGTTCCCCCGCGGCTGCAGGGGGCGCTCCGGAGCGAGCTCGGGAAACCCGCGGCTCTGGTGCCCTGGGATCCCGGGAAGGGATGGGACAAAGGCTTCACAAACCGCTGGGCAGCTGATCCCGGGCTCTCAGGAACAGCAGGCTGGAACGGCAGGGACGAACGCAAATCCCGGGTGGCAGATGAGATGTATCCAGATGGGAGAACCCCACGGAGGCCCAGGCAGGCAGGGCGAGCAGGGCTACAGCGTAGCGAAAGCTCGAAGCAGCAGCGGAGCAGGGCAGCCACAGCTCGGTCTCCAGCAGGGCAGGGAAAGTGGCTTTTGGGGTCCCGGCGTTGCTTCCAGCAGGAAGAAAGAACGGCCAAAAAGAAAGAAGCAGCAGCTCCTTTCCCTGCAGCTTCTCTCTCCGGACGCTCAGAGCGAACTGACCCCACACCCAGGTGTAGACAAAGGAGTAGCCAGGCCCGCCCCACTCCCCTTTTTGTCTTTCTTAAGTACAGCTATTTGTCCCCTAGCAACATGCATATGGGAGAAAATTCCTTTAACAGGAAAACCTAAGACTAAACTAAAACCCCAACACTGCCTTGGTCTGTTCTATTGGTGTAGTAGCCCATCAATACAAGAGAAAGTGACTGTTTCCTACGCTGAAACTCAGCCTTTCCTGAATCACCAAAAAAATCAGTGTAACTATTGTCCTTCACTGCTGCTGCACTGCACAACATGTCTTCTGAAGGGCATAGAAATTTTTGAACTATCTGTATTTAATGCAGAATGATTCCCACTATATTGTTTTTCTAAGGCATGTGCTTGAAGAAGGGCTTCCTGTCTAGGATTTCACTTGTATTTAGAGTGGGAGAGTTCTGTACATCCATAAAGACCTAAAAGATCACTGCCCAGTTCCCAGGTGGCACATGGATTTTCTGGAAGACATAGAGAAGTTAAATGTGCTCAGAAATCTTCTGTGTTCTTGAGACTTGCATTGAAAAGGGAAATCTGTGCTTAGGCATGCTTGGGCATTAGCCTTATAAACTTTCTCTTTTCCAAGCACAAGTATTAACAGCAAATCCCCTCCTATGAAAATAGTCACTTATCTTACAGAAAAGCAGCACAAAGACAGTTGGGCCTATGTTTATGATCCATACTGGTGAGACACATGAGGAGCTGTGCAGACACCTTTACCAAGGCAATATTCACATTGATGCTACAGTGGAGTTACTGTGAATAGGGATGGGGACCTCAGCTCCCCACAGGCTTAGCCCAGAGCCTGATGAACAGAACTGCAGAGAAGCAGCTGGAGCTCTGCCTGGGGGGGGATGATGAGTGAGATGACATTTTATGTATTAGGATTAAAGGGCAGACTGACAAAGGTGACACTGCTGTGAGTGTTTGCTACGGGCCCTCTGATGAGGAGGAGGAAGTGGACAAACCCTTTTACAGACATCTGGAAGTAGCCTCACAGTCACAAGTCCTGGGTCTTGTGGGGAACTTCAGCCACCCTGACGTCAGTTGAAGGAACAACACAGCAAGGCCTAAAAAATCCCTGCGGTTTCTCTCAGGTTACCCCGATGTTAAGTTTCTCACAGAGGCTGTGAGGGAGCCAACAAGGAAAGGTGTGCTGCTGGACCTTAACTAACTAACAAGGAAGGCTGGAGGCAGCCTTGGTTGCAGTGACCATGGATTGTGGACTTCAGTATCCTGCAAGGATGGAGAACATAAGATTGCAACCCTAGACTTCAGGAGAACCAGTTTTGGCCTCTTCATGGAACTTCATGGAAGAATGCTGTGGGAATGGCCCTGCAGGAAACTGAGTCCAACAAGCTGGTCAGTATTTAAGGATTACTTCCTCCAGGTTCAAGGAAGGTGTATCCATCCCCGTGGGCTAGCAAGTGAGAAAAAGGAAGAGGAGACCTGCATGGATGAACAAGGAATGGGGAAAACCCAGACATGGGGTGGAAGTAGGGACAGGACTCCTAGGATGAATACATGGATATAGTCAGAGTATGCAGAATTGCAGTGAGGAAGGTCAAGGTGTAGCTGGAATTAAATCTGACTAAGGACAGGAAGAAGAGCTTCTTCAAATACATCAGTAATGAAAGAAATGCTAGGGAAAATATGGGCCTGCTACTGAATGGAACAGGGACCCTCACTGATGCCTTTTCCTGGTCTTAAAATCAAGAATCAAACATGGTTAGAAGGGAAAAAGGGATTTTTGCCTCTGTATTTATTTTAAGGATCCTTAGGTGCACCACATCCAGGTGTAATGCACTGAAATGCACACCGCAGTGCACACCCACAATAGCTTGGGTATAACATTATAGGTCTTACTAATTAGCATATCTATCAAGGATTCTCCAATGAGAAGCTCAAGTGAGACCCCCTCCCTAAGGAACCTTCCCCTGGATGGTTCTATCTTACTTTACAGAATGTGTTCTGGAGAGGGCCTTGGGGTCTGGGGCTTTCTGATCCCTAACTATGAGGCTTCTAAGATGTTTAGTCTCTTAGCTTGACAAATAAGTCTAAGAATGTAGGCTAAAAAACACTAAGAATACAAAAGTTATAAAAAGGTATATAAAATGGGTATAAAAGAAAAGGCAAGAAATCATCATGGCACCATCACAATCAAGGTTGTAGAGAAAGCTGAGATACTGAATGCTTCTTTGCTTCATTCTTTACTGCCAAGCCCATCCCTTAGGGAAACCCTGACCCAGGAGACCAGAGTGAAGACCTGGAGAAAGGAAAACTTTCCTTTGCCTGAGAAGAATTGGGTTAGAGACCATTAAGTCAAATTTGACATCCACAAGTTTGGACTTGTGGCTCTGATGGGATGCATCCACGAGTGCTGAAGGAACTGAGACTTCATTGCTGTGTCACTCACTATCATCTTTGAAAGGTCATGAAGATCAGGAGTGGTGCCTGAGGACTCGAAGAAAGCAAATGGCACCCCCGTCTTCAAAACTGGGAAGAAGGAGGACCCAGGGAACCGCTTGCCAGGCAGTCTCACCTTAATCCCCAGGAAGGTGAAGGAATGGCTCATCCTGGAGGCCATCTCTGAACATGAAGACAAGAAGGTGGCCAGGAACAGTCAGCATGGATTCATCAAAAGGAAATCCTGCGTAACCAACTTGATTGTTTTCTGTGATGAAACAACTACATGAATAGATGAGGGGAGAGCAGTGGGTGGATGTTGTCTACCCGGACTTTGGAAAGTCTTTTCATGCTGTTTCCCGTGATGTCCTCATAGACAAACTCAGGGATGTGGGCTGGATGTGTGGACAGAGAGGTGGATCGAGAACTGCTTGAACAAGAGATCCCAGAGGGTCAAAATCAGTGGCACAGGGTCTAGTTGCAGGCCTGTCATTGGTGATGTCCCCCAAGGCTCAGTCCTAGGGCCGGAACTGTTTAACTTGTTCATCCCTGACTTGTAAAAAGGGGAAAATCACTGAGAACACAAAGCTGGGATGAGTGGCTGATACCCCAGAGGGCTCTGCAGCCCTGCAGAAGGACCTTGGCATGTTGGAGAGATGGGCAGAGAAGAACCATCTGAAATTCAGCAAAGGCTGCATGCACCACAGGTCCTGCACCTGGGGAGGAACAAGCCCAGGCACCAGCACAGGCTGGGGCTGACCTGCTGGGGGGCAGCTCTGCAGAGAAGGACCTGCGGGTCCTGGTGGACACAAGCTGTCCATGAGCCAGCAGAGTGTCCTGGTGGCCAAGGAGGCCAATGGTATCCTGGGGGGCATTAGGAAGGGCATTGCCAGCAGGTCATGGAAGGTGATCCTGTCCCTCTACTCAGTCCTGGTGAGACCACATCTGCAGTGCTGTGTCCAGTTCTGGGCTCCTCAGTATGAAAACACTGGAACATCTCTCTTACAAAGAAAGTCTGAGGGAGCTGGGCCTGATCATCCTGGAAAAGACTGTGAGGATTTCTTATCAATGTATGTAAGTGTCTGAAGGGAGGGTGTCAGGTGGTGGAGCCAGGCCCTCCTTGATGTTGCTGAGCAATAGGACAAGAGGAAAAGGGCAGAAACTGATGGACAGGAAGTTCCACCTGAACAAGAGGATGAAATTTTTTACTGTGCAGGTGACTGAACACTGGAACAGATTGACCAGAGAGGCTGCAAATTCTTTTTCCCTGCAGATGGTCCAAAGCCACCTGAAGACAGTCCAAGGTCCTGAGGACCCTGCTTGAGTGGGGAAGTTGGACTATATGGCCTGCAGTGGTCCTTTCCAACCTTAATCGTTCTGTGTTTCTGCAATTCTGTGAATGGAAGTCCTAGTCCTTAACCTCTACCCTCCCATTCGATAGATATCCTTACTCTGTGCCACTGTCTCTCAGCATGCAGCCTTTGGGTTTCTGTTGCTGACACGTGTTCTGGTGCCTCACATGGCTGCCCACATATCCCAGAGGAGATGAACATCATTTTCTGGAATTAGTTTAGCACCATGACTGTGGGTATCTGCTGAAATGGATTGTCTTCCTTGGTACAGCAGTTTTGAATATTTGGTGAGGAAAATGTTCACAGCAGAGCCTATAGTGTTTGTCTTTCGAAAGTTCTCACTGTGAGCCTGGCAGTTTCCTGCCTTGGGAAAAAATGTAGTCTTTGGATTTCATTAATTTTCAAAGGTTCAGTGTGCTTTATTAGATTGTCTGAATCTGCAGAATGATAAAATGGCAGCAATAGGTTTGAGGGGCCAAAAGGGTGAGTTTGGCTCCTGCATACTGTCTTTGGATGAGATGTTCCAATGTCAGGAAACCCAGATATTCACCTTGAAGAGTTAAGCTTTTAGGGGAGATTTAATGTATGCTTTAGTGTCCCACTCTAAATAATTCACAAAATGTCAGCTGATGTCAAGAAATGGAAACTTCTGAATCCAACTGAGATGATCAGTCATGTCTTTGCTTCTAAAACAAGGCTGGAATTATGCAGGAACAATGCAAAGTACTTTAAATATGCAGACCTTATAAACTGCTCATCATGGACATTAAATTGAAGAACACTCTCTTCTTTCTTCCCCTACCTTCAAGCAATCCTTTGGCAGAACTTCCTGTCTTGGTATCACATACAGTTGGCAAAATCCTGGTGCTGCAAAAATTTGATAATGCAGGGAAAAAAAATCAAAGGCCATAAAACACATAAAAGTAACTGTTTAAGCCTTCTTCCTGTTTTTGGGACAATCCTGTCAGGTATTGATTCACACATCTGCCTTTCACCCAAGTGAAGAAATCTTTTTTTTTTTTTAACCTGGGAGAATGTGGGAACCCTGAGTTCAGAGAATTTCAGTCTTTCAGTGTTGATAGGCAATGATCCTCAAAAGCACTCTGCATTTAACCTGAGGCCTTGGGAAAAGCTTCCCAAATTGTGTGGTAACACTGAGGTTGTTGCTGTGTAATTAAAGTTAATTCACTGGGTGGGATATGTAGAGATGTAGAAAAATTAGGTTTATGGGATACAGTAACAATATGGAGGATATTGGGTGGGGCTTAGCTCTTCTTCTTTCCTCCTTCTTCTTCACAAATCTGGGTGTTTTGGTATTGGTTCAAAAACTTGCAGTGTGGAACCTGAATGTTTAGTTACTGGATTATAAGTAAAAATAAATTAGTTGCCATTCTGTAATTGGATAGATTGGACTTTAAAAGATCTTGGAAGTTAGAACTTGGTGCCATTTTCACCTTGTTAACTTCGAGGCACACTCTGTGCAGCTGTATTATAGATAAGATATAATAAACATCTAAATCCAAAGATAAACTCCCTGTCTCCTGTATTTTAATTCGAACTCTGAGTAAAAGAACTCACGAAACAGAGGCAAAGAAGAAAAGAAACAAAACAGAGAAAATTAATAGGAGAAGAAATCAGTACCCAGCTTTCAGGCCTTTGCTTTCTCTCTTAGGTAGCACACAGCTGGAGCTGCAACAACAAGAGCCAGGGCTCAGTGGTCAAAAACCATGGGGACTGATTCTGCAGTCAGCATAAATGCAGAATTGATCTGTTTTGTCATAAGGCCACTTAGACTTTTGGCATATTTTACCAATCATATCAACACCAATTATTAACTCTAAAGCTTTGTCTTCTCTGCCTTTCTCTGCCCCTGAAACTGTCAGCCCTCCAAATGGCTGGTACTGTAGGGGCTGGGCAGCAGATTTCATTCTGTCTCTTGATATCCCTTAGAAAACAATTTAAAAATATATTTCAAAAATATATATTATTTTCTCCCTTGCAGTATCAGAAGACAGTGGCATTATGTGAATAAAGGACCATAAAGTAAGGCAATTTTAAAATGCTGTAGCAAGAACTAATACTTTCAGTCAAGCTCCTGCAATACCAAAGTAGAAGTGGGTTTTGTCAAATCTGTGTTATATCTCCTACCTGCTCTGATAATCTGCTGCTGTACATTATTTATGCATTTAATTTCTGTAAAAATTAAAATTCTGCAATTCTGGAAGGGGTTTTCATATAACTGGAGTTGAGTGCTCATTGACCAAAAGGGCAAAAATGAACCTGTTCCTGGGCTTAGCTTTGTCTCAGCTTCTGCAGCATGCTCCATTCCAGCTGCTGTGAGACCAGACCAAAGCTGTATCCCCAGGCCTCCAATGGCTGCCTTCACCCAGGAATGGTGGCACTGTCTTTGTCCTCCTCCCCTCAAAGGACAGGCCTGCATGGGCTCCCCAGCCAGTAGAGAAGCTGTGAGAGCCTTTGCCCCGTCTTGCCCCTTGCATTGTAAATGACTAATTGTAAGTGAACTGCTTGGGAGGAAAAAGGACAACTGACTTACTGACCCAAGTTAGCAAACACTTGCCTTGTGGACAGTGCATGGAATCATGATTGCCCTGAGAAAATGGACCAATTCTGCTTGTCTGAAGACTTGTAGGTATGTTTGAGGTGAGGACACTCTCTCTGGGCTGTGCCATCAGCACTCAGGAAACAGTCACAGACTGGAGTGTCTGTGTTTCCCTCATCCTGGCAGGCTGGAGATGGTGCAGACTCACAGTGTCTCTACATCCTTCTCCAGGAGCCCTGGGGCAAACAGGGAGCAGTCGAGGCAGAAGCAAAACTCTTCCCAATGGCTGCTAATGTGACTTGAAAGGTGCTATTTCTCAGAAGGAGGTGATTCATAAAACTCCCTGTAACATCCTAGTCCAGAGAGAGGATGAAGATGGTGGCACTGCAAGCCTTGTGAGAAGTCAAGGGGCCAAAGAGGCTGTCTAGATCCCACTGCCTGCCCCAGGCAGGGAGCAGGAATCTTGCCGTCACCAGACACCCTCACAGCTTTTTAAGAAAGGCTTGTTTGCTGTGAGAGTGCATATGCTGCATCTGCGGCAGCAGCTGCAGGGCTAATGGAGTTACTGTACCAGAAGATGTTGCTCAATGATACACAGCATTCTTTACCACTCTGATCAATGGGTAACAAGAGAAATTGCAGAAGCTTTTTCAAGGAGAGGAAAAAAAAGGGATCTGTATAGAAACATATAAACGAGAACAACAGGCCTGACAGTAAATTCAGTAGAGTTTCTAAGAAACTCAGTGCTAGTGGATAACATTCTTATTACAGTCTTGCAGGAAATGCTAGAGCCAAACCTAATTCCAGAAGATATTTAAAATGTTAAAGTAATGTATGGATTTAATAGTAATGAAGGAGTAGGGAAACAGGTTTTCATTGTGCCCTTTGTTTCTACTTATCAGAAAGGCACCAAATCCCTAAGAGCTACAGTCTGTGTAAGATCAGTTGCATTTCTGTATCTGTGTGATACAGAATTGCCCATCTGGAAGACAAATTACCTGCTATGTAGGTGCTGTCAAGATAACTGAACAGAAATCAGGCGTGTAATTGTTCCGTGTTTTTTTGAAAATGACCTTTTGATGTCACTTGAAAATTTGGCTCATTAAGTTTAAAATGGAAAATATGAAATGATATTATTTTTGGGTGTCTGGTGTAGTAGAAGAAAGAATACAATACATTTCATGGACTTGCATTAACAGCATAATAATCTTCCATTTGCAAAGATGCGTTAAAGCAAAGCAACATTTAGATCACATTTATATTCTTTGTGGTTTAGAAGGTGGAATAGCTTTTGTGATTTAACATTTGCTTCAAAAACTCTTTACACTAATTTGCTCTTACTTCAGGCTCTACCTGTTAGTCTTTTCATAAACTAGTGAGTGGTCTGCAATCTCTAGGTATGGTGGGACCAATATTGAATCCATTACACATCACCTACCCTTTTCCAGTTTTTGCAGGAGTAATTGCTAATAAATACTGGTTGTAGACCAGAGGAAATGTGCATCACAGTCATTGCAGTAATGAACAAGCTGGCACTGAGGAGCACTGGCATACTCTTCAGTGCCATATACTGTCTCATCCTTGGGAAGGTACAGAAAAGGCCCTGGAGACCACCCTACCACCATTGCAGTAGGCTTAGTCTTGGGCATTTACTGACTTAATCTTTACAAAAGCTCAAGCTTTTAGGATTCCCACCTGTCTCAAGGGCTGAAACCAGAAAAACGAGGAAAATTTTTGCTATGCAAAGACTGGGATGGCGGCAATACACTATGGTGTCACAAAATCTCTTTCCTACTTTGCTCTTCTTCCCTACTATGCTTTCCTGATCCTTCTCTCTACCATCTGACCAAACTGGTTTCTTCCCCCAAAGCCCTTTCTCAGCGCTATCTTATTTTCACCTTGACTTAAGTCCATAACCACCTTTTTTTCTTTGCTATTCTGGTGCAGCTTGGCATATTTGCCCTCCTCTGGTGTATCTCTTGCTTTTTTCTTGCTGTGGTTCTTCTGGGGGCTGGGCTGTCTTGTTTTAGCACCTTGCTATACCTGTGGGCAGCTTTCATTGTGTGTTACGGTTGGAGTATGCTGTGGGATGCTTAGTTCTTCCTTAAAAGCACTGGAAGCTTATCTGAAGGAGTAGAGTCTTGGGATACTATAATAGATGGCAGCATGGAGTGCTTAGGTGTGTGTCTTCTGGAGGATAAATATTTTAATGAATAAATGAGATGAGTCAGTGCTCGTGGAGCATGTATTCATTCCTGTCTATGGCTTTCTCTGACTGTTTCAGTTTTCTGATTTGCATTCTGTTCATTTATTCTGACTAAATATATGCATTAGGTTCATTGGCAAGAATAGCAATGATAATAAACATTGGCCTTCCAGCTAAGTTTTTCTCCCAGATTTTCATAGGCTTTTGTCTGATTTCCCACCCAGTTACTCTCTCCTTCTCACTAGCTGCTGCTCATCTGCCCTGCAACCCTATGGAGAAAGCAAGTTATGGGCTACTGAGTGGAAGAGGGTGCATTCATGGCCAGCACTGACCACTAGCAATATGGGCTGGGGGCAGTATCTGTGTCCATTTGCTGAGTCATAGGATCATGCCATGGGAATTAGCCTGGTAGAGAGCTGACCAGAAAAGACTGATGATAGCAAGGCAGAGCATTATGGGCTCATAAAATCAGTTTAGAAGCCAAAAGGTAAACACTTGCTTACAATCAGTTAAAAAATTTGGCAGACCTGTGATGATGAATATAGTTGTAAATATAAGTCAGAAAGGGGTCTTAGCTCTCCCTCACTGCTTTATAGTAAGGCATGACACAGGCAATCCACAAGCATATGCACAGAGACCACAAATGGTTTCTGTAATAGGTACCCTTAAAATAGCCTTAGGACTGAAAATCCTCTATCTGCTCTCTGTGTGTTGATGTTTTGCCTCCAGTCCTGGGGCTTGGTCCAAGAAGTAATGTTTTATCAGCACTAAGCAGCAACAGAAGAGGTCTAGAAGGAAGACTCTGCGTTTGCTTACTGTATCCTTCCAAAGACAGATGATGATAATTTATCACTTTCTTTACCTTCTTGAGACACTAAGAGTAGGGACATCAATATTCTATTACTTTTTCCAACAGTGTCTCTGTTTTGAATCCATTTCAGTGTATATTGTAGCTGGCTGACCTTTGAGTCCTTTTTCTTGCAGTTAAATGCAGAATTTTGAGGTCGCAATCAGTTTTTACACATGGCTGTGTTTTTTGTGCAAAGGACAAAATATGAAACAAATAGGAGAAAAATATATTTTTCTGCCTGAAGTCTTTTTGAAATAGATAGAATAAAAGACTGGTAATGCAAGATTTCTAATGCAGATCCTTGTAAAATTAATCCCCTTACTGAAACACAGAAATTTGAAATGACTGTGATACCTTGATTAATGAAAACCTAACAGGAAGTTTGAGTTTATGAGGAACATCCTCCATATAGCACAGATCATCTACCATGGCAAAGCATGACCAGAGGTAGATAGAAATTTCCATGCTTGGGCTTTTATTTCTGCTTAATAGAGCTGTAGTAAAAAGTTTTTCATTTGAATGGTGGGGGGTTTTTTTTAATTTTTAAGGAAGATACTGTTTTAGGACAATAAAAGAAAATAGAAATATTGCTTGATAATTTTTGCATCTGTTTAATGTATTGCTATTAGAATTAAATTAAAAATAATTTTTAGAATTGCAAGGAAAGTGGAAAAAATATGCAGACTCTGCATGTAGCTTGTATGGCGTCTGGATTGATTGTCAGTGATTGTTTTTATTTCTTTGGTTATCATAATGTAGACTAATTATTTATGTGCATATCTAATATCTAATTTAGAGGACTACTCACACATTTTAAGCTAGTCTTGTGACAGGATATCATTTAGAACCAAAGCAGTAAATCTAAGCATGTGACCTAGTATTTTTTCTCACTAATAAAGTATTTTCAGTGGAGGATAAAACATACTTCTTTACTTCTACCATTTGAATGACACATAAAAGTTTGAAACAGAATTGATGTTTTTGTTTACAAAAACTGTCTCCAAGAATATGTTCTCATCTCACTGAGATACATTGTAGGGAGGCTAGATTGTACCAGGGAAACAAAGCTCCAGTATTTCTGTATTTCCAGAAATAAAGAAAATGAGATATTTAATTAAAAGAAAAAGTCAGTTTTTTGATCAGTTGTGGATAGAAGGTTTATATAAATATCCAAATTGACTTGAGACAAGAATTCAATGGAACATATCCAAGTTTCATTTTATTAATCAAATTAATTATTTTTCTTTGTCTGGTTTCTAAGGAGGTTGAAAGGACAGAGCATAGACCTGGATCCATAGCATGCTGTTCTATTCATTCCTTGGATTACATCCATAATAAATCAAATAATGGTCATGTCAGATTTTGTTAGCTATGTCTTTTTAAATCACAAAAATTAGCACTATACTACTCTATTTCAGTAGTCCCATACTGCAAATTAATATCTATATTTGCACCCATGAAACTTAGCAATCGTAGTCTTCCTACTACCTGCTCGGTTTGCACAGAAACACTATCTGTGCATGTCACATATAGGCACAAGATAAATAATATTTTGATAATTCACTACTTCAATAATTTGGTGACACTGTATTGATGAATTACTCCAAACTAAGTGACCACATGACTATGGCCTTGGAGTATTTTCCTTACTAAAATAACTGCTGTTTCTAACAAAACTGTATTTTGAAATATTTCTTCATTATTTGCAGATGCTGACAGGTGTCTTCAGGTTGAAGTACTCTTCTGAGCTCCTACCAACTGAGGAAGTGTATGGGATTAGATATAACCAGATGTGTCAAAGACCTGAAATTTCAAAGCAGGTGGAGTGACTGCCTTTTAATAACACTGGAAGGAATACAGAAGCACAAGTTACAGATATGTGAACGCATTTATTACAAAATCTCTGTTCAGCAAAACCAACTTGTTTTCTTCAACATTTTATGCCCAAGATCCTATAACTTTTATTAGCCCATTAATTTAAATTAAATGCTATCAAACATTAAGACTTCTGCCCTATTTTTGATGTTGCCTGCAGTTCTTCCTTGCTCAGTTGGTTTTGTTTTGTCTGCTTTCACAAATTCAAACAGTTGTTTTTAACTTTATCCTCTTCAGCTCATGTTTGCAGGAAATTGTATGGTACATTGACTTATCTTGACTCCTTGGCATATTTAAATTACCCCTCCTTTGATTTTTCAAATAATGTTTTAATAGTTCCAGTTGCAGGAGGAAATAGAAACTGTAGTGCAGTCTTGCCCGGATCACGTCCTAGAGAGTATTTCAGACACTCACGTGGTGTGTTTGAATGTATCTTTGAGAAATTATTGCTCTTTATGTGTATTTGGTTTGTATGGCAAGGATTTGGTAGGGGCGGGCTAAGAGGTGTGGCTTCTGTGAGAAGAGGTCGGAAGTGTTTACCATGTCCAACAGAGCCAGTGCCAGCTGGCTTCCACATGGACCCACAGCTGGCCAAGGAGGAGCATCAGCCATGGTGATAGAACCTCCAAAATAATCTATTTAAGGAGGGGAAAACCTTGTGCGACTGCAGGCAGAGAGAGGAGTGAGAAGAGAGAAACAGCTCTGCAGACACTGAGGTTAGTAACGTAGGAGGGGGCAGGAGGTGCTCCAGCTGCTGGAGCTGAGATTCTCCTGTGGCTCCTGGAGGTCCACAGGGGAGCAAAGATCCACTTGCAGCCCATGGATGACCCCACACCAGAGCCAGTGGATGCTGGACTGTGACCCCTTGGGAATTGTGGGATGGTGACCAAGGAGCCAGGCAAGGGCTAAGGCTTCCTATCGATGGCCTACACTATGTACCCTCTACATTATCTTTGAAGATGGAGATTTGCACAGTTTGCATCAAGGACTATTCAACTGAAATTAATTTCTGTTTCAGATAGTGCTGCATTTTTTCACAGCACTGTTCAAGTGACTGTGCTGATGTCAGTGGTGAGATTTTATGCCATTACACATCAGTATTTGCTTTCAGATGGCAAACAAAGAAACACAGTTCAGTGTAGGACTGCTATCCTCTTTCTTGGTATGAATCTGACTCCATGTAGTCTCTTACAGTTGGCAATCAATAAAAAGGGAAAAATATGATGAATTGTTTTAGAATAGAAGAGTATATTCTCTCTTTTAAAGCAGAAAAATGCATTGCCTGATTTTCCCATTTAAAAAATAAGACTCCATGTTACTACATGGAGCTCATAGATAATAACTGTGTTATTACTAAGATCTCACATTGTGCCCTAGATGTTTTGATGGCAGGAACACTCTGCCAGGATTAGCTGCTGCTCCTTTGTCTTTGCCCTCTGCAACCCCTGCTCCTGCCAAACAGCCGACCCAGTGCTTGGTGGGGCTGGGGCTGCTCCCCCTCTGGCATTCCTGCTGAGCATCTGGGCACCTTCGCTAATGGCTTGGCAGCTTTGGCTGGGTGCAGAAACTATGAGGAACTGGCACTGGAAAGATTTCTGATTTTCAAAAAGTAGATGAGGAACTTTGCAATTGCCCCTTCCAGGGTGGGATACACTGGTGAACCATGAGCACGGCAAGGGATGGGAACATGCAGGAAGTGCCCACATCTTTTCCCTTGTGTCCATTGCACTATGAAATACCATTGCCTTTGGTAGCAACAGTAAAGTCCAGCAGAGCTTTGGGTTTGGCTTTGGGGTCTGTTACTTTGATATTTGAGCTATTAGCCATTTTTTTTGCTAGACTTGTAATGGCTGAATGACATTAGGTCTTCAAAAATCACTGGAAATACATTGTCATCATTGTAGAAGCTAAGGTTTATGCCCCAGTGGAGAACAGTTCCACATTTGATGACATATGGCTCTGATGATTTTTAATCTGGTTATTACAGGATTTCTGATACAATATCAATAATCAACAGTACATCCTCCTTGCCATTTGGTCTTATGTGTAGGTAAATTTATCTACAGCATCACTGTGATGTTTTCTCTTTGATTACTGAGTTACTTATAGCCTACATACAAGTGAAGATAAAGTTACCTGTGGAAATTATTGCAAGTGAGGAAGGACATAATATTTGTAGCACAATACTCAGCAGGAATTGAGCTAAGAGGGGTAGAATACTCTGCTCATCTCTTAGGACCATAGGAGTTGTGTAGTTGTTGCACTGCTGGGTGGAATAGCCAGCCTTGAAAGGATATTGCAGTTGCAGCCTCACTGTTACAAAAAAATAAGTTCAGTTTGTTTTTATCACATTTTTACATTAAATCTCCAGACTGAAGCACTTACTTACTGTAAACAGTCTCACCCAATGTCACCTACATGCCAGGCTTTCTTGCTTTATAACTTGGATGGGCAACTAATTGTCACAGTGGAAATCAATCCTTCATTAGTTTTGTGTCTTTTGGGAGTTGTGCCAATCTTCTGTGTGAAATAAATCTAGGCAGAGTAAACAAAAGACTACAGAGATTCAGCAGTGCAGTTACACTGATGAGTATTTGAACAAATTCATGGTTAATGCTGAACAAATAAATGAAGAGATAGCAAGGATAGTTGTTAGCAGGTGAAGGCATTAAGATATCAGTGATACCTGTGCAAGAGAACCCAGCCTATTGGAATTGTAAAGGCTTCTGAAAACTGCCTTCAACAGTTTACCACAGGAAACATGTCTGGGAGTGGCTGAGTTCTGCCCACATCTCTTGTTTCTGTCTTGATGCACATACTGTGCAGGCAAGTGAGTCAGCACTAGTATAAACTCTGACAAAGGGTTTGTGAGTTTGGGTGCCTCAAGCTGTCCAACTCCACAGATTGCAGAGATCTGATCTTGCATAGGGCAGTGATGACTCAATCTTGAGGAAGACACCCAAAATTATGCCTGCTCCTAGAAGACCTAGGTGAGCATTCTGTATTTGCTCAGAGGGATCAGATGTGGACTTGATGGTCCCACAAGACAAGATCCACCCAATGTCAGTGCCACAAAGGTTCACACAGCTGGGCAAGTGGGCCCCTGACACCCTGCCAGGCAGCATCTTTCTTCTGAAGCACAAGGCCATACAACTTGCTGCAGTAAGGTGAGTGTGGGAAGTCAGATTCCAAAAGATCACAAATGCAAAAGCCAAAAAAAAGAACAGATATTTTCCTGCTGAACTGTAATGTGCGTATTCAGTCTTATCCCCCAGGATAAGCTCTACGCACCCATGTGATTAATAGCTGAGTGTTAGAGCTAGTATGTTGATTACATGCATTCCTTCTGTACTGCCTTGTAAGAGTGCAGAGTGGCAGAGGTTTGGCACTGGCATATGACCTGCCGTCTGGACAGCTGCTGAGTCATACAGCCCTGAGTCACATCTGATTGTGCCCAGCCAGTGAGCCTGTGGTGAGCACAGCAGAAATGCTACATCTTCTGAGGAAGCAAATGGTTCATCATTGCCATGTCAAAGCACTGCATTTTTTTGCCCCAGGCTGTATACATGTAAATATCTTGATAGCATCATTTTGATGATTATTATCTGCAGCAGCTCTGGACTCTTTCTGTTCAGGCACTGGAAACCTTCTCTGTTAGAGACAATGTGCTGTGATGTAGCATCTCAAGTTGGTGGGGATTCCCTCTAGAGCAGCACGTTGTTGGCTGCTACTGCACAACAGTTTGTCCTGTGTGTCAGAGTACATGGCCTTCGGCACATGTAGTACAATCACGTGGTGTGGAGCTCACAGCACATCCCTCTTGTTTCTCGTGCACCTTACACACTGCATCCAACCTAGCTTGAGAACAGTCTTCTGGTTTAAATGGTTTGAAAAATGAAGCACTTAAATAATGATACCAGTGCTCAATTCAAAGCAAGACTGCAGAGTCCTTGCATGTCCTCAGGGCAGAGATTCACTCTCCTGTTCTCAATGCTCTGCTTGCAAATCAGTGCCTAATATGTTACTGTGCCCTAGGAGGATTATGAGGGTGCATGTAAGGTACATGGAAACTATTGTCTTAAAGCAAAATAAAGAAAACTTCCAGCAGCCCATCTGAGACCCAGATGTGATGAGCCTTCTTGCACAGAGACATGAGGATGCATAAAGGGTGCAAGGATTTCCTGGTGGGATCAGGCTGGCAGATCCTGCCCTGAAGTCTGTGTCCTGCTACAGCGATAGGAGAAGTTTATGGGGCACAGAAGTAAGCCTCAGCCCTCCCTCTCTCTTCCTTCTGTGACTGTGGTACAAGATATGTTGGTGAAGATAACTCTGAGACATCCTGTCCATATCCTGTTGTAGAACTATGGTGTATCTGCTCATCTAAAACATTTCCCACCATGATGATGCCATCTATCCCAGACCCCTGCAGCAAATTAAGGAAGTTACTACTTGCTAGGTGAACTGGTAAAGAAGGATTTCATGTGGTTTAGGCTTACCTCCTACTGATTTTACTGCATGGTCCTTAATTGACTGCCTGGCATTCGCAGGGAAAGTGGGACCTGTTGACCAGAAAACCGGGTACCACAAATCAAACATCTCCCAGCCAAAGGTGCCTCTGGCAACCTGAGTGTGGTTGAGGTCAAGTTGCCAATAAATCCCCTCTGACCATTCTGCATGTGGCCCCAGGCACCTTCTAGGAGATCCAGCAGTTGTCTGGTCTTCTTGGTGCCACTCACATAGTATTTTTGCCTATAGGCATACAGATGTCTCCTGAAGATGCCTGAGCAAGCAGAAAGCACAGGGTAGGGTTTCCCATGGGCAAGGTGGTTTGGTCGTCTCATATCTCACATGGAAGAACTGAGATGATTGGTGAACACTCTGTGATCAAGACCCAGCTGGAAAAACCTAGTCAACACTTTCATTTTAAGGCTGTCATTTTGACTTTTTATGTCACCCAGAACAGAAGGAATCCCTTTAAATTGTTCTCTCTCTTTTCTCTTTTGTTTTTTCTTTCTTTCTTCTTTCTTTTTTCCTATTTTCTATCTTTTTTCTTTTTCAGAAGCTTATTCTTACTGAAGCATAGGAAGGGCTTGGCAAGACTTCCTAACCTGCTCATACAGTGTCTTAGCCAGTACAAGAAACAGTTTCCTTAAAGTTCCAAACCATTCCTTGGACAGAGGTGTCTAGAATGCTTTCCTGAGGACTTTTTTTCTGCGCTGCCTGATAATATCTTGTTAATTCCTGAAGACTCTCCTTCTAATCAAATAATTTTTTTTAAAGTCACTGGTCTCCCCCATCATGTAATTCTGCTTGTCAGATGATCTGCTTCTTCCTTGCTGCTTCTGGAGATTTGGAGATTGGGAAACTGCTTTGTGCATCCCTACCACAAGAAACTGGAAGTCCACCAAACCCAGCATGCTGTGGGAGGAGCAGATCTGAAATGTGAAAGCGACAGCATCTGTACTCCCAGTGCTCAGCTATGAGGTAGGCCAAGAATCACCAGGTCTCCCCTCTTCTTCCCTCTTCTAATCTGAGCAAATGAAAGGAAACACGAAAGCAAATTTGTCAAGCAACACTGCATGAATTCTGCAAACTTTGCAGATACTTGTTCTTTTCAGCTCAGTTAATTCATGTGAGGAAAACCACCTGAACTCAGAAGTGAGACCTGCACAAAGTGTTGGTGTTAGTCCATCTGTCATGGAGTTTTGCTGACTCCACAGTCCTGGTGACACCAGGGGTGTATCACTGCAGTCCAGGAGGGGTTTCCTTGTGTTTCCATGTTGTTTTACATTTGGCACAATTTAAACATGTACATACTCTTATTTGAAACAGCTGCTTTTATTCTGCTTTGCAAAGAAGTCGTAGCTGTAGCCATGGCTTTCTGACTTGTCTTTGCTGCTCCAGGGATTTCTATGGCTTGTGGTGACACCACCAAATGACACCAGCATGACCTTAATGTGCAACCTTTATTTATAGAGCTGCTTCAGATCATCTAGTGCTGCCCTTGCCATGCAATCACCTTGTCATCGGCAGTGGAAAACTGCATTTAAAGTACAAAAAATTAGTGCTTTTTTTGCAGCACCAAACTCATTAGAAGTCTGAAGAGAAAGCCTTGCTATCCTTGTTTCAGAATCAAAGGTACTCATTTGCAAATGTGATCTTTCTGTTATGGGAAGAGGTTAAATTGCATGTGCTGATTCATAGAAAAACAACTTATTTTCAAAATTGGGCTTTTACTTGACTTGGAGTCACCATAGAGTCAGTTCCAGCTGGACTCACACCTGAACAAAATGTTTGTTTGAACATGAAGGGCATAAGCGTGCTTTTGGAGGGTCGCTTTGCTCACGGACATTGATTCTGTGACGTGTCCCCGTTCTGTAGTAAAAGCAGTGGCATGCTTGTCACAAGCAGCTGTAGCTACAAGAGATGTCTGTACGCTGTAGGAAAAACCTCCTTGAAACATACTGTTGCAATGAGCTCTGCCCTCTCTAAAGAGGTAAGCAGGGAAGCAGAAAACATTGAAAGTTTCCTGTGCCTCTCCAAAGTGTACTTGAAATGTTTTACTTTCCCGGTTTTCAGGTCTGACCAGATCTTGTATCTATGTGGAAGCAGTTTGCAGGCATTCAACAGGTAGTTCTGTTACCAATGTTTAGTCTCTACTGTTCTTAGGGCTGAGACTCCTTACACTCCTCAATCCTTATGGGTTTCAAGGCAATCCTTCTGCTACACTAAGTACCATAGTGCAAGAGCTGCTATTTCAAAGCTGTTTCCTTTATTGTGGATTGAATAGCACATGTGCAAATTCCTCAGTCATGAAAGATTTGCTCCCTTGCATCCCAGAGGACGGCAACCCAAACTGTTTTAATCAGCCTGATCCTTGACTCATGCATCAGATGACCAGTGGATTCACCAAGTTCTGCTTCTTGTAGAAGTATGACTGCATCAGCAACACCTAGATCACATATTAATTGAAAGCAATGTGCAGAAACCTGATCCATGAAGGCTACAGTTATCTTGGTAGGATTAAGAAATGAACATTATGCATAATTGCAGAGCAAACTCTAGCTGTTTTAAAAGATACTGAATTATGTGAAATGCCTGACAAGAAACAGATGAATAAGGCAATCATAGGAGATGAGGAATGAATGAAATCACAGCAGAGCAGCAGGGCTTTTGCAAAGAGCTTCAGTAGTATCTTTTAAACTGTTCCCACAGTTTAAAACAAGCAAAGCTGTAGCCCTAAAAGTCTACAGCAATGAAATCTGCATGAAAATTTTCAGCCACTCAGTAACTGTACCATCTTGCAAATAGGCTTTTCATTTTGTTCAGATTAGTAGCTCTCTCACATAACACTGAAGGTTACTGGGTGTCCCAAAGGAGATGTTCATGCAGCCTTGTGTCTCACCATCAGGCAAATGACAAAGCCTAGGGAAGAATGTCAGCCGTCAGGTTGTTCCTGGGGACTGCCAGGACCTAAATCCACTGGAATAAAGGATATGGGGACTATTGGTGGCAACCACATCTGCACTGACACACAGCCGTGCCAGGGCTAGGCAGCAGATGGAGAGGGCGGATGTGCTTTTGTCTCTGCCACTTCTGAACTTCAGCAAGTTTTAAACTTTCCACTCCAGCTCAGAAGCAGGTGTTGTATTTTAACACTCCCATTTGGGGTCATGTGGGAATGAAACAAATTTGGATGTCTGATTCCTTTCTATGTGAAGGGCACTAATGCTGACTATAGACAGAGACCTCTCAGCTTTAAATGCTGCTGGTTTCCCACTCCTTCCCTTAAGATGTTAAGAAATAAAATGTAATTCAAGCTTGAAGCCACAGATGACTGGTGAGATAAGGAAAATGAAAGCCACTCTTCATCAGCCAAATCTGAGAGAGGACTACTAATTCAGGTAGTGTAAAAAGGTATCACCAAAGTGTTCTGGAAGTTAAGGATAACAATTCAGCTTGACTGCTTTGTGTGTGATTAGCATAAGCACAGTAGGCTGAGGTGCTGTATTAATAGGCATGCATGCAGAACTGAGAAATGTTACAAAGCCAGGCATCAGTGACATCCATTTGAAAATTCATACTCAAACATTCCCTATTTCCAGTTCCAGACTTATGATTAGTTAATAACCTGTTCTAAAGTTCTAAAGAGAGAGGAAGCCAGGTCCTGTGCCAACCATGATCAATCACATTGTGAGGAATGAATGGCTTGCATTGACTGATCTTGTACCCAGTACAGGAAGTGAACCTCTGGGACTTCAGAGAAGCCGGGTTTGTTGGGGGAGGACAGCTGGATGTTACCTCAGGACTGTGACATGGTAATGTTTTTCACTGGTACACTGGGGAGAGATCACAGAAAGGAGATCTCTGGGCTGTTTTCTCCTTTAGAAAGGGTGCTTATCATCAATTTAATTGTCAAATGAAAAAATATATTTCTTTTTTGTTTTGAAAGACAGTCTTATTTGTTTGAAAGGCAAATGGAAAAGAATATACAATGTTAGAAAAGAAAAAACTTTCAGTTGACCTAGATAAAATTTTTTCTGGAGCTCCAGTTTGGAGAAGCTCATGAGATTCTAATTTTTGGCTTGGAGAAAGCTACAGCATCATTAAAAGCTTGAAACTGGAGGAATTACTCCTTGTCCCATTGTCCTAGCATCCCATCTGCCCAAGAGCAAAGATGGTTCTGGAACTGAGTAGTGTGACATGTTCCAAACCTCCTCCTCTGCTGAATAGGAGAGAGAAGCAGCTCAGCCTGCCCTGCAAGCATTCCCCTTGTTTCTGTGGTGACCTGTTTGGTAGTAATAACAGCATGCAGACAGGAAAGAAGGGTTGTGCTGGCCTTACCTTTTTCCACAAAGACTCGGAGCAGAATCTAAGTAATATGTAAGCCTCTTTGCATTTTGACTCTTATGAAACCATGTTTGATAGGAAGGAGGCTCATTACAGGAGCTTTTACAGGACAGAAGAGAAATTAACTGAAATGCAGCCTTTTCTTTCTTGTTTATCACAGGTGGCAGGATTTGCATTATGTGGGAATGATGAGAACCAGAGCTGCTCCTTTGTATGGTAGATCAACTTCATGTGGGAAGTGGATTTTTTCTGTACCCAGTTCAACACTGGCAAAACAACAGGCTGTTTGTTTAACAAGACTAAACCCATGTCTGTTCTGCTGCCCAAAAATATCTCTCACAACTTATCTTGTGACGGAGGTCAGCCTCAGATAACTGAGTCCTTGTCTGTGCCTCACGATGGTGTGAATGAGCAGGCAGGGAGAAAGTTTGCATTTACTCCCTACATTCCCACTGGGGTCCCTGTGGCCCATGCAAAGAAAAATGTGTCATGTGCCCCTAAGCCCCATGGTGAAATTCTTCACTATTCTTATTTATCCAAGACTCCATTTCAAACATCACTCCCACCAAATTCAACAAAAAACAGGCACAGGAAGCCTCTAGCTCTTGCCTTTTAACAGTGCTGCAGTACTGCTGGGGTATTACAAGCATGGCAAAAAATAAGGCACCAGGAAAATACATCAGCTGCTTTAGCTGATAATTTTCAAGAAATTTCAGCTTTGAATTTTTACATGGGTTTTTTTATACTTATATTGAGTAGCAAATAACTTCTGAGTACATGCTGTGATGTAAAAGCGCAATTTCTTTTTGAACACAGCCTTTTAAGCAGAACACATATGTGGATAGAGCTCCCTAATAAAATTCCTCCACTGAGCTACATAGGTGATAATAATTGTAAAATTCTGAAGCCACTAGAACCTGAATGGTGATTATTCATTTCACAAAAACAACAGCAGTATAGAATAAGTCAATGTATAGGTCTTGGCTCCTGTTTGAAGAAATCATGTTGCAGGTCACATGCTGTGCCTAACAACAAAAAAAATTGCCCAGTTAGAAGGGGATTGTATGTAACTTGGCAGAGTGTTTTAAGTCTTTGGAAGCTTGAAAATAGGATGAAAGAGCACAGAAGTTTTGGAACTCCATGCCTTTCTCATCCTTAATATCATATCCGGTCATTTAGTCGGATGGCAGTCATGTGTTTGCTATGCCTTTGAGAGAGTCAACTAAGACACTGCCTGGTATGCTTTACTTGCCTGTAAATTTTTGCTTGAGGTAACTGTGGAGAAAAGACACCTTGAGGATGGATCAATAAACAGGAAAATGAAGTAATCAAGTCATGTCTTGGCATGTAGCACTAAGTGGCAGTGGCTGGAGAGGTCTTTGCCTCAATTACTAGCCCTTTCTAGTGGCAGAGGCATGTCAAATAATTGCAACAGAGATGCCCTGACACAATTTAGGCTCCTCTCCTCACTCACTTCTACATGATGTTAATGGTTATCTGCCTTTTGCTCACAGTGAAGGAAATACAACTGCAACTTGGCACCAGCATAAATTAGTACGGCATCCTTGGCCAGGATGCAGTCCTTGGGACCTAGACAGTCTGATTTTTCAGTTGAATGTCATCAAAATGCAATTAGTGATTTCATGTTGTCTGAAACACAGGTAGAGTGCTGAGCTGGGTTCAGTGCTTGATAACAAAATGTGCAGGGCAATTCCTATTAATAGCATGCGTGCTGATCTTCTGTTAACTATCACACATGTTCAGGGAATATGTTTGTCATGCTGTATGGATCAGTTTGGTCCAGCTTTTGATGCGCTCATTTCATTTATGACATTCTGTTCACTCGTACAAGGATGGAAATTTTTCTGAGGACATGGGATTTATCAAAGAGGACAAGGTTATTCCTGGGATTTAAAGGGAGATCTAGAGCTCAGATCACTCCCTTTCATTTCAGGAAAAAAAGCAATTATTGACTTTTATGAAGCCATTTCTACCTTCTTTTCCAACCAATATATCTTTTGCACAGCAAAATGTTACGTTGAACACATAACTTCTAATTCTGCAGAAGATGGATATTGCTCTGAAATTTAAAGACCTCTGCACCAGAATTCTCTTCCTCAAAATCTACTGAGAATGCCATGAAGGCCTCAGGGTTTAATCCCTCATTTCTTAATACACTGGAAGTGATCAGCAGTGAACCTTTTAATGGAAAAGAGGGAACATTTCAAAACCCCCTCATTACTATTCACAGCCTGTTTTGAAAGAAAAGTACATAGTGGCTTGCTGTCCAGAAGGGCACATGCCCTTATTCTCTTGTAAATCTGCCCAGGAAGCATTTCACAGGACACCAGCCTGAATTATATTGCTCCTGACAGTGATGTCAGAATGAGCAAATACTGAGGTCATCTACAAGAAATGCTGTCAGCATGGCACAGCAGTCTTCAGCTTGTAGACCTATGTTTTCCTTGTCTTAAGAAAAAATAAAGAGAGCAGAATAACTGCCTTTCAGCTTCACAGTGTGATTTCATGAGCCTTTGCCTCTGGCTGCAAACAGGCAGGGCTCCCTGGATGCCTGCCTGGGCCTAGGGCTGCTTCCTCCTCTTGCTGCCAAAGGAGTCAGCTGCCTGTGGGGATAAATGACAGGGGTGAGGGCAGCTATGACCCCTGGCAAGGCTGTCTGCAGCCCTGCTGCCTGCACTGCCTTTCCTGGGGCTTCATCCTGATACCGTTGATGTCTTATGTCTGCAGGAATTGAACCCACAGTGACCTGCTTTAGTATTTTCTGTGTTTCCCATGTATTTTGGTTCCCCTGAATTTCAAAGAAACCACTTCTTTGATTCTGCTTTGACATGGGACCCTGGTCTATAAGTGGCCACTGATAAAGGTCAAATTTGTCCTCCAGGACGACCTCAGTGGTTTTAAAATCTCTTTGCCACAGCACCATACATAAAGTACAGCTGGTAGCAAACAGCTTCCAAACACTGCACATCCAGGTGTTGCTGGGAAGCCTGGTATTGCAACATTCAAAGTCCTGTGAAGCAAAATCTAGGTGAGGCTGAGCATCTGGGTGGAGACGTATGGTCACAGACATAGAGCAAGCTGCACACTGACTGGTTCCCATGAAGCAATGGCTGCGTTATAGAGCAGGGTGCCTTGGCTGAGAGGGACATGATTTCCCTGAGGCGAGACCTGCCTGCAGTGGAACAGGAGCTCCAGTGGTGTTCTCCTTTCAGCTTCAGGGACAGCAGAGCAATGGAGGGGAGGTGCTGTGTAAGAAGAGAGGAATGAGTTTAGTCCCGTCTTCCCCTGACTCTTCCTGGTTTCATTCACAAACAGAGCAAGCACATTTTCTGCACAGAGCTGGCCTGCTTGGGAAGGATGGGTGTGTATGCTAAATTTGGGTGGGGTTCTGATCATTAGCCAAAAACTGAGAGGAATTTTCATCATAACTGCAAAGCTCAACTCTCTACTGCAGATCAGAGAGAGAAGGATCAGTGGAGTTTGTGGAAAGTGCATGGTAAATACCGCTGGCAGCCGCTAACTGAAGTGAAAATCCTCAGCATCTCCAACTGAGCTGCTCTGCATGCTTGAGGCTGCATGTCCCAAAACCTACAACACGGAAATTTCAACCACCCACTCCAGTGAACTCAGTTATACTGTTTCCAGTACTTTTTCAGAGCTATTTTTTATACTGGAGAGATCTAGCCCACCTCCTGTTATTCTTTGCTTTCCAGCCGTTCCAGCATTTCCTTGCTGCTTCTGTGAGGGATGAGGGCAAAACTAATCCCTATTTCCTCTAACGCAAAGCTGGTCCCTGAGCGCCCCTGTGTCTCTCCCTGCTTCTGCTGTGCAGTCCTTTCTCACAGCAGGGTACCACTGTTTTGATATGGAGGAAAGTTAAACGCTTTGTTCTCCCTGATGAGACTGGCACTGCCTATTGCAAATTTTAGATTGACCTAGGGATGCTCTGAAAGAACAATTCCTCACATATGGCATTTACAGCTAAGAAAAAATTACATTTAGGGAAAACAATTGCTAGAATTTGTAAATGAAACTAATAGATGCATCTTGAGGTTTGTTTCATGCTCTCAGAGGTGCAAACACAGGTCTAGAGACAAAAGGCTACTCTGGCCTGGTGAGGTTAGGCATCCTTACAGAAAAGGAGGAGCAGCACTTAGCTCAGGACATGCTGTCTGCAGGACTCTGCAGACTCTGCAGTTGAGCAAGAGTTTTGCTGCCTATGCTAAGAAGCAGACTGCTGTGACCACTGTAGTAAAAGTTCAAAAATTAAGCAATTTATGTGTGTCTACATGGAAGCATTCCTTATGTAGTCCTGGGACTTGTTTTTCTGGAGCTGCAAACTGGTCTGCCACTGGCTATCTCACTGGTGTCCTCTCCCAGAAGCCACTCACTGCCTCCATCCTTAGGTGAACTAACAGACATAGGCTTGGTATAATTCTGCTTTACATGGGGATTTTTTTTTCCGCCTTTGACAAGAAAACAACACTACATTATCGAATATCCTCTCTAAATTTAGCACAGGCACCTGGAGTACTAGTGCTTTACATCTCTTTCAACTGAGACAAGTCATGTAATTGAGGATTCATGCCAAACTGAATCTGCTGTTGAAGCAGCAGAACTGAGTGTAACAAATACTCTCATGTGCTGGAGAAGTCAAGTCCACTGTCTTCCACTTTCCATATTAGACATAAATTTAGAAAGTCATACAGAAAAAGATCCATGCATAACTAAAGTGTTGTCGAACTGTTTTGTAGACTGTTTCAAATTCTTTATAGTAGGGGTATGAGACAAGAGAAAGATTACCCTTATTTGTGTTTCTGTTGATTAGATACACCCTGAGGTTTTTCACAACATGGTGGGTCACCTGTGACCTCCAGCCAAGGTCAGGGTCTCTGTTTGCTACCTATTGTACAAACACTGCGTAAGTAACAGAACCTGTTCTGATGAGTGTACAATGTAAATAAACAAGGTCAGTAAAATGTTTAAAATGAGAGCACAATTTTATGGCCATCTATCTGAGGCACAGGGGAGTTACTTGCCCAAGGTCATATTGGAAGTCAGCTGGAAGGCAAGGGAGGACAAGTGCAGCTTTCCACAGTACGCATCCAAATCCTCTGGGGAGCGCCCAGTGAAGGCAAGTGGCCTGTTTTGCCACATCTGCAGTCCTGACTGTAATTTGTGATTCTACATGTGGAAACTGTTTATCAAACTTGTCATTTACAAATACTATGAGCAGTATATCTTTGGCTGTTTGTGTGTTCTTGATTGGTTTGGGGGTTGGTTTTTTTGCATTTTCATTCTGAACTGCATTATGTGCAAGCAAAATTCTTGGTTTTGCTTTTAAAGCCCAGAGACCATTAGCAATGTAAAATCAGGTTTTATTTCTCTTAGGCAACAATGATGAGTTTGTGGTTATCGATGAACCTCGAGATCTCCTTTCAGTCTTGGAGTTCGATGTTAGCAGCTCCCAGTCAGGGTCTTTCAGGTTAGTAGACAACTGCCTTTAGTGTGGCTAAGTCACCCTCATCTGCAGAGAGTGCACAGCACTTCACAAGCCATCCACCTCTTTCTGATATGTTTGACACCTTCTGAGTGAAGAGCTGTCTGTATTCAGTTTCCTGGAGTCAAATGAAAGAAAAGACTAAGCATGCTATTTTCTATCAAAATCGGTCAGATATTATGCTGGCAATTACAGAGGAAGGTATGAAACCAGAAAATCATCAGTACTGTTCGTACCAAGAAGGGTCTTTCCCGCCACCTTGTCTAAAGGTGACTCCCTGCCAGAGGAAGTCCAGGGGGCTGGCATGTCCAGGGGGCTGGTGTGTCCAGGGGGTGCACAGGCAGGGATAACCCAACAACATGAATCCTGTTTTGCTTCCAAACAAGCTCCCTTCACTGAAAATAGCATTTCTCATTCCTATTTTCCTTCTCACTGGTTGTGCTGTCTGGATGGTGGGACAGGCATTTCTGCTTCATGTCTTTGTATTTGATTAGTGAATGGATCTACTGATTTCTTTACACCTTTTATTTCTCCCTGGCCTCTCCTATCACTATGATCTGATGGCAGAGGTCCCATTTGTACATTTAATAATTTCTTTTATAAACCGTGTAGGTTTCATTCTTACACAAACTTCACATAAACATGAAATGTGAAACACCTGATGGTGAGTTTGGGTAGCTGCTGTATGCACGATGCTTATCTTAACAGGGAGGCTTCCTCTGGGGCCCTCTCCCAGCACACTGGGAAAAAACATTTTGTGGGAACATTTCTGTTCAGTGTGGAAGACTACTTCTGCAGCATACCTAAAGCATGCTGACTGCAGGCTATACCTGTGAAGTTAATACCCCTCTCCCTCCTCACCAAGCCTGAAGACCTGATGCCACAAACAAGTTTGTTTATCAGCAATGCAGCAAAACTTGGGCCAAGGATGGCACAGTTTGGTGATCTTTTCCAAAATGGCATAAATTCAAAGCCAACACTGACATGTAGCCCTGAAGGACCTTGGTCTCCTGGACAGTGAGGTGGGTTGCTAGCAGAATTGCTTTCCCTCTCTCTCTTCTTGATGACTTCTGCTCTAAAATTAACTGCTTTGTTCTGCATGTTCAACAAGTGAGACTGAGAACAATCCTTCTTGCTCATGTTATGCTATCAATCAGTGTAATCATCTACAAAAAAGCAGAATCAATCACTGCTCTCCGTTCCACCATGTGCTGCTTAAACAAAGGGGGTAAATGATCTGCTTCCATCTGGTGTGGATGTTGCTTACATTTGTTATTGAAGTTCACCATGTAAGACCAATACAAATTTTTTAGGCAGTAAGTGCAAAAAAATAGACCATTTCAAAATCATTTTGCATTTCTTCTTGGCTCTGTAGAGGACTATATGATGTGTGAACAAGTTCCTTGGATCCAGGATGAAGTCATTTTTTACAAAATGACTTCAGTGTGTCAGGCCCCATTTCAAAGTTGTTCTTCACCCTCTTTGCTTCACCATTACTGCTTTGGCTTGCCTGATCTTTTGCACTAACACATGTCAGGAAGCATTTTACTTAGTGGTGTTACTATTATTAGTTTATAGAAACAGTAAGCATTTCCAGACATCTAGCTGGAGCCACCTCAGACCTAGAAAATCTGCCAGGTTAGGGAAAGAAAGTCAAGTCTAGGTGAATGATGCCCTCACTGAGCAGGTCATATATGTAGTGTTTAAGCTGGCACATTTCATGAATGTGTTCAGCTGTGCAGAAGTACCTGTGTGTGCTGAATAACATATACCCATTGGTATAGGCACAGCAGCTAACACTACCAGAGTGTACATTTCAGAGTTTTAAAATTCCCAGTCAGGGAGATCTTACTGAAAACGAATTGTGCATTTCAGTCTGAGTTTAGTAAATATAGTGTCAGTCTGGAAGAAATTTAACAATGGTGAGTAGACTTCCTGCTCTACCCATAAATAGGGGTGTATTCAGTGATATTAAACATTCCAGTTTATGGGATAAATATTGAAATATCAATCCTTTTGGCCCTACAAAGATCATGAAAGAAAGATATTGCTGTCTGACTCAGTTGATTACTTTGGATAAAGGTGACAAATCAGAGAAAACATAGGTGTCAGAAATGTATCTACTGCATATGTTTGTAAGAATTGATAGAATTTTTTTGTTTAGTTGGCTTGATATGTACTTACTAAATAAACCATATATTTTGTATCTCATATGCCATACTTCAGAGTTGTGTTTAGACATGTAAAAGTACCTATGCAAGCTGGATCACAGTCATGCACATCAATATAAACACACACAGAGATCTAGGTAGATAAATATAATATATTATTTATATTATTAGAAGTTATTACCAAATATAATATGGCAGAATGATCTCAATGGCTTACTATTACAGAAATATCCAATGCATGTTATGAAACACAGCAAAAATGTAAATGAGACATTATAGAAAAATCATTAATGCTTTCTATTTTTGTCTTTGGAAGATGAATCCTGCCTTGCTCTGGGTCTGTTTTTCCCAAAGGTTAGTGAAGTGCGAATTAAAAAGTGTGAGGAGCAATCAATTTCCTAACAGATTTTATTTTGAAACCATTCTTACTCTGAGCCTCCTCTTCAGTATTGTTCCTTCATGTTTTTTGGAAACAGTCTTTTAAGACTAAGAAACAAAGAAACTCATTCTGAAGTACTAAAGCAACAAAATATTTCTATCCAAAGAAACACGAAACGGAATCAATTAATGGGCATGGAAAACACGGTAAAAATAGCCTAAAAATTAAAAGTGTTTCAAATGAAACTTTCAGGGATTGAGCCCAGCCTTATTTGTTTAAGAAGTAGATTTTGGTGACTGAAGTAAGAGCAGAAACAGGCATAGAAATCAAATCACAAAGATGAGTGAAGGAAATACGTATTTCTACAGATCATACATGAAACATTTTTTGCCAGAAATGAGTTTTTTTAGTCTAAAAAAGCACTCCCTCAAAATCTGTAACTTTAAAAAGTGATAGCATCTTACAAGCAGAGCAATAAACCTTTTTAAAGTTGGGGGTGGGGTGGGGGGGAGTGGTGTAGTTTTCTGATTTTGGTTTGGTTTGGTTTGGTTTGGTTTGGTTTTTAATAGGTCATAAAATATAAAGTGAGGTTAATAAATCAGGGGCAGTCTGGTCTCATTAAGGATGTTATCTGTATCATATGTCGCCTGAGCATCAGGGAAGTGATGTTCTGTGGCACCCAGAGGATCAGGCTGAATTTTCCAGGGACAGCATGGACACATTCAGTAAAAAGAAGGAAGAAACTGGAGGTTTTAAGTCATAATACTACTTAAAACACTGAATGCTGTAATTGTATTACCTGTTGTTGCTAACAGTGATTACTAGAGGCAGAATGTGTGACAATTCACATGTGAAGTGGAAAATGATGAGTACGGGAAGGAAAATTCCCAGAGCATGCAAACACTAACACAACAATGAAAAGGCATGTAAAGAGTAAATCATTCTATCCTGAGGTTAATCAAGAAAACAATGGAAATTACTAAAGATGTGTAACAAAACACTTCAGAGAGAAAAAAAAATTGAACTATTGAAGATGTGTTCTAAAAGAAGTCAGGATAATATCAAAAAGCTTTTGATTATTTACACTTTATTGCACTGAGTCTATAAATGATGTGTCATGCATCGTCTCCTTCCTGGGCTGTGTAGAGAGAGCAACCACCAAAATAACACCCCCAGCAGTTCGTCTCCCATCAAATTTGTGGTTATATAGATCCCATTCCTCATTTACAAGTGATGTTTCACACAGAAGTGACTTACTGAAAAGTAACCTCCTGGGAAAATAGCTTCATGATCACTGATATGAGAGTGCATAGGCACAGCAGGCAGCTAAAAGGGTATTATTCATAAATATACTTTATTATTTAAAACAAATGAGGTTTATGCCATCTTTGTCATTGTGAAACATAGTACTGTTTCTCTGACTTTTGTTTTTAACTAGTATTCTGATAGCTTGTTAGGCATACTCCATTCTGTAGGATTGGGCTATGATTTATTTGACTCAGACAAAATGTCTAATTTTTTTCATAGATAGCTCTCATACATGCTCTCCTCTCTCACCCCCCACCAACTCTGAGGTAAACCTTGCATAACTGCAGCATGACAGTGACGTTTGGCTTTGCACAGAGAATGGTAGCTCTCATTTGAATTAAGGAGATTACACCCACTTCAATCATCTGCATTTTACTGATACATTTATGTGTATGTTTAGATTAGACCAGAGAGCATATTTTATTCATTATGGAGAAACTAGAACCCAGGTGTGATATTTCAGTTCTTGCCTGGAGTCATGGTGTGTCTCTTGGCTATTTACTTCCAGTAAGATGGATGCTTGCCTGGGGGATATCCTGCCGAAAAATCAGTGCCTGCAGGTATTCCTCCTCCAGTCCTTTGCTCCGGACCAGATCTCAGGCCCCAGCCCTTCCATACCCTAAAACCATATTGGGCATCATGTAGCTTCACTGTCCTGACGGAGGCAGTGTACGCAGAGTGTGCTCCTTGCACCTTGGTACACCTTTCTCCAGAAACCTCAGATAGGAGTGCGGGTCCTTTTCTTCATGAAACAAAAATTGAAGGTCTTAGTTGAAAGTCTAGCAACAAAAATGTACTTGTAAAATAAAATTTAGGTCACAGTTCTAGCTAAAATTTAAAAAGTGTTTAACAGTCTATTAAATAATGCTTGGCAATGCGTGGGGGGTTAGATCTTATAGCTGTCTGAGACTACACACTGTTGCTCTTTTGTGAGTTCACCAGCAAGCTTCTCCCTGGCCTGACAACATAATGCCTGTCAGAGGAGCTAAAAGGCTGCAATTATCCACATAGATTGGTAAAGCCGTGATATCTGAGAGGTCAACTGCATGATGTAGAGTCCACAACTGATACATAAATGATGCCAAGGACAGACTGATTAGCAACGTATTTTACACTAGCATGTGGCATCTTCTAAGCTGAAAATATCGTGAATTCAGAATGAAGGTTCACAAAACTAATGAGTGACTACATGGAATTCTCTTTTCAAAAAAGCACGTCATAATTCCTTTTTTTTTAATTTACGCTACCAGAATCACAAGACCTAGTGTGCACTTGTCTATTTCCTTTGAGCCATGAAAATCCCAGCCTAAAACTATTTTTAAAAACCCTGGTATATTCTACTCTAATCATGCACTTCTTTCAAGCAAATCATCACTTTCACATACCTCTTGGTGTGTCTACAGAGAGGCACCCCGTATTTCCAATTTCCCACGGCAGGTGACAGTGGAAGTTCCTGAGCACTGGCCATGACTTGTGGATGTCCTTTCTGCATTGCTGCCCCTATTTTCTTTTCTTTCATGTTTTTCAGTGTTCTTTCCTTAGCAACAAATGCATTTATTTAATAAGCACTGAATTCAGGGAATCTGTTGTAACCTCCTCAAAGGGGCTGGAACCCGGATGTATAGAAGCATTGATAAACCCTAATTCATCCTCAATGACAAAGTTACATTCATTTTTTAGAAATTAAAATCTAAATTTAGCTGAAGTCAACAGGACGAATCATCTGAAGAGACTGTTTAAGTGTTGCAATCTCATTTTCTGAACTGTGTGGTATCTTACTAACATGTCTGGGGGAAAGAAAACCACTGATACGAGGTTCTGACCATGAAACATTCACAAAATTACATTTCATTCAGAAAGATGAACACAGATGAAGATGAGGATTTCAAGTGAAAGTGGCTTGCTTTCTTTCTGCACTGGAAACATTTCTGGTGGACTTATAAATGCGATGTGTGCATGTATCCGGCAAAACTTTGCATATGTGTGCATACACACACTGCACACACTCACACATACCTGCTCAAATCAGTACCTGACAGCCTTTCATTTCTGACAGGCAATATCAAACTGGATACAGAGCAGTAGTGACATGCTCACATCTGGCATGCAGGTCCAGGCAGCTGACATGACATTCACATTCTGCTGGAATGAGGAATGAAATGATTTTTTTTCTGTCTTGTGGAATGTTTTTTTTATGGGAAGGCTTTTCTCCACTGGGATCATGTGCACAGTCTGTAACATCTAGCATGAGTTCATGTCTGAAAACTACTATCAAGTGTTTTGTATCTTGCTGCTGGTGCTCAGGTTTTCCATAAACACAAATACTGTGATTACCTCTCATTTGAACAGCACCTCCACCTCAATCAGGGCTGCTGTTTCTGCCAAGCAAACACAAAGGTCAATCAGCAGTGCACAGGAGTTGCACAATTGTTATAGAAATCTTCATGAGCTCTTGTTGAAGATAAAGAAACACCATGATCTTTTCCTATAATGTGTGCCATATTAGTTGGAAGGATGCTGAGATTTCACAAAGCATGTAAGCATGTCCAATGCATGCAATAGCCTAGTTCTGCCTCTGCGAACAACAGTCTCCTGCACCTTCAGCAGCCCTGTGACTGTGCATTTCAAACAGTACTTTCCAAGCTCCTTCTAGTCTTCTCCAAAGCTCCCAGTTTTTGAAATTGAAGTAATTAATCAGTTAGGGATCATTCACTAGTAAAATTTTATCAATACCTTCTCATACCAAATCTTCAAAAACAATTGTAGGTATTAGCTTTACTTCAGCTGTGGCTTTTGAAAGTCCCATGCCCATGAAATATGGACTCCCCTGACCACTGCCTGGCTAAAGAATTTTGGTTTTTAGGAGTCATGTCAATACATGATCCGTGTTGATTTAAAAATACAAGAGAAAGATAGCTGTGAATGGTTTTATCTATGTTCCTAAGAAGTTTTAGAGGACCATGTATGTTCCTACACTACTAATCATTTCTGCAAAAGCAGTTTTTTGTCTTTGTCCTGTGTCTGATGAACTTTAGGAAGGAAGGAACAGCAGCAGAAAACATGCTTGCCAGCAAGTACTGCTTGTATGAAAATAACTTGTAATTGTGCTAAATAAATTCCATTCTCAGATTTTTCCTACTGTCCTTTCCAGTGGGCATTATATGATGAAGGCACATCACATACTGGATATTATAGCCAGAGCACCATGGAGAGTTATGAATCCTGTTTCTATGGCCCTGGGTGAGGCTGCACTGAGGGTGCTGTACAAGGCATCTAGCCTCCTATTCAAGGGGGACAAGAGGCATCTCTGAGGGTCTAGCTGGGACTTCAGGTCCTAAGACACATGGAAGGACTGAAGGAGCTGAGGTGGCTTGGTCTGAAAAAAGGAGTCTGCAGTACAGTCTCAGAGTTGCCTGCAGTTGTGCAAAGGGTGACTGCCAAGGCAATGGGGTGGCAGCAGCTGGTGAGATCAGGCCCCAGCGTTGCAGCTTGCAAGCTCAGGACAGATATCCTACTCCTTAGGAGGTGATGCAGTACTCCACAGAGGGGTCTCCAACCTTACAGGCTTTAAAGGCTTGTCTAGGCACAGCCCCACCAACCTGTCAGAGATATGGAGAAAGTCCTGCCTCAGACAGAAGATCAGAGCAAAGATGTCCAGGGTGCCATCCCAGGTAACATTTCTGTGATTCTCTATGTGATTGTATGAACCATGCCACCATGCTTCAGACCTAAATGTACAATGTATTTCACTTTCTTATTTAAAAGTTAAATTGACATATTTTTCTGCCTAAATTCGGGGATGTTTTCTACAGTCCTCAGTGCAGGACGTGTACAGCAAACTGATCCTTCTGCCCCTTCTCAGGACTGTGTGTGTTCCAACACATGTCCCTGCCAGAGAGGCTTGCTGTCCTTTTAAGGCTCACCCTCTCTCTCTGATCTGTCAGGTGATAGTTGTGGAGCTGGATTTTAACACTCTGAATGCATCTGAAGACAAATCACAGTACAGCATAGGTGTAATTTTTCTTCAGTACAGTGAGATATCTGCAGCTAGATGTCTCAGAAGCAGAATTCAGTCTGAGAGTTCATCGGGCTGTGACACAAGTTTCTCAAGCAGGAATGAATCTTTTGTGTGTACTGGGGAAGAGGAGAGTAAGGAAAGAGGACATTATGAAATAGGGAGAAGCATGTCTCTCTTTAACTTCTCACAAACCAGTTTGCACAAGTTTTCTGAGATGCAAAAATTAATCTACAGGGGGAAGTGATGAAGCAAGATCACACCAAGCCACAGATGGAAATACCATAAATATGAGCACAGAGAGACTATCTGTATGTTTGTTTATATGTCTATTTATCTGTCAATCATCTCACCATGATGCTTTCATAGCAGCGTCAGATTTGCAGCCCATCTAATGCCTGTACCTTGACTGCTAAAAATCACTCTCACTTCAATTCATCAGCTTTTGCAACTACCACCAGCATGAATCCCTTAATGAAAACAAGCCATGGTGGTTATCCACATGTGAATCTCTGCATCTGCCTGCTTGTTCATTTATTTTCATAACTTTTATGGGTTTTCTTTCCATGGGAGAGTCCTCTGTGAAGACACGTTAGCTAAGTTTACAGTGTAGACAGAGGGAAAATGGAAGTAATCACCAGTGGGCAGTATTTCAGTTTTCTACGGTAAAAGGAGATTAATTCAATTACATTAGATATATGGCACACAAGCATAGAAGTCAGGGTCAGTGATAGGAACAAATTCACGGGAGATGGTCTCTCATTAGCACAGCAGTGATGTGAGAACCTAGGAGAAGAATCTAGTGGCAAAGATATAGGAATTAAAAAGCGGCCCTTCAGAAAAGTGTTTGGGTCCAACCTGCCTTTAAGATTGTCACTGTGCAACCTCCTAAAGTCATTTATTATCAGTTAAGAATCCCTAATCTTCCTTAGATTCTATTTTTCATGATGCTTTTCAGTTACCTCCCAAACTGATGTGGTTGTTTGCTGCCCTTCTGGTTTGCTAGTGTTTTCAGTTTATATCTTCTTTATTATAATTTCTTTTTTTAAAAATAATTTTTAATAAACACAAAGATTTCAAATTAAATCCAGGTGACCTATTGCCTTTCATCCTTTCCAGTAGCAGTACATTCAAATCCAATACTTTTTCTCTAGGACTTAACCTAAAAGCAGCAGGCACCTCATAATGGAAGGAAACAATAACCCATCATGATAATTATCTATACATTTTTCATGCATAACACATATGAGCTTTTTCAACTCCATCTGCATTTAAACATGTAACTGTCATCACAAATGTCAGCCATTTCTAAAGGAAATTCCAGAAGAAATTTTAAAAAATCAATTTTTCCATACTTTATCTCTGTAAAAAGAGATTCTCTTGTCTTTTTCTCCTTATTATTAGCTCTGAAACAAAGAAAATTCTAGACTGCTGCTTAGACCTCATACCTTTCTCAGAAAAGTCATCCTATTACCTTTCACAGATTGATACATGTGCATTCACAGCATCAGGCTTTTGCTACAAAATTTACTGCAATTTGTTCCTAAGTAAAAGTACCCCAGATGTGACACAAGGACACCTTAGCTTTAACCTTGTTTTTACCCTAAGTTATTCTCTCCCCACTAGATAATTTTCTCTCTGGCTTTTGGTTACACTTCTTGTGTATCCCTACCTTCACGGTGGGAGTCTGCACAGTTGTTACAGGGGTGTGATTGCAATGAGAGACCTGAATTTTCTGCATAGTGTGTGCTCCTAAGATGGAATTTCAATACGTGCAAAAAAACACCATCTCATTTGAAGGGTATGGAAAAAACTCTCTTACCTTTTAAAGTGGATGGCTATTTTAGATCTGGCTGCTGTCACTAAAAGGGTCCAGCAAATGTGTCTCTAAAAATATGGAGATTATTTTTCACCTATAAATAGATCCTTTAGAAATGAATAGAAACCTCAGAGAGATTTTAACAGTCACAGGCACATGTAATGGCTTGCCTGTGGTAGTTGTAAGCCACCTAGCACTTAGAGCAAGCAGTAAGAATGTGCAGCTGGGTGATGGATAACCACTGATGAGCCGCATGCTCGGGTTGCTCAGTATCATTTGTCTGTGTATCTGGCCTGAGTCTTTTGAACAAAATAGAGCTACAAGCTTCCAGTCAAAGATGGTACGTAGCCCAGCCAGTGAAATGATGGGGTTAATTCCACCAGGCCAAGAAGGTTCAGGCCCATGGTACACCCAGCCTTGAAAAACCTACATGAAAGTCTGGAAGAAGCACAAGGCCAGTGCTTGTCCCCTGGTCTGTGACCTCTCCTTTACAGAAGATATCAAATAAACCAACTAGTCACAACCTGAACTGAATTGTCATCTCTTGCTGTGGTTTAGAAATGTGTGCAAATTTTCATAACCATCTTATCTCCAAGGTAATGAGCAGTGTTTTGTCCTGAGCAAGACACAGACCCCAAATGGCAGATTAGTATTTGAGAATTTCCTTGTTATTTCTCTAACAACAACAAAACTGCCAAGGAACTAAAAATGCTCCTCATTACAAGAAGTGAAATAACCAAAATTCAAAAAATGCCCATGCTTGCTATTTTTACACAAAAATGCAGATGTGCCAGGAACTCCTAAAAATGCATGAGGGTTTTTGCTAAAATTTGTTGATTTATGTAGAATGAAATTAAATGGTAGAGCCTTACAAATGCCTCAGATCGATACCAAGCTTGGCTTGCTGAGGCCCACAAAGGAAGGTGGGGTTAGAAAACAGGAGCCGCTGAGTCCTCTGCCTGTTGCTAAAGTGCTAGCTCATTTCTTTCTATTAACATCAGCAGTATTTTTAGAAATGTTCCATGTTACTCTTTTCACTTACCCTTTCAAACATACTTGTTTTCTCTTGACCTATTGGCTGAACTGTAGTTACTGTTCTCACCTTCTACAGAAAAAGCTACTGACTTGTGGAGATACTGCAGCTTTCCTTTTGATGTCTCCTGGCTGTAAACTCAGGGCAGCCTACCATTAAAACAGTGTCTGCTGTCCTTTCTTCTATCACTGTTTATTAATCCTTAACTTTTACTAGGCCAATTAATTTCCAGTGTCTTGTCTGGTGCAGTGTGCTAAGAGAGGATGGTTTGTGCTTATAAATATTTTAATTAAAGGTTAACTCAAATATCAGGGTTTAACAGCCTTTAGAACTGAATTTACAATATGTCTGACCTGACTAATCATGCTGTGGGCTAATTAGTAACATGACAGGCACAGTGCTAGTCAGGGGAGTGATGGAAGAGGCAGGAGCTGTGCCCTGTGTAGGGAACCAGTTTCTCGGTGATGCTGGGAGAAGCACAGCACAGCTTTGCTTGGGGCAGGAGTTAGTGTTGTGGAAGATCAGGTGCAATGAATCTCTCAGTTTAGCCTCGTGTCTGTGAAAGTTTGCTTCCTGGACCAGCTGGGATTTTTTTTCAGCAAAGCCTCCCCTTTTTCATGAACATCTTCTGCACTGATAAAAATCCGAACTTTTTATAGGGAAGGGGCAGTTTCCCTAGGTTTCTGGACTGAAGACACCATTACTGTATCCGCTTGGAAACGAGAGGGTGGTTTTGTATTAGATCTTTGAAAGCACAAAAAACCAGAAGCAGTCCAAAAAATTTAAATTTGCTTGGGATTGAAAATTGAATTACTCAGAAGGAGGATAGGAAATACCTACTTGTGATGCTGTGTAAATTCCTGATGTGCCGACATGCTGGATGTTCTGTGGAATTCTGTTCCCATGCCTCAGTGGGTACATGGCAGAAGTTAGAAAAGCTCAACCACAGGCAGGAGATGACCAGAGGCAGCACAGCCTCTGCCCAAGGAAATGAGAGGGTTTGACCTTGGAGAGGAGCTGACAGGGTGTTGTTGAGAGGGCTCTGTAGACACTGAAAGACACAGGTACGTGGGCAGAGGAAAAACAGCTCAATGCTTTTTTCATCACATGCTATGCCACAGGAATGTGGATCTTCATGTGACCTGCAGCTGAGCATGGGAACTCCTGGGTGCAGGAGTAGTAGCATATAGGTGCTAAATTCCCACAGTAATGTTAAAGGCACTGAGCTTCTTAAAGCAAAAGCCACTGGAAATTGCTAATGACAGACCCAGCTGCCCTGGCTGACAACATCCTGTGCTGCCAGTTGCTTCCAGGAGAGTGCTCAGGGGCAGCTTCTCAACACACTCACTCTGCCCTGCCCTGAGCACTGGATTTTTTGTCAGCTGCCAATGATGAGACACAAGATGAAGATTTGGTCTAACCTGGTACAGTACTTCCCATGCAATAATTTCTTGAAATTCTTTACCTGCTTTGTTTTGGTTCTCAGCAGAAGGTGTGTTTTCCAGAGAGAAGGATTTTGTTTCAAAGAACATGGCTGTTTCAAAGGACAAAAATAAATAATAGCTGAAATCTCAGTGAAATGTTTAGAATTTATTCTTTGCATATTTTGTCCCCAGTATCAGGGAGATGCTTTGTAGCCCAGTTGAGTGGGGCAGTCATTGGGAGAGCCCTCATTGCCTGCTTAGTCAGGCAAGTGGGAGGTTTCTCAATTCCTAAACACGCACACTGTAAATGCCTATTAAAAACTGTTCTAGCACTTCTTAGTAAGAGAGGTTTCTTCACAAAGGACTGCAGTTTTTTCAATGGGAAATGAAACCAACCATTCTCCCTCTAAAGAGCTTTTTCAATGCACATACTTTTTTTCTACATGCTACCAGCTGAACTGCCCCTCAGACATGAAAGTATAAAACATAATCAGCATTATACCAACAGCTGTGTAAAACATAGAATACAAGGTCTGTATTTTTCTCAAAAAATTGAACTTATAGGATAGCCAGTCAAGAATTTTGCACTGATTGTAAAAGGGAAGAGAAATCTGTCAAAATGGAAAATCCTGTATTCCCCATGGAATCAAAAGTTTCTGGAACTCAGCATACACAGAGAAGGTAAGGCTCCAACTCCTGTTACACTGGGGTGAAGATGGTTTACTATAAAGAATATTAATAAAGCTATCAAATATGCAGTGTCATAGAGCTACATCAGGCTATATTTGTGGCAATGGACACAGCTCAGGAAGTGCACAGGGAAGTGCACACACATGAGGTGCAGTCAGGGAAGCCTGTTGGAATCAGCTGTGGATACTCATAAACTGTAACTTCCTAGATTTAGCTAGAATGTCTCTCAAATTGATAAGAGAAGAGACAACAGACGGGATCAAATTCTCATATCCTCATCAACATGTTTTCTACAGGCCTCGTTCAAGGAGGCTGCTATTTTCCTTTCAGAAAATTCCTAAGGGAGGGTGAGAATGGTAAACAGCACCTGCTTCACCACAGGGACAGGCCAGGCAATCCTTGTGGAGTACAGCATGCAATTAAAAGCCTCAGTGACTGTTGAAGGGGAACTGAAATGGCTCTATAACCTCCATCCTGTCATCTGATTATACAGAATACCCTGCTTTCACAGATTATGCCCTGCTTTCACAGATTATAAGAAACAGGGACACTCATCTTTTAATGGCTGAAGGATACTGCAAGGCTTTTAACTGCAGTCCTGCAAACAGTAGAGGCTCTTGTCCCTTCCTCATCTGAGATACGCTCTGGTGGCAGTGCATCCCGTGCTGACAGTAGCAAAGGTCACTTGAGCAGGCATGGAGCTGACCTAGGAGTCCAAACTTCCTGGGATTTGCTGCAGTGAGGTGATCTGGGGATAAGTCTTCTGCAAATGCCATCCAGGTTTGAATGTGTAGATCAATGATTAAAATCTTGTTGGTGAATGACAAAATTCACTGCTATTGTGAGGGCAGGTGGCCAGCTGTCCACAGAAGCATGAGGCTATAGCCTTGTCTCTGAGATTTATGGTCTTAACATGATGTACTTCTGAACCAAAAATAGATAGCTGCCAATTGCAAAGGGAGCTGAACTACCATCCTTCCTAATGGAAGCAGAATTTTCTTCTGATAACATTTTTGCAAGAATTAATGACGGTTTTCTAGACAAGTCTCTGGTGCAGTTACCTGCTCTTTTGGGAGCAATGCAGAACATTTTGTTACTCTTCTTAATGACTGAGTACTGATGGTGTTTTATGTTTACATGCATGTAGTCTTTGCTCCAAAGAGCTGATGGGTTCACATGTGAAGAGTGCAAACATTTAGTTTTCTTAGTGAAGAAGGACATTCACCTATAACGTTTCCCAGATACGTTGTGTGACCAGGTCTGTAGTCCTGGCAACTGCTACAGCCTTCTGGCTACCTACAAAATCTATTTTACTTTGATTGTAAATCACTGTTTCCCCTTTTGTTGCCTTGTTGAGCCTTATCTTTTTTTGCTAACATAGCACTTGCTTTGAAACTCTTTCTTTCCCTTTCTCTCTTTTTTATTTTTTACAGCACTGGATAATTTCCCTGGCATTGACTAACTTGACTTTTTATATACTTGCATGACTTCTTTTACAATAGAATTTTGGAAACTCTGTGCTAGATTTTCACCTTTGCCAAAAGCCTCTGTTGAGAAGAGTCTGTTTGGACTCCTTGAAGGAGTGTGGCTTTTTCCAACAGATATCTACCTACTCCTGGTGGCCACACAACAGGGACAAGCTGTGCTTAAGGATTTGTATGCTGGATTATTTATCACACTGCACATTGCTAAGAGGTGTGGGGAAAGGAGGAAAACTGGGAAGATAGACAGTGATAATGAGCAGGAGAAGGCCTCATGAAGGAAAGCTGACAGGTGATGATGACTGGTATCATCAGAGCATGGATGAGGGAAGAGGAAGGAAATGAGGGAGCATCTGGAGATGGTCTGATACTTTTGCAGCAGCTGAGTGTCTGGAGTGATGCTAGTGTTTGTTGCCTGTGAGCAAAGAGGACTCAAGGGACCACAGGAGCCATTGATGGTCTTGAGGGCAGGCGGCCTCAGGGGAGGAGGAAAATGGCTGAGCTCTGCAATGCCCTTGGCCCAAGGTCCCAGCAGGGAGGGTTCTCTTTCCCAGGCTTCTCACTGTCTTTGGAGCTTTCTAGGCTTGCTGGTTTGATCTTTCTCTTGGTGGTATTTCTGTTTACCCTCTGTGCTTGTTTCTGGCAGGTTGAGCCTTGTGCCTCTTCTTGCGGTGTATAGAGGCTAGCAGTTTGCTCCAGGGATGCAGATCTCTTCAGGCTGATTCCTGGCACTGTCAACAGAGGAGACTGGGGAGGCTGTCCTGTGGGAGCACTGAGCTGTGCCCAGCCTTCCCCAGGCACCCCCATTGGCCTCTCTTAGAGGTGTGTTACATGGACCTGGAAGTCAGGTCTGCAGCTGCTGTTGTCATGATTTGTAACTAGGCCATAGGAATTAACCGAGTTATTCCTACCTCAAGAGCTCAACTCCTGACACATCTTTAAAGAAAAAAGGGAGTGTTGATATAAAACATTGAAGTGATAACATTAACCTAGAAAATTGCTCTGTTCGTTACTGTTTTTTTAAACAGGAGGGTTTTTTTACTGTGAGTTCAGCTGGCTTCTGCTTCTAGCTGTTTGATCTTGTTAAGCCCCTGCCTGCTGAAGAGCTCTCTGCTAGTAGTAATTACCTGCCCATGCAGCTATTCCTGGACAGGCAGCAAGTCACCTCTCAACCTTTCCTCAGCTAAACTGACTAGACTGTGCTTCTTTAGTAAATAGCTTCTCCTGGACTTTCTGTCATTCTCCTTGTTTTCCTGTGAGCTCTTTTCAGTGCTGCAACGTGTCCATCACAGTGGTTCCCAGCAGAGGTGTGGGATTCCGTAGTTTCTGTACAAATGCCACATGTAGCTATGAAGTAACACATCCTTATTTCTGCTGACAGTTCTGTGCTTAATGCTTGTTTTGTTAGGTGTGCTGGAAGGGCGGGTTCAGTGGGTTAACCTGCTTGACTCTGAACATTTTTGAATCTGAACTAGGACTGCATCTGTGTGTCCTATAGCCTTCAGTTCTACATATTATCTACAGATATAATGCAACATGTTAGTATGAAATTGTCTGACCACTGGAATACAGATCTGACAGTAGTAATCTAGTCACCAGTCCACCCGTTCTGCTTCAACTCTCAACTTTTCCAGCTGTATGTTTGTCATCATCTAAATGAAAATACATCAAATAGCTTTGCACTGTGAACAGACTCCTTTGGCCCATTGGAAATGCCTCTATTTGTCATCTATCTTTGTAACTTCAAGGTCTAACAGCAGGCAGACATCTGAATATGAATCTGCCAAGCTGATACACAACAGTATCTACTGACCAAGTTTATATTGGTGGGTAGGATTTATCCAGTATCTCATTCAAAACTGGCCTGAAAGCTCTGCTGAAGTAATGCTTGGTAGAGATCCAGGTCTGTGTACTTCTTAATTCATTCCAGTCTTCAGACTGGAATGGCCAGCCCGCTATGGTTGATTAACAGTAATTTTCCAGTAGTTAAGCAATGAAGTATGTAATGAAGGCATTATTTAAAAAAAAAAAAAAAAAAAGCACCCTTCCTGGGTTTGGTAACAACGGAGTAAGAGCTGTGGTGGCTCCAAGGAAGGTATGAAGACAGAAACGCTAGCTTGCTAGGCTTTCATTTCTGTGCAAGACAGACACAGTTTAGGCCAGTTGGTCAGATCCCCTACTGATCTGAGCTCCTCACCTGGCTCCTGGGACTACTCGCACCCAGGTATCTGAGACCAACAGATCCCTGTCTCCTCTGCCCTCCAGCTCCACAGTATGGACGTGAAGGACCTCGCTTGGCCCCAGGAATGCTTCTCCCTCTGCCTGCTGCTTTCTGCACTATGCACAGAGGGTGCAGAGGGCAACCTGCAACTTTAGGCGAAAGTAAAGGTTTGGTAGCTCCTGCAGAACTAAGCAGGGGAAAACTTGCTTTGAGGCAAGAAGGACAGCTGGCATACTGGAGAGTTTCAGGATGAGGAGGGTCTGGAAAAAATAAACAAGCAGCAATATACATGGTGACAGTACCGTCTGAGGATTAGCAAGGATGCTTAAGCCTGTGTGGTGGAACAGTAGGACATGAGGCTGAGGGAGCAGGCTGGATTGGTGGAACAGGTTGTTTTGAGCTGGAGGCTGTGCTGAAGGAGTCAAAAACATCCAGAGAATCTCATTAAATAATCCTGTACTGCTGAATACGTAATTCTTTATTCACGCAAATGTCCCAAGGAACACACAACAAAAAAAAAGGCTTTCACTGTGGGAAAAGAGGGAGCCTAGACAGCACATCAGAAACTTCTGACAGAAGTCCTCCATTTCTTTCAGTGAAGAGAAATAAAAGAAAAACCAGATTCGGGAACTGAGAGGTGAAAATTCGAACAAAGGCGAAGTTCAGTGGGTTTGTGCCATTGAATGATTTATATCTTCTCAGCTCTATCGTGGTGAAGATAATAAACTAGAAATAGGTCACCATGAATTACAAAGAAATGATCACTGGAAGGTTACATGCACTGTGTTTTTCTCAATGTTTTTTCTTACTGAGAGCTTCACTGTCTCAAGGGATTTTGTACATATTGGTGCTTTTTGTGATGTTTTACCTTTTATGTGACAGCTTGATTACCTATAAAGTCAATGCAAACAGCTAGTGCTTTTTTCTCTGTAGACATTGAGTTTTGAATTACTGGCCATCAAACTGGGACCTGCTGGACTTGTAGGCATGTGATATCTTCACCTCTCTTTCCCAATGAGCTGTGGATTGACGGCTATTTTTGTACTCAGTTTTACTATACCTATCCTTCAATGAGAGTTCTTCCACAGTGATAAGATGCTGCTACTAAAAATGAAGCTCAAACAGACTGAAATGACCGGTAATTTCTCACTTGTGGAAATCGATTTCCAAATACACCCTACCCTTGTACTGCATTCAATGATGGAAAAGCAAACCTGAAGAAGTAATGATAATTTAAAAAACCCCAACCAACCAACAAGGAAAAAAAAAACCAAAAAAACAAACAAACCAACAAAAACCCCTAAAAACAAACACCCAAAAAACAAACAAAAAAAAACCTGCAAAAAACCCCACACACCCACACACAAAGAAGCCCAGCTATTTATTGTAGAGTGTGTTCTAAAGGCAGAAAAAAATACAAATGTCTTATTAAAAGATATTCCGTATATCAGAGGTGACACAGACAGCCATATGATGTGGTAGTTTCTATAGTGACTACTCGCTTTCCTTTGAAAGTTTGCTAAGCAATCAGACAAAACCAGAGCAACTGGCTGTTCTGATGTGTAATTATTTCCCCTCATCCTCCCCCAAAAATTCTGAATACACAGATTTCCTACTCCTGAATTGGAAATGCCCCTCCCTATAAAATAGCCTTTGTTGCATGAGAGAAAGGAGGGGGAGGTGTCACAAACAGCTCAGCGGTGCCGTGGAGAGCAGAAAATTAGTCATGTTGCTGAACTGGCTTCTGGCTCGTGGTCTGGCATCTGGCTGGCTCCAGCGGGACCCTGGGTGGGAACGCTGCCCGTCAGGCATGCCACCCCTTCCCACGAGGCATCGCAGCCAGCTCAGCCGCGCTGCCGTCGGAGCCAGATTACCAAGCTGAATAATGTAAACAGCTCTAACAGAAGCGCACTGTTACACTTGGGCTTCCTGAAAACCTACGGACTACGCTGTGGACTGACACAGAGCACAGTTACAGACCTTGAGAGAGAGAGACGTTCTGGTAGTTTCAAGGAAAAATAAAAGTTGGTGGTTTTTCTGTTTTGTTATTTTTTCTTTTTTCTCTAAGCCCTTTGTTCTCTTCCAGCATGTTTGCCCTACTTTTATTTGATAGGTATTTAACAGCAACACTTTTCTGCTTTGTGATATGGGCATTTCTATGATAGAGCACTGAGGGAAATCACATTTTTGACTCCTTCTGTAAGTTTTCAGCTGACTTTTATGAATGCCTGGTTGAACACTAATTCCTAGAGAACAGAGAATCAGAGCCAGGCTCAGCAGAGGTTTAATTCTTTTTCACCCCCAATGGCTGCTCCTTTATTAGTAGTGTTCCCCTTGATGTTGTCACTCTACACTTCAAGATCTGCCAGACAATCCCCTGTGGCTGATTGACAAGAAGTGAATATAAGCACTTCAGTCACTGGGAAAAAAAACCCGAACCACTTTGTCTCCAAAGAAATATGACTCACCTGACAGCACAGACTGCAGTAACACTGAGTTTAACCTCCCCTCTAAAGCAATACTGTTCCAAATATGTCCTAGGTAGCAGAGTAAATAATTCAGCTGTGCATGACTTTTTTTTTTTTTTTTTTTTTTTCCCAGTGCTCCTTCTTCTTCCAGAATGGTAGTGAGACAATCCTTTCTTCCTATCCTTGAGCTTCTCAGTAAAATTTCCCCCTTCTTCCTGAACTCTGGATTTATGGCAAACATTTCAAGAATTTGGTGCTTAAGACTGAGACATGTTGACTAGACCATCAATCATGTGGCCCTGTTCTGTTGTGTTTAGGGTTTCATGCCTTTTCTGGATGAATATAGTTTGTGATTAAAAGCTTGGGAGATGATTTCCTTTGGAGAAGGGTGCTTTGGGTGTCAAACCTGTGAGTTTGAAATTTGTTCTCTGCAAGTACCATGAAAATAAAGTAAAATTGCACTGATAATCACAAATAGCACAACAGCAGGAAAATAGCACAAAGGTAAAGAGTGTATTCCAAGGAACTGTCAGAGAAAAATGTGTGCATACCTTTGTTAGTGGGACTTTAAAAAATAAGTTGGCACACTGAATGTGAACTGGTCTTGTGGTAATTAGTTTTATTTTTGCTGAATAATGTTCTGATACTAAAATGGAGTACAATTATGCTGCAACTTTGGAAGGACAATCATGGTTTTAATGTATTAATATTCTAACATTGAGTAAGACAAAAGCTTTGAAAAGGAAAAATGGTTATTGCAGGATGAGTTTCTGGCAAGAGAAGTATCATCAAAATTGCTGTTCTTAACATATAATGAACTTAGATAATGTTTTAATTAAAAGAAAAAATATATGCTATCAAAGTAGAACTTAACTGCCTTTAAATTGAGGAGATTGAGTTGTGAATGAGATTATGATCTCAGTAATTCATCTTTGGTCTGATGTGATACTTTGCTTCTGCACCTGTGACAAATCCAGCTGTTCTAGACACACTCGTAAATAAACACCATAAATTAACATGGTGTCCACACATAAATACTGAAGAATCAGTGACAAGCTGGTAAAAAGAGTGGTTGCAGCAGTGCTCCAGAAATTAGGAAAACCAATTTTAATATCTCACTCTGCCATAGACTGTCTCTGAGACTTTGAACAGACCACTGAAGCTGGGTCTGAAGCCATCTGTGGTACATGGTCTGAGCTGCAATACTCTCTTTGATATAACCATCCATACAACAGGGTCCAAAGTTAGTCTGGCACAAGGTAATTTACATTTGAATGGCTTATTGCCTTCTCAGATAGGAATATAGCTTATGGATAAGAACAATAGTCTTCATGGCTGAGATCCTCAGTATTTCTTAAAAGCTGATCTCATGTCCTTCTGTGGGATCAGAATCAAGGTAATGCAAGCTGGCTTTGAAAGTCTAGCTTGACAATGTCATTTGAACATTACTGCTAGCATCAACTTGTTTGTTTGCAACGGCAACAGAAAATGCCATCCACATTATTTCTGTGATTTCTGTATTGTCGTTGTGTAAGAATGTTGGAAGAATAGAAATAAATAATTTCATAGAAAAGTTTATTTGTTTACTACCTGTCAGGATTTGTTTACAGATTGTAAGTGGATATGCTAAAGAAGAAGTCAGCCATGTGATTTATTGAAATGTTTATCACCTCAGCTGACTTCACCTGAGCACAGATGCAATTGTGGGACTTACACGCAGGCTGGAGAGGAGCTTGGAGAAACCTTGCATTTTCTTGATGCACAGGCAGCTTTTGTGTGAAACAGCACGTTTGTTTCAGAGATCCCCTTCCTGATACATATCCAGTCTTCTCAGGAGACAACAGCAGTGACCGACCTTGCTGCTGTGACTCATGTGACAGCTCCGTAACCCCATGCTTTCCGCAACCTGGGAGCAAGCTGTCACTCCAACATTTTCTGTGCTTGTGAGGAGTTGGGTTTCATGGCTTCTTTCCTCCTCAGTCTCAGCCTGAGTCCCTCTCATGTAGTGTAGTGCTTTCACCTACTAGGCCCAGGCAAATGGTGGATTGGGTTAGTTTTTCTCTAGCTATTTCACCCTGGCTGTGCTGATTACAAATGCATCTATATATCTCTAACGTGTAAGGGAGGAGCGTCTCCCAGGGTCAAGGGTCTGCTTCATTCCACCCCAGGGTAATGACTCTCTCATTACATTTTCACATCTTTCATTCTTCATTTTGCACATACAAGTGCTCACTTTCAATGAAAGCTCAGTTATTTCCCTGTTGTAGAACTGAATTTTGAATTGCCTGCAAGATTTTGTCATCATCATGAAATCAGAAGAAAGAAAAATTATTACAAGGTTTTTCAACTTACTAAATAAACCTCTGCATGCTGACCAGTGCAAATACGGCCTTTCACCAGGGGCAATAAGTTTGCAGCGACCTTACTAGCAGGTCAGATGGGATGCAAAACAGGCAGCACTTGCTTCAGGCAAGGGCAGTGAAGGTTGAATACACTCTCTTGACTGATTTATATCTGTAAGCCAGGAGGAAGATTCATTATATACTCTCCTGAGATGCAGGTGAGCTGTTGGGGTCCCTCTGGGGTAATTGCTGGACCATGTTGTATGTCACTAGAAGAAGCCTGAGGGCTGAGAGTCATCAAATGATAAACTGGTGAGTGATAGGAGGCACAGTCACTGCTATGAATGCGTACGTTGTAGGATATGGGACCAGCCTGCAGGTACAAGTACCTGAAGATGTCATGTCCCAAAGCTCTATTTCCTGAAGTGTCACAAGAGAATCTGATACATCTGGTATTAAAGTGATATACAGGATTATAAAATACTCAGGTTGCAATGTCATTTGCATCATGCAAGTGGTTAAAATGCCCCAGGAAACAAATTAATTCTTAGCATCAGAAAACAGGAAAGCAGTAGTAATTTTCTTAGATTAGATGGAAAGATGCAACTGAAAATATCCTGGTAACATAAGAGGAAGTTCCCAAATTGTTAATGAGACATCATTTGTCTCAGATGATAATACTGCCAAAAATTGTTAACACACTGAATTAGCAAGACTATTTTATAGCTAACTGTGGCTCTCTGTTGACACTTAAATTTTCTTAACAATGGTGCAATATTGTTGGGTATTGTTGGAGATATTAAAAGCTCACATGGATATGCTCCAGGGTAACCTGCTGCCCCAGACCCTGCTGGGATCAGGACTAGAGAATCTCCAGAGGTCCCAGACAGTCCCTAGAATGTTGTGATTCCTTTTCGCCTAATGCTAAAGCTATTAACTGTTTCCATTCCCCTCCTTTCCCTGTCCTCCCCTCCCCAAAATAAACAGATTTGATAGTCACATCTGTCTTCTGGGTTTAGTGAGCAATTATAAATTAAATAGAAAATTTGAAGACAGATGAATAACATTTTAAACTCAAAAATATAGGGCCTAGAAAGAAAACCAAGGCTGAAAACAGTAGGTTAAAGCAAAAAGACTCAAAATGAGATTACTCACGCCTTGAAAAACGCATCAGAACATTTGAGTGCTAAATCAGGGGAAAATGAGACAGCCCTCAATGGGCCCAGTTGGTAAAGCTGAGACCAGAGGTTTGGGTTTTTTAAAGAAAGGCAATGTTCCCATGTAGACAGAGGGCATCCCACTGAGCCCCAGCCACCTGCTTTGCTTGTTGCCATCCCAGCCTTTGAGATACTGACCTAACTGCTTTGTTCCTTTTCCTCCGCTTGTCAGACTGGCCACATCCAGGTATGGGGGGAAACCCTGATGGCACGGCATCAGGCAACCAGAGCAGTTGACCTGGTGGGTCCTTGAAGTAACAAAACTGCTGTTGGGTGCAGGGGTCTCTCCTCCGATAAAGGCATCGTTGGGATGGCTGGAGGAAGAAAGGGTGAGTCCCACCATGCCATCTGTTAAAGTGAGCTGCTGCTCTGCTCAGTGCTGCTGCCAATGCTCTGTTAGGATTTCTTGTGACTGTACTATGCCAGATCTTAGTCCAGGTGATAAAGGCGACCAAGAGTAAAATCAGACATTGCCTTTAATTCAGCATTTTCTGCTGTCAAAAGAAATGTATGGTTCCTCATGGGTAGGTGCTGGTTATAGGACTTGCAAAGAATAGATGGCACAGGTTTCCTAAGGAATTTCCTGATTGTTAGAGAGGCAAATTCTCATGGAATCCCACTTCTGAAGTCAGTGGGACCAAAGTAGCTGGGGTTAAATATGCAATTTCTTGCTGATGGTACTGGTGGTATGTGAGATCTGTCATTTTCCTTGTGCTAAGAATAAAATACAAGGGGCTTTGACAGTCTTGATTAAAATCCCACCCTGAAGCAAGTTCAAACACTTGAATTTGTGTTTTCTCCCTGTCCAGTCTCTCAGAAAGGCCACCTGTTCTTTTATCATTTCTCAGCTATCCTGGATATTTTGGCTGTGTTGGCCAAATGAGTAATGTCTTTGCATGAATCTTCTGTATACTGAAAAGATGCAGAACTGAAGTGGCTGTAGTAACTGTAGGGAAACTTCATCTCCACTTGTTGGAAATAGATCCATGACCTGGAATAAATGCTGCACAGGATAAAATTTCTGTGATCAGCTGTCCACTGCAAAACAGACAGCAACAAATCTAACGCAACAGCATTCCTTGCAATGAGATTTTGTTGTGACCAGATGTCCATGATAGTGAATTTACAATGAAGAATACGCAGAAGAGGACAAAAATCAAAATGGCATTCTGTTATTCTTGACATTTAAAATCTATTTACAAGGAAAAAAATTCTCTGAGGGAATTAAAATAGGAAACACTGACATTCATCATTAAATTTTAAAAATTAACACTAATAATTAGAGGAATGTTAAAAGGGATCATGCAAGTGATTGATGCAGGCCTGGCACACCTCAATTCTGTTAAGATAGCAAGATGACTGGTAGACCTGAAATGCTCTGCCAACACTACTTTAATCAACCTGCCAAATCCAGCCCTTCTCTTGCTCTGGCATCTGTGCCTAGCCCAGTAGCCAAAGAGTGGATGCTGCTGCCTTGTGCAGAACAGCGCTGGAGGGTACTTTGAGGACTTGGTTTGTGACCATTCCTCCTGCACAGCAAGACGTCCTGCTTCCCTCTGAAGAGGTGGCTGGAAAGTGGAGGGGAGGCAGTGAAAACCCTGATCTGTTCTGATAGCAAGATTTATTGATTCTTCAGAATATTGCGTTTTACGGTGGTCTGCCTTTTCCAGTTAATGCAACTTGAATCTGAACCTGGAAAATTTACAATGCTTTTCTAGATCAATAAAAAGCTGCCCAGAAGTACATCATTTATGCAGTGACCAAAAAATGGAGAAAATACAAGGTTAGGTATTTCAGCAGCCGAGCAAGGAATAATAAATATGCTTTGGAAATGAAGCCCAGTTTTTCTATGGAGTGATCCAGCTGTTTGAGACATCAAGAAGAGATCACAAAATATGCTATAGCCTACAAATAATCTTGTGTAACTGCAGACAAAAATTTTGAATAAGAACAACACTGAACAATCATTCTTTAAAAAAAAATCTACGTAGTTTCTAAGGGAAGACAAGAATTGGCCCTAATAGAACAGCTGACCTCTGAGAAAGAAATTTCCACATAAACATAACATTTTCCACATAAAACACCTTTTAGACATCCTGTCTGCTACTTATACATTAATTTTTCTTTGCCAGTAGGCCAGTCTAGGTGACTTGCCTAGTGTCTATCATACCTCCCTTCATCCTCAAGGCTGTATCTCAGGATCTGAGAGGTAAGGATACCTGTCCCTTGAAGGCAAGCTATATCATAATTGTCTATTATGCTTTGTGATGTTTTCTTTTTTTAGGGAGTGGGGTTTAGATGACAGCATTGCCTGAGATGTCCTGCTGAGGCAAATTGTGTGCAGTGTTAGTCACCACAATAAAAGATATTAAGCCTTTATAGAGCATCCAAAGGAGCATCATGAGGATGGTGAAAGGCCTTGAGATAAGGTTGTATGAGGAGTGGCTGAGGTCACTTGGTCTGTTCAGCCTGGAGGAGACTGAGGACAGACCTCATTGCAGTCTAAAACTTCCTTGTAAGGGGAAGGGAAGGGGCAGGCACTGATCTCTTCTCTCGGGTGACAGTGACGGGACCCAAGGGAATGGCCTGAAGCTGCGTCAGGGGAGGTTTAGGTTGGATACAAGAAAATGGTTTTTCACCCAGAGGGTCATTGAGCACTGGAGTAGGCTCCCAGAGAACTGGTCACAGCACCAGCCTGACAGAGTCCAAGAAGTGTTTGGACAATGCTCTCAGACATATGGTGTGATTCTTGGGGATGTTGCTGTGCAGGGCCAGAAACTGGACTTAATGATCCTTGTGGGTCCCTTCCAAATCAGCATACACTGTGGTTCTACAAAGAGCTGTGTAGATGCAGCTTTTCAGTACTTAAAATAGTTTTATATAAAAGATCGAGAAAGATTTTTTCACATGGGCAGATAGTGATAAGACAAAGAGGAATTATTTTAAACTAAAAGAATGGATATTTGGATTAGATGTTATGGGGAAATTCTTTACTGTGAGTGTGGTGAAGCATGGTAATAGGTTGCCCAGAGACATTGTGAATGCTGCATCCCTTGGCAGTGTTCCAGGCCAGGCTGGATGGCGCTCTGAGCAACCAGATCTAGTGGAAGATGACCCTGCCCATTGCAGGGGTGTTGGAACTGGATGATCTTTTAATGTCCATTCTAACCCAAACCATTCCATAAATCCCAGGGACTCCATGCTTTCTTTTAGTTCAATTCTTTTCTTTCAGCAGGGTTTTTTCTCTCTCCCACTCCCTCTTAACCTCGATCAGCTGTATGTCTTCCTAGGATGCCAGCTTAACTCTGAGATGCATGGATGACACATAAATGCCACTGTCACTTCAACTTTTTTCTCCAGAAATGTGTTCCAAACATACTGTCAAGCCCTCAAAGCCCTCTAACTTCAGGTTCAACAGAGATACTGTTGTTCTGACCAGTGCCAAGGTCATTAGAACTTGTATGAATTGGCATGTAGCTAGCAGATCAACCTAAGTACCAGTGCAGCAGCTAGGTGTAAGAAGGACTCTGCCACTGACTTCTGGCCCATTTTTTGTGTTTCATTGCTTTGCTACTCTTGCAAGCTGGGCCCATTTAGGGGAAACCAACACATTCTGCTGCACTCAGAGGAATGGAGACATCCATCTGTGGTGTGTGATGGGGGCAACTGCACACAGCCTTGCCACTGCACACTTTCAGAGCTTTACCAGTGGGGTAGTGGGCAGTAGGCAGATGATTTGCATAACTGTGGTTGCCTTCCACAAATTACTTAATCCAATTTAAGGTTCCACCTAAAACACTGAAAAATTGTGCAGTCCCCAAATGGTTCTCTCAGGTAGAACTTCCTTAGCTCCAAGTCTGGGTGTAAAGAGGCCCTTTTAGGAATATCTCCAGGAATATCGGCAGCAACAGCATACAAGTAGTCTTATGTTCATCCCATTCTCCTCCTGATAAATCCTTCCCCTTGTCAGGGGCACTGGTACAAAGCATCACAAGATGCATGAACTTTTTTAGACTACAGCATTCTTTAGGCTACTGTAAGATCCTGAGTGGCTAGTGTTTAATGAATTGTTGAAATTAAAGAAAAATGGCTTTTTGCCTCTGTTTTGTAACATGTTATGTCCCAGCACTGCAGTTTGGACCTTGTTGCCAAACACTGCTGCGTTCTGGAACTCACCCAGTCCCCATCTGGCTTCTGAAGCACTTCATGCAAGCACCTAGGGCCCACTGAGGAGAACTGTGAGATACTGTGAGCAGTAAAAATATGACGAAAATGACAGAAATGCTTATAGAAGAGTCAACAAAAGAGTGTGTTAGGGAAGCATCAAGAGAGTCATTCCCAAGAGGCCTCTTTTTTTTTGTTTTGGTGAGTGAAATGTGCTTGTCAATCTAAAGGGACGTTAGGGTCCTCCAGAATAAACTTGTAATCTCGGGCATTTTATAGTTTTCCATCACTACTTTCCCAATACAGCTGCAATGGATTGCAAAGCATTTCACAGATGCCAAGCCCCTGTGATTCAACCCTTTCGCCTGACATTCTGCAAACAAATGCGTTCATTTTCAATAAAGGTCATAAGTTAAAGGGAAGCTGGAGACCTGTAAAATGAAAATGTATGCTATCTGAAACACTGCGCCAGAAGCAATATAGAGCAGATATTGGTAATGCAATGTAAACACTGGATGCAAGTCCAGTAACAGAGCTAGAAAAACAGTATTTCAGTCAGCAAAACCCTGAAAGAAGAACTGGAACTGTGAAAAAGGGTTTTAAGCTTGTCAGCCTCTGTTTTGCCCCAATGGTTTGAAATTGCAGCAGCAGGGGTTCTTGTTTACAAAGGACATCTTTCATCTCCATGCTTCCAGAGACAGTGAAAGGCACCACACACTCATTTTTTGTCATGGACACTTTGAACAGTGAGGCAAATCAGAAGGGAAGGTGTAGCAAGGGCCTTTGTGAAAGTAAGGGTGAAATGCTATGGGATAATAGGTAGTGAGCTGAAAATGAGCCTGTAGGCCACTCTTTACAGAGCCAGACCTGCTGCATTTGTTGCTGCTTTGTGGTGGAGTGGCATTTCCCCAGGGAATGCCATATGTATGTGTATGTGTGTGTGTGCCCCTGCTTTTCTTATTCAGCTTTCTCAGAAGTAGCCCACAGATGACAGCTGAAAGGCCCTGGTGAAGATCCTGGTTAGTGTCCCAATTCTAACTGGGGATGCTCACTTGCCAAGTCTAGAGTTTATTTAAAATTTGATCTAGAGGTTACTTGCTGTTTATTAGAGATTATTTGCTGTTTATTAAAGGTTAGACACTATGAAGTGTGCATTTAGACTCAACTGAAAAAGTTTAGTGTAGAATTATTATTTGTCCTTGGTTTGTAAAAGAATGTTGGCAAATCTTCAATTTTACTTGTACAAATGAATGGTAATTGTGTTTGCTGTGTTTCAGTTGGGATTAGTAATACTTTGTGTTTTCATCCCAAATCAGTCCGAATTAACTTCATTCTCTCAGTGATTAAACGGTTACCCCATTTCAGTAGTATCACCTATTGCTTATATATTGGATGAAAACAGAGACTCCCCCTCTTTTTATTTTTGCACATTTCTGCCTCTGAATCTGAGCTGGTGAGTGGAAAAGGTCAAAATGCCAGCAAGATTCAAACTGGTGTTTGAGTTCACATGTACATATGCTGAACCTTCCTTTATATCTGCTTTCAGAATTAGCATTTCTGTATGTATGCAAGGGCCAGCTGGGAAGAATCTGACAATGAGTGTATAAATTTGAATGAATGAATGAAAACACACGTGTCTGTATGTTCCACATACAGTTTTAGAGGCAGGAGTTTAAAAACTAATAGTGAAAATAGAACCTTAAGGTAGGCAGAAGTAGCAAGAGGATGGAGACAACCTAATGTGATGACTAAAAAGAACTGCAGAACTGCCATGAAACAATATCTGTGGTACCAAAGCTGACTTGCAGGGTTAGGGTGAGTGATGGCAAAATTACCATGGGTGGTTCAGTGTGTAATGAATTTCAGGTTTTTAATGCTGCGTCAGTGATGGAGTATATTATTACATGGCCAAAGGGGGTTGATATGAACAGTGATTAAGTCTTATAACCCTTCAAGCAAATTTAGTATTAGAGTTGCAACGTGCCAAATCTGTCACTGAGTGTTACGCTAATCTCCCATTGACTTTTGTGGCGGTTTCTCTTTCAAAGTGATGGCAAAAGGCCAAGGGCTCTAAGGAAGGTGGCAACGTCCCAAAAAATAATGTAAATGGAAAAATAAGAAAATTTTGTTATCAAGAAACTTTAGGCATGTTGGGATTCAAACTGTTCTGCTATCTTTTAATGTGTCTTTGTGAGGCATACTCTTGGAGATACTCCAGTTGTGAGTGTCTGCAACAATGGAAAGTGAGCAAATCAAAGATTCTGGGAGATGACACTAAATGTATTGATGGAAAAAGAAACTAGGACACCAGAAGTTAAGCACAATGCTACTGAAATGAGAGCGAGGAGCATCTGAGAAAACTTTAGAGTTTAGGGCAGGAAATAGGAATCATTCTCATGTTGCTGCATCCAGGCACTGAGTGAAAACTGCCTGGGCAGTGTCTGCTCTGAAGTTTTACAGTACAAAATCCCCTACCTTGGAAAATGCTGCAGCAACAGGCTTAAGATCCTCCCTTTTCATTATTTTGGTTTTGAAGCTTGTCCTGAGATACTCATTATCTACTGGTTTTGTTTCATGGAAGGAGGGCCTCCATTGCCCTGATTAGCTAAATCAGTAGAGCTCAGGTGCTCCTCTCACACAGAGTGCTTGGGTAGACAAGCATTGTTTCATTACAAATCCATGGTGACTTGCAGTTTCCTATTTTCTTGCATTGCTTCTGAGGGCTGTGTAGTTGATTATTTAAATGCCCTCTTATTAGCAAACATTCTCTTGTGTTAAGCAAACAGACATCAGCTTTATTAAATATAAATTTCTCTATAAATTTGGGTAATTAGAAAGCCATTAGAAGCATAGACAGCAAAAAGTATGTTAAAAAGCTCATTTTGCAAAATGGGAATATTATAATAATCATTACAAAATGAGGAGAAGAGGTTTGATCAATTTTGAAAGTCCCTGATTGACTGAAAACTAATGTTTTTGTGCTCACATTCTCCCTAGAGTAAACATGCAAAGAAATAGATTGTGGTTGGAAATTATAGTGAAGACACTTGAAAGTGTCTGGTTAGGAAAGAGAACAGAGGGAAGAGAGGAAAGTAGCGCTGAGAGGATATGAAAGATGGATTGAACAAAATTTAAAAATTAAACACAGCCAGCCAGAAGAAAACAGCAGAGATGAGGAAGGTGCCACTTATAAAACCTGAGGCTTTCCTGCAGGCAGAGACCATCTAGGAGGCTGCTGGAGCAGAGGGGGTGGTCCTGTAATACATCACAGAGCTCACCTACTTATTTATATGCAAGTGATGAATTTTGCTCCTCTCTGGTGTTAGGTGATGAACAAGGGGATCAGCTGTCACCTGAAATCCACACAGGCCTGTGCAGATATTATGTCTCCTGTAGTCTTTCAGATCTTGATATTTTTCCCACCCAGGATTTTAAATGAGATTTTTTTGGACATGGAGGAATACCTTAAGGAGTGAATAGTGTCAGGGGCTTCCATTGCTTATAAAAGAAAAACTGGAAGCAGTATCTTTGTGACCTTACATTTTGTGGGACCTCTGTGTAGCCAAAGGGGTTCTGCGGAGTATAAATTAGCAGAAATATATTAGAAAAATATAGATGGGGCCATTTCTGAAATGTAATAAAAATAGGGGGCCTGAATTTTTCAGCTCTGTGTTTTGCTTTTGACGCTCATAGTAAAGCATCATGTTTGCTCACAAAAACCCTAAAGCTATGAAAATGCAAATGAGGAGCTGGGATACCATGTGCTTTTGCAGACAATTCACTTTCACTGCTGATATGCAATTGGAAGCAAATCTGGGCTACCAAGTCTGGTTATCTGCAAGACTGAGAGATCCTAACATGCTTGTGATCCTTCCAGCTCATTCATGTTTCAGAATTTAGGGGATGCTTCTCTGTGCTTGGAAAGCAACAGCCTTTACAAAAGCTTGGTGGGGTGATAGAGACGTGGGTTGGCAGAGGGCAAACTGACTGCTCAGGGTAGGAAAAGCCCTTTCCTCTGGAAGCCCGCTGCTCAAGAAGCCATGGGCCTAGCTCCTCCTGGGAGAGCAGTTTGAGTCCAGTTATGAAGTCTGAAAAGAGGAGCTGTAGCAATAAGAGGAAAAATGGCATAATCTCCTACATTTTTAGTCACCATTTTGTTTTAGGCAGCTACTTACAAATATTATTTTAAGAGGGGTTAGTCAATATATTTGTTTCCTTCTAATACAAATCTGAATAAGCAACTCATGCATTAAATATATTAAGACTTCTAAATTTTCCATTAATCCTGTGAAAATTCTATTTTCCCTATAAACAAGCTGTGTATTATAATAATAAATAAATAATGTGCTGAAACCTGAATTCGGGTTTCTATTACTCCCTTTCTCTCATGAATGCTCACTTGATACACTTTTAATACACCTCTCAAATACCATTATTCCTATGAAACTTTTACGTGTAGATTAATACATTTAGAAAAATGTGGTGTTTGTGTGTATATTGTACATACATGTAGAGATAGCACATGCATGCAGATACACATGTTAGCTTCTCTATGTAGCACGTATGTAAAAATACATATAAAGAACAACAGTGCAAGTGTACAGTGTTTATGTTTAGCATGGCTATAACAAAGCCACCATTATGGGACAGAAGGAGAACCATGAACAAACTACTGTACAGGAAGCAGCAATTTCATCCACATGCATCAGGCAAATTCTCACTCCTCTGTGAAACCCAGTGCTATCTTGAACATGCAGGTTTAGGAGGAGGCAGGTGGTGAGTTGAACTGTGCACGGCTAATGTACATGAACACCCTCTCAGGTTACCCTTGCTTTATTTTCCTCCTCATGCATCTATTTGTTTGGGGCAATTGTTTAATTCTATTATTGGTGGAAATATGTTGGCCTTGAATACTGCACAGCTCATGCTTTCGTAGGAAGAGCCAGGATTGAGCCAGAGAAGGACATTTTCACCTGTGTGAAGTAGTCACTCTTGTTTTCTTTCAGATTTCTGCAACACCCACCAGCAAATAGTTTACCCTGGAATTGAGCTAGTGGGTAATGAAATAACACAAATGAATAATGATAGTAATCATAAAGTATACCTGAGTGTAAATGAAGACAAACTGAATAATTCAACAAGAACTTTTTTTTTTTTTTCCCAAGGAAGCTACATGCTTCTAGCCAGGTGGAAAGTGAACAAAGGCTTGTGACCTCTGTGTGAGAGTGTCTCTGCTCCATATAGCACAATGTGCTTTTTTATTACATTAGTAAACCATATTTTCTTCATCCTGGCAGACTTTCTTGAAGACTGGGAAATTAAGAGGTTTATGATTTTCATGTGGCTATGAACATAGGCTGAATTTCACCAGAAATTTTTATGCCCAGTTCTTTTGCAATAGATGTATTCTCTGAACTTTCCCAGAATATGGGATGGGCAGCATCCCCACAAATATACACATTAGACTAGGAACTGACCTCATGTCCTCAAAAAAAACCAGGAAACACTGCCTGGAAATGTCAGGCTTCCAAATTCGCACTGATCCCTGGGTGCACAAACCAGGGAGCCTGCAATACACAATGTATCAGGCATCACAGCATAGTGATAAGAGACTGCCATAGCCTGGCACTCTTTTTCACACTGTTAGAGACTCATCATGGATCATGGTGGGGGGAAAAAAGGCTGTTGTCCAGCCTGGTTGTAGCTGCAGGATGAATACAAGGGAGATGGACAGGGGGCTGCACAGCCACTGGGGCCTCCCGTGCTCCCAGATGTGCATGGGGCTAGTGTGCATGGATGTGTGGTAACACAGAGCAGGTTTCCATACCTTCCCCTCCTCAGTCTGTACAACAAAGGACAAGCCTGACTTCAGATAACTCAGAGGGTGGGGAAAAAGGGATAATCTTGAAAGGCTGTAGGGTAAAATGTGTCTAACAGAGAAGATTGATGTGCAGTGGGGAAAAGGTGAATATAGGACTGCAATTTTTCTTATCTTTAGAATCACATTGAAACTATTATAAGTAGGTATACTGCATGTAAGATCCAGGAAAATGACCTCACTTCTGAAGGGTTTTTCTGTTTGTTTGTTTTGGGTTTGTTTTTTTTTGTAAATGAGATGGTTTCTGTGCTACAGAAGCCACTTTGAAGTTAGTCAAACTGTATATAAAAGGCTGACACATGCTTTATTTTAACATGTTAAGCTATTCTATATTTACAAGACTTCATATGTAGTGGGCAGGATGCTGATCTCTTCTCTACCAGCACACATCCAGAATAACTCCACCAGCTTTGATGTCAACACATGGCAATGGCAATTTGACAGTGCAGTGTGCTCGTTTATTTACCAGCCATCACCTACATCCCAGTCAATTCTGTGTCCTTGGGCCCAGGCTTTGCACATGTATAATGCTGTACACCCCTGATGGGACCTCTGTGCCTACACAGAGCCTCTCTGCCAGCTTCTCAGCAAGAGCTGCTCCTGGGTACATCGGCCTGAGCTGCTCTACCCATACCAAGCTCACTGGCCCTGCCTGCTGTGGCAGATACAACCATCATCAAAGCAAAAGCTCAGTACATGCTGTAGTGCAACCTCCAGATTTTGGGTGGGGCTTTTTTGGGGGGGGGGGGTATGCATGGAGGTAAGATGGCACCAAATAGAAGAGGCTCCTTACCAAAGAGGAGATTTTAATGTAGCAGACAGCTAAATGCATATTATCTTGGTTCAAAAGGCCATTATTGTCTGAAGGCCTTAAATTCTGAAGACCAGGGATCAGTCAGTTCTTCAGAAAATTCAAAGTCAGTTCAGAGCCTGCAAGACCTCCTTTTTAAAAATTCTGGCAGATGGATTTTCTCTGCCCTGCATCCTAGATTTTTCTGAACCTCTTCTGGCAGCTCACTGTAGTCTCAGAATAGCATCACGAAGTGGAAATTCAGCACTGTTTCTTATTTCATGAATAAAGATTTGACAAGTGATGTAGCTATTAAGATCGAATCCAGTCTCATCATGATCCTTTCATGAATTTTCTGACCCGACTGCTAGTAAACTTTGTCTTAGTATGCAATTAAATAGTGCCTGCTCAAGGGATGGGATTAATAAATTAGTATATGACAGTGCAATGTCTTTTGAAAGCAGTGCCCAGTCTCACACTGATGTGATTGGCTCCGGACAATAAGACACTGGCAATGTTTTTTTTCTGACAGAAGAAAGACTGCTCTGTAAATCTGTTTCATTCTAGTGCACCCAAATGCTCCCTGCCTCCTCTTGCATCCACTGAAAAGCAAGTTCTTTTACGTAACTCAATTAATAAAAGATCTGGCCAGTATTTTGGAATCCAAACATTTCGTTTATTTTCTTTTAATCCAAAAACATGTCACAGAAGCTGTAGTTGCTGTGAATCAGTGTGTTACTACTGAGATATGAAGCATATGTGCCTGTGCCTTGAAAGAAAGCACCACTTCTTTGTAGATGTTTTCGTTTTGTGTGTTAAAGCATTTTAAAAAATTAATGCATTAAATATAAAAGGTAAACACCATTTATCAGTAAAACACAATATGATCATCCATTTTGACAGCCAAGTGATGTCTCTTATTTATAGGAAGATCACTGTATGCATCCAACTTTTTTTATTATTGCATTCCCAGCATTGCTATCTGGGGCAGGAATGTGAAACTCAGGGAAATGAAGACATCTGGGTTTTAGCAAATTACATGAAAGGCTTTAATACATTGGTACTGAATAACGAATCATACCACTGAAGAGTCTATTAATGGGCTCCTTTCCAGTGAGAGAAAATAAGTCCATAAGATAGTGATTATAGAAATAAGAGAAAAGGACAAATACTATGGTCTCATCATGGTTCAAATTTATCACAAAAAATAAACAAATAGACTGTCTTCTTTTTAAAAAGGAAAGGAAAAAAATACTCCTGCCCATAAAGACAGGAGTATGAAAATGTTCCTTTCCAGGATCTCAGTTCATAAAAGCATGACTGCTGGGTATAAAAATCAAAATTGCATAGAGTGACATGGCACAAACATAGGAAATTCCATCATCAGCCTCCTGGGATATCATTACCCTAATGGAGGACAAGATCAAAATGGTCTGGATTGTTTTTTTGGAGCTGTACTCATGGCATCCATCCAACAGCTCCAGCATTACCCAGGATGCAAATTAAAGGGGAGCTGTCAAATATCTTATGGAATCTTAAACCATTGTTTTGTGTTAAAAGTCTATACCTATACATAGTAAGCTGTAAGTCACTTTTTTTTTTCAAATGTTCATATCAAGCATGCAGACAGCCTTAAACCACACTTTAGCTAGCTCATCCATCACTAGCATATCCATTTTGGGGGGGTTTCTTTTGGTTTGGTTGAAAAGAAGGAATAAAAATTATGAAGGATTTAAGTTAAGCAAAATTATGTCTATGGCATATGCCCCTTTTTTCAGTAAATGCAGTCTTAGCAATAGAAGGAATAGAATATTTCTTCCATATTTATATTGCTACAATAACATAAATTCTATATTCTGTTCTGTAAATGCATTAACAACAGAAAGAGGGCTAAGGGGAATCTCCATCCTCTTTTGGAGGTGGGGAGAAAGAGTTACAGCTCAAATCCTGTGTCCAGTTTTGGGTCACTCACTGGAAGAAAAGACATGGAGGTGCTAGAGCATATCCAGAGAAGGGCAATGAAGCTGGAAAAGAGTCTGGAGCACAAGTCCTGTGAGGAGCAGCTGAAGGAGCTGGGGGTGGTTAGCCTGGAGAAGAGGTGGGTCTGGTTTGGGGTGGGGTGTGAGATGTGGCTTACCACACTCTACAACTACCTAAAAGGACGTTGCAGGGAGGTAAGGGTCAGTCTCTTCTCCTAGGTAACAAGGGATAGGACGAGAAGAAATGGCCTCAAGTTTTACCAGAGGAGGTTTAGATTGGAAAAATTTCTTCACTGAAAGGGCAGTCAAGACTGGAACAGGGTCCCCAGGGTAGTGGATGAGTCACCATGCCTGGAGATACTTAAGATGTGTAGATGTGGCACTTAGAGAGGGATGTGATTTAGCTGAGGACTTTGCAGCATTGGACTTAGTCATCCTAAAGGTCTTTTTCGACCTAACCAATTCTGTGATTCTATGAACATTCTATGTATTTTCCAGTTTCAGGTGTATTTTTCAGCAATTAGATGTAGACTACTAAATTGATATTCTGGATATCATGTGTCCTGATTACCAAATACCATGCTTGGACATATGCTTGGATTATAAATTTATACATTGTGTCTCAGACTGGAAAATACAAGTGAGCAAACATGCATTTAAAACAATATAGAAACCATCTCTATCATTTATCTAGTAAAAAACCATTTCAGTTAATGTCCCTTTGCAATGTTCCTGCCAAACCATTTCCATCTGAAGCAAAATAATTGCATTGATCACCATGGCATCACTCTTATTCTCACTAATGGACCTGGAAATAGCTCTGGTTCTCATCTACAGATGTGCTTACCCAGGTCTGCAGTAACTGTTTCAGAAGCTCAAATCTGTTATTTCACCAAAGCTGATTCTTACTCCAAAGTTAATTCATGAAAGAGATTGCTGTGCTTTGAATAGGAAAAAATAATATCCAGTAACTGAAATAACCCAGGATAAGAGATCGGAGTTAGAGATATTATTCCTTCTCTTTGGGGGATGAAAGAGTCCTTCACAATAGAAAAGAGGAGGCTGTATGGCTCTTACTTTCTTTATGTCTTTTCCTGTTCATTTTGATGGAATTTGGCACGTGGCTGTCCTTTAACTTCAAGATGCCGTAAAAACATTATCAAAAAGATATTGATGGCCCCAAACAGAATATTCCCAAGTGAAGCATCTTAGGCACTTAATTTTTGGATGGGAGTGTGCAGATTTGACATTTTTTTAGCATGTTGGGGGCTTTGCATGCAACCCAAGGCTTTGTCCGGAATATTAATCATTACAGAATGGTTGGGTTTGGAAAGGATCTTAATGATCAAACTTAGTTCCAACCCTCCTACTTTGGGCAGAGACACCTTTCACTAGGCCAGGTTGCTCAAAGCCCCATCCAGCCTGGCCTTGAACACTTCATGAACATGGATCTTTATTGCTGCTTAGTATCAATGAGTTGTGCCATGTCAAAGCTGTGCCTCCTTAGGTATAGAGTGAGGGTCACATCCTGTTGTGGGGCTGTTCCATGGGAAGTAGTCCAAGATCAGTGATATTCCTGAGTGCATTGTACAGGCTGTGTGCTTCATCAAAAAGATGTTATAATGATTCTTTCTATTCTAGCTGCAATAATCCAAATAAAACCATTCAGTCCAAAAGTGCTTCTGAGCTGTGAAGATGCATGATACTGGGTTTCAGGGAGTAATACAACAGTGTTGGGCAACAGTTTCTAATCTAACTGGGGACTGTTGAAACAGTGGGAGTAAACTATTTTCAGTGTGCAGTAAATTATGAGAATTGTTCTAGCTATAGAGAAAACAAGGAACAAACTTTACTGTCAGGTTCTGTGATTGTCTCTGTGAATGTTCTTTGTCAAAACTCATGGTTTGAATTACCAGGCAAGCCTCTTTTTATGGCGACCTTAATATCAGAATTGCTTTGATTTTTCTCATGTGTTGAAATAAACAGATAATATTCCTTTCTGCTAGTAACTACAGGGAAACTCTGAGCTCCTGGTATCAGGCTTCTCAAAAATCCCTTTGTCCAAGTTCTGCCATAGAAAGATGACACTGAATTTAAAAAAGAAATTTAAAACTTACTGTTTATTTTCATTTGGTAATCTTTACTCTTTTATGCTAAATTTTTTTCTAAAAATTTACGCTAATTATTTGGCTTTTATTATTTCTGCATCACTCTGAATGTGGTATTTCTGTTCTCAGCTTATTGGTGACCTTACCCTTAGCCTGATTTCTATTTTGCCAGCTTGACATTCTGCTATGTTCAGAAGAAACTGGAGGCTAGTTGTCCAATCTCTGATCAATACTCTGGTGGAGGTGATAAAATTTACCACTGTTGTAGCACTACTAGGAGTTTTTTAACAATGTTGAGTTCAACTAATAGCACTGAAAATTCATGACATTTGAAAAATCCAAGGCAAATGGCTAAAGAAATTGGCTCTTGCAGGTGAAAATCTGTAACTCATGGCAAAGTCTTTTTGTCATCCAAAGTACAGGGTGATAGGATTTAAATTATCCTCTAGGGTACACCTAGATGCATTTACCTTAACAGTTCATTTCACAGGGGTGGCTATGTGATCTTTGTATGGACAGAGATTTTAAGTTGGTTCCTGTGTGATAAATACAGTGCAGGAAAAGGAGTTGGGAGACAATGATAGTTTGTAGCTCATCAAATATTTATATTTTTCAAGACTACAAAACCAGTGATTCACCCTATTGTACATCAGAAAAGAGCTGGGGGCTTGGCTTGTTACACCTTGCAGGCAGCAAGTGGATGCCAACAGTAATCAGCAGTCGGTAGGGAGCTTCTGAGCATGCCTAGTGGAGAGGCTTATTTTTTTCAAAGCCCAGTTTCTATCTTGAGAGAAGGAGGGAGCTGGGTTGTGCTGCATCACTCTCCTTGCAATCTGTTCTGGCACAACTCCCTGTGCTGTGTGAGGGAGTTCAGCCATCTCCAGCATTGCCTTCGGATATGAGATAGGACTAATCAAGTCTGAGGACTCAAAGCACTACAGCAAAAGAAAGTGAAAATATTGATGAGTTTTTAGGAGGCGAAGAAAAGGAGTTTTGTAATAGATAGTATCCTGTTTTGTACAAGACGATGCTGGAATGCAAAACTAACCTACTTTTATAACGAGGTATGTGCCAGAAGTCTCAAGGCCCCCCATTTCTCTGGTCCAGATAAAATGCAAGAAAAACAATGCAAAGAAAATCTTGAATGTTGCTGTTGAGAAAAGTAACCTTCCATACCTACATCAAAGAGACTGCTCACTGTCTAGCTGGGCTGATTGTTATCTTTGCTTTATCATCACTGCTGAGCCTTCAGTTGGATGGGGTCCTAATGCTAAAAGCCTGAAACTTCCAGAGAAGGAGCACATTTGGCAGCAGTTGCTGATGGTATAGCACCTTGCAAGGCAACTTGCTTATATGCAATCAAACTGGAAATTTCTTCAGACCCAGGTGGTGCAGACGGTGCCTGTCTTCTGCAACCACCTGCAGAGCTCTGGTTTTAAACCAGCTTTTAAGCCTATCACCAAGGAGAGTAGCACAGCAGGAAAACCTTCATTTGTCTTTTTTTTCCAACCCATTCTCATATTATGTTTCATGCATAGCATTTTCCCTTGGGGTTACAATAGCAAATTCAAACTTAAAGCAGGGTGTTTTGTCTGTGCTCTCCAGTGTTACACATTGTGGCAAACATTTTGATAACAAAGAGAAGTCACATTGGGCTGGCAACAGTATAGTTACAGGCTGCATTTCTTTTAAGCTGTCAGGGAAGCAAGAAGCAGCATAGCTATTCATGCCAGGTCCAAAGCTGGGAAAAGGAGAGTTGTGATAGCTTCACTTATCTTGTCCAGCTCTGCTCTTGGAAATGGGGTTCACAAGCCTCTGGTGACAGTGTTACTACAGAGATGATGCCCTTTGCCATTTGCCCTTTCACTGCTGTGAACAACTTCCATGAAAGAAGCTTGCCCAAAGATTTCTGCTAAGAGTTTTCTGTAAGATGGAGAGTTTATAAGGCATTTAAGTATACATTCAGACCTCTCCTGACTAATCGTTACCTGGAAGTTTTCCAGGTTTATGATTCCCCAAACATCTTCTATAATTTTTTCTCTTACATGATTGATTTAAATGACAGGCTAATACTGTACACCTCCAATCTATGTACGAGCTCACAAACCCTATGCCTGCAGCACTTACCCATTTTTCTTACAGCCCAGATATTGATCAGTTATGCCAATTTTTTTTTTTTTTTTGTTATGACAGACCCTATGGTCACGGGTGTGACATAATCAAATGGCATCTTCTGTCATGACGTGGTCCCTCTGCTGTAATCCACCAGACCAAGGCTTGTGCAAGAGCAAGACATTGTCAGACAGCCCCTAAACCAGCCTACCACTCAGCCAGGCAACTGAAATGATCACTGCATGTTATAAATTCCCTTTTGTGTTACAGCAAATGGCAAAGACTTGAGGAATTCGAGCTGTGCTTCTAGCTGGGTTTCAAAGAGCGTGGGACTGTCATGACCACACTGTCTGTCTGAATTTTGTGTTAATACATTTTCTGAATTGTCAGTCTGAAATGTTGAGAAAGTAGTACAAAATGATGTTCCAGAGGTATTACTCAAGACAAAACTGCTTAAAGGCCCTTGACTTATTAAGAACAGAAAATCAATTTTCCTTCAAATTCCTCATTGGACAGGTAAGCTTAGATGAAACTCAGCAATAAAACCACTGAACAAGTGCCAAAGTGTTCATGCTCCTCAGTTAAGTTACAGTTCTCGTTCCAACCAGGACAGGGTTAATTTTTGCAGTAGCCAGGAGGGGGCACATCTAGGACCTGGGGGTTATTCTGTATCACCTCACTATTGCTGTCATTGCCACGGGCAGGGGAAAGGGACTCTCTTCTGAGGAGAAGGGGTTCTTTTCTGTTGAGGAACATGGCAGAGGAGCAAGGGGGTAATAATATTGGCGCCAAGCCAGAGGGAGTGGTTGGGTGGCACCAGTTACAAGCTGGATGGAGCAGTCGGGATGGCATGGCTGTGGTCAGGTCAAACTCTGCAGTGAGCATTTTGCAAGTGAATCACTCTCTCTTTTGTACATTTTTGTTATTAATATTCTTGCTGTCAGTGTTCGTTTTCTTATGTCATTGCTGTTTCCAGTAAATTCCAGTAAATGACCTTTACCTTTTGTGCCTCCCATTCTCCTCTCCATCCAGTGCGGGAGAGGGGGAGGAGGAAGGCGAGCAGGCAAGCAACAACATGGTTTAGGGAGTCTCAGTGGAAGCACTAAATTGGGGAGCAGCACTCACAAATCACGACGCACACCAACGATAGTCAGTATCTTCTGAGAAGCAATGAGTTGTCATCAGCTGAGCAACCAAAACTACTTCAGCCTTCATGCAAAACTACTAACTCAATTACTTTCCATATACAATACAAAATTTTAACATGATAAGCTTAAATTATTATTTTCAAGTAACTTTTTTTTTTTTTTGGGCATCTAATTTAGTGTCCTGAATGGTTCAGCATCCTCAGTTCCCAGTATAACAAGCAGAGGAAAAGGGATGCTCCTGCACAGAGTGCTTCTCACAGCACCCCAGTTAGGCTTTTGCTCTGAACACCATCTCATTCTCTCCTGCAATACAGGGAACAGACACTAGGAAGGAGTTATTAGGAATATATCAAAAAATTTCCATCCTAACCTAGAAACCCAGGTTAGTGTCTTTCTTAGAGAACGTGACTATTCCCAATACTCATGGTGCCTTTTCAAATGTAACTTGTCATGGCTATTGTTGAAAAATCCTGGTATGTTTGTTACCTAATGTACAAGTATGCAAGCTTAAGTAGCAATACAAAAGGACAGACCATTGTGTTCTTAAGGTTGCAGTGAAGACAAGAGATGCAGTTACGGTGGTCTGGACTAGAGAAACACTACAAACTTTAACCTGGCAGTATCCTGAAGCTGTAAAACCACCATACAAGAATTACCATCTCAGTAAAACAACTGTGATTTTTGCTGTGACTTCATCATGCCCCAGGTTAGTCCTAGTGTGAGCAAAGGCTTAGAAAGGTACGCAAACAAATTTGAAAACCAAGCCAATAATTGATTAAACTGGACATCAGAGGATGAAGTGTCCTGACTGAGGATATCCCATTTTCTGGAAATGTAACCTTTAAAGACAGGCTAAGTAATTTGACAGCAAAAAATTTAAGTATTAAAAAAAAAAAAAATACTAGAAGCTACTCAGATAAATTTACACATATTTACAGCTCTGAAATGTTAAGCACATTTGCAACATGTGGCTCATGGACACCTTATTCCTTAGGCATATCCTATGCCTATCCAAATATTCTGCTTTTTGCTTCCCCTTCCTCCTGAAACACCTGCAGCCAGTCTTAGCTTATAACAACACCCACAGCTGCATTTGGGGCTCTGCCTGCTGACTAAGGACCTGTTGTTAAGCCTTGGGCCATGTGTTGAGCTGCACCAGTCATTAAGGCAGCAGCAATGTTCACTCCTGGTCATTATCACTTAACTCAATATCAGTCTAGTTACTCAGGAAATGAAATCTTACCAATGTGATTAGTGTGTGATAACTACAGATCAGCAAGCCCATCAGATCATTCCCTAACACTATCCATGATAGGTGTAAAAATAATTCTTCCAGGTGGTTCAAAGCAGTTGGCTGTGTGCCTAACAGCTCACTGAGGCATTGTGGGATTGCATAATAAAATACTACTTGTCATGTAGTATTTTAATTATTGTTATCAGCTTCCAGAATTTCAGTAAACTGGGCGTACTGCATAATGACTTTATACTAAGCTAGAGGCATTGTATCACGTGTAAAAAGAGAGCTATGCTGCTATATTGTACCGGAGATACTATTACACCAACAGAGTATATTTTTTACTCTCTCGGGAAAACATAAAAAAGTGAGTTTAAGGTAGACTTTTCTTCAGCATGCCAGGATCTTAGAGTCTGTGAGAATGATAAACACTCAATACGATAAACTCCTTTGGTAATATTACCACAGCATGCTTAGAATTTATCTGGAGATTAGATAAGACAACCCCTCAGGTTAGGTGTCTGCAAAAGTAGAATGATCATCCTCTCATGCTACATAATCTCAACTTCACTGCCTTGCATATGGGCATCTCCCTGCTTTTTCAATTAATGACATCAAGGCTATAAATGCTTAAGGTAAAAACCCTCAACTGAATAATATTAGCAGAAAAATCAAAATATACATGTAGGAAATTAAGCAGAAGAAAATTAATGCAAACAAAAATCCAGAGAAGAAACTCTTCTTATTTTGCTGTTCTTGAAGAATTTATATCCACTTTTTCGAACAGCCTTCCAGAACCAAGAAAAATCTGTGGTTTATAAATGAGAAAACAGGAGAACAACGAAGGCCAACTGTATGATTTAATATAAATACATCTATGTGACAAAGCTAAAATATATGGTTTTCCTTGACAGGTGGGCTCCTTTCATTCTTTCAGAGTTATCTAAACTTACACTGCAGATTAAATAATATTTTATTAATTTTTACTGCCAATAACAGTAGAGGACAAATTCAGTTCTTGGAAGATCAGCTGGTTTTATTCTGGTTTATTTATCATGAAGAGAACTGTTAATTAAATACTCAGTGCAAAATATCACTATAGATGCATCAACCCGAAATAACCCAGGTTGGGTTCAATATTTATTAGATTTTGATGTATGTTTTCCTGCTCATGCTCAGAAAAAAAAAACAACAAACCCAAACAAATCAACAAAAACAACAAAACAAATAAACAAATCCCCAAAAACACAACCAACAAACCAACCAACAACAGAAAGCTCCAAGCAAAACAGAACAAAAACCCGAGGAAGAACTTCTAAATGGGAATTTATGCTGAAGACACTGAAATACGATTCATATGGAATGAAAATGTGAGTGGCTACCCTGGTCAGACAGCAAGGCAACACCAATTTGGGGATATTATGGACACCTGTCATTAGTCCTTCTGCACTTACTGCTGCTGCAGTAGTGGATGTTCCGGCTAAGCCACCGGTGGCACAAGGCAGAAATAGAGGGAGGCAGGGGTCTGCAAGGAATTCTGAGAAATTTCTCCCCAAAGATGTGCAGTTCATGAAGATCACAGTGCACTCAGTACAGAAGTGCTTACTCACAAGAGCATCCCATTATCTTTTGGCCTTGGACCCAGAGCACGTCGGTACTGCTTGAGGAGAAGCTGATGAGCACCATGCTGTATAGCAACCCTGTGATGTGATGCCCTGCCCTTGGCTGGGACAAACAGTTCTGTTGGTTACAGCAGGGGCTTTAGTGTCCTTTGTAGGTGCATGAGAATCTTCAGGTGCCCTCTTGGTGCTGACTTCATGGCCAGTGCTCTGCTCCATGGGGAACACAGACAACCATTGCTGCAAGAAATCATTGTTGGAGGGGATGCCAGTGCACACCTTGACTTACCCTTTGTGAAATGCCCTGGGTTTTGCAGGGCTGAAGGAGAATTGTGCCAGAACCATTCCTCTTCCTCTTCTTCTCCAAATGATGAATTCCCACTCTGTTACTTTCAAGAAGAATGCATGGGAAGAGAAGTAATCATATTTAATGTTTGTTTCAATATCTACTGTATCTGTCCATGTCTCTTCCTACATCAGCTCATACTTATTTTTGTAATTACTGTCCAATTTCAATTGACAATATCATGGCCCTCTTGCTAGTCACCTCTTTGCTCTGACTCTACTTTTCCTCCTGTGCCAACAGCCTGAAAGGAGGTACTAACGTGTGTTTTAACATTAATTTGCATAGTACCTGGGGTACCTTTTTCAGCCAAAATAAACATGACTTTTTCTTGATCTCATGTTGTTCTTATTCAGAAACTTTTTCTCCTAAAAATATTTCACAGCCTTGATATTTATCCCTTTTATGTGCTGGATGCTAGCAGAACATGGGCTTTGCCTGCCAGCAATTCCCTTTGGAGCCAGACTGCCATGCTAGGCTCCCAACTGGGCTTTCTGCAAAGCCAATGGCATAAAAATCTTCCCATCAACCTTGATCATCCTTGGGGCATAAAACCAAAACCTAGACTTCAGAAAATATTTCTGAGAGAGAAAACAACTCCCTGTCCATTTTATTATAACTTCATCAGTGTCCTTTGCACTTGATCTCTGTCAGGTTTCACCCCAGCTGGAAACAAAGCCCCATACACCTGCTCATTCACTCCTTCACCAGCAGGACGGGGGAAAGAATTGGAAGGATAAAAGCAAGAAAACTCATGCATTGAGATGAAGATAATTTAATAGGTAAAGCAAAAGCCTCATGAACCAGCAAAGAAAAACAAGGAATTAATTCACTGCTTTCCATGGGCAAGCTGTCTTCAAGAAAAGCAGTGCTCCATCATGCATAATGGCAACTTGGGAAGACAAATGCTGTGATTTTGAACATACACCCATTCCTTCATCTTCCCCCAGCTTTCTATGCTGAGTATGCTGCCATATGGTCTGGGATATCCCTGTGGTCAGTTGAGGTCAGCTATCCCAGCTGTGTCCCCTCCCAAGTCCTTGTACACCCCAGCCCCCTCACTGGTGGGGTAGTGTGAGGAGCAGAAAAGGTTTTGGCAGAAAGCACTGCTCAGCAATAATAAAAATATCTCTACATTGTCAACACCATTTTCAGCACAAATCCAAAACACAGCCCCATAGCAGCTACTGTGAAAAAAATTAACTCTATCCCTGCCAAAACCAGCACAGTCTCCCAGTCTTTTCTTCCATTCACTCCTCTTCTCAGTACTTTGCACCATAAGGTGGCTTTAGCAGTTTTCTTCTAGATAGAGATTTACTGGTCCTTCTACCATATCTTTTTATTTTCTATGAAAGTGGCCATGGACAACTGTTTTATGCTCCCTACTGAGTTTTTTACTATCAGTTCAGACTGAGACACTAACTGAACCCAAGGAAAATGATGTGGCCAAACTGGAAGACTGAGCCTTTAGCCTGAGATGTCAAAAAAGCAAGAGGTAATCAGAGACTCCTCTGGAAATAAGCAAAAGTTTTCATCAAAGGAATCATCTATAATGACTTTAATGCTGTTAAAAATACAATGTGTAAATGCAGCAATATAGCAATGAACAATGGGTCATAGGGATTTGTTTGAGTGCTTTCTCTCAGTGATGACAAAATCTTCTGTGACTGAGCCTACTCAACACAAATCCTCCAAAGAAAACATACAGAGCTTGTGGTAAGGATATCCAGATAAATAAAACTGTTCCCTCATTTTATTAGTGGACCTATTTCCTATTACAGAGTAGGCACACTGTGGTTTGTGGAACTGGGATTTTCTCAGGGAAATAGGAAAACACAGCTCTGATCATATGTTGCTAAAATCCAGTGCCTTTGTATCACTCAAAAATGGAGATTACATTCTATCTATGCAATGTATTTCCATGACTTTGCTTGGAAAGGATATATTCATTCATGCCTTTTCACAAAACTGAGTGCAATGGCACGTTGTGTTATCCCAGAAATAGCAACATTTCTGTGCTGTTGTGGAAAAAGATATTCCTGCATGTAAAAAGTAGTATTTCCAGTATTACTGGGAGGAGAAAGAGGTTTTTCTGTATTATTTATGTGATATACATAAATATATACTATTGTTCCACATAATGACAATATAATAGCTGCTATATCAAAAGTATGTCTGCAGGGTGACTGCAGTGAAGTAAGTCAGGCTAAAAAATCTTGCCTTCCTTGAGCTTTGAAGAATAACTGTACCCTTCCAAATTTGGAATTCAAAATGTTTATGAAATCAGCATAAGGAGAAGTTGGGAAAAAAGCTACAATCAAAGAAGTTCAAGCTATCTTGGGGAAACCTGAACGGAATATTTAATAGAACCATAGGATAACCTAACTTGGAAAGGACCCACAAGAATCATTGAATTGAACTCCTGGCTCTGCACAGGACAACCCCAAAAATCAGACTGTGAATATTTGGAGAAGAACATTTAAAAAATGCTCCTGTTCTGCACTTTGTAATGTACTTGGTAATGGATCTATATTCTTACGTTGGAAATCATACTTAATCATACTTTTCAGCAATGGCTCCCACCATTGTTGCTCTACTGACTTTGCAAATAATGAGGAAGAACAAAATTTCTCCATATTTCAGAAATATAACACCACTCTAGAATTACCAAAAGAGGTTATAATGCAACTTCTGGCAAGCAGGCTACCTGACAAAAAAATCAGGACAACTTCTAGGAGGAAATCATGTCAGATCCTGTCTGTCCCATGGCATGGTTCCAGCTCCACAAGGACTCCTGGGGCACTGCCATGGCAGGACTAGAAGGCACACCCTTGGGCACAAAGCAAACACTGATGTTGAACCCTTGTATCAGAATGTACAGTGCTGGTGGTCTCTGCGCACTCCCAAAACAGGGGCACTTCAGCAAAATGCTCAGCTTACTGGCCTCTCCGGGCACCCCGGCTGTACACCCTCTGCCCAGGCCTTTCAGTAAATTCTGCAGTGCAACTCTTAGTCAGCACATCCCAACCTACTGCAAAATACCAATGACTAGGAATGACTTATTAATTTAAAGAGCACCCTTAAATCATCTTTACTTTGTGTCAGCCTATTGGAGTGCATGGGGCAGACAAATAAATAAAAACAGAAAACAAAGGGAAAAAACCAAACAAAATTTTTAAAAAATCCAAAATGATTCTGCAAAATTGTACAAATAGTAATGTTGCTATTAAGCTGAAATAATAAAGTGCACAAAAGGGGAAGGGAACCAGATGGTCAGTCATGTAGGTGGTCTGAATGAGCAACTCTGGAATTTGTTTTGAGATACATATAAAATTAAGTTAACCATTTATACCGTTTATGCTGTTAGAGTACCAAGTTCTATTGAGAAAGTATGAGATTTTGTGGTAGCTGAAACAGTTAAAAGACTGGATGATTGTAACAGCAAGACTAAAGGCTACATCAATAGGATGGCTAAACCCTGTTTAGGCAACATCAGAGTCACAAGCTATTCTTTTAGGAATCGGAGTCATTGTAGCTTTCTACATAATAAGAGAGCTAGAATGAAAGGCTGCATCAAGATCCTTGCATGCACCAGAAGTCCTGGGCAAGGGTGCAAAATGATGCACTACTCTGGTTGCAGCTATGCAATACATGAAATTGCTGTAGCCTTGAAGAGTTGTGATGACTCCAGTGTAGGACCAGTCTGTTGGACTTTTCTAGTAGGAAGATAGAGCAGTTCCCCAGATTCTGTGTATGGAAGCCGGTCAGTGCACTGTATGAAATGATGCTTGCCTAGATTTCTTGCTTCCTATTCTCTGTATAGTAGCAATGTCATTTCTATCATCGTGTGCTCAAGAGAACAGGACCCCTGTAAAATAATAATAATAATAAGCCAATTTTAAATCCTACAGAACTAGCACAGCTAGCAGGCAGCTTCTGAAAAGTATTGTAAGGCACATCTGAAAACTACATGAAAATATTTTATAGAATATCTACTTGCTGTTTGGTTCCCAGAGGCAGCTTTAGACAATTCAGCTTGGAGAGAAAACAAAAAAAACTCCCACTCACTCTTTTCTTTAGAGCACCTCCATGTGCTTTTCCCACCTGAGTATCTAGGATGGAGCAGCACGTGGCCAACAGCCCATTGATATTTTTCTCCTCTGTGCTTGTAGTGAGTTAAGGGACTAACACCTTGGCTGATGGTCCTCCAGCATGGCCATGGACAGGGTGTGCTGCCAGAGCAGGCAGGTTTGGGGCAGCCTGTGGCCAGGCTGAACATGGGTGTCACAGCAGCCAACAGCCCAGTGCAGGAACTCGCAGCTTCCAGCTGACCCCAAACTAGGCAGATGATAGTGTACACACAGTCATTCTAAACCCATGGCTTGATTTGCCTCCCCTCGTAAGTTAAGATTGAGCTCTGAAACTGGCTTGAAAGGAAGCACATGCAGGTTCTTCGGGTCGGTGTGATAGGACATAAATTGTATTTTACCCCTAGAACCCAAATAAAATTCTGTAACTTGCAGTTCTTCAATAAGAAGTAAAAATCTAACAAACTTACCTCCTGAAACCCTAACTATATCCCACATCAACAAACCATTCTCCCTCTTGTTCAGAAGAACTGAATCCTGAACTCAAAGGAAGCTCAAAACTACTGCCTGATGCCAACCACTTTGTCTTACCATTGTTTTTGCAGCTGATGATGTTTTAATTATCCATCCAGCTTTGTGGTACAATGGGTACCACTGCCTTCAATGCTTTTATTATCATTTATTGCTGAATTTTAAGCATCATCCTAATTAGTAAACATGATCTAATTACTTAAAACTGCTCTATTTTCCCTCCAACAGTGGAGAACCAATCATTTTATGTTCATGAAAAGATACATGTTCTTCTCATAGCAAATGTCAGGATAAAATTATGCAAAATAATTATTTTTAATTTGTCTTTTTTTAATAGTCCAGTGGAAAATATTTTTCTTTTAATTTAATTCTCATTGCAGTTAAATACTTTTTTCCTTTTTTACTTCTATTTTGTTTTCCACTGAAGAAAAAGAGGGAAATTACTCTGATAAAAAATAATTAATTTTTCCACTGGGAACTAAGGCAAAATGTTACTTGGTGTTATTTTTCTCTCACTTCAAGACAGAAAGCTAAAAGTGAGAGAAGATGTTATTTTTAAAAGCAATAGTGTTGCTTTCTTCACTTTTTTTTTTTTTAATATATTTAACTTCCCCTTTTCTGTGGAGAAAGTGTAAGGAATGAGAAACAGATGAAATACCAATTGAAATGGATATTTCACCGTAAGCAAATAAAAGCTTTCTCTCCTTTGCAATTTAAAAAGTAATCATTAAAATTGAAGTAATATATTTTAAATACCTGAAATTAATGTTGGTCAAGTAATTTTTATTTTGCATGTAGTTAAAAATAAAGCCTGCCATCCTAAAACATGAAGTATTTCCCATCTTAAAGAGTCTCTCATGGAGTTCAAGTCTCTGTCTGCTCATCCAGGTACAGATCTCTCTGGTGACCCTGGCTATTGCCATATCACTGCTGGAGGAGGAGCTTCCCTGGCAGTGCCAGCTTGAGGATGCCAGAGATGAAGATGCTTCCCTGCCTAAAATGTGGGGGAAGGCAAGAGGAGTTTTCTTCATGAACCACACATCTAGGTGTTTGCAGGGAAGGGCTCATGACTAATCACACCATGGCCAGCAGCTGCAGGGTGACACTTCTGCTCTGCTGGGGTCAGGGTGACATGCTGACTGTCCCTCTGCACCTGCACTGCTGCTGCATGCTCTGCTAAATTGCCTCAAAGGACCAATGCACAGAGGAGACTCTGGGAGGTAAAGGCTGGATCACATGGGGATGGTAGAGCTTCTGATTGCAGGAAATGGGGGATGAGGTGGAGTGGGGGTATTGAGAATGATGGTCATATTGAGAAGGCATCAGGCAAGGTACAAAATGTTACAGGTATCTGCTATAGTATTGGTTGCATATTCTTGACTTCATCATGTATCAGAAACACTTTCACAGTGAGAGTGATGGTTGCCCAGACCATCACTATTGGTGGTCTCTATCCATGGAGACATTCAAACCCCATTGAACACAGCTCTCAGAAACCTACTCTAGGTGGCTCTGCTTGAGCAGGGGAATTAGACAAAATTACTTTCAGAGGTCCCTTCCAGCCAGCCATTCTGTCAATCTGTCACCTCAGGCATAGGCTGGCAAATCTGCAACTCTAGAAGTTAGACCTTCCTGCCCATCCTTAAGAAATCCTACCCACCTGAGGAACCCCCTTCATGACACATTGTGCAATCCTCATTTCTGGCATTTCTCTCAGTGAAGACAGCCTTCTGAAACACTCCACTTTCAGTAAAGTTCTTAAATTCAAAGAATCACAGAATATCCTGAGTTGGAAGCGATCCATGAGGATCATTGAAGTCCAAATCCTGGCCCTGCACAGGACACCCCAAGAATCACACCATGTGCCTGAGAGCGTTGTCCAAATGTTTCTTGAACTCTGTCAGGCTGGTGCTGTGACCACTTCCCTGGGGAGCCTCTTCCAGTGCCCAGCCACGATCTGGGTGAAGAACCTTTTTCTAATACCCAACCTAAATCTCCCCTGACACAACTTCAGGCCATTCCCTTGGGTCCTGTCACTGTCACCCGAGAGAAGAGATCAGTGCCTGCCCCTGCTCTTCCCTCACAAGGAAGTTTTAGACTGCAGTGAGGTCTGTCCTCAGGCTGCTCCAGGCTGAACAGACCAAGCGCCCTCAGCTGCTCCTCCTACAGCTTCCCCTCTAGACCCTTCACCATCCTCGTGGCCCTCCTTTGGACACTCTCCAATAGCTTTATATCTCTCTTATATTGTGGCACCCAAAACTGCCCCCAGCACTGGAGGTGAGGCTGCCCCAGAGCAGAGCAGAGCGGGACAATCCCCTCCCTTGCCTGGCTGGCGATGCTGTGCCTGATGCCCCCAGGACACAGGTGGCCCTCCTGGCTGCTGACTCATGTTCAACCCCAGGTCTCTCTCCACAGTGCTGCTCTCCACTCTCTTGTTCCCCAGTCTGCATTTCAATTGGTCTAAAGCAATCCACATGGATATGTATTTCTTTTATACTAGGGATGACACTTGACCTGAGACAAAGGACCAGCTTGTACATCACTGAAACTTCATTTAAAATTTGAAGATTGAACTTGAATGAAGCTTGAATATTAGTGGTAACAAATGGCACATACCACCAAGAAGCATGTTTTAAACTTCAAGCACTTTTATTTAAACTGCCTCTTTAAAAAATACAACATCTAAAAAATACAGCTCTCAAATATAATATTTGACCATATTCAACTCTGGAACTCCAGTTTGGTATTGGACATAATGAAACAACAAAATCAAACAAAAACAAACAAAAGCCAGACAGGTGTGGGTCTCAATCATTGTCTCTTTGGCACAGCAAGATATATTCTCTAGTCCACGAACGTTGCTGTTTCTTCTACTGAAAGGGCATCTCTATGTGATTTAGCTGCAGCTAGGCAGGTAGTATCACTTTCAAACAGTGAGGGTCACAGGACACTAAGTCAGCTTTATGCAGCACATCTCCACATTTCACTCAGGAATGGACCTGATGCTCCATATTGCAGAATATAAATTAGTTTCCAGATAGGGAAAGATGATGACAAACAAATCTACCTGACTGAGATACCAATAGGGCAAGTCACAGTGTGAACAGTGGCTATGGAGCCGGGACCCTGCAGCTTCCTTGGAGATGTGTTCAGGAGGATAAAGCACCTTTTCTTGTCTACCTTCAATCTCAGATGATGCAGCATATGCTTGTGAATGGACAAGGCCAGAAGTCTGCATCCTTTGAAGACCATTTTCTTCCAAAGACAACCTCTTTTCCTTAGGGTTTTAATGTGTAATACATCACCCATCACAAGACAGCTTGACTGTAACAGTTCAGCTTTTATCATACCATGTTCTAGCTGCATATTATTTTACAGTGCAGTATAAAACAAAGGACTACCTGAGCAGGCTACTTCAAACATGACTGTATTACCTACCTGTATGTAAGCATCTTATTCTCTGATAAAATGAATTCTTTTCAGCTCTTACTTTTCAAATTCACAGACATCTTTCCAGTTATGGACATTTCCATTTTTTCCTTAAAGTAAGAAAACACTTAAAAGCCCATACAGTGCCTTTTGAGTACTGGTGTGCATTTCTCTGAGTATCACATTTAACCTTTTGTGCTTGTGAGGCAAGTAATTGTTTTACCTTTATGTCCAGGAACCAGTATCAGTCTATTCTCTAAACAGTTTGCAAGTCCCCTTGGCAAGCCCCTTCCATGCTTGAGAGACTAGCTGCCTCTTGCTGGTGATTGAAATAAAGGCATATCCCAAAACTACAGATTGCAGTGGGGGAAGCCTGAAGATGGCTTTCTCCAGTGGGCACCATGTGGCAAGTCTTGGAGGTATCTATAATTAAAATAGATTATTAGGAAGGGGGACAAGGCCACAGGGGATGGACATTATTTCTAAGTAGGTATCTACAGCATCCCATGGAGACTGACAGGATTAGCAAGGAAACAGCAAAGTCACAGTGAGGCTCAGGTGAACAGGGGCATCCAAAGGCACCCTGCACCTTTGAATACCTTGCAAACCTTAAAACTGCTGCTAGTTCTTGTGCATCTATGCCATTGTATTTGTTCTATCAGCAGTGTCAGCTCTAGCGAAGAATGAGCACTGCTGCTCTTTACCACTGTGTCATCTCAGCCACCTGACATAGCTGTGAAAATGCTTGTCTGCACTCTACAACCTTCAGGCAGTTCAGAAAAAGCCTGCTTTGGATGCAACATCCAAACACACCACGCCATGTAAGCCAGGGCTCTCAGTACTGTATTTATGCAGAGGAACTATTCATATCAAAACCACTAGGTGCTATAGATAGATAACATTATGGACTAGCACTTATAATGATGGCCCTTTAACCTTTGTGGATTGAAACTGTAGCCTCCAGGCTAGTAAGATAAAAAAACTTAGTAGTGACAACCTGAAATGCATGTGGATTAGTCCACTGTACCCTGGAACAAAATACAAAGAAGAGAGGGCTGCCATACTGGTTCATCCAGGCAAGCACTCTGTTTCTGAGCAGTAGGCAGAGAATTTGCACACCCAGCACTGTAAGAAGCTGCAGACAGAGGAAGTGTCTTCTCAGCCAGGAACAAGAGGTTATCTTAAAAAGCAGGCTATGAAAGTTTATATCCTTTCCTGTGTCACAGTGAAATTTATCCCACATCACTTGAGCCATATAAACAAGAGGCTTAGTGTAAACAAGTGGCTTGCTTATGTCAGTAAAGTGAGAGGAACATCTCAGACAGATTTGTCTCTATCCCAGGTTAGGAGAGAGCAGCACACTTTTCAGAGGTGGTTATCACTGAGTATTGCGGTGTATATATCTGACATCCATGAGAAGAGAAATGAAACCTTTGGTTCTGTCATTGTAGAAGTTTTCTGCTATCATTGCTCCCTGGAGTTGCTTGAGCCTGGTCAACATTACTTACCCAAACCCCTCTGAACTTCTGCAGCTTTGAATAAGCCAAGAATATGGGTTTCGGCATCTTGTCCAAAACCAGTGTTTTTCTGATATCATATATCCATGGGCATTGAATATGTACAGAAAGGCCACGTGCGAAGTCTCTTATTAAATGAACTGCTTTTTAAATTTAAAAAGTTAGCAAGAATTATTAGATTGCTGGGTAAGCGTGTGTGTTTAAGTATGACTCAAATTTTGCTGCAGTGCTACAGCAAGATGTAGGAGAGGACAACTGGCCTTGGGCAGCGGCACTGCTTTTTCACCCGTTGGCGTCCGGAGGGCTGCTGGAGTCCCGATGCCGGCTTTCCCAGATGAGCTCCCCAGGTCTGCCAAGCCATCATCTGCGGCTCCTCACCGCCTGTTTCAAGTCTGGGACCCGGGACGGGCCCCGGGGTGACCGGCCGGCAGGGTGACGCCCCGGACGGGCACGGGGAGCAAGGGAGGCGCGGGGCGGGGGCTCAGGGGTCTCACGGCCGGGGCGGGAGCTGGGCGCGGGGCGCACCCCTTGGCGTCCCCTCGGGGCGTTGTTCGCCCCCCGCGTCTTTCCTGCTTCCGGGGGCCGCCGCGGGGAGGATTTGCCGCAGATGACATCAGCTGTGGATGCTGGAAAGGCGGCGGCGGCGCGGAGGATGCGCCGGCTCCCCCCCTTCCTCCTCCTCCTCCTCACCAGGTCCCTGCCCTGCACCGTCTCCGTATAAAAGCGCCGCCGCCTCCCCGCCCGCCCTCACTCCCTCCTTGCCGCCTGCGGAGCCGCCGCCGAGTGGCCCCTCTGCTCTCAGCGCCCCGGAGCCGCGGGGCGGAGGCGATGGCCACCGTAGTGGTGGAAGTGGACTCGGAGCCCTCCTGCAGCATCCCCAACCCGGCCTCCACCTCGCCCAGTCTCTCCCACCGCTTCCTAGACAGCAAGTTTTACCTGCTGGTCGTCATCGGCGAGCTGGTGACCGAGGAGCACCTGCGGCGGGCGATCGTCAATATCGAGCGAGGTGAGGCGGCGGGAGCCGGGGCGCCGCAAGCAGCGCCGCGACATCCCCCGCCGGCGCCCTGCCCCTCCCTGGGCGCGGTCGGGAGCCGGGATTGCCCCCGACACCCATCCCTCCGAGCCGCGGTCTCCAGCTCTTTATTCCCCGGGGGGTCCCGCCGCAATCGCCCACCCACTCACCTTCCCCCGCGGGGTGCGGGCGCTGCGGAGCGGGGCTGCGGAGAGCCGCAGCGAGCCCCCTCCCCGCCATCGCTGGGCGGAGGGGCCGGGCCGGGAGCGCAGCGCCCGCCGCCGAGCCCGTCCGCCCGGAGACACCGGCGGGTGGGCGTGGCACGGTCCGCACTGCGGTCCCGGTGGCAGCCCGGGGCGGACAAAGGGCGGCTGGGGATGGGGTGGATGGGCTGGGCTGGGGGGCGGCTGCCGCCCGCAGTCCGTCGTCCCCCACCGCCACGCCAAGCCGGCGAGGTTCGGGGCGTTTTCCCTCTCGGCGGCAGAGGCTGCGCGGGCGGGAGCGCAGCCGCGCCTTTGTGTCTAACTTTGGGCGCTGGGACTTTTCTGTCGTCTGGAGAATTTTTCAGGACCCAAGTTCTATACATGCGTATATATATTCCAATAAAGAAAACCGATTTGAGTAACAAGGCTGTTACTTGAGTGCTCAACCTCGTTATTGTCCGACTGCGGACTGCTCTGACTCGGCGTTTATTTGTCCTTTCCTTAAGACGGCGATGCAGGATGGTATTGCAAGTCAAATGACAGTTTTTTGAGTTTTCGTTGTGTTTTTTGATACAATAGATTGCAGTGTATATGCGGATAGGAGAAAAAAAACCCCAACCCGTTGCGGTATTAATGGAATAAAGCACAAAGAAAATTATTGCCAGACCTTACAGTTTGTTAAACTCACTTGATACATGATTGTATAACATGTATTTTTTGTTCTCGGCTAGTGAAAACAAAGATTTCAGAAACTGCCATTGTTAGAATGAAGAAGAGATCCCGGAACGGGGAATTGGTAGCAGCCTTGTCATGTAGGTGTGGTTCAGCAGTCCAGCTAGGACTTCGTCTGTCTCTATTGTTGCTTTCTCAACCATTGTTGCTTTAGTTGGCTATTTCTCTGAATTCTTTTTCGTACCTGTCTGAGGTAAAAGGCATTCTCTCTCCCCTAACCAGTTTCATCATAACCTGTTCATCTTTATTGTGACCATTGTCTCCTGGGAAGAACTACTGAGGCAGGTGCTTTGTCATTCAGAGCTTCTTCAGCATTGCACTTCCTTAACTCTATCTAATTTTCAGTTGTGTTAGAAGTGAACTGGCTGCATTTTAATTAAATTGTTAAAGATTATAGAGCAAATTGGTAAAATTTCTTCCCTCGAGACAGCTAATACCCTTCCTCTGAAGAAATGCTCTTCAGTCTCTTCTTGAATCTTCTATTGTACAGTTGCTGCTGCATAGCTCAGTTGCTGCTACCTCTGCCACTAAGCATAACACCCGCTTATGGGTTTAGATGTTCAGAGGAAATATTTTGGCCTTTTAATTCATCATTTTGGATTAGAAGTCACTGTGCTGCTTCTAGTATCAGACCATCTGATTGAGATTTTTGCCTGCTAAGAAAACTCTGTGGTGAAATTTTGAGGTACATTGTTTTGGATGAATACAATGGGAGTCTGAAGCTCTTTCTGCGTGAGGCAGTTATGGGCTCAGCTAATATCTTTCTCTTTGGAAAGTCTGCTCTAGTCTGGAAAAAACCACTTCTCGCTACCGTCATCTCAGTAGAGCTTTAAATGCATTTTGGTTCTTGATAACTCTGCCTCACTGTCCTCTCTGGTACATCTCTTGAGTACCATCACTGAAAACTGTGGGTTCATGCGCCAAACTGCAGAGCAACGTGTCAAAGAAAACGTCTGCTGATAACACATCAGTGGCGTGATGCTACGCAACCTGGTGGAATGCAGAGTCATTTCTTAAGATATCGTGGGGAGGGAATGGCATGGCAAGATGTATTTTCAGTAATTACATTTGGGATGTGACTTTGCTAAGGGGGCAATCCTCCAACCCACCATCCACCAAAAGAGACGAGGGGACTCAAGAGAAAGCTTCAAGATTTTTCTACTGGTTTAGCAGATGCTACTGGGTGTGCCCTGCCTGCTGTCTCATTAGTGGCATTGCATTCCTAAGACTGCAGAAAGAAAGAAATAGCTCCAGTTCAGTCATGTTTACAGCGGTTACGTCCACACTGCTAATCCGTCATTGGATTGACCTTGGATTTTAGTTCCACGTTTACCTTTTTTCTGCCCAAAACATGATTTTGTGATATCATGCATTTAATGCATTCTGCTACTCTATGGTACACATGCGTAATTTTTGCATCCAGACTGCTGAATCATGCAGTTGCAAATTTTGGATAGTCTACCCAAATTCCAGCTTCAACTTCTAGGACTGCTGTGTGCATAGGGCATATAGGCTTTTTTCCCCTTGGCTTTGTTGTTTGGGTATTTTTTCCCCTATTTATTTTGTGTTGAGTCCTGTATTTTGGACATTGCCTGACTCAATGTTCTTGACTACATCTGATCAAAATCTTATCCCTGCAGCAAATTGGGATCGCATCTAAAGCAGCTAGAGATGGTGGATGACTCCTATCATTAGCAGCATTGATGAGTCATAGTCCATGTTGTTTAACTGACCTCCAGAAGGCTTTGTAGTTCCTCCACCCAATCTTGGTGTCATAGGCCAGGGAGCTGTTTATCTTAAAGCTTCTTGAAGTTCAGCACTCATTCATTCAGCGTTCTTCAGCTTTGTGATCAATGTCAGTTTCACAGTTATTGCTTTCATATGTGCTCTATGTGTATGGTATTATATCATCTTGGCAGTCTTGCTCTCAAATATTCCAACACCTGGAATATATTAAAGCCTGTTTAGACATATTTGTCTGCCAAAACTCATCCCAAAAATGCACCATATGGCCAAGAGCTTTCTGAGAAAACGAAGTAAGGAGAGTTGCAGAAGAGTCTTGCTGCTTATGCTTCTGAACAATGATGCATCAGTCAGGAAGTGGAGGTGGCTGTTTATAGCTCAGTTATTTTTCTCAAGTGGTTATGGAACACACAGGCAATACTCTATTTTCAAATTTTTCTGGAGATTGAAATGGCAGCTACTTAATTGTTGGTAGCATGTTACAGTAAGCTTGCTACTACCTTTACTTGGATGCTCACAAGGAAAAGCCCTGGATGCATTCTTCTTGCAGAGGCTTCAGGCTGTTGAAATGCAGATGTTCATATTTGCATGGAGAACCTACTCAGAGCTGCAGTGGGAGACTGGCACTGCAGATCTGGTTTCTCTGCTATTCCCTCTTTTCTCCTCATGCTTCATCCCTGCAACAGGGCTTCTGCCAGTCTAAGTCCTGACATTTCTGCTGCCTTGAAACAGAATATAGAGCATGGGAAGTGGCATTGACAGTAACATCCACAGCCTGAAACCCTGACAGAGTTACCAGGAGTGTTAGTTCTGGATGAGGGGTTGGAAACACACCTCTTCAGGCATCTCCTGGTCAAACCCTAAAGTGGTCTAACCCAGAGATTCCATGCAAAGGATGCTCATGTGGGGAGGGGCCACCAGACATTTCCTCACCAGAAATCCCTTTTATGTTTGCCAGTTCATTTGTGTCGATGTAATGATGTTCTTCTAGGACAAAAAAATGAGTGCAGTTTTGGTTTTCAAAACTGCAGCAATGCCTGGACTTACTTGTAGTGCTACTGCCTGCTCATTATTTCAAAACTAGAATATTTTTCAGAACAATTTGAAGACAAAATTAGAGAAAAATCCAAAGTATGTTCTTTTTTTTTCCTTCTTTTTTTTTTTTTTTTTCCAAATTATTCATCAAAATCTTACGGAAAGGAGCTAGAAACTTGTCTTTTGGCTGCAATGACTTTTTTTTTCCTGATCAAATGTCAATCCTTAAAAATCTACTTTGGAATAATACTTTTTTTGGTCATATAAGTGCCAAGTGTCTCACTTTTTAAGTAGCTGGGGGAAAAACAGTAGGGAACAGAAATGTGCTGTTTAGTTTTTAAAAGAAAAAAGATCAAGCACAGCATTTTCAAATCTCAAAACTAGAGTTCTGACACTTCATAAATAAAAGATCACTTAAATTTTAATTTAAAATATGGTATGCTTCAAAGATATTCAGTGGAGAAGTCAGCAATTTAATACTTTTTATTTAAATATTAATTAGCAACATGCTAGGTGGTGCTGTCTTTTTCTTCTTGGAAGGGCAACATGACTGAAGTGTCCTCTGGTTTTGTGAACCTGTATATTGCTATTTTAAAGTCAAATCAGGGACATTGGTAGCTTCTTGTGAAGTGGCTACTACTGCAGTTCTAAAGCTGGGGCCTTAAAGACTGGTCACCTTTGGAAAGGCAGGTTGTCTTTTTCTGATTCCTGCCAGAATCCTTCCAAGTGCATTTTAAAAAATAGCTGCGTGCCTTGAAAGGAAGTGAGGCTGGGCTTGGAATTTAGAAATATGCAAATAGCATGAATACAAGTAGAAAAATACTTGGTTAAAGCTTCCAGTGCTCGTGTGTCAAGCTGGATGTGTTTTGTATTTTGAATTTTAGGGATCCGATCATGGGACACAAACTTGGTCGAATGCAACTTGGATCAAGAACTGAAACTTTTTGTGTCTCGCCATTCAGCTCGATTCTCTCCTGAAGTTCGAGGTGAGTTTAAGAGCAGAACTAATAAATTACACTCTGAAATTACCTGGCCTGTTAGTTTTAGGGCCTTTTCAAAGTTAAGACAACTCACTTTTTGATTGAACAGTTTCTTCATGTAGCACCTATCTAGTAGTCCAGAGTCTGAAGCTTATTGTAGTAGGTAGAGTACATACAAAACGATTAACTGGAAAGGTTAGCTCTATAGTTTGGCAGAGCCAGAACTGATGTTGCAGCTGTTGCACAAATGCAGCTCAAGCCCTGTGTTTCTTCCCAAAGGACTTGGACTTTTCTCTTTCTTGGTATGAGAAGCTGAGTTATGGTGAGTCTGCCTGTACTCATAGGAACTTTCTTTGGCTTGTATGAGGAGATCAGAAATTTATAGGGCTAATAAGACTAAATCTCTCTTGCTGCCTTTTTTCCAAGCCCATTTTTCCTTGAGAGGATTCATTCAATAAAATGAAACATTTGTTTACCAGTTTTGTGAAGTGTAAAATTTGGGTTTGTTCTGGTTTCATGAGAATGAAGTGTTTGGTAAGTTTCTAAGATCTCATTACTCTTAATACAAATGTGAATGAATTTAATCAGGTTTCTCATGTGAAAATCTCTGACTTTCTCAGAGTAGTAAAGGTTTCTATCATTGGTGAAATCATTGTGGCCATGTGCATGTTGAGTCCTGTCGTACAGTACAACCTAGTACTGATGAGTGTTAAAAATTCCAGCTTCTGGGATATCTCTCCTGTGGTGAAAAAGGGCTATGAAATTTTGTATCATTCTACTACATCATGTTCCTGAGGTCAGTTGCTATACACTGTTGACAAAGAGACCCTGATGCCTTGCTAGCATGACAGCACTGACCTGATGGTTTTGAATAATGTACAAAAATGTCTTGTGTAACTAATCCTTTTTCTTGCAGCATATGTTAAAGCAGTTTTTGCTGTATCTCTCCGTATCTAGAGACAGTAAAGCACTGCCAGAGTTAAGAAAAAATTATATACTTCTATGATTCTTCCTCTGGTTTGAAAAACAACATAACTAATAAAACAATACACAGCATGAAGACTTTTGAGTAAAGACATGTAGCTCCTTATTTACGTGGATGTAAACTCGGGCCTAGAATACTTGTCTTTCATTTCATTTTAAATGTCATGAAGACAATTCAAATTCTCAGTGACATTTGTTGCTTTGCTTTACAGAGAGGGAATTTATCTTTAAGAAATGGAAAATGCAATGTATCCCATTTTTAACAAATCTGTGTTTTACTATAAAACTTCAAGATTCTATGTTTCTCCTGTAGCAAAAATATTACAGCATGACTAGTATTTTTGCTGTCTCTTTTAGATGATACATTCTAATACTGCTGCATGCATTAAAATAAAGCAAATACTCTACTTTCATGTAATAAATAAGATAAGATTTCTTTTGCAGCAGAAAGAATGTAGAAGTATTTAGGAATTTTTCTCTGGGAATTGTATTTTTGATTGATTTTTTTTTTCTTTGTTTGTCTAGACTTCCCTGTTTAGTCTTTCATTGTGTTGAATTCCAGCTTAATTGCATGTGACTGGAATTCATCAACATCTCTGACAAGCAGAAATGAATGTGTTTTTCACCACTGCTCAATCTTTAAACAATAAACTGCCAAAATCTGTGTTTGAAGAGCATTAAGGGAGACTGAAACTTGAATAGACGCAATATCAAGGGATAAAGCTATCCCTTTTGACCAACTTCTTGTCTAAAATTTTGTGGAGAAGCACATTTTTACCTCCAGAATCTCACTGTACAGATCAGAGAATTATTTTAGTTTCTTTCTGCTGTTCTCTGATGTTGAATTCTGCAGGAGGCTCCTATGTATCTTCTCTGCTGTTTGGCAGAGAGGCTTTTTTGTTGCCACATTTTAATAAGATTTCAGAATGTTTAATTTCTGTTACAGCACCCAAATATTAAACTGTGGGTGTTCAACTGTTGACATGGTCGGCTTTGATACTAAAGAGATGATTGTAAGTATGTATTGCTTTATGGTCCCAGACTCAGATATGGAATTTAGGTAACTAGGTGACCTTTTGTCCAAGGGAAATATTCATCCAAGGTGATGGGGTTGTCTGTGGAATGTAATTAAACAACTTCTTTTTTTTCAGCCCTTTGAGTCTGAAGTCTCTGTGCAACTCACATACAGGGACAGTTTACTCTTGAGCAAGGCTCCTGATGTAGTCTGGTCAGACTTCTGACTGACTGCAGCCTCTTTGATTATCATGTTTAATTATGGTAATTGCAGTGCTGGCTCAGTAATGTTTGTGTACTTCTCAGAACAGCTTGAGCATACATACAGCAGCAATGTGAAGGGTAGGAATCTTTCTCTAAAAGGAAGCTTGGAGGAAATGGGGCCAATCCTGTCCCCATACCATACGTCTGTGATGTCAAAGGAGAGACATGAAAGAGATTGTCTGTCAAAGCATTTGGGTGTTTTCACTTAAAGAATTTAAGGTTTGATCCTTCTCCCTGTGTAGTGAATACATACTGGTACTGCAGGGAGCGTGATTAGATCCCAACATTTTTTGTGTTCTTTTCAAAGGGATGGGTTACCACTGTAGTATTTGTGCACATTGTGTTCAGCTGTTGGGCAATTTATGAGTGATTTATGATTCCTGAAAAATAAGATTCAGAATGGAAATGCCAGCAGATCTTTTTTGCTACCTTGTAAAGCAGCTGAGTTAGCAGACTCCTTAATAATAACAGATCTTGGAGAGGTGATGTTGGCAGGCGCTGGTGAAAACTGAGTAACACAACTAATTAAGTGGTTGCCACAACAACAGGCAACATGACAAGGGGTACTCCAGTGGTGCCTCTGTTTTCTTTGTCGTGTACTGATAACTTCCATATTATAGTAATATCAAAAGGACAAAAAAATGCAAACAATGTACAAGCTGGAAAAGGAACTGTGCATCTGGTAGTGAGGCAGAACAAGTGGAGAGTCTTGGAAACAGCTCATTTGAAATTGCAGCTGTACCTACCAATCTTTGCTTAATTAACAAGAAAGTTTCGGCTGCATAAAGCAGCTTCACAAAAGACCCTGGTTTTGGGTGGGGGAGAGTGAAGCCGTTGAGGGCCCTTCTGTAAGGCTTTTGCACTGCTGTTTTATCCCTCAGTTTCGACCTGGAGACACTTAACTGTTGCACTGGTGCATGTTCAAGCCCTTGTCTAAATCCATTTTATTTAAATAGCTGCTCACCCCCAACCTTCTGATAAATACTGCTCGAGCTATACACTGTGGCTACTTCGTACTTTTTCCTGTGGTTATAAAGAACATATATACGTGTTTTGTATCTGAACAGTACCAGGAGGCCTCCTGTTGCCTATTAGCCACTGCAGACACCAACTGCTGACATGAGTCCTTCTTTACCTGTTCCTAAGACTTTTTTATTGCCAGCCTGCCTGCAGCCAGAGGGGACCTTGGCAAAGTGCAAGACGTTTTATTTCCTCTTGGCAGCTACCTGCATCAGCAGCAGCAGTGGGCTTGCCTCCTTCAGGCTTCCTAAAAAGTCTTTTCTCTATGACATTGTCATTATTCCAAAAAACCTTAATGACTTCCCTTCTGAAAGCTACCACTTCAAAAGTTACTGTTTGGGACAGCTGGAAACCTGTGGAGAATTTTTGGATCTGGGGTTTCTGGTCATCAATGCACTCATCTGTGTACTGCAACAAAGTGGTCTATAGTGCCATTTCCTTTGTCAGAGCAGATCTCAAACCAGTTAACGTCACACCTAGTAGCTTGCCATGTGAGCTTGTGGAGTCACTGATAAAATCCTGAACAGCACGGGTTTTGTGCTGATTTACTTGAAAACGGCAGTTCACCAAAGTTCCTTAAGTCAGGACACAGGTACTCGAGCTAAACCTATGATTTAAAATGAAAAAAAGGAAAAAGAGACAAGAGGTCAAGACCAGATTTCTCAGGTACTATCAGAGTGCCATAACTGTCTAGAAATTAATTTTGCTTAAGGTCTCAGGTAGCCTAATATGCACGTTTAGGGACATGCTACAAATATGATTCTTCAGATATTTAGAGGCTGTGATGGTAGCTGGAGTATCTATTAGAGTGGAGTCATTTTAGCTCATTATATGTTTGGAGAGGTTAATTTTAGTTGGCTACTAGACTTCCTTTGTGTCTCAAAGTAGTTGTGCATTGAAATAAAGAAAATGGAGGCAGACTAGGACTCGAGAAGGTAATTGAGCTGACTCATGCTGCAGTAGCTGCGAATGGTGTCCCTGCGGGGTGACCTGCAGCTGTCCGTGGTCCAGGGCTGCGGCCGTGGAGCTGCCCAGCAGCACAAAGCCAGGAGCCCCTGGGTCCTGGTAGAGGGATATTGATGGGAGCACATGCACTGGACTACTCCTGAGCTTTTTGTGGGGGGATGTTACCATTTTGGTGGCTTGGGAGAGGATTACAGTGTAATAGCCTATGTGTTTGGATACAAGAACTGTCAAAGCCTTCTTTTCTTAGTACTATTTAAAATTCCAGAGATGGGCTAAGAAGTCACTTTATCATCTTTTTTACAGTAAGTAAGGTGTTGCGTTTATGTGACAGTCATTCTGGCATTGACTTCCATTTTTGCTTTTTTTAGGAAAGATCTCAAAGAAAATTAGCATGAATTTGCATTCAACGGTACCTGCTGATGCTAAGGTGTTAGCGTGAATCAGCAAAATTAGTGAGAGGTTATTTTTAAGTGCCTTGTACCACAATTAAAGATAGAAAGTTCAATCATCCTAGAATAGCCCATGTTTTATGGGAACAGGTCTTGGCTTGTGTGAGGCAGCTACCAGAGGCACGGGATTAAGTTAGTTATGAATAATGATGGAATTTTAACTGCATTATGAAATTTGAATCCTCATTCCTCTTTATTGGAATGAAAAATAAGCATACCTAATGGTATATTCACAAAGGTTATTTTGTTAAGGGTTATCTGATAGAATTATAATTCTTAGTATGTCACTTGTGAGATTCCTCAATCTTTTTTGTAGTATTCTGTCTGTATGGGATTTCTGAAACTGAAAATTTCAACAATATTTTATTTTTGACCTCTGCCCAGTACTCTTTACAGATGATCTACCTCTCATCTCTTTCATCATGGATTTATTATAAATGTGTAACCAGAATATAATTGCCACTTTTTAAATCTAATTTCTGTTTTCCATGTGCAACATTTTGTTAGATGGCTGTTTTTCTTAATTTTGTTAAGACTGATGTACTTTACTTGTCTGGAATTTGTTGCTTTCTCATCTAATTTATCAGTTACTTGAGAGAAACATTAAATGTTTTAATTGGACTTTATAATGAGAAGAGACTTGATCCAAAGGCCACTGAAATAATTGGATTGGATTTTGGATTAGAGAAAATACAATCTAGTATTTTGAAGGTAGAACAAAGACCAAAATACAAAAAAATACCAAAATAGCAAAAAAGTGAGTGTTTTACCTTCCTTCTTGAATGACAAAAATGTTACTTTGTTTGAAGTGAATTGCCTACCACTATATTCAGAAATCTAACCAGACCCAAGTAACAAGAGTTGAGACACTCCGTTTTCAGACTGGGTGGAGTGGGGAGGTCATGTTTATTCCCGTTGCTATCTGTAGAATGAGAGTTGCCACTGTGGCTACTGATATCAACCTTGCAACAGCATGAAGAGCTCCAGTTGTCATCGGCCTTGTAGAGACAGATACAAGAGGTGCATCCATACTGGCTGCAAATCCATGTGATCGTGACTGTAGACTGGCAGGAGTATCCTGCAGTACCTCACAGTCCCTATGAGTAGGGGAGTCAGTAATAGTCACAAATAGAAAGCTGGATAGTTTTGTAACAAAGGTTTGTGGTTTTGCATCAACCCTCCAGATGGTCCCACCAAAAAGACAAGATGGTTAGTTTGGGGCTGTAGTTGCTGGTGGTAATCTGTTCCTAGAGCTGAGAAGAAAAGCAGTGCTCCTGGTGACCTGGATTTGCAGATTTAAATCTGTTTTAGAGTCAAAACCAGTCACTGATAGAATAAAAGACTAAGTGTAAAAAAACTGTATTCAAGTAATAACCAATTCATAAACAAACAATTTGCAATTTTATGTATTTCAGTACTTGAAAGCTTGTCTGTAATGGTGACATGAGTCGCCGTCCTGTGTCCCTGTCTCCTGCATGGCTGTGTGTGGGACATTATACCCGTCAGTAACGCTGGAAAGCTTGGGATTTTATTTGATATAAGCAATCAACCCCACAAAAGAACCCCCCAAAGCAAAACAAAAAAACCTCTTGCAACAAGATTAGCCATATTCTTAGACTGTATAATATCTGAGTGATTCTAAGGAGCTATGCAGACTTTCACCTGGAAGTCAACTCCCCACTGTCAAAGGCTGCCTTTGGAAGCTGGACCAGTATTATGGCAGTTGTAGCTCTTCTGGACAAAAGACTCATCCCAGCTTTGGCTCCCATGTCCTGAGTCAAAAATAAGCTGTCATAGGTCTTGTAAGCTCTTTATGGCAGATGGAGTATCTCCCCCACACCTGAGAGACTGGAAGGAGCAAAAGTAAGAAAACTCATGGGTCCAGATAAAGGTGAGTTATTATTAGGTGAAGTGAAAAATGGCAAAACCAAAGAAACAACCAAAACCAAACCAACAAGCACAGTGAAGGAGATTGCTCAGCGCCTCACACAGGCAGAATAATGCCCAGCCAGTCTCTGAACAGCCCCCACCTTAGTAACTAATAATCCCACCTTCTTCCTCTACGCTAGCTTTTGTTGCTGAGCATGATATTGCATGGTGGTATTTGTGTTCAGGTCACTGGTTTTTTTGCTGACACCATTGTTGAACTTCTTGAAATAAAGGGGATGAAGTTTGACAGAGCCCTAAGAGAGTCCAGCTACCGGAGTCCTTCTTCTGATCTTAAGGCTTGGAGACAGAAGCACACATCCTGTCATGGGTATTATGGCCCTCCAGCTTGCTTTCTTAACCTCAGACTGTGTCCCATAGTTTCCCTGGTCCTCTAGAACTTGCACAGCACTTAGACAAACTTAAAAAAAAATATTTTGTATGTGGCCAGTACTTTAAATAGATATAGAAAGCAAGCCTTCAAGAATATCTCAGGATAGGATTTAATGCTTGTTGCAAACTAATAATTTAATGGTATTGCTCATAATAATTTGTATGGTGCTATTGATTTTTTCCAAACCTATCGTTACTAGCTGCAAAGCTCAATTTCTAAAGGTCATTAGACATGGAAGATTTAAATATTTTCAATACTAACTAGGCTTTTGTACATATACCATTTCCAAGCAACTTTACAAATTTTAATCTTCCTGTCCACTGTTTCAACAATTCCATTCTTTTTATGTTTCAATCCGCTAGCTAGCTAGTTATCTATCCAAAACCTGCCTGAACTTGTATGAGATGGCTTTTTTCATTGTGTCCTACAATGTGTATTGCAGAATCAGATCAAAAACATGTCACCTTTCAAAATAACACATGAAAGACATCAGCGTTACCCAAAAGAAATCCAAATGGAGATGGCGTATTACTGAAGTGACCCCTTAAAAAGTAAGGGTGGGCATCTTTGATCATAACACCATCTCAATGGCCTAAATCATCTGGCTGCAGCCATTTTATTCTTGAAGACTCTAGTGAGAATAGTTGCTCTGCACCTAAAAACCCTCTGTACCTATTAAATCCTGTAATTATAACAAGAATCACATTTTGCCTTCAGCTTTGGTGGAATAGTGTTATTGTATGTCAAGCAGGGGATTATCATGTGAAAAGAGACTTTGCCGACATTCTTATTTTGTGATGAATAGCAGGATCTGATAGTATTAATCCGTTAGGAGCTGTAGAGTGGGGGAAACCCATTTACTGGGTTGTGCTAATGGGTGTGGGTTGTGGATTCTCCACAACTGTTTATAGACAGTAATCACAGGAAGGAGACCAAGGATACCAAGCCATCAAATTTCCTTAAGCAGTATGGAATTACTCTTCAGTCTCTTGAACAGTGTAATACAACCATCGTTAGACCTCTGCTTACCTAAAAAGGTATTGTTTTGATTTCTGGACTGTTTCATGACCTTTGTGCTCCCTTTGTAATTAAATTGCTTTGAATTGAAAGTAAATTCTGGGCCAAGGAATGAGCTTCTCTCAGAGAATCTAGAAAACACTTAGAGATTTACTTTATTTTATGCATGTCTACTTTTTTGAGTTTCACACAGCATGTTACACACTTGCGGAGTTGATACTCCTCTGACTTTCATTCCTAACTGGAGTATGTTTCCGTTTGGTGTTGGAGACAGCTGGGCATCTATGAAATTACCTGCGTCCTCATGTACCTTTCAGGCATTCCTAGAGTGCTCTGAGAATCAAATGAGTTTTTAACACAGTGCCTGCTGCTCTCCAGGGTAGCAGTATTCCAATATATTGGGCAGTATTCCAATCTTGGCAGATTTAGCATTTTCTCCCTTCTTGCCTTGACTTTTAATCACAAAAAACCCCCAGGGACAATGTCAAAAGAGGGGGCCACCCTATGATCTTTCTTTTGCAATTGGAAGTGAAAGAGTGGTGGTGCAGGGCAGTCCTGGGTAGAGCTACCCTTACAGGCAGAGATGAGCTGGTACCTCCACCCGGGAGAGTGCAGCCCCAGACTTCCATCCCTCGGAGAAGAATGATCTCATCAGTGATGAGCCTCTCTGAAGACCCATCAGGAGGGTCTCACCACACCAGCATTTACCTTCACCACAGCTCTGAGTTACCAGGGCTCTGCTGCCTTGTTTCAGACACAGCTTTGGTATCCCTGCAAGGATAGTTTTTGCATGGACAAAGCATAGATCAAAGACTTTATGCTGTGATACTAACATTTAAAACTGTTTTTCCTGTTTTCCTGATTTTTTTCATTTCTTGAGCACATTTTAAACCTTGTATCCTGTTCCCTTCTTTCCTGAAATGGGTGAAATGCTGAGTTTTCAAATTAGCAGATGTTTTCAAGACTTCAGAGAAGCTTGTATTCATCCTAGATGACACTTTTCTTCCTTGTCCCATGCTCTTCATCCTGCGGTCTTCCTATATGTCAGAGTAAGTCGTGGTAACTTACTGGTAAAATGTGAATGGCATCTTTTCAGTATTGGATCTTCTAGGTTTGCTGCCTTTCTTGGAACCACACCACAGCTGACAATAAATAAATGTGTACTTTCTAAGAGATGAGTGTAGGAAAAGCTGTGGTCAGGGATGACTCTGCTCACAAATTATGTTTTGTAGTTTTTTCTTTTGTTTCTGGCTTCTCTCTGCTATTAAATATGTTGGAGTTGACGTCTGTTACTTCCAGCTTTTTTGTTGGTCTTACTTTTGAGCAGATGGATGTTTCTTTGTCAGTGATTGTAAACCTAATCTAAGCAATTATCAAATTATATTTAGACCAAAGTCCTTGCTGAGCCCCACCAAATCTTACTCCCTGTACTGTCCCACGTTTCTGACTGGCTTGCAAAGATGGGACACACTCAGAAAACACTCGAGCAGTATTAGACGAGTTGTTTTTTGTTAGATAGTTTAGGTAACTTGGTTGATTGTTGGCTGTGGAACTGGGCACAATAAAACATTTCATCAGTAATCATTGAGGGGGAAAAAAGAGAACGAGAAGATGTTTTCAACCCAGCAGAGACAGTTTTGAAACCAGTAGAGATGTGGCTTCTGTGGATCTGCCTTGCTGTAGTCCTATGACAACAGTCACTGTTTTGTAAGTGGAGTTACCCGACAGGTATTGTCCACTATTTTTGGTCAAATCACAAAATGGCCACATAAAGCTTGGAATCACAGTTGCTGTAGGTGATGGCACAATAATAAACAGATTCACTGCTGGGTTTGATTTCTTTTTTTTTTCAATTTCTAGTGTAGAGGTTTAGCCTCTCAATATTCTCACCAAATAGTTAATAAAATCTTGAGTTATTTTTGAGATCCTGTGAAATAGGAGAATCACGGAATCATAGAACTTGATGAGTTGGAAGAGAACTACAAGGATCAGCAAGTCCAACTCCTGGCCCTGCACCGGACCTGCCAAGAATCACACCATGTGCCTGAGAGCATTGTCCAAACACTTCTTGAACTCTGTCAGACTGGTGCTGTGACCACTTCCCTGGGAAGCCTGTTAGAGTGCCCAACCACCCTCTCTGTGAAAAACCTTTTCCTGATATCCAGCCTAAACCTCTCCTGTCTTAGCTTCATGACACTCCCTTGAGTCCTGTCACTGGTCATGAGAGTGGAGATTGGGACCCGCTCCTCTGCTTCCCCTCATGAGGATATTGAAGACCACAGTGAGGTCTCCCCTTGGTCTCCTCCAGGCTGAACAGCCAAAGTGTCCTCAGCTGCTCTTCATACAGCTTCCCCTCCAGAAGAACAGGAAAGTACAAGCAGTATCAGTCTATCAGCTCTATTTGTATTTCCTCATTATTCATTATGCCTTTTAAATTGTTACTATTTTCAAACGATAGTCTTTTCCACTGCAAAATAAAGCTGTAATACTCTTCTTGTTGTTCAAAATCCATTCCCCACCAAAGTTTCTACATAAAATTCATTATATCATGCAGGCAAAGCTACTTTATTGAAAAAAACTTCAAATTAACAGTTAAAAAAACCCAAACCAACCCAAACCGAAAAACTGACAATCCACATCATGTTTCTTAATCTTTCCCTTTTTTGAAAGTTGCCTACCAAGGAATCATGCTTCCTTATGCTGCTTTTGCCAGCAGATGGCATTCTGAGTGCCCATGCTCACTGCTGTGCAGTAAATGACCACATTCTAAAGTCAGTATGAATACTTCCATAATGTTTTGAGGTCTTAGTTCTTAATGTGAGACATATGTTTCTATTTTGCTCTGACATCTTACTTGAAATTTAAATTTCAGGGACTTCAACTCTGTTGACTGTGAAATATGAATCCCTCAATGTGAAATAAGCTCAGCAAACTTCAGATCTCTCTCTGTTGATGGAGAAAAAGCAGAGTATAGCTCATTCAGGTCACGAACTTATTCAGGTTGAAGACCACAGATAGTGATCATTTTATGAAAATGCTTAACATTAGCTCTGCAGAGCTAGTAGGGAGAAAAGCAAGATCATTACACACAGCTAGATTTGTGCATAAATTAACACATCTCTAGATACAGGTAAGAAAATCAGCTTCACAGATCATGTATTCTCTGTATTTTCTGGATATTTCCAAGAGGCCTGAGCTTCTCCTGTTTAGAAGCTGCAATATAAACCACATCAAGACCTAGTGCCTCTCTCTCTCTCCTAAAACACAGCATGAAATAAAAGACCTGAGACCTAAGCAAGTGGAGTCTGACTCACTTGTCAAGTTTAGTATATCTCAGTTTTTTTCCCCTGTCTCAGTCTGTGCTATGACAGTCTGTTAGGAATATAGGAGTACAGTAGCAGGTAGTTTGACAAAGCAAATCAGTATTGTCTGTCTAAAAAGGTAAGTGTTTGTACAAGTCCCAGTGTGGCATTTTTCCTTTCTCAGAGATGCAAAAAAAAAAAAAATCACAGCTTTCTAGGTGACTGCAGAACACATGGTATGTCATAAATCAAGAGACCTGAAGTTTATTTCTTAATTTTTCCCCTGAACTATGTAAAAACTGACTGTGGCAGTCATGCTCAGGCGCTGTGGACAACTCATGATATTGATTATTCAATTGCAGTAATGTAATGGCATTTAATTCTTTTTGTCTTACTTCAGCTTTCCATCATGGCCAAGTGTGCCAGTAGGGAATCTAATGTCAGTGATTTATGCAGCATGGTCTTCATTAAAATTCAAAATGAGGCTACCAACTCTCTTCAAGTAATCTAGTAAGCTACTAGCCAGATGTTAATGTAAACACTAAAGGGATCGCTCAAATTGATTTGAAAATAACAGTAACAGAGATGAAAAGCTGAGATTAGCCATTCATGACATTGTGTAACTCCTTCAGATTTCTGAGCTGTATTAGGAAGAAGTACACGTGAGGCCCTTCTTATTAAACAACACCTGCCTACAACTGCACAGGCAAAATCTTTTCATATATGCAAATACTGGTAAATGGACAATCAAATACTTTTAATCTCATTTAATTGTGGAGGAGTAGCAGGGCTCCAGATGCTTACTGAAAGCAGCTGTTTGTTACCACTCATTTAAAAAACACACAACCCAAACAACATACAAAAAAATCAGAAAATGCCCAAAACTATAGCCAGCAGTTTATCTTATTGTGATTACTAAGAAACACTTCGACAAACTCTGCTTTGAATGAGTGTAAATTACGGGAAATTTCACTGAAAACAGGTCTCTCCAGATCTACCCTATTATATGTTAAGGCAGCATTGGAGTGCTGTTGAAGAACTGCAATTTGTAGATCTCATCTATAGAGAGTTTGAGGGAAATGGCTGTGGGAACTATGGTTTGTAACTGGTTTCTACATATAGTAACGTGCAACACTGCTGGGTTGCTGTGACACCACTTGAAATAAAGCATGGCAATTCACTTCTGTGGTCTCTTTGCAAGTCTGCATGGTGCTGGAGCTGGCAATAAATTGACTTCTTTTAGACTTAAACCTCTGTAGGAAGCTGAGTGTCTTTACAAAGCGTAAGCCAAGCTGGTGAAATACTGCCTGCCATCTTTAACAAAGCTCCGTGTCAAGTGGGAGTGAAATGCTTTTAAATGCTGCCATGTGGCTGAGGAATCGTGTGTTTTGTGATTGCTAAAACATTTTTGCCTGTCCTAAATCCAGGAATGCTTATAAGGTAAAAGTTAAAATGTCATGGAGAAATTAAGTAAATGACATTTTGATTGCCCCTCCGAGTTTGGCTTAGTGATTGACACAACCTTCAAATCCTGAGGAAAGAGAAGTGGCAAGGAGTAGTCTTTCGCCTTTTGTCACATCTGTTGTGCCATCCCTGCCTCTGCACGGCTGTTTATCTCATGGCTGTGGATTAATTAGAAGAATTTGAGGCTGAGGATGTGGAAGGGAATTTAAATTGCATCTGTATGGATTATGATCTGGTGGAGTTCATTAGCATGCAGGCACAGTTCCTGTGCCTTTCTGCCTCTCTTCCCAGAGCTTGCAACTTCCAGACATTTCCACACTCCCTCAGATCTGTTGTGCCTTATGGGCCTGGCCTGCAGTTTCATATTAGCACAGTTTAATTAGGCAAAGAGCGATTGCTGTGACTCCAAAATTACGTATGGTTATGATAGATCAAAATTTATTACAGAGATTTTTTTTCAAATAAATGTCTTCTCTGTTGGACAGGTTTTTCTCATTCAGAGGCCCTAGAGCCATTTACGAAACAAATCCTCTCTGGTGTGAAGTGAAATTTTAAGAATGATTAACACTGACTGACCATGTATTCTCTCTAGTTTCATCTGCATTCCTATGCTTTGCTGTTTTCATCTGATAGGTTTGACAGAGGGAGCCAGGTTCAGGGACCGCTGCCCCTTCCTTGCAGCAGTGCAGAGCCTAGTGGAAGGGTGTCAAATGGGTCAAGGCAGTGGCTAAAAACTGTCAAACCCAAATGCGAGTATGTAGCTGTAGAGTAATTTGCAAGCACTGCGCTGGGAAGAAGTTTCTATAGCTCGATTCCATTAAATTTATTCTGATTATCTAAATTTGATGTGGAAGGTGAGTGTGATATTGTCTAGTATTCTAAACACTTATGTAAGTGGCCAGGTTTACAGAGGCCATCCAATAGGTGCCAAATGAGGAGAGCTTGCATGACCATGTCATTGTCAATTTTCTTTTTGTGGTTTTTCTTTTCAAATTAATTTTAGTGTTTTCTGCAAGGTAAGTAGTTTTCCCTTTTGGGAGCATGTTGGAACAGTATGCAAATTCTGCTCAATTATGAACAGTCACAAAGGTCTTGAAACAGAAGCCATAAATCATAAGTTTTTAACAGAAAAAGAGTGAAAGATTCAACATTTAGTGCATTTTTCTTATGTAAGGCTTTATTTAATGTATGTTTGTAATACCTTATATGATAAATATTTTTATTTTTAAATTTGCATTTCTCAGATTAATGTGTTTTATGAATTACACAGTAATGTAACTTTGTGTAAGTGTAGCTGTCTCCAAAAAATACAGTAAAGATCATAATCATAAAGTTTTAGTATGCTCAAACTGGCAGATAAATCTGATTTGACTAGTACAGCACTAGTACTTTGACTAGTACTTTTCTTTGCTGGAGCCTTCAAGGATAAACTGAACTTGTAGCAAGTCTTGTGTGTAAAATTGTTCCTTTTGGAAATCCATCAGAAATTTGCACTCAATCCCAATGAAGGCAGGGTCAACCCCTCCGCTGTTTATTTCTTTTCTCCATCGGTAAGTACATTTTTCTTAAGCTAAGAAAGAGCACTTGTGCACTTGTACTACTTAGAACTACAATCAATCACAGGTCCATTCATTGACATCCAGTAAGAGTACTCCTTTTATTGTAATTTCCTTTGAAAATTAAGTGTGCCAAACTTCAAATGTATTGTGGTTAATATGGAAAAAAAGAAAATATTGCAACTCTGCTTATCTTGCACGACAACAGAAGCTTCCAGTGGAAATCTAATAGCAACATTTCTATTTCTTTTGTCAAGAGAAATATTAAAAGTCATGAGATCTCTATTCCTCAAAAAGGAGAAAATTAATACCTCATTGCTTTAATCTTTGGGGGAAAAAGTGCTACTATGTTGTTTCCATATTCCTTAAGTGTCCCCCCATGTTGTTTTTTTTCAAATGACGATGATGATGATTCTAACAGTGTATTTGAATTGTGTTCATTTAATATTGGGAGGGTTAAACATCTCACCAGTGCCAACACTTTGTCATTAAAATGAAGTACAGTTCGCAAGTGCCTGTAATTACACAGCCTGTGTACAATCGCAGAGTTTCTAAAGGGAGTCTATCACATCTAAAATAGCACTTTCTTCATTGCACAGCCTTAATTTCACCTGACATTTTGCCAGCCGGGGCAGAAACTTTCTGCAGGAAGCAGGGCAGTATGCCTGGTCTCCTTTAGACAAAGGAAGGTGGAAAATTAAGTTATTGTAAATCTGCTTCTAATTATGTTAATGAAATATTACATCATGTAGATTGACCTGCTGTAGATCTTAGGTATTTCTTTTATTGTTTTAGCAATTTGCTCTATTTCTTATGCGTGAAAAATATTTTTGATAACCCATGTTGATCGTACTTGCTAATGAACCAGTGCCTACAATTACTGCACTTAAGCATATATCTTCAGAACATACAATATTAGAGGGTTACTAATGAGCTCAACAGTAGTTGAAGACACTAATTAATTTAATCTGGGTTATTTTGCCTGCCAAAGTATAGGAGGATGGATGCTGCCACTGGAAAATGCTGGAGCATTTAACCTGTGGCTGTGTATTTAAGGAAAAAAATTGGTTGTCAGTCTGTTTCAGAAACACTGGTAATGCAAAATGTTTTCTCAGTTATAAAGGCAGTAGATATTTACCACCTTACTCAGATCAATTTATTATGAGGCAGCATGACACTTTGTACTGTGAATCTTAATAATGTCCAGAGGCCTTCACATGAAAATTGCTCATTTAATTTTCACTGGACTACTTTTTTCATTTAAACAACAATAATAATGTGAAGTTAAGTGCAGAGCTCAAATAGCTTACAAGGGTCCTTTCCCAATATCCTTAATCTAATTTTGAAATATTAATCTTTTAGAAATGCAGCTTCGCATTTCAAAGATAGATTTAATTTTATTTTTTGTTGGCCTTATGTGGAAAGCTTGTTATTAATTTTCTTAGTCCAGCCAGAGCAGTGTCCTTATCACCAAAGCATATAGGATGTTTTTTAAAGGAAAACATCTGTCAATCCAGCAGTTTGAAACACAACTTGCCCTATGTCAGTGATTTCCAATGTCAAAAAAAAAGCACCCAGCATAACACTTAGATGTATGTGGTTGGAAACCAGACATGTAAAAGATGTACTTTGTCATTAAGATGGATATTGCTGGTGGAATTGCCTGTGAGAGCGTTGTCCACCAGATAAGGAATAGATCAGCTTTAGCACAGCTTCTGGGGCTGCAGACACCCTCCTCTAAGGCAGAGTAGGAGTGACCTGTACGTGACAGGAGCTCTCAGGGGAGGAACAATAGAGACTGAGAAATATATCAAGAAGGGGATCAGTGGTAAACAGACAGACTAGATAGCTTTCACCCACCTTCTATGCAATCTCTGAGTGTCCCCCTTGGCTATAAAAGAATAAAATGGCAGAAATTTACTGTCATATCATTCACATCTACACGGGCTGAAAGAATGCCTTCAGTTCCTCAAGATTTAATTATGTCCAGTTTTTGTGTCTGCTACTGGAAGAAGCCCTGAAGAGGGAGAGAGGTATTTTTTTCCCCTTTTTTTTGGCCTTCATTTTCTTCCCTTTGTTGTGCTCTTTCCACCAAAATGCCCTCAGGCACCAATCCAGGGAGCTGGAGCTGTGGTCTGCTCAGACCTCTTGTGGTACCTGCTCATACTTTCTGACAGGCTCAAGTACTGAATGAGAGTGGCCAACCTCCTGAGATGGGGATGGCCAGAGACCCTCTCAGTTTTCACAGCTACCAGCTGCTTTCTTGCTCTCTCAGTTATAAGTACAAAACACAGAAGCCAAAGTAGACGCAGGCATCAAAGTGAGAGCCAAGTTTGTCCACTAGTTTTCTGCATTTTCTGGTTGAAAATCATCTAGGTAAGGCTGCATGAAAAGAGCTCCAGAATCACTCTGAATGTTGCAAAAAGGGCTTGGATTTGTTTCTTGTACAACTTTGTTTTGAGATAGCTTTTAAAACAAGACCACACCAAAGTGCTAAACTTGGTACATCCATCCACCCTGCAGCCAGCCCAGAAGAGAATTGGTCTAATGCTGACTGAGAGGAGGAGAAGCAGGTGATGAGGGAGACTAGAGGAAAGTTTCTTTTCCCTGGTGTTACTCAAAAGCTCATTGAGTGGGCCTTATTCATTACAAGCAAAAATGTTTTATTGGTTATATCAAAGTGCAGTGTAACTGGTATTGCCTTAATTCTACTTTTTTTTTTTAAAGCTAGTAAAAAAATTCAATCTAGACTTTAAAAAAGCCCATTATTTTCTTATATCAGCCCAAAGGAAATCTTGCTATCACAAAAGTAATACATTTTTTCCCCTGTAGGCAATACTTAGTAATAACCTATGCTGAAATTCAGACCTGGAAATAGCTTTTGTGTTCCCATGGAAAAAAGAAGTGCATTATATACTTCATGTTACATGTGCTCTTCAAACATTATTTTCAGGTTAATAAGTACTAAAGGAGAATTCTTGCAAAGCTTAAACCTTTAAAATTTTACCAGGTGAGTGGCTCTTCACTGGTCAACCTGTTCAGATCTGTCATCAGCATAAAAATATTTGCGGATGGAGAGAGGTTCACTGTTTTTGTGTTTCTTTATAGTTGGATTTGGGTTTTTTTGTTATCTCATTCCTTTGCTAACAGCTCCCTTCTACTGTATGTACCTGATAACTGGGGATAAATTGCAGCAAATCTTGATATGGTCACATACTTCAGAATATTAAATAGTCTGTTTAATTACAAAGAAATCTGCATTTGTTAACAGAGTAATAAAATGCACAAATACGGAATCAGTCCCCAAGTGGGAGACCATATGTGCCCAGGAATGCTTAGTCTGTATGAACAGTTAGCAGTTTATATGTGTATGTATAATTTGCATTAATTATATAGAGGCCAAAGTTGACACAAGACCCTTGTGAGAAATTATTTTAGTATTAAATTTTCTTCCTCTTTAATGAAACATGAGAGGTGGGAAGCCAAACCTTTCTTTTGTGCCTTATTTAAACAGATTTCCATCCTGAATTTATGTAGAAAGAAGGCTGAAAAAACTTTCATTAGTATCAGAGGAACTCATATAGACCATACAAATATGACTAGTCTTGCTGCTGCAAGCTGTTATATCTACAGGTAACTCTGCTGCTGTCACATTGGTTATATGGCCCATATGATTATGTGGACCACCGTGTAGTGCACACTAACAGAAATGAAGGCATACACAGGAGCTGACTTCCTCCATGGAGCATCCAGGTGTGCCCTTGTTCTGGATGCACAGGTCAGGGAGTCAAAGAGCCCATGGTGTATGTTTGACCTCTTGGAAACCCTTGTTCCCATTGTTACACTTGCTTGAACTTGCTCATATGTTTCTTATGTTACTCCACATCTTTTGAGGGTTTCCCATCGAGTTAGACTCTAAGCCCATCAGCATAGGAAATATGTAATTGTCATAAAAGACGTCTGGATTACTGAAAAGTCCAGAATTAGATGATTCACAGGAAAACTTTGAGCTGAGAGATGTAATTTTAAATGAGACTTCATGTTTTACCATATATATAGAAAAAACAAAAGCAATTTGAGCACTAGAAAAGTAACTGAAACCCAGTGTTTTTGTGAACTTTAATTATTCATTTCAGAATGGCACGATAGACTTTTAACTTCCCATACTTTTTTCCTAAGGGAAGCAAATTACTATAGTCAAATGATAAAACACTCAGAACAAGCTTACGAATAAAAACCCTGAAAATGTCTTATTTGTGTCTGTACTCCTGGGCCATTCCCATGATATGGTTATGACTCAGCTTTGATAGGTATACTACAAATGATCTTACGCTGTCAGATGAATTCTGAGTCGAAATATAGCCAGATCCCAGGAGGAAATAAAAGAAAACAGGTTTTTTTTGGTCAGGAAATTGTATTATGTTTGTATCCATTCTGTTGATTTCCTTTGCTAGACCACTTCACATACATTGCCATGGATGCAGATGTTGTCTTATACTTCCTCCTGCTCCTCACAGAAAGCAAAGATGGCAGGTCATGGTAGGCTTACGTGCAAGCCTTACTCAAACTGTTTAATGTATTGTTATAGAAGGTAGCCAGAATTTTTTAGATGAATCATGCAGAAATATGATACTGGGTGAGCATGAGATAACAATGCAAGAAACTCAGCTACTTCTCATCAGACTTGAGCTCCAAACCCTTCACCAGCTTGCTGCCCTTCTCTGGACCTGCTCCAGCACCTCAGTGTCTTTGTTATAGTTAAGGGTCCAGAACTGAACACAGGATTTGAGGTGTGGCCCCACTAGTGCTGAGTACAGGGGGACAATCCCTGCCCTGGTCCTGCTGGCCACACTGTTGCTGCCTGGTACAGGCCAGGATGCCATTGGCCTTCTTGGCCACCTGGGCACACCCTGGCTCATGTTCAGCTGCTGGCACCAGCACCCCCAGGTCCTTTTCCTGTCACTCTGCTTGTAGTGCTTCCTGGAGTTGTTGTGACTGAAGAAGAGTTACCTGGGAATTGTTGAAGTTCACACTATTGGCCTCAGTACAGCAATCCAGACTGTCCAGATACCTTTGCAGAGCATTCATACCCTCCAGTGGGGCACCATCCAGCCTGGTGTCATCCACAAACTGACTGAGGGTGTATTCGATCCCCTCGTCCAGATCATCCATAAAGACATTAAACAGAACTGGCCCCAGTACTGAGCCCTGGGGAACACTGCTGGTGACTGGCCACCAGCTGGATGTAACTCCATCCACCACCACTCTCTGGGCCTGGCCATACAACTGGTGTTTTACCCAGCGAACAGTGCACCCATCCAAGCCTCCAGCAGACAGCTTCTCCAGAAGAATGTGGGAAACAGTGTCAGAAGCTTTGCTGAAGTCCAGGTACACAACATCCACGGCCTTTCCTGTATCCACTAAGTGGGACACTTTGTCACAGAAGGAGATCAAGTTAGACAAGCAGGCCCTGCCTGTAACAAACCCATGCTGGCTGAGCCTGATCCTGTACATGCCTTATGATGACACTCGAGATAATCTGCTGCATGACCTTCCTTGGCACCAAGGTCAGGCTTACAGGGACGTGCTTCCCTGAATACCTTATGGCCCTTCTTATAGGTGGGCCAGTGTCACATTTGTCAGCCTCCAGTCTACTGGGATCTCCACGGTTACGCACAACTGCCAAAAATTGATGGAAAATGACTTGCTAAGCACTTCCATCAGCTCCCCATGAGTGGCTCCCATCCATCCCTGTAAGGCTTGTGCAGGTCTAAGTGGTGTAGCAGATTGTTGACCATTTCCCCTTGGATTATTATTAGGGTTTCATTCTGCACCTTATCTCTGTCTTCCAGCCCTGGAGTCTGGTTACTTGGAGAACAGCTGATCTTGTATTAACAAGAAGTACCTCAGTCTTTTCCTCACCCTTGGCTGATATGTTTCCACTCACACCCATTAAGGGAAGGAGATCCTTCTTAGCCCTCGTTTTATTGCTTCTGTATTTATACAAATGTTTTTATTGTCTTTTGTGTCAGTAGCCAGGTTAAGTTCTGGTTAGTTGGAATTTGCCCTTCTAATTTTCTTCCTGGCTAACCTCATGACATTCTTGTGGTCCTTCTGAACTGCCTGCCCCTTCTTCCAAAGATCATAAACTGCCTTTTTTTCCTGAGTTGCAGCCAAGACGCTGTTCAGCCAAGATGGTCTTTTTCCCTAGCATCTTGTCTTTTGGCACATAGGGACAGCCTGCTCCTTTGCCTTTAGGATTTCCTTCTTGAAGAATGTCCACCCTTCCTGGACATCTTTGACCTTTAGTACTGTCTCTCAAGGGGCTCTGTCAATCAGTCTGTCTGTCGTCTTCAAGTCAAAGGTACCGTATCAGTTCTCCTGATACCATACCCTATCCTACCCTACCATACCCTCCTTCTCAGAGTCAAAAATTCATTTCATGAGTGCTGTGTCCAAGATAGCATCACCCACCAGTCTGTAACTGTTCACAGTCAACAGGTCCAGTGCAGAACATTCCTTGGTTTGCTGCCTCACCAGCTGTGCCAGGACATTATCTTACATACACTCCAGGAACCTCCTAAGCTATTTTGTCTCTGTTGTGTTGCATTTCCAGCAGAAATCCATTAATTTGAAGTTCCCCATAAGAACAAGGGTCAGTGATTGGGAGACTACTCCCAGCTACTTACAGAATATTTAATCTGCTTCTTAATCCTGGCTGGGTGGTGTATAATAGACTCTCACCAGGATATCTGCTGTGTTACCCATAAACACTGAACCCTATTGTGACCATCATTAAGCTCAAGATAATCAAAACACTTCCTAACTTGCAGGGCCACCCAAAAGCCTCTCCTTCCTTGCCTATCCCTTCTGAAGTGTTTATAGCCATTCATTGCAGCATTCCAGTTGTGGAAGTTGATTTTAAGGTAATCTGTAGGACTCATGGCCTTTTTTTCTCTATTGACCTTCAAGGCATCTGAGAGCTAGACTAATTACTGGTTGCTAATAGCACTTGAGGTGGTATTGCAAGAACTTGAGAGATGTCAGAAACAACAGTATTCACCCTTACGGATGAGGGTAGAAGTCTGACTAGGCAGCTTCTTTATATTTAGCAAATCCCTTGTCTGGTCTTGTAGAAAATCTGTTATGCCTTTATTTTTGTGTCAGTTGGTAAGCTCTGTGTGGTACAAAAGGAGATCAAAAAAGACAGGCATGAATAAAATCAGACATGCTAGGAGGTAAGAGAGGGAAATGAAATAACTTTCCTTTTCATCTTTCACTTGTCCTTAAGTTGTCGCTGGATAAATATCTGATATGATTTGATTTGTCTTCAGCAGCAGAAGAGAACACAAACTAGAAGGTAGTGTTTGTGGACCAAAGAAGGGTACGAATATGGGTGCTGATTTGCACATAAAATTAGAGGAATAAGCACCTGTGAGAGTTAAAAGATAATGTTTAAAAATAATTAGCACCTTCACAAACATTTTTCCTAAAAATGCATTTTTCAACATTGCCTAAGGCACAATAAAAAGCCAATACTTGGGATGAATAGGTATGAAATCAAGAGATTGTCTCCTGAAATTTTTGTAATAACTCTAGTATCACTAAATTTCCACTACTACATGGTTGGGTCTACTTCTGAACTTCTTACTCAGGTGACTCATTCCATGGTCATAGAGATTTTGCTGGATCCTGTCCCTCAAAGGTTTAAACACTTTCTTGTATTCTCATGTATGGGTTTTTTTTTTTTAAAGAGATGTAAAAAATAGCTCTTTAAAGTGTGCAGGTTTTTAAACATTCTGTCTGTCTTCCAGCTTGTCTTCTTAGTCTTCTTGTCTTCTTAGATTTTGTTGAGAAGAGCTTGAATGAAATGGTTAAAAAGGATGCCCACATCAGCAGGTGCTTGGACCTAAATTAGTAGAATTAGACCAAGGCCTTTAATTTTACTTGGCTTTAAGCATTCTTCTGAAATACTGTTTCTTCTTCAAACTGTTTGCAGCAGCTCTTAGTCCATCCGATAGCATTACCAGAGGGTTTATGCTGGGACCACTGCTGTACACGTATGTTGCAGAACTCAGACCACAGGGGCTGTTTAGTTACTAAAGACATTCTCAAGCAGAATTTCTTAGGCCTCTTGCTAAGTCCGTGCTAAACATAGGATGTAAACCCACTGTTGCTGTGCCAATTTACATTAGATGGAATCTGTGCCATGAGAGTAATTTCCATATAACTTGCAATGGCATATAGAGATATATGAGAGAGGATGAATAATTTATGTCTGAATTCACAATATTAGACCAAGAACCAATTCACAGTTAGCTTATTCTTGAAGTCACAGGAAAATTCACATTGTGGTGCACAGTGAATATATTAATTCATTTAAAATCTGTCAACACTAAGTTTCTTTGAGATTGCTAATGAGCAAGTTAAAGTACTTTTGGCAGTGTGAAAAATCCTGTATTTTTATCTTGTAAGACACATGTTCTAGACTGTTGTTTCTAATTAATCCAGTGAGTTTGTCCACTTCACTAAAGTCAGTGAAGAAAAGGTCTGTTGTCTAAAGGCCAGTGGGAGCTGCATTTATTCTGCAACTTGGGACGTTTCTTTCATTTCCAGCATGTGATAGATGGTGCCTGAGAAAGGTATACAGTCAAGTTATTTCTGTACAAATATTGAAGGAGGAGATTCTGCCCCTCTGCTCTGGTGACATCACACCAGAGTGGAGTACTGCATCCAGATCTGAGGTCCTCGGTACAAGAAAGGCATTTCTTGGCAATTTTTATTGGAACAGCCTGTTGGAAGCAAGTCCAGAGGAGGCCATCAAGACGACCAGAGAGATGGAACACCTCTCCTGTGAGGAAGAGTTGAGAGAATTAGGTTTGTTCAGCCTGGAAAAGAGAATGCTTCGGGATGACCTAATTGAGGCCTCCCAGTACCTGCAAGAAAGATGGAGAGGGACTTTTCACAAGAGCATGGGGAATGCAAGAGCACAAGACAATGGGGAATGGATTCAAACTGAAAGAGAGTAGGTTTAGATTAAGTATTGGCAGGAAGTTCTTTGCTGTGAGAATGGAACAGGTTGCCCAGAGAAGTTGTGGATGCCCCATCCTTGGAGGTGTTCAAGGCCAGGCTGGATGAATCCCTGAGCACCTGGTCTAGCGAGAGGTGTCCCTGCCCATGGCAGAGGGATTGGGAAGAAGTGATCCCTAAGGTCCTTTCCTACCCAAACCATTCTATGATTCTATAATCTTACATTCTTCTACGATTCTATAATCTTATATTCTGTGATTCTATAATCTTACCTTCTGTAGTACTTCTGTTGTTTTTATTGCAAATCAGGTACTATAGCTATAACTGGAACAAAGATCCAGTTGCATAGCAAGTTATAAAATGCAAGTATTTCCTAAACATTCATTGAACAATTTTACAAACAGAACTGTAAACAGTAAACAGACATTGCCTTATTTGAAGTGAAGCTGTTTGACAACTTTTTTACAGCACCCAGAAAATTATAACAAAAACTGGAAAATATATTAGCCAGGGAGATTCTAAGTGGGCAGAAAACAAACTGCTTCTGGGTAGGCATTAATTTGTGACACACGAACTATTCTGCAAGATGTCAAGAGACGGTCTGTGGACAGGACCTTTATTTTGTGTCTAGCTGAGTCACCACAGTTCCAAGTGCATCCAGACATCTTTGTAAGACATCTATAAAGAGATGAGATGAGTCCCTGCAGGATCGAGCCATCCTTTGAACTTTTCCCATCAAGGACTGGAAGGTAAAATAGTAACCTTGATTCTGTCACTTTCTACAAAGATCATTTATCTAGCATTATGTCAGCTTGAAAGAGGAAAAAAAAAAGGAAGGAGTCAAGGGAAGGACTAATGCTGAACTATTTGTACTAAGGGTGCGCTGAAGAACCTAGAGGTCCATTAAGAAGCAAAGTACTCTTGCTATTAGTGTCCTAACCATCAGCTTAAGAGATCTGATGTCATAGCCACAGGATCAGTGGAGCCAATTCAAATCCTAGTGCTCCCTCACTGCCCTGCTCACCAGGGAATTATTTTGTCAGAAATGTTCTTTAGTATTCAGATACAGTATGTGTCATTTGGAGGTACAGCAGGGCATGGATGACAGTGCTGCCTGGAAGTAGGGGAGAATGAACAGAATTAAGTGTTAGACGCTTGAGACTGTTACAGGGTGTTCTCTCTGACTTTCCTGCCTTTTCTATTTCCTGCCAGAACCTAGACTTATAACTGCCTGCAGTTTCTCTGTTACACCTGACACTAGCCTCCTAAGCAAGTTTTCAAATTGTGGATCAATGCAAGTGAGAAATGACCTAAAGGATATGGCAATAGGGCTGAGATAAGTATTAGGCTGGGAACCACAAATCAAACTTCCAGGCAGGAAATGCCGACTTCTATAGCATGTGAAACACAGACCAGCCTAAGATACTGGACAAAGAAAATGGAGTTACTTACTCAATTTCTTTTCTATTACACTATTCTTGGAATTGTATTTTGAAGTATTTAAGCTGGGCTTTAATCACATAGGTGATTACCTATTGAAAACTAGGTTACCAGCAGCTGTAGAAGTTTTTAAATTACAGTTTTTGACAGATAAGTACTGTTGGTCTCACCTGATATGGTGCTCAGCATTAGGGACTGTACAGTCTTACCAAGTTTTCAGTCTTTCAGTATTCCAGCAGCTGATTCAGATTAAAAAGAGGCATTCATTTTCTCTGTAGAACTTCAGTTTGTTTTGTAGTTCATTGCTTCCATTAATTCTGTTTGAAATGCAAATAATGACAGAAACATAGGCCAGCAGCTGCAGCTGTGAGACACTCACTCCAAATGTAAATGTGGCACACACTGGGACTAGCCCCCTGTCCTTGTGGCCTGAAGGGGTTTTGTCAGGAATAAAGCAAGCAAGTGCTCCCAGGAGCTCAGGAAGTGAGCTGGAAGGCACACTTGAAGGAAACCAAAAGTATAATTTTGACCTTTTTTACTAAAAATAAAGATTGCAAAGCTGCTCAAAGGTTTTAGCTACACATATTTTGAAAATGCCCTTTCAATAGAATTCACATTTTGCCAAAATTTCTTATTTTTCTTTTTGTGCAGGATTTTCTGATACAAGCAAACATGTAAAGTCTTACCTCCTTTTTGCTGCCCCCACAATTTCCAAATTGAAATGGTGTAAAAAATTAATTCCATTTAAAAGCTTTTACCAGAAAAGCATTGTTTTCTATCTAATGTAAGCCTGGCTTTATCAGGGACATTTTCACAAAGGTCTCCTTTCCCTTAGTGTATTCCAGAGCGGGGTAAAAGAAGGAAGGTCTCCACAGCTGAGGCATGAGCACTTATCCTGACCATAAGTAGTAGTGACAGCTGTGGCCTCATGTGCTGATACTGCCCATGACCACTCCTCTGGGGGCCTTGCAGACAGAGAACGTCCCAGACATGTCCTCTGCATCAACACACCTAATACATGCTGGGATCATGGGCAGCACAAGCTGCTTTTGTGTTACTTGTTTATATTGCATGTTTGTGTCAGCTCACTTACTTCTCGTGTGAGCTCTTGCCCCTGAAAATTACAGTTTGGACAGAAAGGAGACAAGGATCAAGAAGAGAAAGGAATGAGCAAAGAAATGAGGGCAGTTTTGTAATTAATCAGCATGAACATATTCAATATTTTGTGATGCTGGTGGTGCAAAGGAAATAAAATTCCATGAGGTAAAGTGGGGCAGGACACCTCATCCTCACTGTAAGGTCAGAGAGCCAAACCTTCCCAGGGGGAAGGTTTCTTACTGCTTTCCTATTTCCTTCTAAGTCACCAGGAGCTGTGTGTATCCAGCAGTGGATTTGGCCAAGTAAAGACAGATCCTTGCAAGCCCTCAGACTGTACCTCAGTGGTGCAATTTGTCTGACTGGTGTGTTCACATCTTGGGTTTACAAACAGGAAAGATGCAAACACTGGAATTAAATTGTTCAGAGCCAGAATTAAGATCTTTTGTGATTCAGAAGGGTTTAAATTTACTGCCATACAAACTGTGGAGATGTACTGCAATCCATAATTTAAATTTAAATGAACCTATTGTTTAATACATTATCTGATGGTGAGGTAAGAAATTAATGTTATCTTGGAGATTAAAATAACAGAAAGACGGGAACTATAGAAATTGTAAGTCTGCGTATGGATGAAGAATGGCGTATACTGTAAGTCTGATAATAGTGGGGTGGTAAGTACCCAGATATCCATAATGGATAGGAAAAATGTGGGCATATTAGTGTTGGCATACATCACCATTTAGAGAAATGAGAGCGAAGCACTATCTCATAGGAACATGGAAGTCAAACGAGGGAGAAGAGAATTGTATCAGTGTAATTAGAACTTAAGGTCAGACCTACTAATTGATTTTGTGCCCGTGAATATATCCTTCTGACACACTTAAGTGTGCATATGCAATTCATGTGGCTTGAAAACTGACATATGCTCTGAAGATATAAATGAGCTCTTGATATTTTAAGAACTCATCTGACTCAGTTGAATATTGTAAGGTGTTTCTGAGAGTTTCTTGCATTAAATGAAATATTGCAATGCCAGTTGAATTCTCAGTCTCCCTAAGTAAATGAAAGCAATTAATAGAATTCAAATGAGAGTTGCATGGGATGTTTTCTAAATATTTTGAAATAAGAGCAAGCATACTGTGTCTTGATGATATAAAATGTAAGTCCCCATGCTTTCATCTCAGTGAACAGCAGGGATTTGTTTACAGTTGCAGATCAGGATCTAATACCCATGAACTGCAAATTGATTAAATCTATAAACAATGAGAGCTATGCTGAAGAACATGTGGTTTGTTTTATAACAACCAGTCCAAGGACAGTTTGTAAGTAAGTGTGCCAGTTTTCTGGAGATTCTTTCGTATTATTTTTTCATTCTTTGGCACATAAAAGAGGAACATTTCCCTCAACTGTAAATATCATTATGAGGGCTTTATTAGTGAACATATTAAATATTATCAATATGTCAGGGTCTAATACTCATACCAGACAGTATCTTTGCTTAGACTTTGATTGGACTCTACCCCATGCTTCATTGTCATCTAAATTAAAAACAAAAGCACGGGCACTCACATTATTTGGAGAAAACAGGCCAAAGAAGACCTGTTGGAAATCCAGCAATCTTGCTGAGACCCTCAAAGTCTGAATTAAGAGATGCTAGAGAGGGGGTCAGAGACATTGTTTTGAAATCTAAATCTGATTTATTCCTACCCTGTTAGTGATTTCCTAAAGCACTGGAAAGCATGGGTCTGACTCACCAGATTTTTCCTGGAAGCGATGGGGCAGTAAATTCACCTCAGCAAATCTGCTGATTGTCACAGAGGAGGGGTCCCAAAACTAGGATGTGACCTCCCAGTGGATTCGCGATGTGAAGTATCCTGAGACAGTACCAAGGCCCTCTCTTGTCTGGGTGGTACCTGCTCCTGTCAAGGGTGATCTTAATATGTTTCTAAACTCCACAGGCCTTGCAGGTGAGTAAATAGGTCTTCTTCTGGTTCTCTCCTTCAACTGGTATTTACAAGCAGCTTTAGGATAAGCGCTGAATGTTTCCAGCACTGCAATCCTAATGAGAGGATAAACATACATATATTTTCATTCTATCTTTCTTAGCTATATGCAGAGAATATATAAACCTCTTTATGGAAATATACAATCTCTTACCCCATGCCTACCAGCAGTCATATTAAGTTTTAACCTTAGCTTTCATAAAAAATGAATGAAAATTTGCCCAATAACGTATTAAAAATTGAGTAGCAGCATATGGGATTTAGCCACACGGCTAGGCTTGTGGGGGGAAAGCCACTGTAATCAACGGCTCTTTTTATAATCACCAGGGATTTTTTTTTCCCAGGTGCTTTAAAATCAGCTATTTCAGTGCCCGTTCTTTTACAGATGAGGAAGGTACAGGTTGTCTGGGTTGGGTGAGGTTTTCTTCAGCCTAGGTAGGACTGCATAGTAATGAGGGGAGTGGGATATGGAGTGGGATATGGCACACTGTGAGCTAGAAGTTGAATGACAGTAATTTTATGTACTAGCTGGAAAAAAACCCAAAACCTGAATAAAAACCTGTGCACTGACTGTACTTTGAAGAAGAGGTCTCCAGAAATTACCCTTAGGTTGAGAAATGCAGGCGATACAGAATACTCAGAGAGCACAGTGAAATCTCACCCTTTGAGCAAAGGCCGTGTTTTCTTGCTCCCTGCCACCTCTGCAGATCTAGTGCATGCTCTTCACTGTAAGACAGATATGGCTTGAGGCGCATTCATTCTGAATCTGTACAGTGCTTGACTGCCCTAATGCTACTTTTAGACTTGACTTCCTTCATTTACTGTGTACACATCTGTTCTTGGACAGCATACAATGCTGCACCATCATATCTGAATCAGGAAGATGTTCTCTTGCTTTTTCTAGAGGTCTCCTTCAAAGTATGTTGAAATGGACCTCCTTTTGTGTGTGCCTATTACAACTTCTAAATATCCTCATGGAGTCTTGCCAAATGCTATAAAATTCCTACTTTAGACTCTGCAGAATTCTTGAGGGGAAACTCTGCAGGAATTTTTGGGACTTAGATAAATCAAAATGTAGATGTTGTTTATTGATAGATAATTTATACTTAAAATTTTTCTACAAAACTACCATTTATTTACCGAATTTACCGCATTCCCTCACTCTCAACTATGTGAGAGCTGAGGGTTTTTTCCATGTTATCTGGATTTTCTCCTTTAAGAGACTCCCAAGACATGTTCTTTTTCTGGCTCTTGTGTTCCCCAATTTTTTTATCAGGGGAAACACAACATTAAGATAACTTCAACAGTATGATCCTTGGGGATACAGGTAAGAACCTCCAGACTTCAGAACTCCAGGAACACATTTCCAGGTGCAGTCTGTGCACAGAGGCAAAGGCAAAGCTTGAAGCTTGCTGGGGAGAGGGGCCAAAAACTGTTCTAAACACTCTGATTTAAATAGAACCTTTGTATCTCTAGTATCCACTCTATATTGCTCAAGAGCTACCGCTTAAATAAATTGTCAGCGTCATTATGAAATCCCTAGATGGGATACGGATATGAGACATCTTTTAAAACACATTAAATAAACTGTATTTTAATTGCAGTCCTCATTGCTGTATGCCTGTATCAGCACATCAGCTCTATTAAAAATGCTCTCGCAACACATTTATAGATTTCAGTTTTGACACTTAGAAATGTGTCATCTTGGCAATCCTTTGCTGGAGGCTACTTGGTATCAATTGCCAGGTGTAATTAGAAAGATGAAATTTATTTAAAAGGTTGGTGGTCACCATTCTTTGTGCTTTTACCCTAAAGCATCCCAACAGGATCCAAGCCAGAGGAATTAATTTTAATACAGGACCTAGTATGAACAAGTTTCTTTTTAAAGTTTTCTAGGTTTCAGATACAGAAACAGGAGTTGCCAGGGGTAATTTTTTTTCACAGCATGATGTGTCATCTTTATGATGAAACCAGCTTTAATTATTCAGTTGGTGCCTGCAAAGAGTTGCTTAGTGATTGTGTCCTTTCTGTTCAAATCTGCAGTAAAACTCATTTGTGTGCTAGGTCACTAGCTGTTTTAAGTCAGCATTACCCTGCTGATTTAATTGGCATACACTAAGAAAACCTAGTTAAAAATACCTTTGTAAATTTAATACTTATCTTCTATAATACTTAGAGACAAGACAATGCTGACCAATCAAAGAAACTTCTCATGTGTTTTTCAGTATACTAGTTTCTCTTTTACAGATGTCTTTATTTTCACTGACGGTTCTCCTGAAGAGTACTTAAAATCAGCCCTGCAGCAATTTTACTTTTGGAAAGGACTAGATGAAGCTGATCATATAATCATTTGGTAACTCAGGAAGACAAGCCTATGTGAAGTTTGCCCTGGAAAGCATCACAGTATATTAATTCCTAGCTAAACATCTTTGTATTTGAACTTTTTTCACAAAGCTCTATCGTTCACTTAAAAATATTAAAACATTAAAACAGAAACACATGTTCTTCTCAGTGGGAGAGAAAGTGTCAGGAGAATAGATCCATAGCAGCTTACAGATTAGTCTCTCAAGAAGAGCCTGCTCTGTGTCTGTGTTGTAGCAGGAGCTTTCTAGTTACAGGACACCAGGTGGTCACCTATAGTTGATCTGAGAAGCAAACACTGCCACAAATGCTATTAGTAGTGTGTAATGAGATTAACTCCCCATAGTATTTGCAATATCCTTGAGGTTTTTTCACTGAAGCAGGACAGGGCTGATAGCACCCCTTAGACAATGAAAGAGTTTAATCTTTCATTGTTGTATGCAAATAACTCTCATCAGCATTAATAGGAGTTAAGCATGCACAAAAAAGGAAGAATAAAGCTTGGAAGTTTAAGCAATCATAGTATGCTAGAGGTTTCCAAGAGTTTCACAAAGGACCAGGCCAAAATTGTATGGCTATTCCTACTGGGTGATGTTGGGTATTTTCAGAGATTTGTATTTTTGAGACATAAAGGGTGATTAGGGGTTCCAAAATAACAACGAAGATTTAGTAAAATGTAAGAAATCTTAGCGGCAAGAGACAGAACCTAAGGCAGAGCTCATATTTAATTAAATGTTTTGCTTTCTGTGACAGGGCAAGATTTTGCTGTCTTTCATTTTAATGTAACTAGTTTTGATATGTGCTGAGCATTGTGGTGGGCTTTCTGGGAGTTTGGTGGATCTTTATCCAGTTAGAGAGAACACAGTTGTCCACAGTGGTTCTTGCATATACAGGAGTAAACTGTTGGACCAGGTATGAGTTCTGTTTCCTCCTGTAAATGCTGTGACTGCTTAAGCAAAAGGGATCCTCCTATTACAAGTCTGCAAGAGTAGTCCTTCTCAGCTCAGAGGCTGCCTGAACTATTTCTGGGGGCACCTGCTTTTTACTAAGAAGAAGATTTAACAAGTTAAACACTTGAAGATTAAAATAGATGCTTCCAGAACTAGGTCTGTTCCTCACTCATCCTTATGTACAGAAGTTGGTGTAGGGAGAGGATACAGGGCCAGTAAAGAAGTAAAATCATCCAAGCTAATGCTTGACTGGCCTCTGGAATCTGTCCACTTTGGCATTTAGAGGGCCGGTTTTTGCTGTCACACTTGCTGGTTCATTGATTCCTGGTTTCCAGATCCTCTGACTTCTGTTGCTGGGTATTTTTTTCTTGTATGAGTGGGTATGAGCTATCGCTATTTGTTGTTCATGCATTGCTTTTTGTTACGACAGTTTCAACCACTGATAGGGATAATTGCTTTGTGAAATTTTAGAGGTATTAAAAGGTAATACCTATTATTTAGGTATTAAAAGACATTCCCTGTGCAAGATAATGTTTGAATATGAGTTTGTATTTCCTGAAGATATGTGCTGGTTTTCCCCCCTCTCAGTGTTTTTTATAATCTAATTAGAGGATAGTACTGTCTTTTTCTGCCTTATAATATAGTTCAGTTAGTTGTACTTAAGCACATCATCTGAAAATTAAAGGCCAAAGACTGGAGGGACTACTTTATGGCTTGTTTTAATTCCAGAAATGAAACCCAAAAGAATGTTCCCTTGGTGCTGAAACAGGTGTGCCCTCTAATTTCTTCTCTGTAAAACCTAGACTTAATTAATAGTACTTGCCTGTATTGTACACAGAGGCAATCGATTTCATATTACATTTTCAATTTGTATAAAACCATCACAGTGGAGAACTGCACACATCCAGTAAAGAATCAGAGAAGGAAGGTGTTTTGAGGCTTTTAAGAGAATCTCTCTTGTGCTCTCCCTGGGGGTGGAACAGTTGCTCTGCTCTTTCAGACCAGGAAAGTGGTTGCTGCTAGAAAGGGAAAGTGAATTTAATCCAGAAATTGATTAGCAACACTGTTTATATGTAAACCAGAATAAAAGCTTTGGGCAATTTTTGCTATGGAGCTGGGAATCAGGTGATTGCCAGGGGAAAATCTTATACCTGGTTCTCATTAAAGGCTTACAAACAGAGCATCTTGTTATATTTCATAGTGGTTGCAGAGGCTCAGGGATATTCCACAGGTGGTGAATTAGTTGAAAGTAATACTACATTCAACAGAATGCCAGTTTTCTAAAATGCACAAATGCATACCCAAGTATTAAAAAATACAACTTCTCCACTGTAATACAGTTACGATGATTGTGTGATTTGTTCAGGGAATAGCAATAAAGCTGTGATGTTACTTGAGAAAGAACTTCACAGCTCTTCAAAGAGCATCACTAGATAAATTATGATTTAAGGAGATATTTTGACAAACAGCAGAGGGGTTTTCTGGTACATAATGAACATTACAGTACAGGTATCAAGGGTGGGTTATTAACTGTGGGGTTTTATCCCCAAGAAAATTTACTGATTGCCAGACCGTAGGAAGATTTAACCATAAGTAATTTTAAAATACTGCAAAGTAAAGTGTCTAATCTGCAGTGCAAGGCTCCTGCAACAGCCTTAGTGCTTGCAAACAGATCTGTCATTCATTATTCATGCACTGCCAAGGTGAGGAAATCCTCTCTGATTTGAACTAGTAGGAAGAGCAAAAATTATACCTAAACTGAGAAATTTTAATAAATACATGGCAAAGAAAATGTGCTCTAGGGAAAGAATAGATTCCCTGTGTGTGAAGCCATTATAGGTTGTATTGACTTGTCAGATTTTCAACAGGAATGGCAGGTGAACTTAAAACTTAATTGCATGTAAGGTAATGACACCAAGACCAAAAGTGTCCTCCACAGGATTTTAATTGGCGCTTTGGGTTTGGCTTCAGCTGCCATAGTGATGAAAACCCATTAGTAAGACGCCTGCAGCAATTTAGAAACATTAGCAGAAACCTTCTGAAGTGATCAAAATGCAGATACTTCTCCCTAAGGAGAAATAAAAGACTAAAAATATATTCAGGTAGAGATGTCTGGGAAGAGGAAAGGCTAACTTCTGGAATTACTTTTTTCTGATATATATATGTCAGTATTTATCCCTTTGCTACATGTTTTAAATTTACATAATCTTTTCCCTGATGCTGCTGTGCTCCATTTTGCTTATGAAGGTGGGAGTTGCGGTGAGGTGCAGGGAAGCATCTGCAGAGTGTGCTGCAGAGAAAAGGAAAAAACTTCCCTTCCCTGGCAGTCAGGATGGTGTGGGCTGAACAGCACAGCCAGGCACTGCAGCACAGGGAGGTGAAGTGAAAGGATGTAAAAAAGAGGTTTTAGCATTGGCAACATTTGAAAGGAAATAAAATAAATTTAACTGAGGTTGTTGGGTATTCTTTTGACATACAGGAAGGCTTTTGGCTACTAGGTTAAATATCACTACGGAGAACCATAATTGCTGATGTTTCCTATCTTGTTTTCAACAGCAGGTCTTTATAATCAAAAAACCTTTTCCATTCCTCATTGACCTCAGTGACAATATTCCTGTGGAGTACACTTGGATTTGAGGTAGATGCTAAGCTAATTAATGGAGATTAGCACAATCATACTTTAAGATGTAATTAAATAAACCAGATAGTTTGGTTGGTTGGGCTTGTCTTTTTCCCATAAAGAGCAGCCCTTGGAAAAACTGCCAAGGACGTTTAGTGCACAAATCTGCTTAGCATCTTCAAAAGCCCAGTAAACAGTTTTGTCTGTAATGTGAATATACCGGTCACTTGGTATAACAAAAGAACACTTAAGCTCCTGATCAGTCCTGTGAATTATGAAGTATGATGTGTTTGCTAAACAGTGAAGTATGAGATAGAGGTATTGAGAAAGAAGTAGCATTTTTCCCAAATAAGATTTTATTTGGCTATTTGACAGTTGGGAGAGATTCCTTTTCTGAATAACTGACCAAAGTTAAAATACCATATTCCAGGGACTATTTCAAATAAATTATCCTGGGAAGTGGTCTGCTCTCCTCAGGATTATTTTAGTTCCTGGGTCTGAGATGTTTTCCAGAGGTAAAAGAAGAAATTTTCCTTCTTTCTAGATGGAGAAGGCTGTGGAAGAGGTCTGATGTTGCGCAGCTCTCCTTCTCTCCCTGCAGTACTGTAATGCAGTAACTGCACTCCCAAATGCAGTTTCAGTTGAGGGCTTTCACTGACCTTCAGGGCTCATGAGTCAGCTCTGCATTACTGCAGTCTCCCATCGCGGTGTGTGCTGGCTTCCAGTTCCTATGCAGTACCAGGGCACTGTGCTGTGCTGCTGAAAATTAAATCTCCAGGTCTACGGATCAGTTCTGCAGTGCATCCTAGAGCAATCGTTGCCATTTTCTATGTAATTAAGATTTAAGGATGGGAGAGAGATTAATGAGAGACAATGAAAAAGCCTAAAAATACAGGGCTGACCGTGGTATACTGCCGTTGATTTACTATCTTGCTTTTAAGAGCTTCTTGAGATTATTACTTCTGTAATCTTGAGATGTGTAACTCAAGAAAAATGCTTGCAGAGAATCTCACATTCACCTACCTTCCTGCCTCAATTTTGTGACATGCAGAATCTGTGAGAGGAAGAGATGAAATTGCTTGGCTTTATCCCAGACAGTCCCATACAAATTTCTCCTAAATTTCACTGGATGTTGGTTTCTGTTTTCTGTTGCCATTTGAAGCTGGAGTTTCTAGGACTGCAGTGATAACATTGTTAGTGTTAAATAACACCCAGGAAAGTAGTTTATAGAAGAATTTCAGCTCTGGGAATAGCTAACAGGTTTCATTTAAAAAAAAATCCATTATTCATAGCTTAGCTTTTTAAGTATTCAGTATTTTCTAAAACACAACATAGTGATGTACTTGCAGAACCAAAAGCTAGCTACAGCACTCTAGTTGGCTTCTAAAGGTTCATGTTTCTGTTTCTCTGTGACCTTGGAAATTGTTTCTCTGTATGTATTTTATGAGATTAAAATTCTGTCACACTTATCAGATCTGTTCTAAAGATAAAATAAATTGTGAGAGTAGTCGTTTAGAGATCACAGTGTCTATAGAGTTTTAATATACAAAAGCAATATGTGGAAATACTCTACAACAAGATTAAAATATTCATTTCAGGAAGCCACTCTGAAACTGAATATATTGGAGGAAAATCTTAAATTTTAATTATCTGGAGCATTAATAAATGCAATATATTGCCTTGAAAACAATGGAAAATGCTATATAATTCATATAAAAAGGATCAAAGGGCAAGCCAATTGATGAATGCAGCAGTCCCCTAGCATCTCTGAAACTGCTTGTTTCAAGGTTGGAAGAGTGATTCATGAGGGAGATGGTGGCTTCAGGTAAATGAATTGTTGGTGAAAGCCCATGTCAGACACTTGGGTTGGAAAGAGGTGTTGTCTTCTCAAGCTACACTGACTACAGCCATGATGTTGGTTAAGGCAATTCTCATGACTAGGAACGTTGCATAGCCCTCTAATAAACACCCATCACTCTTCCCTCTCTTTCTGCCCTGATAATAAACTGCTCCATTCTCTAAACACTCCTTGTTTTCCCCTTCCTGTAATCACAGGAGATAATTTCTTGGAGTAGGATCATAAAGCTGCACTCTCTTTCTGGAAAGCATAATTCCAGCTATTCCTGTTCATATTTAAGACCTGTGCTTGCCATCCTCTGGCTGAAATCACAGTGCTGCTAAATAGTGGTGTACAAGGCTTCTGGGGTTTAAGCTTTACCTGTCATGTGAATTGTAAGTGACACAGGTCAATGGAGGAACAGAAATGGCAGAATTCAGAGACAGCCATGCAAGGCTGTGGCAGCATACAAGAAAGCAAAGACTGTTGCCAGGGATCTGTTGTCTCTACAGCTGGCTAGGATATTGTGTAGTTTCCCCAGAAAGATGAAATCATATGTATTGGGAATAATTGGTTGTCATAGGATGGATCAGGAATGTTTGATTTCCTAATCCAAGAAGTACTCCAGCAATCAAAGGCATTCACTTCACAAAGAGGCTGGTCTTTTTTCGTACTGGTAATGAATTTTAGTGCTCCACAGCAGTAACTTGTAGCTGAACTCATTGAACAAATTGATGCTGTTGTGACTGACTATTGGGTATATTTTTTTCTTAAACAAAATAAAGGGTGAATCCATTTACTGGAAGCATTGGATTCCACTACTGTTGCAAGTTCAGTATATAAACAGCAAGTGTATTTTTTTTTGACTGTCGTTTTATTGAGGTCTTCAGAAGTATTGGTTTTAAATTTCACTCCTGTCCAGACACTCAGTGAAATCAGTAATGAAAACTCTAGGCTACTTGGTTCAGTTTTTGTAGCACATTCCCTTTTTTGGGAGATAAATCTATTTTAGTAGGCATTAAAATTATAATACGTAAACTTTTCTTGTTATAGTACTTTAGTCTGATTTGCTTTGACTTTTCTTTTCAGGGTAGTCTTTGATTTTTAATGCTTTAGCAGTTCTTCATAGAGTCCTGAAATAGTAAAGTATCGAGAATTGTCTGAGAAATACCATTTTCTGAAGGTGAGAAACAAGAGTTGAGAGTACTAATTTTCCTGACAGTAACAGATGGGAGTGAAAGGCCAGCAGTTTGCTTCTACTTGATAAATGGCTGTATTTTGACAGCAAATTAGATGTCGCACAAAGTTGGCAAACATGCAAGAAATCAATATTTAGTGTGAAAAGATGATAAAATTAGTCTGTTGATCAACAGGGTGTGAAAAGGGTGATGTAATGTCTTGAATTAACTTCAGGATATTTCAGGGGGAATGGTCGCCGATCAGTGAGGTCCCTGCAATCACTTGTAGTTCTTGCAGCAGCTCCTAGCACAGCTCAGTTCATAAGTCTGCAAGTATTAAAGTTTGAGGCAGAAAGTACAAATCCACCTATGAAAATTAGTGCAAACAGGTCAACTTGCATTCTCTCACTTCTGTCTAAGAGTCCTGAGCAAGGATTGGTGAACTCGGTTCGTGTACAGTAACTGGAGGCTGAATCTTGCAGTCAGTGTTCAGACTGCATAATCATCTTCTGTCTAACCCCCCACTTTCAGGGCTCTGTTATTATCTGGAGGTATAAACCAAAATGAGATCTGACAGATAAGGACTTAACCAAGAACAAAAATGAAATTGTATGCAACTGGCTTTATTTCATCAAATAAATGTGAGCTTAAACATGAAAAAATACAACACACTGCAGGACATCGCCTCTCAGGACTTGTAGTTAATAAATTGTTGAAAGTCAAATGTGGATAGGAAAAATATTTAACTATCACCAGGCTGCAGCTGAACCAAATTAAACTCAAATATCAATTCTATTCATGCAGGGAGAGAGAGAAAATAAACAAGACATTTATGCTTTCTGGAGAGTCACAACACAGTTTAGTATTCCAGCTGATCAGATGCAAAAAAGATTAACCTAACTTTGCAGAGATAACACATAATTCTCTGTAAGAATCATATTAGATATGAATCCTAACTAACCATCAGGTCCAGAGCAAGCAGGTTTAAATGATGGCAAGGAAAATAGTCACACTTTGCAGTTAGTGTCATTCTCCCAAATCTTGGTCTCCATCAGAGGGCTCAGCAATGTTAGCTCATTGTTAGATTTGTTCACAGGTGTCACACTAGCTCAGCATCCTAACAGGATTTTCTTTTCACCTAGAAATGTGTAAAGTATTCTGATATTTGTACATAGATAGGAGTTATTGCTGGAAAAAAATTACTACACCTTCCTTGCAGACAGCCTAAATTTAAGACGCCATTGGGCTGAATTGAGCCCTGGAGGCAGTGAATCTATCATCTCTGGTATAAATGAAGTTATGCCTGTGTTATGCACTCCCCATTGTGTCAGCTAGTTGCAAGACTGAATGATTCCGTTCCGCATTCCCTGGCATCACCTACAGGGCTTTCAGAGCTTTCCTGGAATAAGCTTTCTGAAGTCCTGTTCTTGTAGTCCAGTGCCTGGATATTAGATAGCCATTTCTTCATCAGGTCTGCAAATCATTTTCTTCTTACTTGCAGTTATAGAACTCCAGATTTTTACAACATCAGAATTTGCTTCAGTGACTCTGTAAAATCACTACCTTCCTCAGCGCTGTACACTTACCGGTTTCTCCAGCTTGCAGTTTAGTTCAGCAGGAAGCTTAGCATGCTCAACAAAGAAGGTAAAGAGGATGGAGTGCTCCATATCATTTATGCAAGATTTCTTCAGATAATTAATAATCTGCTGTAAAAGGGGATCTTGTTCCTTTCTCTGTGGCCTGGAAATGTTGTTGCAATGTAGTGCCTCCAGGCAGACAATGGGGATATTTGGGGCTGGTCACGATTACTGTATTATTTGACAATTTATACCCATTGATCTTTGTATTGAAAACAAGGAAAAATAGATTTATTCAGTTAGTACAAGACATAGCAACCATCAGATGACCAGTCATCCAGACTCTGAGCACTCTGCTGATAACATAGAACAACCACGAAGAACACAAAGTTAACACATCTGGTTTTGGAGGACAAATTTGGAGTCTACACTAGAAATAGCAGATGAAACAGTGAGCAGTTTGAAGTTACTTAAAATGTGTGAGTTATTAGATTACTGTTGGCTACACAAAAAGCTCTTTTTTTTCCAAAGGAATGTATTGCTTTAAATGTGTCATGTGCAAGGGGTATGATAACACTCCAATAACCTTCATCAGACGTGGTAAATCTGAAAGGGATTGTAGTTGAGATGATTCTTAAGCATCAGTTATTGCTTCCCAGCACAGTGACTGGCAAGCTCCAATACTGTCTTTCAAGAGTCTCAGCATCCTTAGAACTCAAGGGATGGATGTTTTATGGTTCATTTTAGAGGATTTCTCCCTGAGTGTCCAGAAATTCCTCCACAAGACAAGGGGCAGATGGAGGGACCTGGGCATTGGAGCTACTTGTAAGTGCAGAGCACTGAACGTTTCTAGCTGCAGAGAGGTCATCGCATATTCATGGATTGTGGGAAGTTTCATTAGCCAGCCTTGCAAGCTGTGCCATCTGTTAACACCACCCAGCACGGTGGCTGACGTAACACAGCAGTCATGTCTTCTGGTGGTGAAACGATACTTTGAAGTTCTTTACAATGAAAAACAAGAGATGTTTAAAGTTGCCAGAGAAATGTGTTTGAATGCCAGATCAGGTGTCAAACAGTTACCACCTTCAGGGAGAAGGAATACTTTCAGGGAGAATACTCCTTTCACCCTTTCTGCCAAGAATCACCACAGGATTTGCCGCTTCCTCTGTGTTTACTTTGTGTGGAAATGGCATTGATAGGGAACAAGTGAATGTTGATGTCTACCTGGGGTGGCAGGAGAAGCTGGTGGGAACCCCTGTATTGAGTAGCCTCTTACAGCATGCACACCCATGGGTTGGGTCACACAGGCATGCCCAAGAAAAACTGTGTGTCAGGAGTGATGCTTGGTTAAACAAAACTTGAATGAGGACTGATTTCTTTCCCTTGCCATTCATTTGCACTTTGTGTTTGCATGAATTTAACATAGTCACTGTTAAAAGTGGCCCTCATGATTGTGCTGCTTGATTGGCCTGAAAAAATTGACTGTGTAAGATAAGAAATCTGTTCAGTCACTTTTCTAGGAAATGTGACTAACACTATCCCCATCTCAATAATCACACAATAGATGCCATTGATATTTGGATGAGCCGGGGGACATTAGGATCCTATGGCCATAGAAATTGGGTTGATGAATGCAAAAGCCACTCTTTAAGCAATTTTTACATGCTTATTAGTCCTCTCTGTTCTTGTTCTGAATCAAACAGCTGCCAAGACTCTTTGCTCATATCAGTTTTTCATTTGAAGCTTTAATTAATAAAATCAAAATATGAGCAGATACTTAGATTTCTTCCAAACAAAAATAGTATTTAGATATGGAAGTCTTTAGAAGCGGCTTTGTTTCTGCTTTCCAGAAACTATAAACAGGTAAAATCTATCCACCCAACCACTCCTGTGCAACATGGAAGTTTCTTCCTTTCTTCCTCTGTCAAATCACAGAAATGATCTGTCGCATGTGTAGAGAGAGGCTGCAAAAATCCAGTAGAGTTGAAGCAACCCCAGATCTACACAAGTCTCAGATTCTCCCACTCCATCTGTAATTTAGTAAGTCGCAGTCTCTCGCCAGTTTATGGAGTGCTGTTGCTGCTTTCTGTTCCCACACTGTGATAGTTAATTTGTCTGATAAAACTGTTCCTATGTGAGACTTTCTTTCGTTCCAGCTGAGGATATCAACCTGGGCAGCAAGCCTGTGTTGCTCCTACAAAGTTGCAAATAGTTTTTCAAAGTCTCTTTTATTATGCAATCGGTGACATGGGACCATGTTATTGACATCAGCAAGTAGCTGCAAACTTCCCAGGTGTTCCATGGCATGGGAGCCCTTGTAGTGACTCACACCCTGCCAGTGCTGGGTCCCCACCCTGTATGATAATCAGTAACATGTTTATGCCAAGGAGTTGAAGAGGGAGACAGTCACACATGCATCTCTGAGTGGGCACCATGTACATGGTGCAGACAACACCTGCCTGCCTCTGGAAATCAGTCTCAGGGCCCATGAACCCACACAACTGCTACAGCAGGGAGTCTGCTAGGATGTAAGTAACCACCATTAGTGTTGGTCACCAGGAGCTGTGACTCCTCGGGTCAGATCCTTCCCAGCTACACAGACACACGACTTGGAGCAGCTTCAGTTAAGTCCTAGGTGTGTGCTTTGAGCCTAGTGAAAGCTATGCATCTTTGTGTAACTTTGCATGTGGCTAATTGCATTTCTTTTCTACCTGTGTTTAATCTGTTCATGTCTAATGATATATGAGGCTTAGTCTGGCCTGAAGCAAAGTATGTGCTCAGTGTCACCAATTATTAAGCAAGAAGTTTCAGTGTCTGCTAAAGGGTGATGATTTCTTTCATTTCCTTGACGATTAGATTCAATAAACTCTGCCTAATCTCTTAATTTAAGTGAAATCTGGCAAACAACTAAAATATCAGAGCATGGATCATCTTCTGAAGGAGTCTGCAGTAACAGAGCTATCTGGATGTTTTACTGACTGGAGCTTTATGTGTGCATTTCTGATAGGCCAGGAAGCAAAACTATAAAAATAAATTTAATTGCAAAGGGTAATACCAGAAATGGATGTTGCAGGGGGAGAGAGACCTGCCCTCTTCCCCTTTTGTAATATATAATCTGTCTCCTTCTTTCAAGGAAGTATAGCAGAAAAAATACATGTTAAGAAAACTAAGTTTCTTCCAACTAAATAGATATTATTCCTAAGTTTCTAGGCACTGTCATGCACAAGAGAATAGACTACAACTCTATCTCACATTTTACTTGAAAGCACTATTTTTATTTTCTTTCTCCATCACCTTCTATCATTTGATTGCAAGCTCACATGCTTATAAATGTAGAGATTCCCCAGAGCAACAGCAACAGACACAGCAGAGTGGGAGCTCAAGGCAAGGAGGAGGAAGAAGGCAGGAGTGGTGCAGGCAGGTCAGCGAGGAAGAGGGCATTGCTGGGGCAGGGAGGGCAGCACCGAGCCTGCCCCAGTCAGGGACACTGTGGGAATGGCTAGCTGCCCTTCCTCTCACACAATGCTCTCAGGCATGTGGAGCTCTTTTCAGCCTGACCATCCTCAGCCTTGTTAATTTATGTCTCTTTACAGGGGAGTTTTTCTAGGTTGGCAGATAGGTCTGTGTCCCATACTCCCTTTTAAGCCTAATTAATTATTTTAATTGATTAATATTGCGCCAAGCAGTTTGCTCAGAAGGGAGAGCTCTTCTGGTTTTTTAGACTAATTATCAGTCTGGGTTTCTGAATGACAATCCAATGCTAATTAATCTCACTGCAGTTCTCACAGAAAGAGACCCTGATAAGAACTTGCCAATTAACATAAGGGGAAAATAAATCAACAGTCCTGTTTTGTTTTTCTGGCATCCACTCCCAGTGAGATGAATATCACTATTAAATACTGAGACAAACTTAAGTATGAAAGCCAGTATGCTGCAAGGCTGCTCCAAACTTGCCCAGAATTTACTAATTCAGGATCTAGATGTTATTTGTACACCCTGTCACTCTTGTTGCTTGACGTTGCTTGCTCCAGCTTTTGTAAGCAGGAGGAAGATGAAGCAGGGCAGCATGGCAAGTGTCTAACAATCCCCATAGGGAACTTTTTGCAGGGTCCCAATGTTAATCCATACCAGTGGAAGGCAGAAGGGAACATTTTGGCAGTGTGGGTTCTAGTTTTCACTTGGTTTGTCAGGGTCAGATGCTCAGCTGATGATGGTTACTCCCTTACCTGCACCAGCTCTGTGAGAAAAAGGTAAGTTACAGATACTCCTCCAGCCAGGGCAACCAGAGGGCTGTGACACAATGAAACATACAGCAAACTCATGGAAAATCCTGGTTTATAACGGTTGAATTTAATTTTTCTTTTTTTCCTCTCTGCACTTGCAGGTCAGAAGATTCTTCACCACAGAAGTGATGTCTTAGAAACTGTAGTCCTCATCAATCCCTCAGATGAAGCAGTTAGTACCGAGGTAAGTCAGAAATACTTTGTTTGACATATCACAAAGGCTCCATTAAGTGGACATGTTGAGAGCATTGAAGCAGATGTGGTGGAGGTGATTATGGAGCACAGTCACTGCCTGCCAGCTTAGAGACTGACAAACTCAAATACTATTTTTCAAAGTCTTATCAGACTCTGAGAGCAGATCCTGACTGTCAGTGAAAGGGTATATTTGGAATAAATACCATGAAAAATGCCACCCATCCCTTGATCTTTTCCCTGGTTTCCCAGACTCATGACATATTGTCAGAGGCATAGGACAGAAACACACCTCTGATCCCAGAATTCCTTTTCTCATAATGCATCAAATTATCTTCTTCATGGAGTGGAGACAACTGTGGTGAACCTGCCTCTGCTATTCTTCTGCTTTGCTATTGTTTGGTAGCTCTGGATGCCTATTTTATGTATGAAGAAAGTGCCTGAAGATGCCCAGGGACAAATTTGGGTCTCTGAGAAGAATTACCAACTATGTGGTGGTGACTCTAGGTTGTTCAAAAAGCATGTGACATGATTAGTGAACCCTGGAGAATGCCCACAAGAGGACTGCCAATTCCTTATGAACTCAGTAGGGTCAAAGAACTGATTGTATAGCTCAAAGACAAAATTGATCTATTTAGCTAGTGAGACTGAAGGTTGAAATAATAGGGATAATTGCATTGCTGGTCTGTGCTGGGAAGCACTGCCACAGTCTCATTCTATGGGGAGATGAAGTGATTCTGCTGGTGGTAACTGGTGAAAAAACTATTTTGCTGTCAACTGCTGAATGATGTTGAACACAAACAGAAGAAAGGACTCCAAAACAAATGAAATTTCTGAAGCTGTAGAAATTGAAAAGTCACCTTAGTTAATGGCAACTTATTTACTAAAATACAATGCATGGAGATCTCTTACAAGCCATTAGAGGTGCTTGGTAAGGACAAGGGGGTCACCAGGATAGCAGCTCTCTATGCATTCATTCAGAGTAAAAAGCTATCAAGTGTGTGCGTGTGTGGAGGGGTAGAAGGGACAAAAAACTGCCAAAAGCAGGGAAATGCTATTTCTGTTACTGTTGCTTGTCATTCCTTTGATGGATGACTACATGGAAGAACATGATCTGAGCCCCATTAATGATTTCTGAACCCTGGGCTTACTCCTTTGGCTCTGGAAGATGTTTGGCTATGTTACTGTAAATTTTATCTCACTAGACTGTGGGAGGCAATTTTTACTTTGCTTTCATCCTGCCAAACTGGTCACAGTCAGATGTTACAAGATGAGATTTAACTTGGCTGGCTAAGCAAGGCTCTGAATAGACAGAATTCAGAAAGAGACGATCAGAAAGAGGTGGCAGAATTAAATCAGAGGTTGGAGTAGACATTATCTGTTCACTATGGCAAACGTAAAACTTAATTTCATATATCAGAGATTTCCAGGGTCTGGAAATCTGGGGGAGACAGAGATACACCATGAAGTTCTCACTTCACCAGAAGAGGAACTGGAATCTATTCACTCAAGAAAAAGCAAATCACACAAAGAAACAAAACACAAACCAAAGTAAAACGACAGCATAAAAAGAAAACCAAACTGAAACAAAAAAATACCCAGAAAGAAATAAAATATACCTGCTAATCTGGCTGCTAATAGCCTTACCTGCTGGTAGTCCAAGCATGGTTGTGCCCAGAGCTCCTGTCATGTTCTGTCAAATGCCAAATACCTCCCCTAAGAAAGAGGCCCAAAGGGAGAGAGATGGTTGTTTCCTGAAGAAAACCCTGATGAACGTTTACTTCCTTTTTAGGAAGTCCCCACTCTGTTGCTTTAATGTTCCTGTGACTGTACTGTGAGTCTGGGAAACCACTGACCTGCTGATGTGCCCGTCTCTGTTCATACTCCATTTTAACCTCTGTTTTGTCTGAGGCTACATCTTGCTGTGCACTTACTTGAACCAGTTTTGAATTTCAACCAACAGTTAAACTGAATGGAATTACCAGATTGCAGTATTTCTTCTGAAACTGAGTGGTCTTGAAATCAGGAGACAAATTCCTGGTAGTCCTTCAAAAAACCTTATTTGTACCCAGACACAGAATTTATGTGTCTCTTAAGGTCTTCCATGTGAACACATCATGCTCTGCAATCTGAAAATACTTACTTACTTTTTTTCTTGGCATAGTTTGCTAGCTCTGCAGAACATACTTTATTGTCAATTATTAAAGTAGGTTGAAGGAGAATTATATGACAGTCACATTATCAGTGGCTCACAAGTCAGGAAGTAGTTTTACTGTTGGAAAATGTATTGAGGTTACACAAAAGTTATCAGACTGGTGTGCACTGCTCATCATTTTGTTGGCAGCAACAAAAGAAAACTTAGAAGAGGAAGGCAGTTCTGATACAGTTTTAATAGAGTGATAACAGAAGATTAGAGCAATGCACATCAGAAAAATGTTTGCACTTACCTATATTTTTGTCTGAAATAGAAATAGATACACTCAATCCATACATGATCTTTCTGAATTTATAATTATTTAGTGCAATTAGTGGCAGACCAGCATTAGTCCTACATTTAGTTAAAGAAACTTTCTGGTGCCCAGCATCAGGGTCACTTATTTAATGAAATAACAGTGAAGACATGGTAGAGTTGGGACCTTCTTTTAGATACATACACTCCAGTGTCTGTTTTCTAGTTGTACTGAAAACATGAGTTGTTCAGCAAAGATTCAGGTTAAGCCTTCCTGGCTCAGCCTCCCGGCATTCTCAAGAGTTATTTAGAACAACTGATTGCTTAACAATCAATATAAACCTTGGGAAGAATATCTTGCTAGGAGAGCTGAGTTGATTGTGTCATCTCCATGGAGATGGAGCTTGGATGCAATATCATGTGGAGCTGTCCCAGATGGATTCTGCTTATTTGCTCATTTAGTTTAATATGTCAATAGCCTTATTCTGGAATCACTATTCTGGTTTGATTTAATTCTTCCTTAATAGAGTAATTAGTGGACTTGAAATTCATAGCTTACCATAGGCTGAAGTGGTTTTTCAGTGTTCAGTAAGACTTTCAAAGTATTTGCAAAGCATTTACTTAACAGTACAGAATCTTACAGAGGTTTTGTTTAGTTTTGTTCCTAAATTTAGACTATATGGCTTTCTCTTAGCATGCACATAAGTCTCCCCCTTGGGAGTGGTAAACAAGAATAATTAGTAGCTGTAGTGAGGGTCAGATAAAGTAACAAGCATCTGCTCTTAAATAGTTTACCAAGGTTGTCCTGATACAATTCTGTAAAAGTAAACCAAGAGCTACACTATGAATAAGTTTGTTGTTAAAAAAATTATTTCTTCATTCAAGTTGTGTTCTGTTCTGCTCCTTGCCGTTTTTTCCATGTCATTAATTTGATTTATTATTCAGACCTTCTTTCTGATTGCATCTTGCCCTTCCTTTTTTGCACATTTTCCCCTTTCTCTTTGTCTTTTGTAAACAGCGCTATAACTCCATAATGTTTTGAGAGTCCTGTTCCAGACACTGGTTTTAAATTAGGACAGATAAACTGTGTGTTCTCAGTGGAATATTGAAACACGTGGTTGCTCCCATTATTGATGTATTTCTCTTCTTCACTTTAGGTGCGCTTAATGATCACAGATGCTGCAAGGCACAAGCTCCTTGTTCTAACTGGCCAGTGCTTTGAAAACACAGGAGAACTCATTCTTCAGTCAGGATCCTTCTCCTTCCAGAACTTCATTGAGATCTTCACAGATCAAGAGGTATGTTTAGAAAGTCTCCCATGAATTGTAATGTGCTGGCAGAGATTTCTAGAAGACCCAAAATGGGTCTCTGTCTTGTTAGAGTTAGCATAAGCAACCTGATGCTGCTGCTCTTTATTCTTCATTAATAGGCTTTTTTGCAAAATGTTTCTTTATTTTACTTTAGTTTTCATGTAAATTGCCTAACAAAATAATTAAATATTAATTTGGGAAATTAAATTACAACTTTCAGAAAGAGAAAATCAAGGAACCCTCAACAATGGAAGGAGATAGTGCTGTATTTAAAATACACAGGTTGTTTATCTAAGGTGCACATACAAAGCAGTCAAATTGTACTTGACCTGAGGTTCTTGCATGTGGCTAACTAGTAAGTGGCATTAATAAGACAGAGAGTGGCCATCAGAATAGCTGTATTTTTTGCACCATCTATGAGCTTTGTTATAGTAGTGTTTAAAATATGGCCAGTGAATCTGTAAAACGTGTGATTTTTACATACCAAAAAGATAAGCATGAAGTATACCAGTATTTAATGCCATTTCTTTCATAACTTGTTACTTTGCTCTCTTCTTTAATGTGCCTGCAGTAGTGGGTGTGCAGGGCACACTCGCATGGGCTATGAGTAAGGCTCATTTGGCTCATTTCTGTGGCTGGCAGCGTGCTCACCAGCCAGCTGGCATGGCTCTCAGCAAGTGTTGGCTTCCAGCCTATTGTTTCTGAAGCCTCGGGGTCTCAGTGTGTCTGCAAGCTTTCATGAAACTGAAGAAAGATCATGTTGCCATACTGCAGTTCATGTGTGCAACATTTTTTAAAAATTGAAACAAAAAATTAGAAAGAAAGGTCTAGAAAAAGTGGTTACTCGTTTTCTATGTGGTGATGAGATGGAAGAATTACTGTGCTGTACTGATCCTAGTGGACTTGGCAGTGCCAGATTTACAGTTGGACTCAATGATCTTAAGGGTCTTTTGCAACCCAAACAATTCTATGATTCTATAACCATGTACAGTGGAGTAAGTGTTTCTGGCCTCTGCCCATTTTTACGTCACTGGGCTGAACCTGAACTAAGGTCAAGGAATGTGCTTGCAAATAAGTATCATTTTGGGAGATACTTGTATAAAGTCTAATTCAGAAATCCATCCCTAGCATGCAGAACTCCCTTCAGGCAATGCCTAAAAGCAGAATTTTCAATTTCTCCTGTGTGGGAAGGTGTAAAGTGTCTCATTCCCCTGCTTCTGTAACAGCAGCTAGAACAGGAAGACCTTTCTTTGTACCTTTGTGGTTCACGGTAAGAAGTAATACTGTGTTTTCTCTGAGAAGCCAACTTACTGTTTGTCTTCACTAGCTGTGACACCTTTAAAACGTAAGGATTCTTCAACAGATGTCTCTCAAATGTTTGAAAATACATTCAGGTTTACAGGTATATTTCTTTGCTCACAGAATGGTTTTGAATTTGGAGAAGAGAAAGAATGGCTACCTCACTATGTTACTGTCTATCCCTAATGTCACCATTTGAAATTCAAATCCATTGATACTTTTTCTGAGGCATGACTGAACTTGCTATTCCCAACAGTTATGATCTATGCCTCAAATAAACTTTCTTGAATTTTTAATTAGCCTGGGCTTCCAGTGGCTTAACACTGCCTGCATTATGCATGCCAACTTTTAGGAGCAAAAAAGTCAGAATTTAGAAGTATGAAGCAGAAATCCAAATATGGTATAATATAAACTGGAGAGGACTCACTCCAAACCTTGACATGGTATATCCATTAGCCCAGTATGTTATCATATAATTTTTTAAAATCTAGACAGAAAATTGGCCCTTTGTGAGAAGCAGTGTGTACTCAAGTTTTATTTCCTTATGTGTACAACAGACTTGGATTTATTTATTCAGAGGAAGTGATCTTTTATTATATTTGGCTCTCTCTATAAATGTGTTTTCAACCCTGATCAGAGACATATCATAAGGAGTACTGTTGAGATTGTAAATCCATTTCAAAGCTGTCATCTGTGCTGCCTCTCTTAATTCTGCAATAAAAACCAGCAATGGTTTCCCTATTGTCCTTATCTTTCAGCCTTTTCAGCCTCTTCTCCATTTATTCTTTCTGCTTTGTTTTTTCATTTGCTGTCATTCAGACAGGGCCATGTCTGACATATTTATAAGATTTATTTATACTCCTGTCAGATGGTTTAGATACTCAGTAATGATGATACAGGAAGGTAGAAAATATTTATTTGGGGCTTCATTTATCTATTGGATGGACTTTTTTTATAACAGCCAGTGCATCTTTGTTGAGTTCTATGTTTGGTAAACGCTAAAAATAAGTTATGTAACACAAAGAAAAAAGTGAGACCTACACACAGAGAGGCCCAAAGAGATCTAGCACAATCAAACATCATTAATCTTTTATATATTCATTTCCTCTGTAGATACAGCTTGTGGTCCAAGAATTTCCAATTATTCAGCTGTAGTGTTACCTATATCATCCTTACGAAAACTGTTCTTAAAGCTTGAACTGACAACTGAGTCTCTGCAAAGAAGGTTGTGGTATTTTGAATGATGATGTGCTGGCATGTTTTCTGCTGACATTTTATATCTGAATACTTCTTTATAGAAGTTTGGCGGTCTCTTTGTTAAGGGCAAATAGAGCAGAAATGAGCTACATTTAACTGAATTGTCAGTTAAAAAAATCAAATGAAAATATCTGTGGAAATGAGATAAGGTAAAATATGTCATACTTTTTCATGTTTGTCTACTTATCTGGGACCGTCAAATACAGGATTTTTTTAGTTTAGAGTGGAATAGAAAACAAGTCTTCATACTGTGGCATGGAAATTCATATTTTCTGTGCCTTTATTGCAGCAGTTGTTTCTGGCAGGTTAACTAATAATGTCAAAATTAATGGAATTACTCTAGATTTCAAATTTTGTGGTCCATGAGTTTTAAATCAAACTAGTGACAAGAGCATTCTTAATTTTTTTTTTTCCTTGATCTTTCTCTGGCTCTGGACCTTGTAATCTCAGAAATACAAAACTTAGAATCATAGATTCATAGAATTGTTAAGGTTGGAAAAGGTAAATTCACAGAATTGTTTGGGTTGGAAAAGATCTCAAAGATCATCAAGTCCAACTCTTACCCAATGCTGCCAAATTCAACACTAAACTATACCCCCAAGCACCACCACATCTACACATCTTAAATACCTGCAGGGATGGTGACTCATCACTTCCCTGGGCAGTGTTTGGCAACCCATTTGGGGAAGAAATTTTCCCTCATACCCAATCTAAACTTCCTCTGGTGCAATTTGAGACCATTTCCTGTCATCCTGTCATTTGTTACTTGGGAGAAGAGCCCAACACCCATCTGGCTGCACCCTCCTTTCAGGCAGCTGCAGAGAGCAATAAGATCCCCCCCAGGCCTCCTTTTCTCCAGGATAAACAAAATCAGCTCCCTCAGCTATTGCTTGTCAGGCTTGTGCTCCAGACCCTTCACCAGCTCTATTGCCTTTGTCTCGACATGCTCAAGCACCTCAGTATCTCTCTTGGAGAGAGGGGCCCAAAAACTTAAAACTGTTTCTATTTCTGAAGTACTAACTCATTTCTTAATCACAGATTCACAGAATCATTAGGGTTAGAAGGGATGTCTGGAGATTATTCAGTCCAAACCCTCTGCCAGGGCACCCAGAGCAGGTGACACAGGAGAACATCCAAGTGGCACAGGAACATGTCCAAGCAAGTGGATTTTGAATGTGTCCAGAGAGGGAGACTTCACAGCCTCCCTGGGCAGCCTGTTCCAGTGCTTTGCCATCCTCAGTATAAAGTTCTTCCTCATATTGAGGTGGAACTTGTTGTGTTTTAGGTTAAGGCCATTACTCCTCGTCCTGTCACTGCACACGACTGAAAAGAGTCTGTCACCATCCTCTTGACACCTGCCTTTGAGATATCTATATGTATTGACAAGATCCCCTCTCAGACTTCTCTGGACTAAACAGGCCTAGCTCCCACAGTCTCTCCTCGTAAGAGAGATGCTCCAGTCCCCTCATCATCTTTGCGGGCACTGCTGGACCCTCTCTAGCTCTTTGTCTTTTGTGAACTGTGGAGACCAGAACTGTACACAGCACTCCAGATGTAGTCTCACTAAGGCTGAGTAGAGGTCATCTCCCTCAACCTGCTGGCTACACTCTTCCTGGTGGAAGGAATGGTACTGACTTTTCAGGAATGGTATCCCCTAGGGGATACCATTGACCCTCTTGGCCACAGGGACACATGGCTGGCTTTTAGACAACTTGTCATCCACCAAGATTCCCAGGTCCTTCTCTGCAGAGCTGCTTCCCAGCAGGTCAGCCCCCAGCCGGTTACTGGTACTTGGGGTTACACCTCCCCAGGTGCAGAACCCTGTACTTGCCTTTGTTGAACTTCATTCTCTACACCCACTTCTCCAGGCTTTTGAGGTCATGCTGAATGGCAGCCCAGCCTTCAGATGTATCAGCCACTCCTCCCAGTGTCATCAGCAAACTTGTTCAGGGTCCATTCTATCCCTTCATTCAGGTTGTTGATAAACAGTTTGAATACAATTGGATTCTCCTTGGCTGATCACAACTCTCTGAGCTCTGCCGTTCAGCCAGTCCTTGATCCACCTCAGTGTCCATTCATCTAACCCACATATCCTGAGCTTAGCTATGAGGATGTTATGGGAGACAGTGTCAAAAGCCTTGCTTTTGTCAAGGTAGACAACATCCACTGCTCTCCCCTCGTTGACCCATCCTGCCGTGCCATCATAGAAGGCTGCCAGATTGGTCAGCATGATTTCCCCTAGGGGAATCCATGCTGACTACTCCTGATGATCTTCTTTTATTTGCATGGTGATGACTTCCAGAATGATCTATTCCATCACCTTTCCAGCGATGGAAGTGAGGCTGACTGGCCAGTAGTTTCCTGGGTCCGTCTTCTTGCCCTTTTTGAAGATGGGAGTAACACTGACTTTCCTCCAGTCATCAGCCATCATCCACCTCTCCTGTTCTCCGTGATTTTTCAAAGAGTGCCTTAGCAACATCTGCCAGCTCCCTCAGCATATGTGGGTGCATGTCATCAGGATCCATGGATTTATGGATCGTAAGTCTGCCCAGTTGATCTCTAACACAACCCCCTACAACCAAGAAGACTCTTCCTTTCTCCAGCCTCCCTTATCTCCAAGGTCTGAGGACTCGCCTCAGCAGTAGAGACTGAGGCAAAGACGGCATTCAGTAAGTCTTCCATAACCAGGACATAAGTCTGATTTATCAGTGACCCCATATTTTCCTTAATCTTCCTTTTGCTGCTGATGTACCTGTAGAAGTCCTTCTTGTTGTCCTTGATAGCCCTTACCAGACTCAATTCTGGGAGGGCCTTGATCTTCATTGTTATATCCCTGCATACTCTGACAATATTCCTATAGTCCTTCCATGTGGTCTGTGCCTTTTTCCATATCCCATAAATTTCTTTTTTCCTAGAAGCTCCCTGCTTATCCATGCAGGTCTCCTGACCCCTTTGACTGATTTGTTGCTCACAGGAATACACGGGTCTTGAGCTTGAAGGAAAGGTGCTTGAATATTGACCGAGTGTCTTGGAGCCCTGTGTTTTCTAGAACCCTAAACGATGGGATTCCTCCAAGTAGAGGAAGAGAGGTCCTTGAAGAGGTCTAAGTTCAGGATTCTAGTGCTGCTTACTGCTTTGCTTCTTCCCTGCAGGATTCCAAGTTCCACCATCTTACGGTTACTGTTCTGAAAAACTCCCCTGCAGCCAATCTTGATAAATCTGGGAGCAATACTGGCTTTTCAGGAGCCAGCCTGCAGAAAGACCCACAGTAACGATGGTGTGGTGGAATATATCCCATGAGAGAAGGAGGAAGGACGGCAGCTGCCCTTGGGAGGATGCTGGCCTCCTCTGTGTTGCAGTTACTCTCTGCTTGTTAAGAGGTTGTACTTAGTCCTTTAGATATTTGGCTGTCTCTTCTGGGTGGACTGGACCAGCAGGGAGACTCATGAGTCCACAAGAGAGATACAGTGGTAGCTCAGGCTGCATTACCCTCGCAGTCCTCATACCCTCTCAGTATAATAGTTAGTACCATCCTTCTATAAAATATGGAAGAGGGAAGAGGAAACCTTGGATACTGTCCTTTGGGCAGTACTGACCAGAAATAAGGTCTTCCTTTGTACTTAAAAAAATACAGCAGTAAACTAATTGTGGTAATATGTTACTTTAGCTTCTAGGATGGGGACTCACCAGTGCAGAACTAAATGAAAAAGGTTTTATCTATCTGGTCAGGAAATACTATGTGTTGACATTAATTCTCACTAAAAAAATGAATTTGTTTGTATCTTCTTGTGTTTTTGTTTTATAACTCTAGATTGGTGAATTACTGAGCACCACACACCCTGCCAACAAAGCCAGCCTAACTCTTTTCTGCCCTGAGGAAGGGGACTGGAAAAATTCCAACCTGGACAGACACAACCTTCAAGACTTTATCAACATTAAACTCAACTCAGCTTCTATATTGCCTGAGATGGAAGGACTCTCTGAATTCACTGAGTATCTGTCAGAATCAGTAGAAGTGCCATCACCTTTTGACATTTTGGAGCCTCCAACCTCAGGAGGTTTCTTGAAGCTCTCCAAACCCTGCTGTTACATTTTCCCAGGGGGAAGAGGGGATTCTGCATTGTTTGCAGTGAATGGATTCAATATGCTTATCAATGGAGGATCTGAAAGAAAATCTTGTTTTTGGAAACTTATCCGGCATTTGGACAGGGTAGATTCCATTCTGCTCACTCACATTGGAGATGACAATCTGCCAGGAATCAATAGCATGCTTCAGCGAAAGATAGCCGAACTAGAAGAGGAACAGTCCCAAGGGTCTACTACCAACAGTGACTGGATGAAAAATCTGATCTCACCTGATTTAGGTGTTGTGTTCCTTAATGTACCTGAGAACCTGAAGAACCTGGATCCTAATTTTAGAGTAAAGAGGAGTGTAGAAGAAGCTTGCTTTACTCTCCAGTATTTAAATAAATTGTCTATGAAACCAGAACCTCTTTTCAGAAATACAGGAAATACCATTGACCCTATCATTTTATTTCAGAAAATGGGAGTTGGCAAACTTGAGATGTATGTGCTTAATCCTGTCAAAAATAGCAAAGAGATGCAATATTTTATGCAGCAGTGGAGTGGTACTAACAAAGATAAAGCTGAATTCCTGCTACCAAATGGCCAAGAACTAGACATTCCGTTATCCTACTTCACCTCTGTCTCATCCCTGATTGTGTGGCATCCAGCTAACCCTGCAGAAAAAATTATCCGAGTTCTGTTTCCTGGAAACAGCACCCAGTATAATATTCTAGAGGGACTAGAAAAACTCAAACACTTAGACTTCCTTAAACAACCAATGGTTACACAAAAAGACCTAACTGGGAACATTGCTAGTCCAGCTGTGAAACAAGCAAAATTGAAACAACGAACAGACAGCAAGGAGAGTCTCAAGCCTGCTGCAAAGACACCACCAAATAAGCCTGTCAGAAAGGAATCTAAAGAAGAAACACCAGAGACAGTGAAGCCTAGTCCAGTACCAGAAAAGCCTCAGAAGCTGGAAGGCAAAGAAAAAGCTCCAGTTAAAAAAGAAAAACCAGCAAAAGTAGAGACCAAACCAACAGTGGTGGAAAAAGACATAGCAAGTAAGGAAGAACAACTAGTGAAATCTGAAATTCCTGAAAAAATTCCTGAAAAACAAACTACAGATGTAAAACCGAAAATGTCGAAGGAGAAGACAGTGAAGAAGGAAGTCAAAGCAAAATCTGAAGAAAAGAAAGAGGAAAAAGAAAAGCCAAAGAAAGAGGTTTCTAAAAGAGAGGAGAAAACACCCATCAAAAAAGAGGAAAAACCAAAAAAAGAAGAGATCAAGAAAGAAGTTAAAAAAGAGGTGAAAAAGGAAGAGAAGAAGGAAACTAAGAAGGAAATAAAGAAAGAAGCTTCAACAAAAGAAGCTAAAAAAGAAGCTAAAAAAGAAGAGAAGAAGGAAATCAAGAAGGAAGACAAAGAAGCCAAAAAGGACATCAAAAAGGTTCCTAAAGAAACAAAGAAGACAGCTACTCCTTCAAATGAAGCCAAAAAGCCAGCAGCAAAGCCGAAACCACAAAAGAAGGAGGAACCTGTTAAAAAAGAACCAATACCTGCTGGAAAGCCAAAGGAAAAAGGTAAAGTTAAAAGTGTGAAGAAGGACCTCAAAGTCAGTGGAGCACAAGCTGCCCTTGCAGCAGTTGGAGCCACAACTGTAGCAGCTGCAGAAATTACAGGTGGTGGAAAGGATCTTGAAGCAGAGAGATCCCTTATGTCTTCACCAGAGGATTTAACAAAGGATTTTGAGGAATTAAAAGCTGAAGAAGTAGAAACAATAAAAGAAACAAAATCTCAAGTTGCACTTATAAAGGATGATCTGAAACTCACTGACACAGTACAAAAAGACACCTTTGAAGTACAAAAAGAAAAATTGGATAATGAAGGACCTGCCGAGTCATCTGATGAAGGCATAACTACCACAGAGGCTGAGGGTGAGTGTGAACAGACACCTGAAGAATTGGAACCAGTGGAAAAGCACAAGGTTGATGACAACGAAAAGTTTGAAGATGAGGGAACTGGCTTGGAAGAATCATCTGAAGCAGGAGATTATGAAGAAAAGGCAGAGACAGAAGAAGCTGAAGAACGAGATGAAAATGAAGTAGAAAAAACACAACTGGATGCCACAAAACCATATATAGAAGAATCAAGAAAAATTGTAGGTGGCTCAGAAAAAGTAATGACTCAAGTAGATGCTAACATTAAAGATGAAAAGTATATTGAAAAGGCAGATTATGAGGCATCTGATGAACGGGCTGAAGAAGACAGGGAAGAAGCAATAGAAAAGGCAGAAACTGAAGAGACTGAAGAAGATGAGGAAGACAAAGCAGAAGACATCAGAGATGAAGAGGAAACTGAAAAAACAGAAGCTGAAGAAGATTATGTGATGGCTGTGGTAGACAAAGCTGCAGAATCAGGTGAAGCTGAGGATAAGTATGGCTTACTCATTATTACACCAACTAAACGCTCAGAGTCTCAGTCTCCAGTGATTGAACCAGCTTCTTCTATCCATGATGAGACGCTACCTGGTGGTTCAGAAAGTGAAGCCACTGTTTCTGATGAAGAAAATAGAGAAGATCAACCTGAGGAATTCACTGCTACTTCAGGTTACACACAGTCCACCATTGAAATATCCAGTGAACCAACTCCAATGGATGAAATGTCAACACCCCGAGATGTCATGAGTGATGAAACTAACAATGAGGAAAGCGAGTCACCCTCTCAGGAGTATGTGAACGTTACCAAGTATGAGACATCACTGTACTCTCAGGAGTTCAGTAGAGCTAAACTTTCTCCACTTCCAGATGCTTTTAATGGGTTATCTGAAGGTTCTAAAACAGAGGCCACAGAAGGTAAGGATTATAATGCCTCAGCTTCCACCATCTCACCACCCTCTTCACTAGAGGAAGACAAATTCTGTAAATCTGCATTCCAAGATGTATACCGGCAAAGAGAAAGTGAAATCCAAGGCACTGCCAAATTAGAAATCAAAGAACCCTATCAAGAAGATGGTGGAAAACATAGTTCAGCCGAAAGTCCAGCTGACAGTTTGTCCCCTCCATCACCTGTTGCCAAAACACCTCTGGGTGAACGTAGTGTGAACTTTTCACTCACTCCCAATGAGATCAAGGTCTCTTCTGAGTCTGTCCCCACTGCTAAATTGCCTGATGTACACCAAGAAGTTGGTGAAGAGCACTGTGCGAGCCCTGAAGATAAAACATTAGAAGTAGCATCTCCCTCACAGTCTGCTGCTGGTAGTGCTGGCCACACACCTTATTATCAGTCTCCCACTGATGAAAAGTCCAGTCAGCTTCCCTCTGAAACCAGTGAAAAGTCAACAGAAGCTCCTGTTAGCTTTGAGTTCAGTGAAGACAAAGATGAGTCTGCAAAATGCAGAATAAGCCCTATGGATGAGCCCGTGCCAGATTCAGAATCTCCTATTGAAAAGGTTCTCTCGCCTCTGCGGAGTCCACCACTGATAGGTTCAGAGACCACTTATGATACATTTTTGAGTGCTGATTTAAAATCTCCCACCAGAGATTATGGAAGTCCTTCTGAGGGGAAACCTGAAAAAGAAAAATCACCTGTTCAGATGAGCCCAGCTTCTGAAGCAAGCTCTGTAGGCCTCTTCCAAGAAAAACAAGATGAAAAAAGCATGGAATTTATGGTAATTAAGGAAGGTTTCAGCCTGGAAAGGAAAATGGAGGATACAGAACCCAGCAGCTCCCAGTCATCACTGGTCTTGGATGAGCGGAAATTAACAGGTGATCTCTCACCAACTCAAATAGATATCAGTCAGTTTGGTTCCTTAAAAGAAGATACCAAAATGTCAATTTCTGAAGGCACTGTCTCTGACAAGTCTGCAACTCCTGTTGATGAGGTTGTTGCAGAAGATACCTATTCTCATATTGAAGGAGTAGCTTCTGTCTCTACAGCATCTGTTGCTACTAGCTCATTTCCAGAACCGACTACTGATGATGTATCTCCTTCTTTGCATGCTGAAGTTGGTTCTCCCCACTCTACTGAAGTTGATGATTCCCTTTCAGTGTCAGTTGTACAAACACCAACAACTTTTCAGGAAACAGAAATGTCTCCATCTAAAGAAGAGTGCCCAAGGCCTATGTCAATTTCTCCACCAGATTACTCACCTAAAACTGCAAAATCAAGAACACCGGTGCATGATCAAAGATCTCCTGAGCAGTCAGCTATGTCAGTAGAATATGGTCGGGAGTCGCCTGAGCAGTCTTTAGCAATGGATTTTAGTAGGCAGTCTCCAGAATATCCTGCTGTAGGCACTGGTATACACCATATATCTGAAAATGGACCAACGGAAGTAGATTATAGCCCTTCAGATATACAGGAGCCTCCTTTTGCACGGAAGATTTCACCTGTGGAGCAGTCATCTTACTCTCAAGAGAAAGATATTTCAGAAATTATTTCAGTTTCTCAAATTGAAGCTTCATCCTCAAGTTCATCAGCTCATACACCTTCCCAGGTAGCTTCACCACTGCCAGAGGAAACTTTTTCAGGCAGTGTTCCACCCAGAGAGATGTCACTGCATTCTTTTACCTCAGAAAAGGGGCAGAGCCTAGGAGAAAAGATGTCACCAAAATCTGATCTATCTCCATTAACTCCAAGGGAATCTTCTCCTCTGTATTCTCCTACTTTTCCAGATTCGCCTCCTGCAATCGCAGAAGCGGTGTCAGCTAGTCACACACCTTTGTTGTCACAGAGAGTGTCTCCTGTCAAAGCCCTTGGTTATCAGGAAGCCCTATCAAAGCACAGTCCAGAACCTTTACTCAGCCCAGATAAAGAAGATTCAGAGAAAAGCAGCAGGTCACCAGAAGAACTTAGTTATTCATATGAGGCCCAAGAGAAAACTACTGGGTCACCAGAGAATATTAGCTATTCCTATGAGGCAGCTGGAAAATCTACTAGATCACCTCAAGCCATGGATTATTCCTATGAGACAAGCAGAAAAACTACTAGGTCTCCTGACGCTACAGATTATTCCTATGAAATAACCAGGAGCACTACTAGGTCACCCGAGGGTACAGACTACTCATATGAGATAATTGCAAAAAATATGAGGTCATCTGAGGTCACAGATTATTCTTATCAGGTAACAGGGAAAACCACCAGGTCACCAGGGGCCACAGATTATTCCTATGAGACAGCTGGTAAAACCACCAAATCACCTGAAGCTGCAGATTATTCCTATGAGATAACTGGGAAAGCTACCAGATCACCTGATACTACGGATTACTCCTATGAGACAAGGAAAACCTCTAAGTCACCAGAAGCCGTTGGCTACTGCTATGAGACAACTGGGAGAACCACCAGGTCATCAGAGGGCATGACTTACTCCTATGAGACAAGTGGGAAAGACTCCAGTTCACCTGAAGCCACAGATTACTCATTTGAGACAACTGGGGGAGCCACCACTGGGAGGTCACCTGAAGCTACCAGCTATTCCTATGAAGCAAGTGCACATTTCACTCCAAGCAAATCGTTAGCAGAATCCCGTCAAGATGTTGACTTATGCCTTGTGTCCTCTTGTGAATATAAACATCCCAAAACTGAACTTTCACCGTCCTTTATCAACCCAAATCCCCTTGAGTGGTTTGCAAGTGAAGAACAGTCTCTAGATCAAGACAAGCCACTAACTCAGTCTGGGGGAGCTCAGCCTCCTTCTGGGGGAAAGCAGCAAGGGCGGCAGTGTGATGAAACCCCTCCCACATCTGTGAGTGAGTCTGCCCCATCCCAGACCGATTCCGATGTTCCCCCAGAAACTGAGGAATGCCCTTCCATCACTGCAGATGCTAACATTGACTCTGAAGATGAGTCAGAAACCATTCCAACGGACAAGACAATTACATACAAACACATTGACCCACCACCTGTCCCAATGCAGGATCGCAGCCCTTCCCCCAGGCACCCTGATGTTACCATGGTTGATCCAGAGGCTCTGCCAGTTGAACAGAACTTAGGTAAACCTTTGAAGAAAGACCTCAAAGACAAGACAAAGACAAAAAAGCAGGGTACAAAGACCAAGTCATCTTCTCCTGTTAAAAAAAGTGATGGTAAATCAAAACAAGTGGCTTCACCAAAGCCAGCTACAAAAGAATCTTTAGACAAGATTTCCAGAACAGCTTCTCCAAAAAAGAAGGAATCTGTGGAGAAAGCAACCAAAAATATCTCTAATCCAGAGGTAAAGTCTCGGGTGGAAGAGAAAGATAAGGACACCAAGAATGCGGCAAATACAACAACATCCAAGTCGGCAAAGACCACAACCACAGGTAAAGAAAAATAGCAATTCCCTAGTGTTACAATTTATTTAGTTGTTGCAGTGTAGTTAGTTTACCTTTATATCAGCTGAGAATGTGGTTTGTGGCATATCCTTGAAGAAAGATCAGGTTTTAAGCATAAATCCAGCATGTAAATGCCACATTTAAATGCATGAAATTGACTAGTTCTACTTTTATAATCTGAGAAAATTGATGTGTCAGTTTGCCCAGAGAATTCATAAAATAGAAAGAGTTTAATACAAGCTGTCTAAACAGTTAATCACCTAATAGAATTAAAAGTACCACTTCTGTAGGTGAAGTAGAATCAATAGCAAAGTGAACCCCTTTATTCATTGTGAGAAATAAGTAGACACAATTCTCTTTAAGATAAATTAATGCAATTTAATATTGTGGGAGGTGAAGTTACAATCTGCCTTAGATACTCTTATTACTTTGCTGGATTGATTTTAAAAGGAGCATTTAAAAAAAATTGACATTAGTAAAAGCATTTTGAGTGAACTAAGCATGGACATCACATAATCCAGTTTTATGCCATCAGCAATGACTAAACATACAGAAAGTTAATGTAATTTTGAATGTCTGTTGTATATTCTAAGTAGCAATAAAATATGAATTTGATTACTGAAGGAGGCATTGCGCTAATCTGTTGTTTCTGGCAGACCTTGTTAGGCATCGTTTGGGGGATAATTTGATTTTTCTGCTGTGAGAACTGATGTTCTGTTGAAAGCTTTTTTACAAGGAGGAGTTTTAGGATTCCATACATAAAAACCAGCATTCACCTGTCCTTAGCTTCCCTGTTTTTGGTAGTCCATTTTTCCTTTCCCACACCATTGTTTGCGTATTTCTGTTAGAAGATACACTTCAAAGCAGCAATATAGTTTCTCATGCTGTACATTTCTCCAGCACTTCACCTCTACATTAAAGTCATTAGTCATACTTCTCAGGTATGTGCTGGAATAATTAGTAATGATATAAAAGTGTAAAAACGTAACAACAAGCATCTTATTCAGTGTTGGTGTGCACAATTAAAAAAGATATATCAGAGATTTTTTTTTATCATCAAAGATGATAAAATATTCTGTAACAAAACCAGTAGTAAAAACTCTCTAAATCAGGAAATCTTATCACTTCATTTGGCATATTGCCCTATGGTGAGTGTCAGGACATGCTAGGCAACTGTAAGGGAGTTTGCTGGCCTTACACTGTTTGACCCTAAATTGAGCGTATTGCTCAGATAATTGTTTACCAAGCTTAATCAATGTGAGAAGGCTGATAAACCATAAATGTGGATTATATGGGTAAAATTACAGGTTGAATCCCGATTTTTAGTTCACACCGTGATCCAGTTTGTAGCAAAAGATGCAATTTTTTGTGTAGTATTTTTAATGTTTTTACATGCTGTACTTCATTTTGACTGAAGCTCTTCTTAGAACAAGTACTATATATGCTATGTACAGCAGCGAAGAAATGCTTCCCCCCACTTTTTGCAATAAATGGCTAATTTGTGTATGCAAATAAGGATACAGCAGGCAAACAAATACTTGACTCTGTTCCCTGAATTGCTTTACAACTTTCTCTTTCCAAGTTCCTCCTTGAACCTCTTTCTGCTCACATGTAGTAGCTTCCTGATGCATCTGTACAGGAGCCTGCTCATATCAAGAGCTATCATGTCTTGCTATGTACCTCAGATTTCAGGACTGCTTCAAATCTTCAAATCTTCTTCTCCCTGTGTGACACTAGATTTTATAACCATTCGTACCCTAGACTTTCAAAAACCTGCAGTTCTTTACCTGGAAAATAATACCACCATTTATTGAATAGTAATTCAGTAATCACAGCTCTGCATTGTAATTGTTGGATAATAATAGATTATTACTGGAAAAGGTTCAGCCAAATTTTTGCTATATGGTAGTGATTTTTAATTGTATTATATAGTTGCAGCTTTTCAGGTTTTTCCTCCCATTACAATCATAATTGGGGTACAGCAAAGCTGTTACACGTCATTGTATGTAGGAGGGTAATGCCATAATTGGACACATTTCACCTCAGTGGTTATAACAGTAATTAATAAATGCATGCTTTTAACCAGTCTGTGATATTTTCATTTTGTTTGGTTTCCAAAGGGCCTGGGAATACCAAGGTGGCAAAATCTACAGCAGTGCCTCCGGGACCTCCAGTGTATTTAGATCTGGTGTACATTCCCAACCACAGCAACAGCAAGAATGTTGATGTTGAGTTTTTCAAGAGGGTGCGGTCATCCTACTATGTGGTGAGCGGGAATGATGCTGCAGCCGAGGAGCCAAGCAGGGCTGTTCTGGACTCCCTGCTGGAGGGCAAGGCGCAGTGGGAGAGTAACATGCAGGTAGGCTCTTCACTCCTATCTCAACCTGGAAATTTAACCCTTCTTAGCTATGAGAAACTAGAGCACCTCTGGAGTGGATGGCGGCTGCCAGAGAATGGGGCCCCCAGGCGGGACACCTTGTTTCACTGATGACATGTGAAGCACAGAACTGCTCTGCACTCAGCTGCTCCCACATCTCTGGCCCTTCAGACTTCTTCCTGGTTTTTAAAACAGTTGAGAACTGGCTTTCAGGGCCAGCTGGCTGTTTCGTATTTTTACTACACCATATATATCATCTGAGTTTGGCAGTGTTGCAGTTTTAAGTAGGGAAGCAATGTTCCACACTTTATAGAATAATTACAGGCACTTGGAAAATTAATATGCCTTTCCATTATGGTGAATAAGTAAACAAAATATTTGTCTATTATCTGAAGAGTTATCAGTGCAGATAACAGCCTGATACTCCTCTGGAAACCTGCATCTCAGCACCTTACAGAACCAACTTTTTATTTTGATAAACTATTTATTTGAAGTCATTCTACCTCACCAGCATGTTGATTTCCTTTTATCCATCAATTTATTCAAGTATTTATTGCATAAAAAAGCCACTCTTTCCAAAAGGGAAACATACTTATTGGCTGGGGCTTCTTGCAAAGACATTTTGCATATTAACTGTTTCTGCGGTCCATTCAACAAGACTTTTATTTTGTGTTGCAGGTGACCTTAATCCCAACCCACGACTCAGAAGTGATGAGGGAATGGTATCAAGAGACCCATGAGAAACAGCAGGATCTCAACATCATGGTTTTGGCAAGCAGCAGCACTGTTGTTATGCAAGATGAATCTTTTCCTGCATGCAAGATTGAACTGTAAGAACAAGACCGTGCATCACAAGATTAAACTTTGTTTCCAGAAATTCTTCAGTTTGAAAACACCTTTTCTGAAAATTCAACTCATCTATTCCAACTGCTGAACTATATACCTGCCAAATGCTATACTGTGTCACAGTGATGCAAGTCACTAATATTTTTCAGTCTTTGTTGGTTGCTAAGGGAAATAACAGTCTTCCCATAGTAGAGTACAAATTACTGCGAAAATACAGATTCAGTTGCATCTCTGCTGAACATTTTGAAACCATGCACTAGCAACCCCAACTGACTTTTGCCAGGTAGAGGCATTTGACCTCTAATGAAACACAAAGAGAGAAAGAGAGAGAGGGGTAAGAGGAGAACGTAGTAAATCATTAGGTCTGCATTAGTCTCATGGCAATAGATGTATCGCTTACTACAGTCTGCTTATGTTCTCACACAAGAAGAAAGTTTTAAATTTTTATCAATATGAGCTATCACTATGGGGATCCTTTTTTTAAAGAATTAAGTTAGCTCAAAAATAAAAAGAATGAGAACATGGCTAGGAAGGGATGTATGACCTAATCACTCACTCATCAGCAGCTTTCCACTTTAATTTGAACTCTGCATACTGACATACCGTAACAATCATAGGCCAAATGTGCATGTAATCTGCACCCCATCCAGAAGTCTAAAACCTTTCTTACAACATGCAGAATTGTTGGTCTAAGGCATGCTTCCAGCGAAAGCCCACTCACTCCAGCCAGAACTGACCAGTCCACATGCTTGAACACCCATGTCCACTGTCGATTAACTGAAGCAAAATACCAAAGCGGTCGGGAGTACATACAGTAGACAATTTGCCTTAGAAAGTGACTTGAATGTACAAAGAAACTTGATGCACTTATTTTTTAATGCTGAGACAGCAAATTTATAAAACATCTGTGTAGGATCATAGTTACACCAGTAAAGAAGCGTGAGTGTGCATGTGTTGTATTAGGAACTTTATGACTGGTCAAATGGTTTGGTGCTATGAATTACATATGTTAGTTATGTGAACACTTCACTGATGCACCTGGACAGCTCAACAAGGCAAGATGAGGTTTTTTTTGAAGGCTCCTTTTGTACTGTGGAAGCAAGATTGAAGTGGTGTCCAGTATCAGAGTTACAAAACTTAGTGAAACATTCAGAATGATGGAAAAGGTTACCTGTGAGCCTGTACAGTATTCAACCTTCCTTTGTCTTACCCTATTTTATTTGTTTAATTTAAGAGTGAACATGGGAACAAATGTACAGAAGCCTTTCTTTTAAGTGCTATGTGAACTTTTAATACATGATTTGTAACAAACATTTTCATTTACAGGTAAATGCAAAGAAAAATTTTGCAGGCAAAGGCATTTTTTTAGTAGTTTTGTAAGATAAATGGTGTTGTTTAAGATTCTAGTGAGAATGGATATTGAGGTAAAATTTATTGAAAACAGTCAACTGTCAATACCTTTTTGGGGAGAGGGGTATGGAAGGATACCCTGGTTATAAATTTTTTCTATTGGTGATTACAGAAAATGGGATTTGAGAAGTTGATTGCCCATTACTTAAAAGGTTATAACCTACATTGTCAACCCTCACAAGATCTTGAAAAAGGATAGAACAAGCAATAAGCTAAAATAAGTCTCTTCTCTTCCCTTTTCCTTCCCTTTTTTCTTCTCTTCCCCTTTCCTCTTTCCTCTTTCCTCTTTCCTCTATTCTTTCCTTCTCTTTCCTTTACTCCTCTCTCCTCCTCTCATTTCCTTTTTTTACTTTCACTCCCTTTCCTCTTCCTTTCTATGCCTCTTCCTTTACTGTTCTTTTTTCTTCCTTTCTTTTCCTTCTTCATGTCTCCCTTCTTTTCCTTCTCTAGACTGCTTACAAAGGAACAGCACCACTTCTCTGTGATTTAAGACAGTTTGGATTTTCAGTCTCAGAAGTTTTACCCCAATTTAAAAAATCTTGTTGCATTGCAGAAGGTCTGCAAATCTGAATTTAAGAAGGTGTAAAGGCCTCCAGCATGGAGTTATGTGCTGGTTGTATGAATCACCGTTACGGCTGGTATTAAGTTTTATGATGTAGTGAACTATGACCTCATTTTATTTTCCTTACTTATAATTTATTTCAATTTTACATTGTTAGGATATTTTTGTTTAATAGGTGTATGTTTGCACTCCTAATTTTTATGAGGGTTTTTTAATACTGGTTTAGGGTCTTGTAAATGTGGGCTTCTCATGCCCATTTAATGCTGTGAATTACTGTTTTTCAGTGGTTGGGATTTTGATTTATTTTTAATGTCTTCTCTTTTTTTTTTAGGTCTCTCTAGCAATGCTGTTTTATTTATTGCTATACCTTTTAAGTAGTTAAGAATAACTCAGAGTGACTATGGCACAAAAGGCAGATGGAAATGTATTGTGAAAACAAGCATGTTTGCTGGGCTCATGTCATTCACTTAAAAATGCTCTTGTAATACATAGTCTACAAAGATATGGGCAAAATTTTTGGCACAAGAGTTGTACTCTTTCTACAATTCTTTCTGATTTGTCTACTTTATTATATAGGTCAGAATTCAAACCTTTTGAGTGGGTGGGAACAGATTTTCTGATTTTCTGACAATAACTGAAATGTTTTGTATCTCTGCTTTGGTAGAAAATTGTTTTAAGTACAGCAGTGGTCTTGTGACTAATCTCACTTATGCCACTTACGCCTGTGAATCACGAGCAATTTCACTACTGTCAGGGAAGTTACAGTCATCTGATCCTACTGTAAATTAAATTGGAATCAAGCCTTAAATATGCCCAAGCAAGTTTATGATGGCCGAAGCATTTGTTTTGCTTCTGAAATAATAATGATAACTAGACAGTTACAGTTAACCTTAACATGTGCATTTGCTTTTTTTGCTGCTACAAGAATATTAAAACCCTGGTCTGGCTATTCGGAGGTATTGCAATGCCTGTTCCATCCATTCCCTTCCAAATGGCAATGGCACTTAGATTCAACACAGCGATGAGCTCCTCTTGCCCTTAATGACTTTCCTGGCTGTGGAACTAATCTACCTGTGCTAATCCTAGTACTACACAACTAGTTTAGTGTAACAGTCATCCAAATGTACTGTGTACATTAACGATGAGTGCTGTTGATCAGCATAGATTTCTAGGAGCATGGTTTGTTATTGATTACTCTTAATTGTAAAGATTCAATATCTGAGTGCAAAGAACACTCCATTTCAATGATGGTATTACCCATAACAGCATTCCCGGTCATGATCTTTATGCTATTAATATACTGCTTCATATAATTCAATGAAGAATTAACTTTGGGGATCCCATCCCACTCTTGAACTTGGACAGGGCCTCTCATGCATGCCTTTTCAAAGTCCTGTGGTGGGCCTGACTCATTGACCTCTATTTTCACCCCATCTTTCATAGAAATCACTTTAGATTTTTTTTTTACTTATTTTACATACTGTGGTGAATGGAGATAACTGTGTATATGAATGTTGGGGTTTTTTTAATTGTCTATGATAGCTTATGCATTTTAGGAGAGTTCTGGTACTCTTTTACTAAGATTTAATAAATTTGTTAATTGAATTTTCAATCCCTCCCAACACAAGTAAATGAGCTCCAAAGAGCACTTGCTGTGCATTTGGAACATTTATGTCATGCGCTTCTCTTTGTTCATCTGTCGCCAGAGGTTCTTGCTCAGTAATGATGCTTTTGAGAGAAATAGTAATTTTATTGGTCTGGATTTACTAGAAGATGAAAAAATATACTGTTTACACTTGAAAGAAACCGTAAACTTTCATCTTTTCACTTAATTGAACAAAACACTAAAAGCAACTAGGGATAAGCATTTCTTAGAATGCAATTATATTATTAACCTGGTTAAAAAATGTTTGCTATTTAAAATTAAAAAAAAAAAAAAAAAGAAAAAATCTTGTTGGTTTTGACTTTACAAAAAAAATCTTAAAAAAGAAATTAAGTAACTAAATAAAACAATGGCATAAAATATAGAAAGAAAAAAAATTTAAGAAGCAGCTTCTCTCTACTAGGCTAACTAAGAGCTCCAGATGGCAGGAGCTACCTCTTCAAGACTGGGCTGTAATCTCAACTGTAAAAGACAAAATCTGAAATATGCTTTCACGCATTTGCATGCAGCCATTATTTTCCAAACTATGGAAAGAAAGTCTTGTGGCTGGCTGAGAAGCACCTCACACACCTCCTCTCTCTTGTTCTGAATGGTGTTTGTGTCAGTCTGCAGCTGTGTATGGTATTATGTCTTATAATCCTGCATCACTTCTATTCTATCCAGTCATATCTAACGTAGAAAATTAGTTTCCAGTGAAAGTAATATGTAGTGCTTTTATGATATTTGTGTGCAATATCCCCTCTTCCATTGAGGATATTTGATGTAAAGGAATCAAACTCAGTTCCACAATAAAATACAAAAGTGGTAAAGTGGTGTTGACATGTTTCTTGTCTTTGTGTATGTATGTATTTTTAAGTTTTCCCTTTCTCTCGGTCATGATTACCTAGTATATGGGTTTTCTTCTGAAGATGAGGCAGGATTTAAGTGCCAGACAAACCCCAATCTCTCTTTAGGAACTGGAAAAATAGATGTGGAAGAATATTTTTATCTAGTGGTGTAAAACATTACCATGATGTACCATGACATGGCTTCTCTTTGTTGTTCTCATTTCTGTATTCCTCAGCAGAATGAGAAAACACCTCATTTTCAGTAAGTACACATTCAGAGATGATACGCAATAAAGTTACATCAAACTGAGCCCACTCTTGAGGTCTTTTCTAAAGCATAGCGGTTCAACAAGAGTGTGCAGCTTGTCTCCAATAGACATGGACCGCTCCTGATCATCACTGCCCATTCATCTGGCTTAGAGGAGACAGAGCATTTGGGGAAGCTGAGCCCTCAGTTCAGTTTTTTACTTTATAAACATCAGAATTCCTCTTCAGCTATTGAGGGATGCTGTAAGATCAGGCTTTCTGCCTTTGTAGTTGCTTGCTGCTGCAATGCCTGCTGTGCTGAGATGCACCTGTCAATGGTGATGGCATGAAAGCAGGTAAAGGCTGGGGCAGCAAAATGCAAGAGGTACTCACTCCCAGGAGAAGCAGAGGTCCTGTGGGATTTCCTTCATCCTCAGACAGCAGTCTTTTTTTGCAGGCCCTTACTCATCTCCAAAGTCCAAGGGTTTATGTGTAACTTATGACAATAAGAAATGCTGTACTTGGCTTGAATTGGGCGGAACATGGTGAAGTAAAATTATGACTAGATGAGGGAAGTCAAGTGCTGCAAATTTTATATCCTAAGTATAATTCTCCATATATGTACATCAAGATTTTCTAAGTTGTTGTGATAGAGTAGCTGATACTACTTAAAATATATTAAAATGATTGTGGCAAAGCAGACCAGGTCAAGCCTCAATCCCAGTCATTTACGTGCCATTGCATAGCAAAGTTCTGGATTTGATAGGTGTGACCACCCACAGTACCTGTGGACAGAGGCCAGGCCAGCCCCATCGGTGGTGTTTGGCTTGCTGCTTCTAGATGCCACATGAAAGCTCCTTTCTTCAACACAGCTGCTGAGGTTTATTTCCACTGGAGCTAATGAACAAATTCAATCAGCTTATGTGGTATTTCAGATTCCATGGGAACATGACGGTTCGTCAGATCTTTTCATTCTATCTAAAATGAGGGATCTGTATCGTGGCATCCTGGAGCAGTAGACAGTTTATTCCTGATTTCTAGTGTTCTGTGGATGGGAGGAAATTTTAGCTTTTCATTGTTCCCAGGATGGGGCAAAAAAGAGCTGTTGAGGGGTCTTTTGATTAACAGCTACAGTGACATGCCACAGATCCAGCTTGTGCCCAGCATTGCAACAAAGCTCCTTGGCTTTCTAAAGCATCCCTGGACCCATGAGCATTGCCCATGTCCTTCAATCAGCAAGCAGTTTTTGACCACTACCTGCTGCTGCAGTCACTCCTCATCTTCCACTGATGTGACTAGTCTGCACTAGCATGTACCATCCTCTGTTGTGCTGTGTGTGCCTTCTTTGGCACCCTCTCCCACAGCATACTCCTGGAAAAGCTGGCAGCCCACAGCTTGGACAGGTGCACTCTTCGCTGGGCTAAGAACTGGCTGGATGGCTGGGCCCAGAGAGTGGAGGTGAACGGTGCTTCATCCAGCTGTGCACTAGTGGTGTCCCACACGGATCAGTGTTGGGCCCTGTTCTGTTTAGTATTTTTACTGATGATCTTGATGAGGGGATTGAGTCTACCATGAGCAAATTGGCAGATGACACCAAGCTGGGAGCAAGTGTCAATCTGTTGGAGGGTAGGAGGGCTCTGCAGAAGGACCTGGACAGGCTGGATCCATGGGCTGAATCCAGCAGTATGAGGTTTAACAAGACCAAATGCCTGCACTTTGGCCACAACAACCCCAAGCAGTGCTCCAGGCTGGGGACAGAGTGGCTGGACAGTGGCCAGGCAGAAAAGGACCTGGGGGTGCTGGTGCCAGCAGCTGAACATGAGCCAGGGTGTGCCCAGGTGGCCAAGAAGGCCAATGGCATCCTGGCCTGTACCAGCAACAGTGTGGCCAGCAGGACCAGGGCAGGGATTGTCCCCCTGCACTCAGCACTGGTGAGGCCGCACCTTGAGTGCTGTGTCCATTCTGGGCCCCTCAGTTTAGGAAGGACATTGAGCTGCTGGAGCGTGTCCAGAGAAGGGCAGCAAGGCTGGTTAAGGGTCTGGAGCACCAGTCCTGTGAGGAGCAGCTGAGGGAGTTGAGGTTGTTCAGCCTGGAGAAGAGGAGGCTCAGGTGTGACCTTACCACTCTCTACAGCTCCCTGAAAGGAGGGTGTATCCAGATGGGGGTTGGGCTCTTTTTCCAGGCAACCAGTGACAGGACAAGAGGACACAGTCTCAGGCTGCACCAGGGGAGGTTCAGATTGGACATTAGGAGGTATTTCTTCACAGAAGGGGTGATTGGGCATTGGAATACCTAGGGAGGGGGTAGAGTAACTACCCTGGATGTGTTTAAAAAAAGACTGGATGTGGCACTTAGTGACATTCTCTAGTGGACAAGGTCATGTTCGGTCATAGTTGGACTTGATAATCTTAAAGGTCATTTCTAGTCTAGTTAATTCTGTGATTCTCTCATTCAAATTCAGCCCAAAACTACCAGAGGCTGCATAATGCTGAGTGCCCTTACGATACCAAGAGATTTGCTGGTTTTTAACTGTTATGTTCAGCACCATTTCCACCAGAAATGAAATCCAGAGGCAAACTACCGAACTAAATCAGCAGGCACTGTAGTCTGCAGGAGCGCTTTTTGCTGGTCCTCACGGATCCTTACCACCCGAGATAGCTGCTTCTCTGCTCTTCAACAACTCCAGCATTACCAGCCCCAGTATGAATTGCTGGCAAGGTGGAGGTTGACTGTGCATCTGATGCCAGCTTCACTACCAAAACAATTGCATGCCATGATTTACACATCATACTGCAGATGGTCCATCACCTGTGCTTGTGAATTCCATAGAAAAGACAACTGAAATATCTGGAACTTACGCCCTAATACAAACAAAGCTAAATATACAAAGCTAAATCCCCACATGCACTAAGGTTACAAGTTAAAGTTAACCGTTAAGGTCCAGAAATTAATTTTGGTTGAGCTTTTACAAACCTGATGTTATTTTACCTCAGCTCACCTGTGTTACTTTCTTAACAGCTGAAGGTAAACTGAACCACTGAGCCAGCTAAATACTTAATATGAACCCTCCTCCAGAGTGCAAGTCAGTATACCCAGAAACAGTTTCCAGTTTCCGAACATGAAATAATAGCAGCAGTTACCCTGCATAAGGATCAGAGCAGGCTTGAAAGTTTCTTTGCCCAAATCACTTAAGGGAGGAATTGTCAAGACTCACAATAAGCAAGATATACTGAAAGCTGAATTTTGTCCTGTGCTTGTCAATGGGGCTCTAATTCTAATGTTATTTCTGTGCCTGGAGCATTTGCAATTTGGAATGGGTAGAGCGGACTTGAGTTAATCAGAAAGGTTTAAGAGTAGAAAGACTCAGTACTGTGCAATTGCTAGCTGAGTTCAGTGACAACTTTGATTTCTGTGGGGAGGCTATCTAGAGTAGGTGGCACAGTTTTCTACCATGTTTAGCATCTAACGTTACTTCTGATTTAATGTTTTGTCACTAATTTTTGACCTATACTTCATTCTCCAGTTTCATTTTGGAAGAGTCACTGTCCCAAATTCAGGTTGTCACAGTACAGCAGTAGTTCCTCTTCTACAGTTGAAAAGCCTTTTCCTCATCTCATCTCAACATTTCCTATCATTAAATTTCTGGAAAGGTAAATTTAGCTTTACTCTCCACAGATGAGCTCAAAATATTCAAATACACTTTGTAGTATGTACATGTAGTTTGTACATTTAACAGGAAACTCAGCAAAAGTGGATGCTGTTCAGCAGACCACACCTTGCATCCCTGTAAATCAGTGGTGCAATTCTCTTCTGTAACTGTTAACTCCAGCTTCCTTTGGAGACAGGGGAAGAGAGGATGCTTGCTAAACTGTGCCCCAGGCTGTCTTCTGTCTGTCTCAACAGCACAGTTGATGACTGCTCAGGTCAGAAACGCCCTAGTACCAGCCAACCTTCACCTAAAGCTGGCAGGCATCATCATCCTAGTCCTACAGTTTTAGAGTGACCAGAGAACCCTGGGATGGGCAGGAAAGCAGCTGGGACAGGCCACTTAGGGAGGGAGCAAGTGCTTGACACCAGCGCTGTGTGTAGGACACAGCATATGACCAGGTCTGAAATCATCTTGTAACCTTATCTTGGCAAGGTCAGGTGTTACCATAAATAGGGCCCATCTGTACAAGGCTTCTGGCAAATTCATTTGAGCTGCAAGGGTATAAATATGTAATTTTCTTCTTGTGAATAATGGATAATGACCTTCAGTGCTTTGCTGGAACTGTTCTGCCAGTAACACTCATGGGAGGAAGAGTTACATATTTGCTTGCCTCAGCAGCAGTAAATTTGGTGTCTGCCATAGGTTTGAATTGGGATGCCACTTTTTTTCTCTTAAGAGCAGCCAAATTCTTACCAACATACCAAGCAGGGCTTTGCATTTGTATCGGCTTCTGTTTCTTTTGGCTAGTATTGTTGAAAGGTCTTTCCCACACTTAGGAAAACACAGGAGAGCTGTTAACCGTGTCTGGCATGTGTAAGTCTGGCAGTGCTGTACCATACACGCTACCACAGTCAGGTATTATTTGGGCTGCTTGTCACAGCTCAGTGACTATGCATGCCAATGTACTGCTTATAGCAACGAGAGATTTTCCCCGAGCTATAAAAACACCAGGAAAATGAGTAGGGAAATTATTCAAAAACTTGCATGAAGAAAGATGCACTCCTGTGATCTAGAAATATACTGACAAGGGAGAAACTGCAATAGCTTTAATCCTAATCACAGCTGTAGTCAAACGAAAACAGGATGTGAAGGAACATTGCTAGGAGAGTGTTCAAAAATATGAGCTAGTGTTACTACTAAGAAAGACTTTGGTCTGTCCCCTCTAGGAAATATTTAGCCAGCCCTATTCACATACAGAAAGGTCTAGACAGCTGTCTGAAACAGAACAGCAAGAACCAGAAATGCTTCAAAAAGCTTGAGAGCTTCCTAGTGAGAAAGTGCTTATTGGGTTGTGAGCTTGCATCAAATGCCAAATCAAGTACCAGGGAGCAAGGCTGGATGAACTCAGAGCTTTTTGTGTTTGTAGAGCACAAAGCTATTTTTTTATATGCATATATATATACACATCCACATTCTTCCCTTAGCATCAGAGCTCATATTTAAACAGCAACAGATCAAAAGCGGCTGTACTACTTCCCCGCCCCTCCTCCTTCTAAATGTGGACAGCTGCATCACAGCAGGCGATGGCAAACACAGCAGAGCACACACGGCCTCAGGCAGCTGGGCTTTTGACTACTTGGGGCCCAGTTTCACTCCTAGGTGCAGCTACAAGGGTTCTTCAAACTTCTTATTTAAGAGTTACCAGCAAGCAGGTAAAAAACAGGTGCTGTGTGCAACATGATTTATGCAAGGGGGCAAATAATCAAGTGTGAGTTTTCCTGGAGTGGGAAGGAGAAAAGCAGGTAAATTAAGCCAGGTTAGTTGACATTCTGTTGATTTTTCATGCTGTTGCATTTGGTACACAGCTACTGCATGTGTCCTCCTGAGGAAGATGAGCACCTGCCTGAACAGGTCTCTGAATTATCCTGTCTCACAATTTGTCCACCTTACTGCTGACCTTGCTCAAAGCCAGCAGGTAGGAGAGAGCACCAAGGAGGAGAGTACCTTCCTCCCTCTGCTCAAGCTTCATTTGCTAATACATGACTTGAATCTCTTGAGATTCAGCTCTATCCAGGGTCCTCAAACCTCAGGGTGCCTGAGCAGCCCAAGCTGCTTGCACCACTGAGATCTGGATGCAGGGCAGAGACATGGCTAGCTTCCTCGGAGAAGGGGAACAAATAAATGTGAGCTGGTACATCGGAGGAACTTGAAGGGGATCACAGCTGAGATCAAAAACGAAGCAGCAGAGAGGATTTCTGGAGAATTCAGGAGGGTGCACGTATGTGTATTGGAAACGTGAGGATTTGCTAGGTGTGAAAACAGTTTGGCTACACAAAACTTTAGAAACTGGTTGCTGTTGAGACCACAGTGAAACCTGGGGTGGGGCGGAGCAAGACAGTAGCTACTGAACCATGGAGAAATACTTAGCTGGAGCCTAAGGGGAAGAAGGTCCCTCGTGTGCATCTGGTCCAGCTGGTGGAAGTGTCAAAAGTGCCTTCTCACTCAGGGTGATACCAAAGGGACAGATAAATGAGAGGGCTTGTCAAAAAATTTGGCTTCTGTCACAAATAATCTGGATCCCCTGCTGCAGGTCTTGGGTTTGGTGTCCTTCATCTGGCCCCACGCACCTGATTTGCCTGCAAAGCATGTGGCAAAGAAACCCCCTTCTGCCAAGGGCAGAGGGCAATATGGGAGGAGACTGGGGAAAAGGCAGAGAAAGGTTGTATCTACTGGTTTAAGTTTACGCCTTGAACTGCGGTCAGAGGATTCCAATCCACATGCCTGGAGTAAAACAAAGAGGGAACCTACAATATTCACAAGCAGGCTACTCAGAGCTCACAGGAAGGTTTTTTTTTTCTCCTGTTGCTGTAATAGTTAAGTCTAAATAAATGGAAAGGGGGGTCGTTGTGGGGGAAGTGAAGCCAAGCCTGTGAGACAGCGGGGACATAGCAGCTGGCAGCTTGCTGGAGCTCAATTAGCATTAGCAGCCTAGTGTATCTACCAGCAGGCTGAGGGAGGGAGGGTGGAGGTGCAGCCAGAAACAGGCTCCTTGTGCTGCCAAGAGGCCAACAACAACCAAGGAGAAATGTGTAAAATTATAGTGCAGTGAAGATCCCAACACCTGATGCCTGTAGAGAGAAGACCATTCAGGACTTTGGATGCAGGAGTGATCATGAACCTCTGTAGCTACAACCCATGTTCTGAAACTAAAGAACTGAAATATGTGGGCAGGGAAGGGACACTACATTCTCCTGTGTCTCAATCAGGAGCGACTGTGACCTCTTTAAAACCACCAGTTTTAAGGAAATTGTTCTTAAGAGTGTATTTGGCCTTCTACTCTTCCTCAAGGCTCTCTAACTTCTCCTAGTAATCAGAAAGCATTTAGACCAAGAAAGAGAAAAAAAAAATTCAGGAGACTTTCCTCAGAAGTTGTCCAGGAAAGTCCACTGCTAGACAAGCCACAAAATCATCCACTTACCTGGCTGGAAACAGCACTCTCTTATTGCTCTATGGGAGAAACTGTGGGACTTGCTGACAAGATGGGGTAAAGTTTCTTGGACATGAAAGAGCAGTCAGGCTCTGATTGTGTTTGCTGGGAATTCTAAGAAAGGCATCTGGTGTATTTCATGTATGCTTTCCTACACTTAAAACAAGTTCACAGGTCTGCAGCATGTTCTCACTGGATTTACAGTTGGTTTGTGATTTGAGTTTTATCACTGCAAAACTAGATAGATGCACAATAAAACGCAAAATGCTTATTTAGACCCTGTGGTAAAGCACAGAGACAATAGTGCTGGTGCCCTAACAAACTGCAATTACAGCAGGGCTGTTGCTCAGGTCTCCCTGTTTTAAAGGACCTTGTCCCACTAAACACTGCAAAAAGCTGCTAGCTGTAGCTGACAAGATTCAGTGGGAATGTATGAAGGGAAGGATGATGATGCATCACAACCATAATCAATGCACTATGATTCTTTCCTCCCTTGCCATTTCCTTGTGCTCCTGTGAATAGCTACATTGTTTCAGTGATCTGAAGAAGGGGGCATGGGACCGTGAAGGGAATTAGGTCAAAAACTCCATGAAACAGTGCCTAGAATATAAAAGGAAAGTGCACTGCAGTATGAGGCTCCTTGGTGTGTGCCGAGGTAATTGCACATGTTTCTCTAGTGACTTTAGAAAAGGAGCGAAACAGCACCAGTAAATTCAGAAATTTCTAACATCCTTACAGTAAAGACACATCTGACTGAATGTACAAGTGCTAACTCACTAGGCTGAAACTCTTCAGTAGTTTTAAAAATGACCTAAAGTTAGGCTTTCAACTCCATGCATAGTAGCCTGAATTTTCCAAATGGGTTAGGAAAAAGAAAAAAACCCAATCAACATATGTTAATCCTCTTAAGTGTCTGAAGTTCAGAGTAGCAAAGACATTCTTTCCTGTGAGAAACTCCTACTGAAACAACTTGCATTTGAAATTCTTCCCTTTTCTTTTGTTCCTTCCACCCTCTAGACCTTTCATAACAGGCAAGCTACCCCTTATGGCTTTGTTTCTTTGTATTGTCCCTATCCCATCTCTTGCCCGGCAGGTGGTAGAAGGAAAATACATCATATACAGGATGAAGATTTCTAAACCACATGTGCTTTACTTCAGGAAACAGGCAAAGTGGGATGCTTAATTTCCATACAGCAGTCACACCTGCAGCATGATTGAAGTGAAATATTAATAATGGTGAGCACTTCAGTTCACTGACAGAGGAATGCATACCACTGCATTCCTAGTTCCAGTACTACGCAGATGCTTTAAGATGCTTTAGCTAGCTTCCTAGCTTCCATTTCCTGCTTAGCCTGTTCTCTCATCTCTCTTTCTCTCTCAATGAGAAGTACTTGTAGTTCTTCCCACTTCTTCAGGTTCTGCTCATGTTTTGCAATGTCTTCTGCTTCACATTCTGGCAGTTTTTCCTTGACAAGTTGGGTGGTCAGGGTGAACAGGCTTTCAGATTCAACCTTGCCAAGTGAATGCAGCTTGGAGTACAGCTCCTGTCAGAAAAAAAGAGATTTGGTAGGGAGTGTCAAGGAGAAAGCCAGTCAATCACGAAACAATCAGACACAAAATACTTCTCTATAACCAACATATCACTGATTGAATTATTATTATTATTATTATTATTATTATCATTGCTGCTGCTGCTGCTGCACAGGCCAGGTAACTCACAGGAAAGTGTTTCAGCTGTGGTAGTTGCTACCATTTCTTGAAATGCTAACCTCTAGACCATTCTTCTTCTTAGCAATAAAACCGAACCAATGAAATTTCATTTTCGTTAACTACTCGAGTTCTCTTCTTTTTCCAAGTTCAGTTATCTGGTATTAACAAAGATCAGCTGACTAGTCAACCACAATGAATAGAAACAAAAAACTTTGGTTTTGTGTCTTGCCTCAAAACCAGTTGCACGATTTCATCCACACTGCCTGCATCAGCATCCCTCCCAACAGGTTCACTCATTTCACATGTTCTCTTTCTAACAGCAAAGTAAGTAGCTCCCATAGTTTTTCTTCCTGTGTCTGAGGTGTGACTACACTTGCATAGATTATGCAACACTGTTACAGCAAGGGATATTTTTTCAGGGATATTCTACACTAAAACTAAGAGCAAAGCTTCAGTAAGAAACTCCCGTTTTCTTTCTTGAGCTTTACTTATCTGGATTTCCTGCAGCATAAAAATGTTAATTCACTTAAGATGATGAATCACCCAGCGATACTATTTCTGGCTTTCTGTAATCTTTAGCCTGATGGCTCCCTAACATTCTGATTAATTGCCTTGAAAGTGCAGATACACAACCAAGGAGATGATACAGCACTGGAAAATTCTTTATCCCTTGTTCACTCACTAGATAAAAACACATTTTCCCATCTTCTTTTAAATAAAACATTTTACTCAGCCCAGCATTTGCAAAAATATTTAAAATAAGTATGTGTTCTAATGAAAGGTACATCCATACATTTTTCATTTGAATGATTGAACTTCTTGTTTTGCATTGCAGGATAATGGAAAGAAGATGTGTGGATTGTTCTCCTCCCAACAAAATGCAGTTCTAGAGCCATGCAGATATCCAGACTTCCAGTTATCACTGAAAGTTTATGCACTGTGCAGCTGGTCCGCAGTGTTCTTCTTACCCGAGCTCATGCCAGCAATAATCTGCATGGGCACTTCCCCTCAGCTCCCATCTGGAGGCTCTGACTTGTTCTTAGGCAGGAAGCTATTATGTCCCCTCTGAGGCCTCTACTCTTCTCCCTCCCTTAGCCAACACAACTGCAGGCTTTGTTGTGTTTTACTTTGGAGGTCTAAACTGGACAGACAGCAGATTAAAGACTCTTTAAAATGCTAGACATGCAGGTCTGAGGGGCTTGGGTGTTTGGTTCTGTCTGCTTTTTGATTTTATGATGAAGAATGAAAACAAAGTCAATGTCTTCAAGGCTAATGGACTAAAACCAAACTCAATAAACTTATTTAGGTGTATTAGTCTCCATTGTATTTGAGATCAGTAAGTACAAAAGGCATCAGTGAGAAAACTGAAGAGACTGTACAACTTAGGCTTGGGGAAGAAACTTGATGGCTATGCTCATGTTACAGATTAGATACATAGTTTAAATGTAACTAGTTTAGATCATTCACACACTTCCCATTAAACTCTACCAAGAATGTGGTGAAAAGGGGCTGAACATAAAAACAGGAAATTGAACTACAGAAAGGCAATAAACTGTAAACTAGCAGGTCTTGTCTCCCAAGCCATTTACTGGTATCAGTGGTATCCTGGAATACTTCCTGCTCTTCTCTTATACATTAGTAATACTGATTTAGGAAAGCAGCAGGTTTTATGTCCCGCAGGTACCAAAAGGGCACATTCTTAAATGGCTAAATCATGATTTTCATAAGCAGTCTCCAGGGCTCTGCATGCAGACAAGTTAGGGAAGGTGCACTGCTTTTAGAGAAGGTGTTCCCAGCATTTATGTGATAAAATGTTTGCTGCCTACTGATCATTGACACAGATGGAAAGAATTGCCTGAGGAATGCTATACTGAGCAGTAAGCCCCAGCATACAGGATCTGAAAACAGGTAATTACAATACAAATGAGTGTCAGAGTCTAGATTACAACTCTAATGGGTTTTTCTGGAAAGAGCCAAATGCCCTCAAGTCCTGTTTGTTTTAGTGGAAGTAAAGGACAAGTATCCGTATCTGTTAGACTTCCATGCCTTTTTTCAGGTACTTCCACAAACGGTTGTTCTGAAGGCTGGTATCAGACACAGAAGCCATTCCATGGAGTACCATGGAGGAGCACGTGTATGTCTGGAGCAAATCCATATGCTTTTCCTTGTATTGTGGTGTATGATTTGTGAAACAGAACTGGGAGTGCAGAAGGAAGAAGCAATTGGTTTTGAGCTCAAGCAGAAAGACTTGGATGTACTGGCTAATTAATGCAGGGCTGGACAAAGCGCAACTGAATTGTTTTTAGCAGCAGAAGTGCAAACCCTGTGCTGGGGTTACACAGAAGAGGGAGATCATCTGTGCTGGGACAGCAGCTGGGAAGGCACACATAATCAGGTTGATTCAGAGCTGCCACCTTCCCTCACACTTGTATGGATTCTAGTGTGCTACTCTGCCCTGTGAACTACACCTGTAGGTGTCCCAGGGCTCAACTGGGAAGAGTGGCTATTGCTGGCCTAATGGATTTGAGAGAAGAATCTAGGAACTCCTTCAGGCTTAGCTGAAATGGCATCCTGACTCAAGAGCTCCTTTTCTCATTCAGACAACCAGGAATTTTGGCTTAATGACATACAATTACTGTTGGATGCCTAGATGCCACATAGGGGCTACGTCTTTCTCATATTCAGACTTTCCTGGTCAGATCTTAAACACTGGGACTAGTTTTTTGGCCAAAAGTCACTCACTGCCACACCAGGGAATGTCTGAATTGGGCTAATTATGGAATTTGTGGAAAGGTTGAGCTGAGAAGAAAACCACACTCTTGGCACTAGTCCCCAATTTGATATTCAGACCTCATTTTGAACACACTGCATTATTTTCCCCAAGGCTAGATAATGCATAGACAATGAGAGACACATAAAATGTCTCACTCCCTCCTTCAAAGGACACTTGTGTTTACCTAATTCACTGTAATTCATCCAGGCATTAATTACCATATGCTGAGCACCCACTGATTCCCAAACACCTCAATTAAAAAGTTTTAACTGCCTACAACAAAATCTTAATATCTAAAGATAAGTAGCAAAGTTATATAAGTAAAAATTAAAGCAAGGAGAAGTGTGTGTGTGTGAGTTGAAACCACAGGCTACTAGTCTTTAAACTTTTGAAATTTCTTTAGAACAGTCTGTATCCAGCACAACTGTTCAAGGTCACAGCCATCCAGGGGATAGCAACAATGGAAACTGATGGGCTATGGAAAGAGTACTGCTCCTGGAACTATAAGCCAGATGAGTTTCAACCTGAAGTACTCGATTTTTACCACAGCACAAATCAGAGATGATAAAAAAAATTAGCTCATTTAGCTAATTTATAGCTACGACATGATCAAATAAAATGCACTCATTATATAGATGTGCTCTAATGAACAGCTTCTTGTGTTTCTTACTGTTATACATAATTATAATGTACACAAATGGACAATAAATTCAGGGTAGTCTCACACCTATTACAATTTATTTTAATGAGCAAGACCCCACACAAGGTCAAATAATGGGTCTCTAATGACATATCACTTTTGCAAATAAGACTGGAGTTATCATCTTGATGTATGAAAAGTGAAGATAAAATTCCAGCAGACAGACTAAACACAAGTGGCCTTGAGCTTTTATGTCTTTGTAGGCTACTGTTTCCTGTTTGGAGAAGTGAAAATGCAAGGTGACATCAGTTTCAAAAATGCCAAACAGAACTCCTGATGCACTGAAGGGGTGCCAGTCTACTAGCCATAGTAAATCAGCATTTATATTTTCTAGTATGTATCACAGAGATCTACCACAGCTTAGAATATTTAGATAAATTAAACTGTCTTACCTTGAATCGGCTGTAGTACTCAGGTACTTTAGACTGCTCTGTTTCTTCTGACTCTGCACATTGTGACTTCTGCTCTAATTTCTTGGCTTGTTCAGCAGATTCTGGATCAGATTTGGCTTCAAGGACAGACTGTAAAATGGTCTCCAGGGCATCAAGCTGAACAATCACATTTGTCATGGTTAGAATAAAGAGTTTGGAAATACAATTTAAGTAACACAACTGTCATGTATTCAAAAACTTCATGAATTACCTTGTAATTTGAGATTACTTCTGTATATGCGAAACAGAAAACCAAATTCTAAAAGGAAATGAGACAATCTTGGAAGAATTTTGTACTGTGCTTTTGATCTTGAAGTGTGTGGCTCTCACTCACAGTCATTCCATTGCTTTTTGGGCTCTACTACTGGATATGTATCGAGATGCAGCATTAGTAAAGAATCAGCAAGAACTTTCTTTTACAAGTTCTTAGTTGTTCCCGGAACAAAGTAAAACATACCCTATATAGATAGCATTTCTAGGTATTACTAGTATTTACTATTTTTAGAGTATCAGTATGCAGATGGATAGGATCTTCTATGGACCTGTTGCATCACAGACAGATACAGCCTTGTTTCAACACCGGGATGTTCATCTACAACCCAGAACAAGATGAGGAGTTCCTTAAGTTTTCTAGGGTTTGTAAGCAGAAAAAATCACCAGTGTATTAAGCTAAGTTCTTCAGACTTAAGAGTAAGAAAGGTATCTCCAAAACCACACACCCAAAGTGGTAACTTAAAATGGTGGAAGTTGCAGATGTGACCTGTCTTGTACTGTCCAATATTACACTGAGAAGCTTCAGAAAACAGAGCAATAGGTAGGAGTACCTGCTGAGCAGTACCCTGGACTTTTGTCTGTCAGGGGAGACTGCAAGCTTAGTAGTGACATGAGCAAAAGGGAGGCTCCCATCACCAGAGACACCTTCAGGAAAAAGTACCAAGAAAAGGAGAGGCTTCAGTGATGTTTCTATGCTCCAGCCCATGTCGTAGTGACATCCTAAGTCACTCCTAAGCTGTCTGATTCCAGGATCAGCCTGATTCCCCACAGCACTCTAAGCCCCAAGTCCATTAGTTAGTGCTGACCTTATAAATGGACTGAATCTATCCATCCTCCCTGACTGAGGGCAGTACAAACCTTCTAGAAATCACTCTGTTGGCTTTTTGGACCAGTACCACTCAGGACATCATCTGAGGGCACAGAACACATACAATCAGCCATGAGAGTAAGATGACATGATAGTTCATCCTTACTGCTAAGAAATATGTCTCTGAGTGGTTTCAAAAAAACCACATTTCAAAAACTTGAGAAACAAAGGTGTCTTCCCATACCCACAGGCACATGATTCTTGTGACACAGACCCAGGTGTCTCTAAAGAGAGGGCAAGGCTTAGAAAACATACTTAAATGGTCTGTGGCAATAACACACACACTCATCACCAAGTGTCCTTCTTCACCAAGGACATGCCAATAGACATTATCACTGGCTCATCACCTGAAGCAGTGGTTCTGTTCTGAACATTACTTCTCCTGTCTTGTAAAGGCCTCTGAAGTTTGCAGGGCATCTTTTCATTAACAAGGCACAGAATTCACAGGTTTTACTGAAGTTTGTTTTATATGAAATTCCCCTTGTTCAGTGGGTTATAGCCTTTATACTTACAGCCTCTTTACAGACTTTGATGTCCCCTGACAATGAAGCCACATTCTCCATCACTTGCAAGGCTCTATTCAAATATCCAGGTGTCCACATCAGCGGCATTAGATTGTATACAGCTCTTAATCCTTTAGTCAACTCCACCTTCCCTGTGAAAAAAACACACTTTACCGTTAGTGCTTCAACATCTGAGTCTTAAACGAACCAGTATCAGTTGGCTCTGGTTTCTAGAAGTGACAGCAAGTGTCTTGGCTTCTGTTGTAAAAACAACACAATTCTACAGAGTTGCTCTGGTAGAATTTCCACTGCCTTATTTTATTAAGGTGCCTTCTTTTTGCTCAACTTCACATAATTATGTGCATGTTTCTAGTACCTCCCCATTCCCCCTCACCCATAAATTTTGCCGAGATGGAAATGAGAGTAAGTGGCCAGGTTTTCTGGTTGTCTGGCTTTGTAACAGCAGCTTGTAAAAGGATGTCTGAAGATCTCAGACAAATGTCTCCTTAGCTTTCAGCTAACTGTGGAGCATGTGTGCACTAAATCTGATTCTCTGGATTTACCTTTGTGGCCTCTAGGGTTTACTCACCCATAATAGCACATGTTATGGCTACGCTTAGTTTCTGCTGAGGCTTCCTAAGAGAAAATATGGGACACCTGCCAAAAAGGATTCTTGATTTAAGACAATCTGTGAACAAGGTGTTCATTGATTTTAGCAGGACCTGTGATATACTGCACCACTTACAATGTGGCTTTTCTTCTGATAGTAATTACTTGAGAACATGCAACTCCATGACGTAATAGAGGAAATGCACGTAACATTGTAGTTGGTGCAATTTACAATGATTGTCACTCTTAGGCTTTGATTTTGCTATTGTCAGCATAACAGATAATACTTCTTCAAGTGCAGCTTACAGGAGTTGTGTCCAAGCTCTCAATCCAATTTGCACTCTGGCTATAATGACACAAAACTATGAAAGACACCTTCTTTATATGGAAGAGAATAGTTTAGGAAAAGGTAATAAGTGCACAGACAAAGCCTATGGACCATGGCTAAATTAAAACAGCTGAGGTGCTTGAGGCCACTCTGTACCCATAGACATCTTTTACTCTCTCAGAGGTCAGTTCCATTAGTGTTGGCAAGGCTTTGGAATACGTGACATAACAGTAAATAGCTTTTGATCCACTGAATGTCAATGTCATGGAACAAGCACTATTGCTTTCAGACAAGAGTGAAGTGCATTTTTGAAGTACAGCCACTACTCCACCAATCTATATGACATTTAAAACTCTCCAAACTGAATGCCAACTGGATGGCAAAGTCCCCACTTGTATCAGTATCTCCACTGGATTACAAATTACAGCACTATGAAAAAACCTGCTTTCAAATTAGTTCTCACATTTATCCCCCTTTTTGACTGAAAATGAGATTTTTGGTTTACAGTCATGATAAATGCAAATCAGCATCCTAATTCTGCCACCACACATCATATTTTGAGGGGACATTTTAAGAACAAATTCACTTTTTATTACCCTCAATAATGCAGTAATGAAACAAAAATTAACAATATATAGTTGATTACTTACTTTCTAGTAAATAATCATTTTGTAAAGAAGAACAAAACCTATCTGTACTATATTCCAATAAATATTCAGAGGAAATTCAGTAATTGTTTGCCCATTTCCCTTCCCTTCGATTCTGAATATACTCTGTTCTAACTTCTCTTTAATACTATATAGCAAATTATCTACAGTGAAGACTTCTTAACAGATACAGGATAAAGGCACTGCTATCTGCTGTTCACAACCCAAACATTCACTTTACAGTGACTAGTAAAAGTTCTAAACATAGTGTTTTCCGAGCTGTGCTCTTCCATCTTCCTAAGGTTTAAAGATTATTTTAAGACACTCGCTAACCAGAAAAAAGAGTCTATTGTCCATAACCTTAAATTTGTGTCATGGAAATCTGTACTTCAGGGTATTTTTAAAAAATCTGTTGGTCAACCAACAAACCAATCCCACTGTTATTTAAGAATATTGTCTCCCTGTCAGAATCTAACCCAAGCCTGCAGGGAGCCCTAAAGCTGGTTCTGAAGCTGTCTGATGAATCAAATTAAAATCAGTTCTACCCTCCACGCTTACCAAACAGGTTCACTTGTAACTCTGAAACTGTCCTTCCACTATCTCTTTTTTTTCCCTTTGCCTTCTCCTTGATTACATTTTAATAAAGCAAAGATGTCAATCTAATTCAGCCACTGAAGACAAGAGGGAACAGCTGATAATAAGAGAGGTAAAACTTACCAAGGAATGCATAGCCATAGAGCTGGGAACTAAAACCCACAGTGTTACTTTGCTTTAGACCTGTAAGCAACAGCGATGCTCCAAGATTTCTCTCTTCTTCCCACTGCAAATAATGTATAAACTAAGTATGTGCTCCTTAACAAACACAAACATAAAATGGCAGCAAAGACAGCATGCATGACTTTCATCACATCTTAGCAATAAAGAATCATTAAACATGTCCAGTGTTCAGTTACAGTATCTCTGTCCTGAGGAACAGTACAAATTGTACTGAGGAACAACTCTCTTTCCAGAGGACTGTAAAATGTGAGTGGTTGAAATGTTGCACGAAAGTTTTCCTTACTATGTCTACCCCTACCTCTTAAATCAAACACAGAAAACTAGTGCTGAGCATTATGAGGCATTGAATGGTACTTTCAATGGTGTATACAAATAAAAATATTATTTCATTGCTGTATTTGGATGGGATTACTCCAAAATGCATATTAAGTAAGTCACAGCTATACAAATAAGCTTGCCTTAAACATGTCTTATGTTCACACCACCCTTGCTTGCACATTCAGCTTTCACAAAACACTACACATACTGACAAATGTTTATCTCTGCAGTAAGGATATGCAAACATGGACAAACACAATGGAAAAATGAGATTTTCATCCCTTTGCTTTTCACATACAAGTGACTAAGCATACTTGATTTCTAGGGAATGAAGAGACTCCAATACGGTAAATGCACTTTTCTCTTCTACGGTGAAAACTGAAATTACAACCCAGCTGGACAAAACCTGAAGGCATCTGTAAAATGCATTTTGGAAGATGCTTCATGTAACACAGAGGCTTCAAGCATTTCCCTTAGAGATGACAACATGCTATTGAAGGCTTGTGCTAAACTATATGAAAAATAGCTTCCTACAGAAATCATGGCAGAGCCCTTTACTGACTGAGCCCCTTCTGAAAAGGTAGAATAATGCCACTTCCAAGACCCTGAACTGTCATTTTGGCCTCAAGCAAGCAAGCTGTAAATAACAAACCCATAATCCTCGGAGACAGGAGAAATGTAACAAATTTAATTTTAAAACAAATACGTGTAAGAAACAATAGACCCAAAGCCAAATGGGGTACTAAAAAACCTAGTAAAAATGCTTTATAATTCTGCAACATCACCATTATCAAGCTCTAAGGGTGAGCAATACTCAGCGTAACAGGGTCCTACACAATAGGTGACACAGTTTTTTTGGTGGTAATTGATAGAGTCTGCTTTGAACTGAAGTATCAATTCACATCCTTCAAATGGGCATACATTGTATCTAAAAATCCCAACACACCCTCCTTTTCAAAGAAAGGAGCAAAAGGGGTGTTTCATACTTTGTTGTTTCTTCTTTCCTTTCTTTCTTCTGCAGCTGCAAAAATAATGGGAAAATGGAGTATTTTTCCCCCCAGGTAAACTTAGGGGAAATAAAATACATTCATGATTGAATGTCTAACTGACTGCACCACAACACTTGGAAGCAGAGGCACATTTTGAGTGTGGTCAGTTTACCGTATGTCCAGACTTGGTTGCCAGGTACTGGTATAAAACATAGAGAGAAAGAAGCTGTGTTGATAATTCATCAAAACTTTCTTGGAGCATGATCTCTGTTACTATTGACATAGCATCTATGGAGGAAAACAATACATAATCAGCATAGCTCCCAATACGTATCTCCCTTTTGCACCCACTCATGTTCACTGACATTTTATTGCTGTAGTATGCTTTGAAATAGTTAGGGAGAAAGTTAAACATTTCTTACAACTAGAATACACCTATAGAATTAGCCTTATTCATTTGGCTTGTTCAAACACTGCAAGAAGGAAGAATGGGTTGAGCAGCATAAAGCCAAGGAGCTCTCAAAATCATCTTAGCTCTACACACTTCACTTGGTTCTTCTTTCCTCAGCTCTTCAGTCATTAAGATTAAAAAAAAAAAATTTAAATGATTTCTTTGTTCTTGTGTTTTGATTACAAACAAGAGAAGACCAGCTTAATTTCACTAGCCTTAGGGCGACAGGAGAGTACAAAGGAGCAGAAATGTTGTCACAGGTCACCCACAGTGGTCTCTATATTCAGCAAACAATGCTCTGGAGGAGCTCTACAGGGAGCTCCAGTGACACCCCCCGTCAGAAAGGACAGTTTGTTAAAAAGGCCTTCAGCTTCACATACAAAAGAAATATGGATAAAATAAGGAGGAATTAAAAGATAGGGGTGTGTCTCAAAATAAATAAATACATGTATTAATTTGTCATTTAGCAAAATCTTTCAGTTCCTCTCAATTATCTGTTTTATATGAGCTTTATGCAAAGGAAAGCTTACTGCAAGTCTACAGTACTAGAAAACTCGAAGTGAAATTAAAATCTTAAATATCTGTCATCAAACATGTGAGGATTACTCATCCAAACACTTAAACAGTCAATAATGAAAGGTAGCCCCAATATGGCAATTCAGCATAGCTGGCTTGCTCCAGTGACAGACAGAAAGCCTACACAGTTTAGATACATAGCTTTTTGAACAGCTAAATGTATGGAAGATGAATACCAACACATATTTAGATTCTGGTAACACTTTAATTGTCACTAATAACTCCTATGATATCATTAGCACATACATCAGACTTGTAACTGAAGAAGATGGTTTACACTTGGAATAGGATTATTAACAGTAGAAACTGTGAATCACACAAGTTTCAAAACTACAAAATGAATAAAATCCCAACAAAAATGAGAAATAAACATGCAGAAAAATACTTCAAAGGAAGGTGAAGTCATGTTTCATGATGAATTCAGAAAAAATATGGCTACAAGTTTTTAGTTCGAAGAAAAGCTCTGTAAATATAAGAGCATACATCTAAGGATGAAGTATTGGTATGTATTTTCTTACCTTCATATTTCTTCTGCTTTATAAAGCAATCCAACAAAATATTAAATGTAAAATTATCTGGAAAAATTCCATAGTGAACCTGAAGGAAAGAAGGAAAAAAGTTCAGTGTGCAAACGTGCTGTTCAAATCTCCCCAAGCACAGTGCTGTAGACACCAGAAAGAGCAGAACCATGGCACTGCACACTGATGCAACGTACAGTCAAGCAACACAAGAGATCAGCATGGCACCTGTGATGTAGGCCCTCCAACTTCTGATGCACTGCATTTGTTTTGGCATTTTACCTGAGCCTTTGGGACCAGGAATGGGATTGCATATCATGTTATTATGCCTCCCCCGCACCTAGCATGTTTTGGACACCAACGCTATTTAAAAACAAAAAGCTTTCTGAGAAAAAAGAGTATTTAAAAGCTGTGAAAGGCTGTAGCTAAAATTCAAGTGCAACAGTAATTTTTATTTTGATGAAGAAATCTGAACTTAAAACCACAGTCTACAGGACCTGGCTGCAACAGGAATTCCTGTCAAGCCACATTTGAATCAAAAAGCCAATCAAATATATTCGTGTCTTTTCCTTGGTAAAACTTACCTTATTTTTTATTGTGTATAAGGCTTTATCTTGAGCGCCATATTTTAAGCACTGTCTGATCCAGCTGTGAATGGTCCAGTCTCTCAAGTACCAGGAATTTGGGCTATGCCGAAACCTAAAGATGATAAAATGGTTTGGGTGACAATATGACTCTGCTATCACATAAACAAATTCTGTAATCAACAAACTTTGAATTTCAAAACCACACCAATCATGAACTCAGACATAAATTTCTCCATGTTTGACTTTGCAGTCAATCACTGCTCTCTAAAGAGCTCCAGATAGCCCTTTCAAGTAAGAGAAAGAAAATTTTGATACATTAATAGTATGTACAAAGGGGAATCTGACCTTTTCACAGATGCATAATATTTAAACTTCTCACTTTAGAAGAAAAGCCTACTGCTTTTCTCCTGAAGAAATAAATACCAAAAAAACCCAGTTCGGTATATTTATGAAGGCCAACTGAGACTGGTATGAATGCTGCAGTATTTTTTAACTTCGTGCTTGTGATTGTGTAAGATTGTATAGTATAACATTTTGATGTATAATATTGCTGATCTTGTCAAAGAGATATGACTGATGACATCAGCAAGTATCAGAATTACATAAAAATATAACTGCATCTGAAACTTCGGAGCTTGTATAATCTGGTGTCTCCCACCCTCTCTAAATCATGCCTCACTTCACACTTAAGAATTCATTATGCCTCAGCACAGGTCATCCCTGGGCTGCTGCATGCTCCATTTGCCTTAGAAATGCTTCATCAGTGAGGCATACCTCATGCACAGGGAATCTCTGCTGGAGAGCCCTTCCCTGACCCTCTGCACTGGTTTAACATATTCTGAGACACCTCATGCCATGGCTTCAACAGTCTTCCAAGGCAACCCACTCCAGTGCTCAAACAATTTGTAAAATTGAATACTTTTGCTTCCATTTCGTCCTTATTCAGATATATGGGCTTTGCACTGTATTGGAAGAAATGGTGGCAAAGAGCACATGGAGCTTTAGTTTTGGCAAACACTCAAACATCAGTTACAAGTTCAGTGGTGGGACCTGCTGCCTTGGTCTTGAGCTGATTTTCACAACCCCTTCTGAAGAGATGCATGCAATCTTTCTCAATTCAAATGAAAACTGATCTCAGTCCCCAGCACAGAAGTGACTGCCACTTTCTGTAAAGAACACTGATGACTGAGCTGGGCTCATGTGCAGATGCTTGCAGCCCTAAGCCAAGCTGCAGCACCATTTAGGGGCAGGGTTGACTCTTCCGTCTGAGCGAGCATGCTTTCCAGAACGTTTATCAGATTAACGTGGCCACCAACCCTCTTTCCCCCCTCAGTAAATCTCGTCTATCACCGAGGGCTACACAGATGACCAAGCCTGGAGAAGTACTACAGCCTAAAGAGCCTTCAGAATGAAGAAGACAGCCATGCCAAAAGTGAAGCTAAACAACTACAGAGTCTAAATACATGTGTTTGTAAGTGGCATATGAAATCACGCCATTAAATTAGGATTTAACAGAAAATGAAAAGCATGCTTTGAATATTAAATTACAAGCATCCATTCTGTTGCTGTAATCGCATTCCATTTTCTTCTCTCTGGAGTTCAAATACTGGGGAGTTTTTGAACTCAGATACTGGAGTTCAAGTTTGCTTCCATTAAAGTCCTGTATCATGGACAAATGCTTTCAGGAAGTATCAATTACAGGAATTTGGATTTAATCATATTTTGATTAAAAAATTATCTAATTGCTACAGATTCTTTCACCAGCCATTTAAGAAAGGTCAAGCTGGAACACCAGCACTCAGCAATAAAGCTGCCAACATTTTTTAAAGTTTCAATAAATGGTTAATATTGTTTCACAGGTGGAAAACAACAGACTTGTCTTTCAAAAAACATGACACTGATGCTCTCAAATACTTAGGCTTTCTATTGACACAGTCTTTTCAAATGAAAAGCAAGTATTCAAAAAACAATTAAAAAAAACCCCCAACCAGCTGTTTTTAATGCATTTGAATATTCAGCTTTTTCCAGAGCTCTATTTATTCTCTTGAGTACATCATAGTGAGAGAGAGAGAGCACTCCAATACCTCCTGCACCTTGGATTGCTACAGCTTACTGTAATGAAAGCTTCTAGGTTTCAAAGTAAAGTTGGACAGCAAAAGGCCTAGCAGGGATGCAATATGGTCTAGAAACAGAATGAAGCTGATCCTCAAACAACACTCATTGCTGGAACCAATATACACAAAATCCAGAGGCATGTTATAAAAATCTGCACATCAGCTTTTATAGGGCCAGGACTGATTTTTGTGTGTGTGTCTGTATGACAACCACAGGATCTTTCAGATCTAATTACTGTATGTATGTTACTATTAAGATCTTTATGCTGATCTTTATGCTCAGATCAGGTTTCACCTGCCCTAGGTGCTATGCAAATGAAAAGCAGAACAGCTTCTCAACCAAGTAATTTTCTAGTTAATTCTAACAATTAATTACAAATCAGTTGCACAGGAATGAAGAGAAGGGACTGGTGCACAAATGCAATATATATGTATGTACAAGATCCCTCAGCATTAGACATTTCCATTAATCCATTATGTGGTGGGAGAATTGGAAGTGAGAGGGAAGCAACTACACTGCAATCTTTAATTGTTTCTGATCCATATAATGCTGGAATAAGCTCTGTCTCCATAGTACTAGCCGAGAAGAGAAACCAACAGAGTATCTGGGTTTTTTTTAAAACTAGACAAACCAACCAAACATTGTGGCAGGCACTTGTATTTGAAACTGAATCAGGAAAAAGAGGAGGTTGCTCATCATTTTGACAAGCATTAACATCTTCCTCCTTCTCTTTGTTCACCAAACAGGATATAATTAAGCAAGGCAATATGTTCAGGGACAGATGAAAAGACAGAAGGAAGTTAAAACTAAAGAAAAAAGAGGATTGAGAATGATTTAAATAAAGGAAACCTCTAGCAACTGCTGTGTGTTTAATGGAAAGACCAGAAGGTTATCTTGCAGATGCCTGGTGCTGAAACTCATTTTTCTGAGAACTAATAAAAACCTGAGACGCCCAAGATTCTTATAATGTGTTCAGCAAAGACAAGAAGCAACTGCAACAGTATTAGGGAAGCTCTCTGTTGGTACATTTTAACGTTAATGGCTAAAGAATCAATATGGTCATCCTTCCAGTCACTGAACTGAGAACATCTGCCTCTGCGGGGAATAAAAAGAGAAATATCTGTAATACAAGGAGATCCTGAAATACCAAGGTCATTGTGAATCTAACAGCACACAGTGCATTACTCTAGAATTCTCTTTATTTTGAAAAGTCGTTTGAATGATGCATTCCAGAAACTTGATTTTCACTAACAGTTGCTTTGTACTTGCAAAATGATTATAACTTGGAACAGATACAAGGAATGTACAGCCTCAGTACAAGGCAACCAGAATATTTCTAGCCAAGCAAGTACACTCTCTTGCTCACAAAGAGGCCAGCACATTGGGTTAAGAATACATTGTCAGTTTACTAAGTTACTGCATAAAGCCCCACTGCTCATTATTTACAACAGTGCTGGGGTGCTCATGCTGTGTGAAAGAAACCAAACAATAAAAAAGTTTAACAGATGCTGAGAGTGTTTCATGATGTGCTGTACTACTACAGCAAGCGTAACTTATTTATATTGGTGCCCCCACATACCGCAGAAAAGCTGAATTCCCGCCCTATTCATTTATTTCAGTCTTCCAACTTTCTTTGGTGCCATCAAGTGGTGATGCACTCCAGTGCTGCTTTCACACACCCTGTCTTCTCAAGGGAAGTAATACAGCAGACCTGAGAGCAAACAGAACCCCTTGCTGGTCTGCATTTTTTCCCCTAGGTTTGGTAGAGGGGAGTTCATTGCTTTGAGGACAGTCACAAATGAGGAAGATGGTGAAAGAAAATCTGCTGGATTACAGAAGAGAAAGCGCTGTAGAAATAACATACCATGAGGAAGAGCTCTGCTCTGCTCTTCCTGGTAGTATAGAGGGAAAGCCAGCTCAGCAGATCAGTTCCAATTCTTTGCTGATCACAAGTTCCATTTTGTACTCTATGGCTTTCTTAAGGGCCAGTCCAATTCCTGGTACTCCCAGAAGCTATCCTTATGCAAGACACTATTTTTTCTCCTCCCCGTGAAACAGAAAGAAGAGACCCTTCCTTTTTCCACCTTTACCTGACCTAATGAGAAAGCACCTTGTAATCATCATACATCCTACACTTCCATCTCTCTTCTTTTAGAACCAGAGAGAAATATGGGCCTGCATGTTCATATGCTTTCATCAGGAAGCAAGAGTGCCAGATTTCTTCTCATCCACTTAAAATTCTAAATACAGTATGAAATATCTCTGTAAACCAGGAAGAAGCTCTCTCAACGGAATGAAACCAGAGCAACTCCACATTCTACACGAGTCATACAGGGCTGAGAAGCATCTTACCATTGCCATGTTTTTTTCTTCCCAGGCATATTTTTTCAGCTACAGTGCATAATGATCAAATGAATTCCAGGCAAGCTTAGCTTAGAAACCGGAAGCCTGTCATCCAAAACTCTCCCTTTGTTTGTCATTTCAAGCCACAGGCCTTGGGGAAAATCATTTACATTTTAAATGGACCCAGAGGCATTGCTCATACAACAGTGTCAAAGAAAACAGTCCTGGAAAAGCAATCGTTATTGACAGAAATTTCCTTTTAAACATTAACAGAACTTTATTTTTCCATCTCTTCTTTGCTGCCATTTTAGCCTTCACCTTTTTTTTGTGTAAATCCTTTAAAAATGTCTTGTGTAAACCTACCAGTCCTATAGTAAATACCTCATGCATTAACGGCCTACACTCAAATAACAGAGAGAACACATTGCTTTTGCGTTGAAATAAAAAACTCAAGTAAGTATGTGTACAATAAGAAATCAATTAACAAAAGCAGTAATAGGACAGGTTAAAAAATTAGACACGACAGCTGTAACAGAGCACAGTCTAAGGCTGAGGCAGAATCTTACACAAGCAGAAAATTGGTTTGCAGACTCCCTGAAAAAACCCCCACATTCAGCCCCTCTTCTATTTTAAGTTTTATTGACTTTCCCCCATCTTTTATTTTGAACTAATTTAACTTGACTGCTTTGATGCTAAAATTAATTCTTCTAAATTAAGGTCTCTTCACCTCCACATAAACTCATATTTCATGCCACCATTTTTTGTCCAAGATTTGCACAGAGCTCTTACACCACTGGTGCATGTCTGATGATGGCTCCAAAACAGACCTAAATGATCAGATACGGAGAAACTGCAGTGCAGTACCACAGTCAAACATTAAGGCTGAACAGGAGACTTAAAGGATATTTTTAGTATCAGGTCTTGTTTCATGTTATACCATATTCAGCTTTTATTTCTGTTCACTCCAATGTTACAGGTTCACCTTTTTTTTAACCCTTAAGCTTAGTAATAAGACTAGATCTGGAAGAGGAGAAATTTTGGATAGAATTATATACTACAGTTATTTAGGAAGACTGAGGACATCACCTGGGTAACTTCCCTCTTCCAATAACTGAAGGGAGAAAATTCACTATTCAGTAGTTTCAGGGTAGCTACTGCATTGCTTAAAACAACATTCACTCAGCTTCACAAAGTCTCTTTCTAACAACATCACATAGCATTCACCATATAGCAGCTAGGATGTAGTTTATCCTTTACTGACCTATCTATTTTGACAGTTTTTAGTGTTGAGTAACAAATGACAAGCTGAATTTCTGACACAACAAGCATTTCTGCCCATTGCTGTCTTTAATCACTAAATGCTCTTCCCCCTTTTGATGAATTTAAGGCAACTTTGAGAGCAACACGTAAGAAACAAGCCTTACTACATTGAAAGCAAAAACAGTTCTATCAAAGAGTTGCAAAATCCTAGATAAATTTTATAAATTTCAAAATAATGTATGAATAGACAAGCAGTTTATCACAACATGAAAGAAATGCTTTGCTTATACACAAATAGACGTAAGAGCCATCACAAAAGAAAGCCTATGGCAAAGTTTGAAGCAATTGGTATTTGCAGTATTGCTATAGTTTAAACAACTACTGGCACTCCTGAAAAATACCTGAACTATTTATCAGTCCTTCCATCCAGAGGCAGTAAGCATAACAGAACTGCAGTGGAGCTGCTCTTCCAACCTTTTGCCACCAGGTTACACCAAGCAGCCTTGAACCTCTCTGGAAACATTTGCAAAGCACAAAGCAGGAATCCTTCAGACAACTGGATTAATTTAGTATCTCACAGGCTCACCTTAAATGTCTCAAACCCTTATTCTAATTAGTTCGTAACCAAACTGAAAAACCAAAGCCAAGGCTCAAACAACATACACTCGATACACTCTTTGTCCTGAGGAAAACTCTTCGAGGCTGTTAAATGTGTTTCTTAAAAAGCTTCTCTAGTGATGTAGATTCAAAGTACTTCAGAACTATGCACTCTCTGGCAGAACTCCAATGGAAGTTCACTTCTCAGAAGAACACGAATCAGGATTACTCTGTGTCAGCTTGGTTGAACATGCTCTGTGTGCCTAACCTGAAATAAGATGACATCAGTCACAGGCCTTATCTAGCTACAAACTAAAGATCTTAACATTTAAAAATACAGTATCAACATGATTCCTTGTTCTACATTAAAGGGAAGGTCACCAGCTAGCTCACTAGAAATGGACACTTGGGGATCCTCAGCATGACCTGTAGGTGAAAGAACATTGCTACCAAGAAAAGGTGGTGATGCCTGCTTTAGTTTCATGAAGAAAGTAAATATATCACATTCAGTTTTATTTCAAATGCAAACTATGAATAAAGCAATCCCCCTTTTTGACTTAACAGAATGATGAGGTAAACTGCAAAGACGGAAAACAGATTTTTGAATACAATACTTGTATTTTTCTGCTCTTCCCAGGGTAATAGTCACCCACCACCCTTCACCTCTCCCACTCCTTTTAAAAAAAGACAGTCAGGAAGAATCCAATTTTCTTCTCACATACATGAAGGATCCATACTATTTTCACCATAAAGCTGGAATTCACTCAAAGAGCAACAGTTAAGAAGAAAAGGTCATGTCACAACAGTAACAATAATAAAAAGCCCAACATCTTCCCAAACTATTGACTGTAAAGGACACAGCTCTCTGTGACAAATACTTCTGGACTTAAGGTTAAAATGATTTGGTTTGAATATAAATGTAAGTAATACTCTATAGAAAGCATCACAGGCTGAGAAAACACACGGGGAATGATGAAGTGAGCTGTTGCTATAGTGATTCTGATAAGATACTCTCAAGTGCCTCTGCTTGTCCCCATGCAATCATAATAAAGCCTAATTTAAAACCAACTCTTCCATTAATTATATGTTTTTCTGGTATGCTGGCATACAAAAAGAGACACATTAAGAACCATACAAGATACTACATTTATTGCTTCAGGGAAATCTTTTTAATCTAAGCAATTTCTAAGTGCATCAGGATAAAACTTGCTGTTTCAAAGCTCAACAAAGGGACAGTTCTGCTGGATTCTTTTACTTGGATCCCTGAAAACTGATTAATACAAGGCTGTAAAAAAAGGTACATATGAGTAAAGCACCGATTTGATTGTTACCATTTTACTAACTCAGCTATGCCTGTCATTACTTCAACAAACTCAACCTCATCTGAAAGCTAGTACACAAGTTATCAACTTATTTCTCAAAATGAAGAAGAAATGTTTGTGAAAGCCGACTTGCAATTTCTAGTTGCTGTTATCACCTTTTTACCCTGTTCACTTTGCCAAATGATCGCCCACTAAAGACTGCCAGAAAGTCAGTTTCCAGCAGAAAAGCAGCTCCCACTGGCTGTATTTCGGAAGTAAGTTTAAAATCTTTTGTGTACCAAAAAGTACTTACATCATGGACTTTCTACAACCACAGATAACTATAATTTTACGTCATATGAGGGACTAAATTGCTTCAAAGCTCATTATGTGTTTAATTTTTTAAAAATAAATTACAACAGATGTTTTAGAAAACCTCATCTCTTAGCTATAAACTACTGCAGAGATGTCACAGTGAAGCTTGCTTTCCAGCAACCATTAACCAAGCTGCACAGAGATGTAGCACCAAGGGCTTTCCATACAAAACAGTGGCTCTGAGTTCTATGATAGTTCAAAGAGTGTCAGAGGGAACTGCATCACACATTAAGGTGTTTCTGCCTTTTAGCACTAAGCTTAAACTATGATAGAACACCCCTTTCACATTATATTAAACAGGCATACTTCAGGCATATACATAAAAACTGCTCTATCAAGAAGAGCAAATAAGGACTTCCTTTTTTTATGGCAGGAAAAACCCTCAGCCTTTGACATTGCTATTACTGTATTTGCAAACAGCAACTTTTTAATAATGCCCAATATTCAGCGTAAATTTAACCTGGGCCAAAATTAACGTAGTTTTGTTAGAGATCTAATTCAGTGACAGCTGCAGTCCACACTGTAAACATGTTGCATTTTCCATTTATTTGACTCAAATTCTTTATGGTTCACAAAATAGCTCCCAGAAGTACATCACACATTAGCTTCAAACTACTGTAACATTACACCCACTGACATAACCCTTGACACTTTTCAGTTTGATCACAGTTGAACTTGCACAGATCATAAACAATGTACTTCTACCTTGAGTATCTCAAAGGCTGCAATACAGAAGTGTACAAGCCAAACTGTTTATTCTGCAGAGTTACTCAGTTTCATACCACATGCGACCAGAGCAAAAAAGAGATGCTGGGAAGACAGTGCTTCAGGAATACAAATATTGAATGGATCTTAGTAACCAACTTAAGCAAAAGAAGAGCCAAACTATGCATTTGCTGCCAAACACTTCACAAACTGGATTTGCACAGTTCAGGTTTCACCTTTTCAGATTTGCTGCCACAGGCACACAGTTCAAGTTAGCCTTATTTTGACCTAATACCTGTGCTCTTTCCATTCTTCACTGCTACAGTCCAATGTCCTTGTGTATTGCTCTCCTTCTGCACCCCATGAGTGAAGGGGAGGCAAAGCTACCTAAGCTGTCAAGTTAAACAAGTAAGGTTTTTATATTAAATGTAAACACCTACAAAGAGGACAAAACCCCTGATACCTGTAGTTTCAGCCACAGCCACTGTCAAAAAGGCAAGCATTTCAAAAAGGTTGACCATTGGCGCACAGGCAGATCTTGGCTACCAGGCAGTTTATTTTTCATGTCATGTCTCAATGAGCAATGCTTATTGGTATTTCTTTTTTCTTCCAGCCATGCATTTTCCTAATAAAAATACTTCTAGCAATGAGTAACAAAAAATGCTCAAGTCCTTTAGAGATTTTTAACTGTTCCCTAACCACAGTACTTCTGAGGCATCTCGTTAGCATATCTCTTAGTGTATCTAACTTCTGAGACTAGTGAGACAAAAATGTCCTTTACCGCACTGCATACGTCAATCCCAAGAAACAGCAAGTAAATCAAGGATAAACATGGCAAACCTGACTCAAGCATTTTGTAAGGCAGTTTGAAATTTGTGGGCTCTTACCAGCTATATGATTGTTTTACTCTTAATTCTTTTTGGAAAAAGACTGTGCCGTCAGATCTGTTATTTAAAGAGAGAGACAGCAGGTACCTCTCTTTAAGTACTGCATGTACTGTAGGACAAATGTTCCCTTGTGTAGGTAGCTACAAGCTGCACAGTAAAATGAGGTCGTGCTACCCAAAAGAGGCAGAGGATTTCATAATGCAAAAAGGTTTCTTTGTAGTTTCTCCCCTTTTGAGACAGGAACACATCTAAGACTGCTATTTATAAATTTAGGGGTCACAGCACCAAGCCTGCCAGAGTCCAATAAGCATTCAGACAATGCTCTCAGGCACATGGTGTGATTCTTGGAGAGTCCTGTGCAGAGCCAGGAGTAGGGCTCGAAGAGTCTGATTGATCCCTTCCAACTCAGCATATTCCATGATAACTCACTAATGCTTTGGGTTCTGCTAATGATTGGTCCACAATGCAAGGCCAGGATGACCTGCTACTTTGCCCTGTTACAGTGGCCTACTCAGACCTTGTATTCAGACTCCAAACTGACATTTACAAGCACCAGTTCTCCAAGGCATGGTATAGAGCCCTTAGACATGTCATTTTACCCACTGCACAGGAGAACAGAGCAGACAGAAGAGCAGGAGAAACACTACAACTGTGTGCATTTATGTACTGCATGCATTTCAGTCTGGCTTTATTTCTCCAATGAATCACAACTTTCAAAACAACACAATAGTATCTTATGTAAAATGAACCTGCTGCTTCATGACTTAATCTGGGCAAGGAAAACTGCAAAAGTAAGTGATCACTGCAGGACAGTAACTTCAATGAAGAGAAAAAAAGAAATCCTTTTGCTGGTAAAGTGGACTGTACTGCTTCTGCTGCACATGCTCTGCTTTCATGCTCTTACAGTAGCTGCTGTACCTTGTCCACCCCCAGTCAGAGACACAGCCAGTCTGGTTTGTCAACTTTGGCGCAGGCAGTGTAGACAAGGGGGAGGGAGATGGTGTCCATTTTACACCCAGCTGTCTGCTGCCAGAGGCCATCTATTTAGCTTGTAGCTCAATTTAGTTCAGCTCTGCTCAATCCCTAGTGGAACTCTGAAGAAAGGAGTATTTTTCCCCTTTTAAAAATGAAAACAGTAGTTACAGAGGAGAGATCAGAATTAAATAAATGACAACGTAAAGAGGATTATCACAAAGTTGACTTTAGAGACTAAAGGCAGCTTTATATCCACACCAATTCTTGAAAAAAATATATTAGTCATAAAGGGGGAAATCTGCTTGCAAATCGAGTTGCCAAAATCTGTATGCTTTCAGCCTGGCAAGTTCTAGACTGAAGGGAGTGGGGTTATGGGGAAAATAACCAAAATCCCTGTTCACTTTTCAGCAAGAGAAAGGAACGTTCATTGTGTCTACATTTACAGCTGAGCAAACAGGCATTTCTATCAGCTGCTCTCTTGTATATCCCTCTTCAATTTTAACAACAAACCCAAGAAAGCATTCTTTGTTGCTGCTTAAATGCTCCCTAAACTAGATCCTGGGTCTAATCCTCACCTGGTCCAAAACACACAAGCTTCCAGGGACCTGCCTCAATCAGCTGAGGACCTGGCACAACACACAGGCACATGATCATTAATTAGATGAAAGTTGGGAGGCAAGGACAACCCCAGCACCTTTCTAGGATATGCAGTCTCACATCCCACAGAGACACATGAGTGGTAAAGGCGGAAACCAACTGCCGAAAGCAACCACAGTGTTATTTCTGAAATTACCAACTCCACATTTAATTGAGTCCCTCAGGCTTTAAAACTGATGTAGCAAAGGGGAGACAGAGGCAGCCGAAAAGCCTGGAGACATTCTCCTTCAGGGACAGAGGCACGTCAGGATTTTAGGAAATAGGTAAGTGGATATAATCAGCTGACAAGAGTGGCTTGGACTTCTATCTAAGCTTTTCCCAAACCCATACCATTCTTCCACCCCACAATGCCCTCCACAAAAAACCCCAAAGAAAGGTACGGAATGGATTATTCAGGGATTAGTCAACCTAATTAGGAACCAAGGATTTACCAAGTAAATGTCAGAAACAGACATAACAGGGACTATGGCAGAAGGAGCAGTTGCAGGTAGCTGAGCAGAGTGCTTGGTACACAGAAGCACAGAAAATCCAACTGGACTCATTCCCGCAGACAATACAGACATTTTATCTGGAGCATGCAGCTTTAAAAATAGCTCACTATTAAAGCAGCATTTAAACAACAAAAAAAACCCCCAGCCAACCAAGCAAACAACCGACCAAGCAAACAACATAGCAACCAACCAACGAAAAACTAAGCACCCCGAATGACCGGTTTGGTTTGGTTTTTTTGTTTTTTTCATTTTGCTACGTAGCACCTTATATTCAGAAATTTGTGCCTTAATTTCCCTTTTCTGGAAAGAGTAATAACCACAGAAATCACCCCAGGAAAATGCTACACCATGATCTTTGCTTATCTACTGATTCAATATTCCTCTATTCAATTACAGCAAAGCATTGTTTTGTGGGTCCATCTGCAATCAAGTTTCTGCCCTTAGGGAGAACACTCTTCCACAGGCACGAATGTATATACAGAAATAAGCAGATATACAAGCTGAATAAATGTACCTACTTATTTTCATTTTTCTTCTGCACTCTAATATTTTTGGACATTTCTGAAGACGGAATTATTTAGGAAAAAAATGGAACCATTGGAATAGAGCTTTTACTATTAACTTTTCAAATTTCTTTATTACTGGGGCAAAAAGGAATGTACAGCCTGTTGGATATAATCAGGTAATTTTCTAAATTTCTTGATAACTGAATCTTGACGTAACATTTTCAGTCCTACAGAAGTATAAACATCAATTTTTTTCTAAATAAAAAGGCAGCTACTTGAAAATTAACATGCCAAATCTTTTAGAAACTAAAGAAAGATGCATGCTAATGTAAATCTACCTCCTCTCCGTCATAATACTTTTGCTTTGGTTATAAAACCATTTTGTCTAAAATGGAGTATAACAGAACAAATTAAGATCAGATCTATAACTGTGGTGCATTACTCCATCTCTTAACATGGTTATCTTAAATGTTCTTTCCATTTCCAAAGGCTTTCACCTTCTGGAATTTGTATCACACCTGCTAACTGTTACTACATACTGTGCAGCAACATGCATCAAAACCAAAGATATTCTCAGAGTGCAATAGATTAGACTGGATCCACTCTACTGGATCATGTTACTAAGCTGAACATCTTCACTGTTACCAACAAAGCATGGAACACTTTTCTTCATTACTACGAAGTACAGTAAGATGGTGTAGTCCATTTTTTATGCGCTTGATCAGACCATGTTCATCTTAGAAGCCTGTGAAATAAACCAAGATTTAAGGTAACAATGATTTAAAATCATACGGACTTTTCATTACATATAGTAAAACTAAGGGATGTCCTCACTGAAATAGTGCATAAGCCTTGTATTTCATATGTCGGCTGAGGTACAACAGGAAAACATATTTTAATGCCTTTGTCCTTCTCTCCATCAGTCTACCCTACAAACTAGCACATGACTTGCCATTATTCAACCATACTGGCAGTTTTCTTAGTAAGTGTGATGTAGAATAGGAATTCTCAGGCAGTGGAATGTTAGAGATGCTTTGGTCCCAGCCCTGGTTCCATGCAACCTGCAAGAGCATACACTATTTGCATTAAGAAAACCAAAAATACCATGAAACTGCTTGTATAAGTCTTACTAGCACTCACATTAGTCTCCTGGCAAAATTTTTCTTCAAACATTGTAAAGAAAAAAAAAAAAAAAGAAAAACAGATAGACATCCCTTTCCATGTTAAACTACCATGTGATATGTCCTGGACTGTTTCAAAACATTTCACATTCTTAGTGGATGTCCAGTCCCACTTTCTTACAAGCCTTCCTTTAGTTACAAGTAAGAGAAAACAATTATAAGAAAAAATACAAAGTAAATCCTGGTAAGTGGATCAACTCTACAGCATGTACATTTAACCCAAGATGTATTTTCAACATAACAGCTGTGGCAAGCTATGCAACTCCTATTTCCCAGATTGAGGACATGTGAAACCCGACACTATTTACTGCGTATCTTTACTCTCCAGCTCCTAACTTAATTTTTTCCATAATAAACTTAACACAATACAGGCTCTCAATACTCATCCTGTTCTTAAAATCCATTCTCAATAAAACTCTTGTTCTCATCCGCAGCTGCTTGCAGAGTCCATTTAAGCCAGAAACACTCTGATTCATCCCTTGGAAAACCACCTTTATTGGCAACAAAATAACAATCTCAACTTACCTCAAAAACTACTTTTATTCTTTCTTTTACTACTGATTACAGTAAAAGAATCTTGATCACTGACATTCCTAAAGCCTGGTCTGGAAGCCTTTTGACTTAGTACGTAGCCCCCTCTTTGTGACATTTAAATTGTTCAGCATTTTGAGTAGGCTGGTTGCAGTAGGACAAAAACTTGAATCTCCCAAAGTATAGGATAAATGCTCTCCCATTTTTAGCCTATTTTATTATTTCGTATGTGCTGTGTAATAATAGATGAAGTTAAAATGGCCTAGTATTTTCATTTGAATGCCTACCCCACAACCCAGTGCTACTCAGCACTACGATTCTGTAAACTAGAGCTAAAAAAAAAAATCAACAGAATTCCTATTTGAAAAAAATAAACCAGCTCACAAGCCCCACAAATAAAAATCTCTATTAGATGTATTCGTTTCCCCAAGAAACATATACTGTGCCACTAGCTTTACAAGCAGGATAACACAAACTAGAGAAGGCTACTAGCTAAGCAACAGAAAACAGAATTTTTAATAACTGTTGCCGCTTTTACAGCTGCAAACATAATACACTCTTCCCTCTTCTTTGTTATGTTTAGTTTAGCTCAATAATGAGTAATATGTGACTCAAAACATCAGGAATGCATGCTTACCACATCTAAAATAAAACAGGAATAAAAACTAGCACCTACAACTAAAAAATCCTGACATATTGAGAATCTGCAATTTCACCAAATAAAAACAAGATTTCCTTGTATTGTTAAATTTTAAATACAAAATATGTTCTAAACACTTTCCATGCTGTATTTAATATCATGAATGTTTACACACTCATTAAAATGTGAACATTTGCAGAAAAGTAATACTTTAATTTAAGGTTCTTTCTCAAAGGTGGCTGTCCACACCAGGAAAAATACCACTCTGGTAAACATTTCTCTTTTTTTTTAGAATAAAATCAGATATATAAAATAAACCTGTAAAGAAATACCTGTTAACCTTGAAACTATCTACACAAGAGTGTCTCTTTGCTCAGTAAGAAAATGGTTCCAAATTGAGTACAATCCTTCCAAAGAAATGAAACTGCTTTGAAGAACTTGTTTTCTGCTGCCAGAAAACACCAATAAGGCTTTCTTTAGAAAGTAATCTAAATTATAAACAAGAAACATTATTAAAATATTTTATTTGAATTAAAGTTTCTTGCTTGCCGATCTAAACTGAGATCAACAATTCAAATAATTCTAATTCTGATCAGCCTACCTGCAAAAAGACAGCTCTGGTCTACAGCATGTCAAGATTATTCCATAAAAAGTTGATAGTAACAAGTAGTTCATAGTTATTTTTTCTACTGTATTTATTTTGATTCAAAAAGGAAATACATACTTGCACCACACAAAAGAATGATTTAGGTGGATGGATACAATAATCACAAAGTTAACAGTTCCTAAGGAAAGGTCCGTGGTAGCCCTCGTTATGTTTGTAGGCCTAATAAATGGGCAGCTGGTGGCTGCCACTATCAACATAACTGAAAGAGGAAAGATTGCTGTACTGTTTAACACTATTCGGGAAAGCTAAAAGACAGGGAGCTCAACAGAAACATTAACTTCATATACTTTTTCTTCTATTTACATGGGATTGGAGACAGCTCAGGGGCTGTAGTGGAAGCTGAAATTCCTTGCAGAGGAAGCCAGATGGAGTTAATTCTCCAGTATATCTTTACAATTATTAGTTGCATTAGTCATTAACTAAAGCTAGCAAAGCAGCAGATCTTTGCTTGTACTTGTTTTAAATTCCAAAACTTGTAAAAGGTTTTAGTCTGTCCAGGTCATTTGTATTCATACGAACAGCTCACTCTCTACATTTTTGGCTGCATTTAACCTCTGTCTGGACTTTCAGTATTTCTAAAACATAATGCAAGATCTGCCTCCAGACAGGCTGTTTGCTGATGCAGGGGTTTACTGTACAACTTCTAGAATGCCACCGGATATAGCAAAATTGACCTTTAAGGATAAGTATGGGTCAAACTCAGATAAAATTGCCCTTTCTCCTTCAATATACGAGTTCAACAGTTGAGATCTGGTCACATTGTACTTCAGACTATTTCCAGTAGAAGCTACTAGACAGAAAGCTTTGAGCTGCTGGCAAGAAAGATGCTGGGTGAAAAATAGGGAAGTCCTGCTAATATTCTTTTCCTCCAAGAATTGTAATGAAAGCCTGTCTTCCAATACTAAATGAAAAATGTATCCATATGGTGGACGAAGTGACTTCTGTCAATTTCTGAATCTGACTGGCTTTGTCTTTCTATTGACATTGAAATATTGTGGAGGAAAAGGAGAGATTACCCCCAACACTGATATTGCGTTCTGTTTGTAGAAGAATCCTTTTTTTCCTCGTTTTAAATACGAAGTTTTAAAATCCAAATGCTTACCCTTCTAGTGTCAGCAACACACAAAAAAAAAAAAAAATTAGTGTTGATGGAAAGCCTTCCAACTTTTTGTGCTTTTATATGCAGTGCCTAGAAAGTTCTTGTCCAGTTTCTGCCAAGTTTACAGAAAAGTGTATTCAAAAGGACAGATGAACGATGAAAAGCAGATGACTGAAAAGGCATGTATTACAGGGAAAGATCTTTCTGAACCCTCTTCAGTGTGCTATCTTTATTGATCGTTCTCCTGCACTTCACAGCATGTTACGCTGAGCACACTGAAATCTGATGCGGTTACAGGAAAAGGTTTGCTGAAATTCGGCTCTGAGTTCTGAAACATAGCTACTAATTGTTTTTTCCAAAGATTCCGACAGTTCAGACTGTGACAAACCAGACAGACGACGACAACAAAGAAACTGTGAAAGATGACAGGGAGAGTAAGAACATGTGCCCCTCAGTGCAGAAATGAGTGAATGCTGGAGCCAGGAGCACAGTGCAGTCTGTACAGCCAGAACACTTATATCTGACAGCACTGGCTTGGATAGTTACCAATATTTCTTCACATAAAGCAGCATCGCACACTGGCAACCATAGTGGAACAGCACTAAACACTAGTATTTCTGTCATTCACATGAAAATAAGTAAATATTCCAATGAGGTAAATCTCTCTGGTGTTTCTCTTCCTTGTGCCTGCCTACCTGCTGAAGAACTGCCCAAATCTTTTGCAAATGAACTTATTTTAGAACACTCCACCTAGAGGGGCATCCAAACTGGTAAAACATACCATTTGGCCTACAAGGTGTATTTTTCCCTACAGACGCTTCCACCACTTCTCAGTATCATTTCAAAATATAACTGCAGCATTACTTGAATAGCAGGCAGATACTTCTGACTCATTTATTTTTATACCTTTTTATTAACCCAAATATTTCTCTAGAGGCATTGAAAACCAAGACCTGATCAGTTAATGAAATCTATTTCACCTACAGTCTTAAGAGAATGAGAACATCTCAAAGGAAGAATTAAATATGTTACAGGACTGTGTCTACATCTCTTTTATTTGTGCTGGAACAGGTATTATGTCATTATGTACTGTAGATTTATGTACAGAAACAAAGAGAATGAATGCCATGTAAATATCATTCAGGAATACACTTTTTTTGGTCCATTGTGATAATTTATTATAAACAATACTTTAGAGTAACAACATTTTTAGAACTGCTTGACTGGTATGAAAGCAAAACTTCTGCACCCACAGAACAGACATGCATAGAAGAGTGCAGGTGAAACTTATTTTGCATGTAATGTTGCCTTAAGCAGTGATACACAGGTATTACTAGGAAAAAGCACAATTTCATATGTACAGAGATCACAGTCCCAAAATGATTTAAAGGCTGAAATCAGGCCTCAAAACTGTAACTTACTACCATCCAACCTAAACAATTCTATGATTCTATAAAAGACATTACATTTAAGAATAATTTCTAATCATTTGCTATTGTCCCATTTTGTGATTACAATCAAGCATGGACCCCAGGTAATAAATCCTGAAGTCTGCAGAAACAGGTCTGTTTTCAAAAAAACCAATTACCAATCACAGGAAGGTAATAAAAAGATTTAGGCAGATTGTGCAAGAATTTGCAGAGCACATGCACATATAAACACATTCTGCAGACAGCGTGCATACTTTTTTCTACATGGTGGGTCATGGGTTTAATGCAATTAAAAATTCTCTTGAGGAATCTCAACATAAAAACTTCACCAATTCTTTTCACACACATTGAAAAATCTTTGTTGGCATAAAACCTACATACAAAATCAGCAGTTACCTCATCACAAAACCTCTCTTCATTATGCTAATGTTTCAATCAAATGAAAAACACCCTGATGTGTGAAATAGTGACATCTCAGTGAGACAGGACAAAGTAAGGCGAACTGCAGATCTTTGATCTGGCTGAAAGTGCTCTGCATTCTGATGAGAATTTTTGTTGGGATCCTAGGAGATGAAAGGATTTTTTTAAAGTCTGACAGTTAACAGAGGGGGGGAGTTATTCAGAGAAGAACAAAAAGAGGAGCACTGAAAGCAGATGACATCATGCCTCAAACTGGCCTTTACCATCCTACTGACATGTTCCACAATGTAGCATAGCAGTTTCCACACAGCTATTCTTGAGAGCTCAAGATCCTCTGTGGAGGCAGTATGGCTGGAAATCCACTGCTTCAAATGGATAGAAAATAGAAACAGGTCTAAATATAATACACATATCTTATTTTGGCTTCGTAAATGCATTATGCTAATGCTCCAGAATACACTTTTTGAAAATATGTTCTGTGCCTCACATAATAGAAGAAAAGTCTCCAGTCTACGAAGCTAACAATTACAAGTTCTGTCACTCCCGTCTTCAAGAAAACCCCACACCGCAAGCATGGAAGTGCCATTACTTCCCTCTGATTCTTCCCACAGGTAGTTTGCCTTTTGTATCAGGAACATCTTCCAATCGTGTAGGGGCCTTGGAACTGTTTACCCTTCACCTCAGATTGCCAGAGGCACCAAACACTGGGGAGAGATATCAAGTTCCCCTCTCTATTATTCTACAAGCAGCTATGGGAAAAACCAAAGGACTCTGGGAGCATTCTGATTATTTATGTTCAAGCAAATGCACATACAGTCAACTTACCAGGCCACATACATGACACTTGTTTGCAATGCATTTGTATACCTCAGAAGACGTAAAACATAAAAAACAGACATGAAACCGGTTTTACTTTGATACTGCCTTTCTCCTGTTTAGAAGTTTATTCTTAAATAAAAAGAAAAATTGTGCTTGGAACCTTCTCGCTAAGGCAGAAAAAGAGATTTCTCATCCTTGTCAAAGCTTCGCTGCTTAACTTTCCCTCTCTACCCCCCTCATCTATGTTTCATGGTGTAGCCATTTACACAGGACACTTCTCAGTGTCAAACATCCTCCCAGCTGCAAAGACCTATCTTTATAAAAATGTCTTTCATTTAACCTCCAGCCTAAGCGCAAAATGTAAAGACCAACTAAAGGGTCTTGCAAATACCCACCAGATCTCCTATATCCTGAAGCCAGAACATTTATTTTCACTTGACAGAGAAAATGCTATTATTATTAGGATTTTTACATTAATTACAGACCTCTCTACGCTGTTTCACTACCTGCATACACATCCATTTTGAGAATAGTTTCATGGATCAATGCTGGAATGAAGTCTCCTTGAAAATTGATGTTAACATCACCAAAAGACTAACCATTTTGCAACACCAAAACAAAGCAGCATTACAGGGACACACAGAAGAAAAATTCCAGCCAGAGCATGTCTGACGGGCCATGTAACAAGCCAATACTTTTCTATTTTCTCCATACAGACTACTAAAATCTGTATCAATGGCAAATGATTATATTTAATATGCACCTAACTATACTCTCACTAGACACAGGAAAATTTTATCTTAGGAAAATAGTAAATAACCATAATTGTTTTTGAATTGTAACTCTCTCCATTAGAATGTGTACTTAAAGATAGAAATCCTGTATTTTTACCTGATGTACTAACCAGGCACAGATTAAGACTAAGAAGGATATTTTTACATGTTAAGAGATTCCCACAATATTCTCTCCCTCTTACTATGGACCATTTTTTATGCTTCTAATTTTTTGTCACTCTTTCTGAACTTCTTTTTTCAAGAAGAAAGAATCTGTAAGATACATTACAGACACCTCACTATCTGGATTTTATCTGTACCATTTTGAGACTTAGCAATTAAAACTACCACACTTTCCTTTGCATGTCAGGGAAGTCAAAGGTCTCTTGGAATCCCTGACCCTAGAGTGCCTGACTCCATCAGAGAGGACCTAAGTATATGTGGCATAATATAATGCATTCAAGAATGTCACTAAAAGGTACTAGAGGGCTTGCATTAAACTGGCTTTACCTTCTCCTGCTTCCATGTCTGCTGCTGCAGGATGGAGAACTGATTTCTGATCACAGATTCTGATATGACTAATGAAATCTTGGTCAAAAGGAATGAAAACTCCACTAACCTCCTCTCTGTAAAAGATTCTTCTTCCTACTTTTATTCTTAAACTACAGGATACTGCTAGTATTAACCAGCTGGGTTTCTACTGTTTCCATCTTGAAGTTCCGAGGTTCAGATACTGTCCCAACAGTACCACAGAATCAGGGACATCAGAAGTCTAACGCAGTCACGTACTTAAAACTGTGCATATACATAAACCAGCTATCCAGAAAACACCGTAACTAAAAAAACCCGATCATTATTATTTACAAATAACAACCTGACATTATTTGTAAGGATGCTCTCTCATGTGCTTTGACAGGATGCGTTACTTTCTCCTTCACAAAACTTAGTTCTCCAAACATGTCTGCAACCACCATAAAAGAACTAATTTATTCTAGTGATCAGCAAGAATTGCTACCCTCTTAAAGTCAATATTAAGAGGTATTGACACGAAGCAAGCAAGCATTCAACCTGACACTACCAGAAAAGGTACCCTGTACACTTCAATCAACACAAAAATAGTCACTGAAAACCCTAACAACCCATGCATAAAGTGAACTATACAGCTTATCTGGGAAACACAGAAGTACTAAGGGGATAATGTATTTCATTCAGCCTTGACTTGTGTCTTGGGGTGACTTTGTGATGTGTATCCCATATCGCTGCCCTATGCCCAGAAGTTAATTCTTGTGCCTTTCCATGCCTCTAAGCTGAGCCTGAGAGGGAGAAGGAAAAACTGAGCAAAACTTCTTCAAAGCAGTTTTCAGCTTGTTCAAGGTCACACAGAGATGGCAACTCTTTTTTTCCCAGCTGCGGCAGCGGGGCGAGGAAGCACCCGGCTTGCTGCTCCCGGGTCAGTTTTTGGCCAGTTGTTCAGTTTCTTTTTCTCCGGAGAGAGACTGAGAGTTGAAGTTTTTTTTCCGCCCTGGAATTCCAGATTTTTTTCCCTTTTCTGCTGGACTGCTCCAACTTCAGAGCACATCTGGAGGACTTTCCATTGGGCACAGAGGGCCTGGCCCTGGGCCAAGCCCCAGCTCCAAGGAGACCAAAGGGAGGACTCAAACGCTTTCCCAGGCTTTTTTCTCCACAGCAAAATTTTATTATTTAGCATTATTTTCCTTTTCCCGTGTAGTTGTTAAATAAATAGTTTTTATCTCCTTCACTTTCCTTCGAGGAAAATTTATTTTTCCCGAACCTGGTGGGGGAGGGGGGGTGACCTGCCTTCTCTCAGAGGTTGTATTTCTAAATTTGCCCAAACCAGCACAACTTGATCATTACCACAAGATGACCATTTTCATTTTTTGGTGTTCTAAGGCAAAAAGCTTCCTAGAGTCCTCCACTTAAGACACGTCAATATCATATAGCCAATCTAGATAAATATAGACTCAGAGAACAAAAAAGAGTTTCAGAAGGAAAAACTGTGAAAAACATGATTCCTTGTAATTTCAGCATCTCTAATGTAAACCACAGCTGGAGGTTGCATTAGCTGCTAGTTCAGTATCGCAGATTAACGTGCATGACAGGAGACATGCCAGAGGTCCAGAGAAGGGCAGCCATAGCCATGGAGAGGTTGCCAAGAAAGCCCTTGGCTGTGAGGTGCAAGACAAGTAGATGTGCATATTTTGCAAGACAGAAATCAAAGCCAAGAAGCTGGAAACGGTCAGTCTGCAAAGGACAAGACTTCATGGTATTTACTTGTACAACTCAAAGTTCATGCTGGGGAGAAAAGATGCTTACTTGTAAAGGTAGTATTCGGCTTGATCCACTTCTTCTCGTGAAGAAATGTTGTCAACAAACTGATTAAAAAATAAGAAATAAAAGCTTAAAAGGGGAGCACTCACACAAAGCATATTAGAACAAAGCGCAATAACAAGACACGTTTGTTTGGCATATTTAGCTGTCTGACAGTACTGGAATTCTTCACATCTTTGCTTGCTCCTAACTCTGGTTTCTTCTAGACTGCTAAAACTCAAACCTTTTTAAACTGAGACAACTCCCTTCCTTAATTCTGAAAAACTTTATGCACCTTGAAGGCCATCTGATGATTAAATACCTACAGCCCTGTAATTCTGCTGTTCCTCCAAATCTTTTGCTCTTTAATCACACCCTTTATTTTAAGCGTACATTCAGATCCTTACATTTTTGCCAGAATTTTGAGTGAGTCTTGACATGCCTCATTTCTTTTTCCAAAAAATATTCTTTTCCCTATAGTTTGCCAGTTGTGCCTATTCATACTACATATTCTGAAGCATAGGGACAGCAACATTTTGTATTTCACTATACTTATAAATAATGGTAAGAAAAAAATCAACCCCCATGCTGTAAAGTACAATTGTCCTCTCATTTACAATCCTGTCTTCTTACAAAACTCCCAGTTCTATCAATTACTTAAATACAAGCCAAGTTTTCAACCAGATTTTGTCTTATGTTAACAGTGAATCCTGTTTTCCTGTAAGTTTTACTAACATAAGCATAAAGATGCTGGAACTCTACAGCATCTTCATAATATAATACCTTCAGTTCAGAATATACAAACATGTTCTCAAGGTCAGTACTTCTCTTTACCCTAAGCCTAAGCTAAAAACAGTAACTTCAGCTGCCTGGTATTTGGTCTCCCATTTCTTAATTCTCTTTCCATGCGGTATACATAGAGATCTCATCTTCTGAGCATGGCAATACCATGCCTGTGTGCTTTCCCTACATTTCAGAAAAAAAGAATATGATGTTAGCTCCAGGTATTGGAAAGTGGTGCTGTTTGACAATCTGAAAATGCCATTTCTCCAGGGAGGTCAGCCCAAAGCAAGAAAGGAATAAATCTTCATAAAAAGGAAACGAACACCCATATCCCTCATGGACACTGTCTCAGAAGCAATCGTCAAGAATGCTTGATCTGTATAAATGCTTGCTCTTGTAACTGAACAAAGCCTTCTGCGACACCTCAGTTAGTGGTGCAAATTATCCGAATCAGTGATATTACTAATTAGGGATATTTACTGAGGTAACTCAGCTTCTCTGGGTAATTTTGAAGACTGAAATTAGTTTGCTGTTTTGTTTTTTAAACAAGTGACATATTTATTTTCCTGTTCATTACAAACACTCATTTACACAGGGAATTTAAAAACAGATCCTGTATCTCTGCTTTACCTCCCCCCTTTCCAGATTAACCCATCCAGAGGATGGAACTGGTTACTAATTTCAGTAAAAGCAGTGGCTTTGCTTAACCCATGTCAGCATCTGTTCTGCCTCAGTCTGCTGCAATGAAAGAAAACTATAAAAGCAAAATATGTCCACCTCCGCCTCACTCTGAAAGGAGCCTGGAAGTGGAGGAAGACAGACAATGCAGCGTACTAATTCAATGCATTCCCTTAGCTGCCTGGGTTCTTATACCAGTGCCTCAGGAGGCTTTAAAGCTCTCACAAAGACAGAAAGGCAGGAAGGCAGGAAACACATAACCCAGTAACAGTGAGGCCTGATTTTACCGAGAAAAAAAAAAATTCTGTTTTGAAGACCCTATGGTCTGGGTACTAACTAGCGAGTACAAAGTATCAATAAAACAGCTTTATACAGCAATTTAACAGTATAACAAGACATTTATGATCCCAGAACTCTCAAAAGAGGTGATACCATTTATCACCTCTCAGCTCACTTGATTACACAAGCATTCCACAGTCCCTTCTACCACTTTATGATTGGGATTTATTTCCTTACCCGGGCTACTGTCAAAGAGCTGACAGGCAGTTTTCTTTCATAGGTTCTGTCCATTAAGTGGGCTAAGTCAGCTGGAGAAAGCAGAAAAAGAGTGTGTTTAATCAACTGGGACAACAGGAAAATCTGCAGAGCCATTATATAACCTAGAATAGAACCTGTGTCCATGAAATCAAATTCTGGGTTCTTAACGTCTCATTTTGAAATTTTATGAAAACAGTACTTTCCATTACTGTGGAACACTTTAACAGAAAATAATACATTAAAAAGTTCTCAACGTGATGATCCTAACTTATTAGAAAAGGAGGGGAAAAAAGCAAACTACTCTATATATAATGTGCTGGATGAAATTAGTACAACAAACGTAAGTAATCTAAAACAAAAACTTGGCAGATGTCCTTAAAATTCCCACTTGCTTTCAAGCCTAGCACATGCTGGACAGTGCTTTATGCATGGACTTCTATTTTATGGTAAAACAATGAGACACAGAAACATGTAATACCATACTGCTAACCTTACAGTCATGAACAGCAATCCAAAGAAATCCTGTTAATCAAATGGGGCACTGTGCCAGTAGCTAAGTAACTTTATAGCATTCTGCTTCAGCAGTCATACAACAATATTAATCTGACCATGCAGGAACTTAAACTTCTGACTGTTGAACAGGTAGCGAGCCATTGCATTTAATGAACTTAATTGGAAGTTAAATTAATTTAATTTGAAGGTTTAGTTTTGTACTGCTCCTGGAAAATAAACGTGACTCATAAAGAGTAAACTGTTCAACATATGCTGAATGTCATCTGTTTGACCATGAACTGATGATATCAAATCCATAAGCTGTAGAGACTTCAATTGTACTCCTTTTTGCTATTCTCCCCCATCTTGAGGACCAGGAACCCAACATATTCCCTCTGCAACATTTGGAACTTGCTTCACCCTTTGCAACTGTTACTAAGTGAGTCACTCCTTTGACACCTCTCAGTAATGATGATGGCTCAGATGACCGCTGGCCATCCTTGATGAGCTGATGGGTTGGCTCTTTTTCCAATTAATTTTCAAAAAAGGTCATCCTGCCTCCACACCTGTCAATGAAATGTGAGGTAAGCAGAAATTGCAGCACCACATCAGAACTGACTAAACCTTCTACTCTTGCAAAGATGTCAGGGGCAGGAAACAGCACCACACCAGTAACATGCTGTGTCTCTGAGGGATGCTGTCCACAAAACAAGTGGTACTCACTATTTTTTACTTTAAAAACACACCTGTACTGCAGCGAACACTGGAGGGTACAGTTTTAACAGTACAAATGACATTCATTGCTACTCTGACTTTACAGGTAATCTGTCAAATTACAGCACATGGATGAAGTTTTCTCTTCAGTAAAATGACAGAGCCCTGACTTGCAATAGAAGAGTTGACTCCTAGTCTGTACAATGCTGCTGTCTGCCACATAGCAGTATTCCTTGTTTACATAACAACTTTCTTCCTGAGGAGTTCTTCAACACACAAAATGGGCATTTATCTTCTGGCTGAGGGAAGGCAAACTTTTCATGACTATGAAAGCAAAGGGAAATTTGTGGCAAAGTTAGTAAGGCCAGTACCTGCTCGCACAAAAAACAGTGCAAGATGCTCAGGTGACATGGGTTATCAAAGCCATGCTATACAAGATAACCACTAAAAAAACAGATAGAATTTTTTAATGGTAAAGAAACTTATATGGGAATATCCTTACAAGAAGTGTCTGTATTTGACTCTTTATCACCCATCTCTCCAGAACTCACAAAAGACATAATGAAGCCCATGGGAAGAGACAGAGGGAGCATTCCCAATAGTGCTAGAAGTTAAAAAGAAGGGGTGCTGCAACCAACTCAGCTTATCTAGATCAAAGCACTGGGTAGGTCCTTGCCGAACTGAATGAAGTCAACTGTCATCCACCATTCTTAATCTCCATTTTGACACCGCTGGAAAGAAGGGTTTGCTCCAAAATCTGGTATGGTTGATGACACAGCAACGTGGACCTGAGACTCAGAGTTCATTTACCTAATCCCGAACTGTTTTTCTTATGCACCACTCTCACAAAACTACAAGGTGATCCCTATGAGCATTTTTTTGGGCCACGCTCAAGCCCTGAGCTTGGCATTTCTTTTGTCTAGGTGCTCATGAAGATGTAGAGCCCACTTTAGAAAACACTGACTACTTTAGTAGAATATAAGCCAAATTGATACAATGCCATGAATACAAGATCACAAGACTGTTAGCCATTATACAACAGCATCCTCTAGGAGAGTTCACACATAGAATTTTAATGACTGACCTTTAATGCTGTCTACAAAGGTGAAACTCTCCATCAGATCTATAGTACGGAAAGCACATATCTATGAACTCCATATAAATGTGAAACACTTATCTATCATCTCCAGTGTAAGAGTAACAATAAAATGAGGGCTGATTAAATCTAAAAGAATAGCAGACAAATGAAGATAATGGGAAATTTAGCTTTGTTTTCAGATAAATTGCTGCTTCTGCGCTAGTAGTATTACAGGAATTATTAGCAATGAGTAATTATTTCCTAGCTTGTTTTCTGTGAAGAGCACCTAAAACCAGACTTTTTTTTCCTCATATTCATAATTTGAAATAACTCAGCCACCTTCTTTAAATCAAGTCTGCTCCATAAGTTGCTATTCAATAATCAAGATTAAAGCTTTTTCTTAGTTAAAAGATCCTGACAGCAGTACTAGAACCCAAGCATGTGAATGCCCAAGCCTCCTGGCATTGTTGGTGGTAAAACCTAAGTGCTTATGCTGGTGTATAAACCAAACTAGTGTTTTAATGGCCAAATCAAAATTCTAAGTACATTTTAACAGATACATGTTGCAAATGCTTTTATCTGACTCATCAAAAAAACCACTAGTCTCTACAATCTCTCATATATGCTGCCTAAAAACACACTTCTCCAAGATTAACTCCATAAATTTAACTTCTCTACAAATGTATTACTGCATATTCAAGAATCCAATGGATTTAAATTAACAAAACAAACCATAAATAGAAGCTTAGGTAATTTAATTTCAGGCCATGACTTCAGAGTGGTCTCTAGAACACTGGTATATGAGATACCACGTTCACTCTTTTTTCATTTGTTCATAGAAACTCAACATCTTTTTGCCTGCAACAGGGTGGCTCAGGACAATGACTGGGGAAATACCGACCCTCACCTTCCAAGTCAGTGATTATAACTTCTAATACTAGTTTGGTGGCCTCGGAAATTATCATAGTTTCAGTTTGATTTACAGGGTGTACCTATCCACAGATTGTAGCCACATCAGCAAGTAGCACATTATCAATAAGTGGCACATTTGGCCACCATGTAAAGTCACTTTTACAATATTTATACCCTTCTATTCTTAGAAGTGGTTCGCTCAAGACAGAGTTCTGATCCAGTGGTGGGGAATGATGATATAACTGAGATGGAAAGCTTAGCTGTCCTGGCAGTGATGGGCAGAGCTAACACCTTAATTCACAGGCTAACCAGCGCTATAAAGAAAGCCTTGTTTTATTTTAAAGAACCAATTAAAATATAAAGGCCAAGGCAAATATTTTGCCCTAAAAATTTGTATGTTCCACATTTATCTCTATTTCCACATAACTGGAAAGAACAACAGCTTTGTACTGAACAAGGCTTTGAATGGAAATCATTCATGTCTGTAAGGGCAGCACCGCCATCTGGTGTTGCAGATGAACCAATTTAGGTACTGTGAATCTTTCTAACAAAAAACCCAAATTTCCTATCTCACTTGGATTCTGCTATCCCCTGGGATTCTGGTTTCCTTGGTACTTCATTTTTAATAACTGGAATTCAAATTACTTCTAAGGAGGTATCTTCCAACCAGCAAGCAGTTTGCAAATTCCAAATTAATACATTTTCAATTCCTAACTTCTTGAACAAAAGTGCTTTGGTACACAAAATACAGTTTTGCTCTTTCCCATACATTTTTCAGTACTGAAGTTTGCTAAACTCATTCATGCCTGGATTCTAAACTGAGGTTGCAGAGAAGACAATAAAGCATGTCTTACATAGACACAAGTAAATGAGTTTGTGTCTGGGATAGCACATCATTGCAGCAGAGAAATGAAACTGACTTGAAATCAAAAAATACTTCTTTTTCCTTTAAAAGTATCCTCACAACACAGTTTTGCATAACAATAGTTCTGAAACAACGTTTGAAAGACACAAATAAAAGAGCATGTCCTCAACACAAGGAACTCACTCTGGCTGTAATCACCAGTTAGTACAGACAAGATTGTATGTGCAACCATACACCTGACAGCTACAGAGCAGACGTCTGCATGGCTGTCTCCTTTCTGAAAATGCTAATACAGCTGACACCGTGTTAACTTGTTTTCTCTTTTCTGTGAACACAAAATGAAAATGCAAAGCAGCTCTTTGAAAATCATGGAATAGACATCTGCTTTGGCTCAAGATCATCAGCGGAGGAGTGGAAAGAACTGTGCCTGCCAAACAGCCACAGAAGGTCTCGCCAGGCCTGAAGAAAGCCAAACATGGACTGTACGAGCACGAGCACAACGTTTTCTTCTACAGTGGACTTCTACTGGCTATGACATTTGTCAAAATAAGAACCCATTTTCACCTGGAGGTGACTAGTTCAAATGTATCCCAGGGCACAAATCTGTGGCTCCAGCCCAAAACACGCTGCATGAGCAGTCCTACTGACAGCAAAGTGTAACAAGGTATTAACAGTCTCTGCAGGTTCCAAGCTACAGTTATGAGGACCCACTGGCTGTTTCTGGTTCATGCACAATACAACATGTTGACAATACCCACCTAGATGCTCATTCATAAAAGAAACAACTTAGTGCATAAAAAACATCAGTGTGATCATTTTGTCTGTCCTCCTGCCTGACAAAAGTCCCTGAATTTCACCTGCTGATTCTTCTTTCGGCCTCACAATCTCTAAGGCAAATAACAACCACAACTCAGGGGCCCAGGAATGAAAACAGACTATGAATTAAGGAGTCTCCAAAACACTTTGGTACAAAATAATGAAAATCTATCTTTAGCATGGAAAAATGCTTTGCAAGATGCCTTCTATTTAACATAGCCACCAAAAAGACAGGGGAATGTAATTTCAAATGTAATCTAGACAAATAACTTATCTATAAAATTTCCACAGATCTCAGTACCATGTGCAGATACAGTTTAACATATAACTTCTTGAAAAGTTTAGTTCCATTCCCCACCCCCTCCTAAAAAAATCCATAATTCAAGAAGAAACTGCAAAACCCTGACAAAAATTTCCCCTTTCAAAAATGTCTTTAAATATGATTATACTGTAATACTTATAGAATAGCTTTTTTTCACACTGCAGTACTGTTAAAACAATGTCAATGAAGACATCAGCCAGAGAGAGTCATACGCTTTGGAAGTTGTAAAAGAAAAAAATCAGCTTGTAGAAACCAAACATTAAGTAAACAGGCAAATTCTAACTAAAGCACTATAGCTTTGAATACATATGTCAAATTTTTAACATGTTGAGCGCTTTTTGACATAGAAGCTCAGAAGCATATTGTTTCACACACTTTTTTATTTTGAAGGATTTACAGATGACAAAACAGCAAAAAATGAGCTCAGGACAAAGTGGAGACACGAAACAAACTTTTCTCACCTAGGCTATGCTCCTCTTTCTTTCTCTTTTCCCATTTTGAGCTATCCACATAGGCTGAAGAAAGAAGAGATCTTCGACCTACTGAAGAGAGAAATCACTATGTAAGCTAGGTTTCTTACACAACTCGAAACAAACATTTTATAAGGTACCACCTCTTTCTGTCACATTTACCAAGTGGGATGCATTAAACTGTCTTTATGTCAGTAGCTATTAATGTAACAATTCAGATTCTTTATATGTGGATGAGCCATTACAATGTAATATTTAAAACTGAAAAGCTTTCCCCGAAAGTTTTTTTTCAGCATGAAACAAGTACTTCCAAACCCTAACTCTGTATTAAGAAAATGACAAATTTGCAAAGGTAGAAAAACCCCTCAAACAACAACAAAAGCAACTTCTTTGTGCACAAATAGTTATAATTAGCTCAATTTTTTTTTTTCATCAAATGTTAATAATTAGCTGAATGTAGATTCAAAGCATAAGCGACAAAAAATGGCTATACATAAACACACTTTTCTGTTGTTGCTGAATGGTTATTTTTTCCCCCTATAAAAGTGTGTCTCACTGAAAATACTTTCATTTTTATAATCTCCATTCTTCCATCTCCGGTGAACTGCAGACTCGCTAAAATATTCTTGAAAGCTTTTTCCAAGTACTCTTTGTACCACCAAAACTGCTCAACATGCTGTGCTAGCTTTTGAAACAAAACAAAATGCTTCAGCTGGAAGAATTGGTATATCAGTCACAGATGATGAGGTCTTGAAAATGCATGAGGAACACCTAGATAAAATTCGTTGAAGGAAGATACAGAAATACATGTAGAAGGTTGCAGGAAGTAATGTTATGAAATAAGAATATTTTTAAAATAGACACTACAATGCTACACAGAAGTCTTAGCAATTACTTCCAAGTCTTTATCTAAATATCTGTCTGCTACCACTAAAAGTTTTGTTTTGGTTGTGAAACTGTTTTCCCTTTTTATCATCCTTCTGACACACAATTATACACACGCATCCAGCACTGAACACCTCAGAAAACTATTGGCAAAAAGACCCGGAACACAGAATTCCACAGGCAGACTTCAAAAATATGTACAACACTTCACCAAACAGTTAGAAAATAAAAAAATAAGATATTTCTGGTTGGTTGGCCGGCATTTCCTTTAGCACTCTTTTTCGTTATGTTGATAAAAGAGGCACACAAAAGATCGGGGGGGGGGGGGGGTTGGTGTGGCGGCTTTTGGGTCTTTTTTTGTTGGTTTTTTTCTTTAGCATAAAGGAAAAGTCGTTCATTCATTCACAGCTAAGGAGGCCACTAGCAAGCACGAGGCTTCCAGGGCCTATTTTCCGCAGCACAGGCCCTGTGTGTGTGAGCGCCGAGGCCGGGGCGGCGCGGTGGGGCCGCGCGTCTGCAGCTACCAGCAAGCAGCACAGAGAAACGCGTGCTCGGCGAGGGCGGCAGCCACCCATCACCACCACTACCCAAACGTTACTGGGCTCAGTTCTTCCCAAAGGACAGATCTTTAGCTTTTCCAAAACATCAGCCTTGCTGGCGCCTCTGTCACCGCCGGTACCAGTTTTGCTGAACGCGCACTGCCGCGGGTTTGGCGGCCTCCTGTGCAATTCCGCGTGGCTTCTCCTCACCCAAAAAGGCAGGTCCTACCGTGTCGAGTTATGAAATCGGCACAGGCACGGGGGATTATCTACTAAAAAACAAATTGCGAACACTCTCCTGCACTACATACTAGCCATAAAACGTCTTCTGAGCTGTCTCCAATGCCACACATGCACACAGAGAAAGGGGGAAAGGTGAATGAAGTCGCTGCGCAGCACCCCGTCCCTGCTCACGCTCCCTCACCGCAGCCTGCGGCAACCACGACGACCAGCGCCGCGCCCCCCGCCCCGCCAGCAGCGCACCGACCTGGGGCCGCACCGAGTGCGCTCCCGCTGCAGAGTACGGCGCGCCGGAGCACGGGGGCGGCCATGGCGCCGAGGCCGGAGGAGGCGGGCGGGAGCGCGGGGAAGGCTATGAGCGCCCCGCCCCGCGCGCCCGGCCGTGAGATGGCGGCGGTGCTGGCGGGCGGCTCCGGGCGGGTGGTGCGGGAGGCGGCGCGGCGTTCGGCTGTCCGCCCGCCCGGCCCAGGCGGCTGGGGCTGCGCGCCCGGAGGTATCGCGGGCTACGCGGCGGGGGTGGGCGCCGGGATGGCCGGCGGGGCGCGGGGCAGCCCGCCGGCTGGGGAGCTACCGGAGTACTGCAGCTCCCGGCAGGCCCGCCAGCCGCTACCAGCTGTGGGCCTGACGGGAGCTGTAGTTCCAGCGCGGATGCGTCTCTCGGCGCGGGGTGCCCGGAGCGCCGCGGTTTGCGCTGCGGTGTGCAGGCCGAGCTGACGCGGCAGAGGTACCCCATGGGGAGAGTCGGCGTCGTCACAGAATCGGAGAAGCAATCACGTAATGGCCTGGGTTGGAGGAGACTTTAAGTATCATCCAATGCGAACCCCGTGCCATGGGGACACCTTCCACTAGACCACATTGCTCAGAGCCCCATCCAGCCTGGCCCTGAGGATGTCCAGGGATGCTAGATCCACAGTTTCTCTGAGCAACCTACTCCACTGTCTCACCACCCTCCCAGTAAAGAATTTCTGCCTCATATCTTACCTAAACCTATTCTATAATCAAAGCCTTTGACTAGCTGAAAGCCATTCCCATGTGTCCTAGCACTACCTGCCCTTGTGCATGTTCCACTCCAGCTCTCTTGTAGGCCCCACTGAAAGGCCGCAGTAAGGTCACCTCAGAGGTCAGTGTTAGTGTATCCCCTGCTTGCTGCTGTCAGGATATGACATTTAAAAGGAAACAACCAAACAAATAAACATGCGGCTTTGTAAATATGTATTTATTCTGGGAGGATGACAGCGTTATCCAGACCCTGGGATTCGGGGATAAATGGGGGCACATGGAAAAGCGGCATATGGCAGAGGGCTCTCCAGCCTAGGTCCTGGCTGGGCTCCTGGCCCACTGTGCCAGCAGTGGTGAAAGTTTTGGTCAGGTTACACCTCTGTTATACTCCTCAGAGACATGGAACCCCCTCTCTCGGAGTGGTGCTCTGTGATCCTCTTCACTGGCTGGCCATATAGAGGGTTGCAGTATGCTTGAGGCTAAGCAGGTTGGTTGGTTGAATTCTCTGGGATAGCCTGCACCACCTGCACATGCCAGCCCTCATATCCATCTCCCTCCTTTTTCCTTGGTGGTGCCTTTGGTTTTGAACTGTTTCTGTAACCCTGTAAAGTGTGAATCTAAGGAAGCAGTACAATTCAGGAAATTGAATTCTAGAAGGATAACATTGTGCTGCCCCACTCTCTCTGTTGACACTGTGTGACCACTGAGTGTTCATGATGTGTGGTGCGCTATCCCCACCCCAGGCCAGCATGATTCCTGCACCAGCTTTGGAGAGGCCCAAGACAGGGATGGTCTTTCACTGCTAGACCAGCAGAGGTCGGTGGAAAGGAAATGGCAGTGTAATACAGGTCAATTTCATGCTGAATAAAATGTATTTGTTTACCCATTGGAACGGCTTCAATTAAATTTAATGGATAAATGTGCCGTTTAATGGATTTTTTTCTTCTGGTTTTATGAAGTGTGTCATTATCATGCTTCACTTGCATAGCAAACAAGTGTTTTTATTTAAATGGCCAGTTACATTTTCCTAGGCATATGCAGAATGAGAATAAACAACATAACTCAGGTCAATACTTGCTCTTGTCCTTTAGTGGTTAGAATAGTCTTTATAAGCCAAAACCTTAAAATATTAGATTGTAACAGTGTCAGCTGTTACTGTGGCTCTCTGTTACAAAGTCTGTAGTTGCAAATAAAAATCTACTGGACACCTGGTTTTGTGACAGCAAAAACTTGTCAAATAGCTTTTGCATGATTCTTGTTTTAAAGCAGCTTGCAACACAGTACAGTTAAGGTTAGCACCCAAAGTTAATTTTGACACTCTAGACTCAGTGACTGTCTTAACCTCTGATGTCTGTACTGCAGCAGAACTTCACTAGGTCTCCCAAGTGGTACTACAATCCAAGTAACAGGCTTGTTGTTTTTTAAAAATAGGCTGTTTGTGTCTTCCTACTGCATTTGGAGCTTCCAGAATGATTCCTTTTATAGTAGCAAGGACAGCACTTGTGGGGTGAGCAAGTTGTGCCGGTAGTGAATTGTGGAAAACAGAGGAAAACAAGGCAAATCCTTATAAAAGGATAAAGGGGTCTGGGGGGAGGCGGGGGCAGGAATCTTGTGCAGAATCCTCTTGTACCTTGGCTCAGTGGAGAGGAATGTAGCCTCTAGTTTTTCTTTTGCACATCCAATAACTAGATACTTCTTCATTCCTGTACACATAAGCTCTGGAAAGCTGTGATGTATTATTTGGGTTCTTTTGTCAGTGATGTGAGCAACTGCAGTTTTTGCAGTCTGCTTTTTAGTGTCATATCTCAATGGTCTGTCATCACACAATTGTAATTCATAAATGCAAGGTTCAGTATTATTAAATCACAGTGCAACATAAAACTGAGCCTTCCTCTTTTTTTCTTATGGCAGGGAAACGGTATCTGCTAACAGAAGAAGATATAAAGTTACAAGAATTTCAGCAGATGAAAGTGGAAATTAGAAATGAACTTCATGGCAATAAAGGTATAGCATTTAATTCATAGTCACCATTTTAGCATGAGTCTTAGGAAACAAACAGTCAAAGTCATAAAAATATGACACAACTGACCCCATTCAAAGAAACAATTTATGTCTTCCTCTTGCAAATTTTTTGTAGTTAACATTTTTGGAAGATCTGAGGCTTTGTAGAATGAAACAGTATTAGTTATGCTGTGTTGAGAATACGTGTAGACATGCTTTGATGTATGCAAGGTGTTCACATAAGTTCTGAAATGTTTGTGCCCTCTCTTTCCCAACTTTTTTAGATAGTCTTATAAAAAGAACTGTTTCTGTCTACAAATCTTGCTTCAATTATAATATCATCACAGAAGACTGTTAAGACAAAGCTAAATAGTTGCTTAACTATTTAGAAAAGGGCTATCACAGTATTTTTTTTTTTTAATTTGCTCCATACATTTTGTTAGCATTTTTTTTAGATTTTTTTCTTTTGCCTAATGGGAGTTCTCAGTTGTACACCCGATTCCAGATGATATATGATACTCAGAACATGGAAAACAAATTCAGGTTTTCCAAATTCATGTAGGAGCAGGATCAGTGGATTTTTTCTGATTTTGTCAAGCTACTTTAAATGTATACAAATTCCTTTCTTTAAGAATCATAAACATAAAGCCGCCCTTATTATTTCAGAAAAGCTAGGTAAAACTCCTGGTTTATCATGTGTGGATGTGCTGGTGATACAAATTGACAACGGTTGCAAAGGTTGTAGTTAATTTTAAGGCAAGAAGAGACAAATAATCAAACCTAGTTTTATATCAACTACTCTTCTGGGACAGAGAGGGAAGTAAAGTCATCCTGATGGTTTTTCTATATTAAGTAGAATTTAAATTGTGCAGTTGTAAGTCATAATATCATTACATTTTGCTGTGATGATGATACATTGTATTTTATTCATCCTGTACTTGAGAAACGTTGAATTTACTGCTGTGGGTCAATCATTCTTGCTAAAGCAGGTTAGTAGAAGCCAAATATTTTGCTTTATAGTTCACAGTTGACCTTCTGGTTTCATGCAGACTGGATCCTCTGAGAACTAATGAAAACATTGTTCCAGGCACCTATTTGTGCATATGTGTGTGTGGTTTTTGTATTGAGTGTTTAATGTTATACCTGAAAAATGAAAAGAAATAATTAGGGCTAGTAATAAACTTGATTTAGAAGTGGGAAAAGCAGCAATAACTGTTACACAGAATATATAATAGCTATTATTTATTATTGTTATAAGGTAAATATTAACTACAATAGTTATACTATTAGCTACAGCACTTATACATTTAGCTAGAATAATGTAAATACAGTTCAGATCCCAAATATTTTTGAAATTTCTGCACACCTTTGAACACATCCCAGCCATTATATATGGTACTTGTATGCATTCTTCTGACTTCGCAGGGTTCAACTCTGCACCTCAGTCTTGAGTAAGGACTTGTATTTGCATGTAGTGACAGATTTGTATTAAGTAACTGCACACATTGTTCTCTGGGATGCCTACTTTGCACCTCTTGTGTAGGTTACTAGCTTGGGAACAGCAGTGGCCCAGCAACTGCTACAAAAAAGTTCACTTCCCTGCCCAAGATGGGGGCAGCACCATGAGAGGAATGGAGCTGCCAGGTAGTATATGTGATTTTAACCTTGCGTATGTCTGAGTCAGAGGCTTGAAATTACCAACTGAAGGACTGGTCTTTGTGCTTGCTTTGTCACAGGAAAATGTGCTGGATAGAGAACCCTCTGTTTTGGGGCAGAAGGGTAGCAACTCTAAGTTTATAGCTATTTAAAGAAATACGTAGATTATGTATGAAAGTCTTTATGCGTTCATCACCTGTAAAGGAATTTAAGTCTTCTGTATGAACAGTATTGAGCAGAAGTTCTTACAGTCATTTGAATGCTGAGTGGAAATGGTTTTGTTTGTTTGCTTGCTTTTTAGAAAAAGAACATAAAATGTCACAAAACTTTGTTACTTGTTAAAACTTTTGCATTACCCTGATATGCTCCATAACACAGTGAAATTAAATTCACAGTAAGCATCTTCTTGGTTTTCTGACATGTCTTTATGGGAACACAATGGCATGCTGGTCTGTAAGAAGTTTTATGCAGTTTTCTTGGTGAAAAAACAAGAGTTCTGCTTCATTGAGTCTCCATGTTTCAGGTATCAAGTATGTAACTCAGGTAATGGAATTGTCTATAGACTGATGCTGTAATGCGTTTTATTTTCAGATCAATATTTTAAAAATATTAAAGAAAAACTAAACAAAAATGGAATAATTTTCAGAAATGAATTAAAAAATTTGCTGCATTTATGTCAGACTTCATCTGATGTGGAACTAGCCAGAAAAGTTATTTACAGGTATTTTTAACAATCCAGGTAACACTCTTTTCTGTCTTTATTTTGCTTTTATTAGATCATCCCAGGTTATATCTGCAGTTGAGGTCTTGCCCTAATTCAGTTGCAATATGCATAGTTAATCCTTTAAGGCTGTATTTTTATTTAAATACTTTGGATCTTCCAACCCTCTAGACTCTGAAGTCAAAGGAGAGTTAAGCTATGGGAGCAAAGTGGTGTCCTACTGTGTGGTGAACCACAGAGAAAAATTATCCCACAACTGCAAGGCAGAGGTGTTCAGAGGCATTTCCAGCCAAGACACACCTGGTCATAAACTGTCCTGCAGCCAGTACTCAATAGCAGGAGGTTTTGTGAGTGAAAACTTTCCCAGCAAGTACAATATAGGGCCTATAAAGAAAAAAGTGAAATGCTTTATCTTTTTGTTGAGGTGTTTTAGCAGCTGCTGCTGCTAAAATAAACTGCTGCAACTTCCTTTGCTATTGTTCCATGAATAGAAGGTAAAGTAGCTTGGAATTTTCAAGGCAGAGACCCATTCTATTATTTATCCAATGAAGGTTACTTTATTGGTAATAGAAGAGATTATTTATTATTAGTTAATTTATTAGTTTGATCAAAACAATAATTTTCCTTAGAATTAATTTCCTGTTATCTATATATCTTTGGCTGGTGCAGATAGGAAAGTGTGCTTCTGTCATTGCACCTACAGATCTTGCTCTCTATTTAAAGCTGTTCTCCCTTGGCAAATTCCATGCCCTGTGTGATTAACTTTTTAATCTTTCCCATAGGTACCATGAACAGAATGGAATCACTACCTTACATAATTTTAAATTTGGGCCACTCTTTATGAGGCTGTGTTATGAGCTAGACCTTGAAAGACCTGCAGTAGAACTTATCAAAGATCAGGTAATTCCCCTATATATACTGAAAATATTGTTGTTACTATTATTAGTCAATTATGAGTAATGGTATGCTACACATGAGCCTTGCATGCGCTCATAGATTTGAAGGTGTGTTGCCTTAACAAGGATGTCTATGACATTAATGTAGATATGCAGATTACGTGGCTTTTATTTTAAAACAGTAATTAAAAGGAAATTAGATCTTAGTTTGACTGGTAACTTTATTTTATTCCTGTATGATTTCATAATTTAAATAAAAATTGAATAAAAAGTATTGATGAAGAAATAATTGCTTAAATGAAAACAGCTAGTGCATGTTTTCCTGCATCTTATGTTGCATTAAATCATTCTTGGAAATGATCACTTGTGAGTTTTTCTGTAGTAGTCCTCTGAAATCCCTTGGGTCACTTGCACCCACAGATTCACTGTGTTGCTCTGTACTTCAGTCTCTCTCTGAACCCTGTAGGGGTGGTATGATACTCATCAGCTCAGGAACTTGGCCATTTTAGTGCTGAAGAAACTAAAGGACTTGTTTCTGAACATCTCTAAAATTCTGTGTCTGCTATTATGGCAAGATAATAATCAGGTCCAGTGTGTGCAATGATGTTGTGACTTCAAAAATCTCTGGCAGCCAGTGAAAATCTTGCTGATATTAATTCAGTAAGGCATGAGATATGTCTAGCCAGAAACGGGAGAAGTCTTGCTACTATTCTTAAGTTAGGCGTGTGTAAGAAAGAGCCTATGTAGTTTCTATTTTGGTTTGGTTTTTTTTAAATTGATATCTGTGTCATTAAGACAGGAACTGCTGTACTTATAGGACCATAGTAAATGGTGGATAGTAAGGTACAGTAACACTTCTCCAGATTCTGCTGCAGAAGCACAATACCTCTGACATTTTACTGGTCTATTCCCAACATACAGTGTAGTTGAAGTGAAACATAAAATTTAGTTCCTCTCTCTCCTGCTACTCTTGCCATCATCACTCAAGGTCTTGTGCTGATCATGTGATATAGTGAATAGCAAAAAACATGTTCAATTTCATGGTGGTGGTACTTTAGGCCAAAGATACTGTTCATCAGCTACAAGCTGTCAGTGACTTCTGCTTGCACTGACTTAGAGGTCATTAAAAAAAAATGGTAGCGGGACTCTTTGGGAAATTTGTGTTTCATTTTAGTGAGCTTTCAACCATAATGAGCCACTGGTATTTTAGACATCATTTGACAGAGGGACAGTCAGTCAGGGAGCCCAGAGACTTGAATGTTGAACTTGTAAAGATGAGACTTATTCCAGTAGGAAGACCTGCTAAATACTGTGCACAGTAAGATTGTTCACTTTCCTGACTTTTTTAATGCTTGTTCTATTTCCTCTCCAGAATTTGCATGGTTTTTTCTCAGACAGTACATCATTCCATATTTTGATGACTATGTTGTTTAAAAAGGGCCATTTTGAAAGTAAGTACTATATTTGCTAAGGCAAATAAATTTTGGGTAGGATGCTTCTCACTGTAAGTGGTGGGTGTGTGGTTGGGGGGGTGTATATGTATATGTATATATTTGCTGTATGGCTATGATTTTAGATAGCCAAACATCATGTAAATAGCTGTAGGTGTGAAGGAGTTGCACTATAGTGTGTAATAAAAATGGAAGGGTCTATTTTTCATACTTCCCACAGACTTTTTGTCATTCAAGTTGCACAGAACTGTTGTTATCTCAGAGAGCTTGTTCCCCAAACCTGCTTGTTCCCCAAACCCGCTTCGCTGAAGTGTTACTTCTCTTTGCTTTGTAATTTCCCATAGCATTTTGTTTTGGAATGGTAAGTTTCTGAACAATTTTTTCGCCATTCTGCATTTGTGTCAGAGCAAGGAAGTGTACCTTTTGTCCAAAACCAGACCGTATTCTTCTCTTGGTTTGATTTACTTGTGTCCTCATGCAGAGTGGCTAGTGCAATGTAGAAGTCCAATGCTTCAAATCAGTTTGGCCCTTTGTGAAGATAATCTGACCTAACTTAAAGGAGGAATAATCTGACCTAATTTAAAAGACTTTCCATGAGAAAACCTTAAAGCTTTTCAAGCAAATCCTTTTTGATATTTGTTGAACTCATAATGGTTGGTCTCTTGACATTTGGCAAATTTAAGTTCAGCAGTTGTCCTAAAAGTTGAGACCGAGCCACTGTAAGAAAAACCTAGATCAGCACCTAAATGCAGCATTGTGAAATGGACCATGTGAGTTAATGAGGAGATGCTACGTAGTTTACTTACAGTGGTGGAAGTTTTCTGGGCAGTTAGGAAGAATGAGGGTGTCTTTGTCAAGTATACAGAATTTAGTTTTAGATTTTCATATAAGAATAATAGAAGAGTAAGGCCATGTGCTAGTGTAAACTGAAAACCTCCTTGCTAAATTGAAAGATCCAACTGACCCTGAGTTACTCTTTTTGAATTTTTCGAATAACAGATTTCAGTTTACATTCGTATTTTCAAATAAACTTATCAAACTCATATCTCATTGAATTGTTTCTTCTTTTCAATTATGAGTCTTAAATTTATGAAGTGAGTAACAGTAATATATTTTTGATAGGTGCTTTGGAAGTTCTGGTAGAAATGAAAAATCAAGGTATACCTTTCAACAAAGAAACCTATCTTCTTGCATTTGCAATATGCTATAAACTGGTAAGTATTATGAATGAAAAAGTTTTTGAAATGCCTTTTATATCTCTTGCTTTTTTTTGATTTTAAAATTTCTGTATGTTCCCTATCATGCTTTCGTATCTCGTGCAAGTATTTTAAATGTATTTGAGTCCTGAGGTGCTTCATGATATGTGATATGGTGCACATATATAGTTTCCCATATAAACTAATGTCACAAAGCAAATCTCCAAAATGTTGCATGGACATAAGCATTAAGGAGCAAATTCTTTTAGTACAGCCTTTGATTACCTTAGAGTATTCTTTCTGTGTGATTTTTGCATCTCTTCAGACAATACTCTGTGCTTCAGCCTCAGTATTGGTTTTATAGTCTCATTTCCTTAAGGCATATACATGATATTTTCTGTTTGTCAGACATCCCCTATCCATTTCTCCCCTCCCCCAACAAGCAGTCTTGAACCATTTTAATTGTACACAAATTTGACAAGGAATAGGGTTGTCAATGGTAATTGTTCCCTACATGTCTGATGAAACTGGACAGCTGGGGGGAGAAAAGAAACCTAAATGAATGCCTTCAGATAGACAGGCAGCCCCTTGAGCTTACCTGTATTTTTAGCTGAAAGAAAAGGAGCACGAGCATGGTAAGAAACCAGAATACATCAGTTCTATGAGTGTTTCCTTAGAACTGTTTCCCTTCCATAGCAAAGTGAGATCCCAAAACTTTTATTTTGATCTTGCTCTCCAGATTTGAGTCAGTTCCGCAATCTGAAGTTTGAACGTGAACCCTTCCCAAACTCATTTGGAAAGTCTTCTTCCGTGTCATCATCTTTTCCACTAGCTGAGGAAAAAATTGTACCACTGGACTAAACTTCCTCAGGTTTCTCAGTTAACATACAACGAAACTGAGTGTTTATGTGATAAAAAGGAGGTAGCCTAAAATGGTACCTCAGCAGTAGTTTGCATGGTTTTTCTAAAATTCTCAGTTCTAATGAATTAAGCTGCCTTTAGGTCTGCTGTAGCTTCTTTTCTAAAATTTTTTCAAGTTTTTTTAACATGGCCTGCAGTTAGAAGGCTGGGATCCAAGGCACATGCAACAGGAATAGTTTCCTGAGGCATCTGTTACTTCTGTCCCTACATATATTTTCAATAGACAGTCCAGCCCATTATTATTATTGATAAAAAGAGAGGGGAAATGGTTCTGCACTGTCACCTGGTTGGTTGAATAGTCACAATAAATTTGTGGATAAAATACTGTCAATGAGCAAATAAGCTGTAGGAGACCTTTATGCACTAAAGAGGATTAGGTGGAGCTCTTTTAAAAGCTTAATCTGTTGATTCATCTGTTAGGAGGAGGAGAAAACATGAAGCTCAAATTTTCTTTTTCTCATGATGCAAGATAAGAAATGTCAGCAAAAAATCTTGAAGTATCTTCAAGATGCACTACTCAAATAATAGAAATAATGGTACTGGTATCATTAAAAGCTTTGCTGGATTTTTACCGTTCTTGGTTCTTTAGAATAACCTTGCCAGAGACCAAGTAAAAAAAAAAGTACAAGGCTTAAAGCTCAGATTATTTCCAGTAGATAAACAAAGGAATTAATGTTTAATCTTTGTACAGAGGTATTTTTAAGGTCAACTCTAAAACACTTCTGGGGTGGTTTAAATCACTGATGCACTGCCATACTCAGAGGTAACAGATTGTCTTTCTTTTCGTGCAGGAAAGAGCTATAGGCCTTTTGATGATAAAAAAAGTATTTATGTAATAATAATCAATATTCTGGTGGTCGAAATATTTCTAAATTTTTAAGGAATGTATTTTAAACAATATTTTGCAGGACTGACACTTTGAATAGGAACAGAAATCAACACCAGGTCTGAGGACTCTTACACACATTGGTGGTACCAGTTGTTACAAAACCTTCCTGCTGCCAGCTTTTAAGTTTGGCAGATACTATTTTGTTTGGGGTCCAGTCAGTTCCACTCATAATTTCCAGTATGAGCAGCACTGGTTTGGAGAGTTGATGGTTTGAGAGTTAGCACACCGATAAATTCATTGCCTTTTACTATCAACTGTTGAAAATTCCCAACAATAATGAAAGCTTTCTGTGTTGGAAAAAGCTGAATGTCTAAGCTGTCATATTAGAATATATACTTTTTTCAGCATTTTTCAAAAATTAATCCTTAAGAGAGGCTAAAAATGGCTAAATGTTCAAATTCACACATACCCAGATTTCTTTAGTTAGTGGTACTGAATAGTTCAGTGCTTAGAAAATGTTGATTTTCAGTAACTATCTAATGTAGCTTTCAGAATAAAGTAATGACAAAAATTAATCTTCCTTCCTGATTTGGAAATTATTTGAAAGTGAAAATGAAAATGTCTGTTTGTTTAGGATACTGCTGGGGCTGTTTCATCAGTTGCAGTAGCCCAAGTAGTTAGGGTGAGGTGTAGTTGTTAAAGCAATAGAAGTTATTTTTACCCTCCTGTGACCTCTGTCACTTTAAATACCATATTTTGATGTTGTGTTTCTCAAAAAGTGCTGCTCAGAATCTGCTTATATCTGGGTTCAGATACATATTGCCTTTGTGATAGCACAGTGTGTTGACTTCTGAATACCTTCTGAATGTGATTGCAGGTGCTTACAGTCCTTTCAGGTAACCAGAATAACAAGCACAACTTCCTCTGATATTTCTATGCAGGGCAACCTGGAGTCTTCCAAAATCTCTATGAGACTGCTTGAAGAAGCACAGCTAAAAGGTGACACGTTACCACTGAGAGCATACTGCTTTGCGATGGCAACTGCTCTCAAGCAGGTGCAGTCTCTTTTGTTTTCGGTTGTGCCTGGGTCTCTATAGGGAGAGAGATACTCTTTACTTTTTTTATAGACAGATAGTGAAAGGAAGCTAACATGGAGGAGGCACAATGTAATAACTTCAAGTATTGGAACTTTTAGGGATTATTGGAACAATAGGATTATAGACAATGCTCACACAAATTGAATATGGAAGTTCTTAAATCTAAACATGTGTCTTGAGTCTAATGCACACATATTTTGTGCTGGTGACAATACTATCTAGAATATTAAAAAATTACAGAGTTAGGTCAACAGGTTAGATGTCAACATCTAGTATCCTGCAGATACTGCTATTTAGTGGTGATTTCCTTTAAATAGAATTAAAATTATAATCTAAAATATTTGCACAATCATCTCTTTAAAATGTTTGTCTTGGGAGGCAGTCTCAAAGGCTTTGATGTGTATTTCCCTACTGCCTGGGAGGTGGACTGTCTCCTTCTGCCTGTGGAGGTTTTCCTATACCTCATATGCCTAAGTACTGATATGAAAAGGCTCTGAGGCAGCACAGGGTGAAAAATGGAGCAGGAGAATAATAATTAGGAAATTCTAAAGTTTGGAATAAAGTTTGCATTTCCTCTGCCATTAATTTGTGTGTACAGGTTGAGTATGTCCTGAACCTTCTCTGTTTCATGTTAAAACAGAGGTCAGAGACACTGGAAGGGCTGTAGATTTGATCTTATTCACAAATTTGAATGAATGGAGTAGAATCGTTCAAAGTTTCTTAAGCACTGTGTGGTCTTTTTTGCTCTGTCTCTGTGAATGGAGACACTGAACAATAGCATCATTGAAATAAATTTATTCATGTGCACAATGGCATGGTGAAATTCTTTTTTTGCAAATGGAGTAATGCTCCACATTACCTTTAATTGTTCCTTAAGCAGAATGCTTTTTGACAGTACTTCTTGCTGTAAGGTGTTTCTTAACCGCAAGTAACATTGCTTGGTCTAGTAAATGTCAGTGTAACATTTACTGTCTATACAAATCAATTGATGACATAGATACAGTACTGTAAATGTGTATGTCCAAAAGGTTAGAGGGGCCAGGCAGGATAAATATCCACAGTAACGTATGCGGCACTTCATTACTCTGACATGTGTTGAACTCAGCATGTGTGTAGACCTTCCATCTTTTAGGTGATCTCGTACTCAATGTTGGTTACATGTGACAGACACACTGTACTAAAGAGCCAGATGACATGGGAACTCCAGCATGGGGTATTCCTTTTTCAGGCTGGGTGCTCTTTGGTGTCTATGGGTCTTGGTAAAGGGGTTCTAGATGATGCTTTGTGATTTATTGAAAAATTGTGAAGGACTTTCGTTTTTCTTGAACTTTTATTGTGCAAGGTTTTGGCATGTGTATGACTTTATTATTATTATTTATTATTCCTTCCCAGAATGATGTACCACAAGCCAAATTTTATTGTTCCCAGATAATGAGAACAGAGAACAAACTATACAATAATCTTAAAGTAAGTATGCTTGCCTTGTATTAAAATCTTGCAGAGTATGCTATACTGGCCAAAAACTCCAAGTGCAAAGTAACAGACCAGCCTGTTACTAGCAGAGGCCTGTGTTGGTGGTGTTGCTGAGATTTTTTTTTGAGCCAACAGACAATTTCTGTCAGTTGGATGACTTACATTCTGAACAGTTAACAACCTCCACCCATTTTTTAAAATCACTTCCTACCATAGGTGGGAATGTAAAGTAGACAAATCCTACATTTGTGAGCATAGACCCCTAAACAATTTCTAGTTATGATTTGTTCTTTCTAGCTCCAAAAGATTTAAAAAACCCAGCTCCAAGTAAATGCTCTGCCCACTTCAGACCTCCTTCAGCCCTACAAACATTATCCACACATGTACGTACAACAATTTTTTTGTTCACTTGCACAGTCTACAATCCGAGAGAAAGTCTGCATGTGCCATGTAAGTGACCTCTCTAAACTATGGTAAAATGCACTTTATTCAAGAGCAGGTAATGCAGCTTCATCAGAGGAGCTCTGCCTCAAGCCTCACCCTTCGTTTCCAGGTCCCAGCTGTTAAAAAACCTGAAATATTTGAGGAAATTGATTATTCTGTCACTTTCTTTGCAATGAATGGATTTTTCTCAGTGCACCGTCTGGATATGTATTTTGTCCTGCTTTGCTTCCTGTCTTCCTCAACCATTTTAAAAAAAAAATTGCATTCTTATGATACGTGCTATTTGTGTGGTGTGTTTTTATTTTATTTTTAAGGTTCTTGTCCAGCTCAGATCTGGTTTGCTAAAAGAAGTAATAAATACGTTAGAGGCAGCAGTGGAAGTAGATACTCCACCCTTTGTGAAAAAAACTGAGTTTTCTGAGCAGGTGGTAAGTATGCAGTGATGAGAATGTTCATGGTACTGGGCTGAGCCATGATAATGATGGTTAACCTTCAGAGCTTCAGGTGCCTAACTTCACTGTGCTGTAGTTTTTTGGGTTCTGATGCATTCCGATGCCAAAGCAGCTGGCTGGCTTCCTCTGCTGTTGAACAAAACACTTAGCTGTTCACTTCATTTTTTATTGTGGATCTTGCTTCTAGAAGCTCTTATTTCATCTGAATGTAGATGACACTTTCCCTGTTGGCATTAAATAATTTAATCCCTTGCCTCCTATGCTATTTTCATTTCATATGAAATGAGAATAAAGTTTCTGGTAACAGTGATATTGTTAAGTTGGTAATATATGAAAGACCTATGATGCTATATGGGGAAGAGTGATATAGGAAATTGTAGCTTTTGCTATTTAACTATATTTCACTGTGAAAACTAGCTTTTACAGTCTTGATCAATAAGAAGGCTTCCTTCAGAGCACATATGTAGCCCCTCTCAGTTTGTCAGCATTGCTGCTGCTTTTCCTGAAGCTTATTTAGCATATTCATTTTGGATGTGCCTACAGAATAAGACATTTAAGACTGTGTTATTAAATAAATACTTAGTCTTTCCCTGCTGCTTTTAATTTTTGTAAACAAAATTAATAACTGTTTTGCAAAATAATAAACATTAGGAGAAGGGGGGAGCCAAGTTTTCAAAACATAGCCCATATATATTAGCTGCTATGTCGAAAAGAAATTGTTTAAGCAGCTTTTAGTTTTGTAAAGTCATTGCAATAAATGTTGCATGTGTTAGTGTTGTATTTTGACTTTGGGAAATTTTTAGCTACCAAAAGATGATTAAGCATTAGTCCTAACAGTCCGCTTCCACAGAATTTTATTGATAATAATATTTTTTAAGGGATTTACTTAACACTTCAGCTCATACTCTTATGTTTGGCATACAGAACTTCTCAGTCTTCTATAGCCTGAATTTTACTGATTTGTACTGTACATTTACAAAGATATTTAATAGTAATACAAATTTTGCTGATCTGGAAAGTGGATTCCAGGAAGCAATCACATTTCCTGGATTTAAATAGAAAATAAATGTGTTTGTTTGTACTAGGACTTAAAATAGGATTGTACAACTTTGAGGAAGTTTTAAATCCAATAAACTCTCTCTAATAGATAACCAGTGCATTTCCACCATTTTGTGGTGATGCACAATGTACTCTGCACAAAATCCTCGTGAGTCATTGCCTTAGCCACCTATCTTACACTGTGCCCTTTTTTTTTTTTACTATGAGTTATTGTTTTTCTTCAGTGTGGTGGTAGAATGAGATCTCCTCTTGCTGAACTGTAACAATCTGTCATTTTCTCTTCCTTAGCTGGCTACAGTCAGGGAAAAGATGGAAGAGAACCCTGACCTTTCTGTCAAATTAGGAAATATTTATACGAAACTACAAGCTTCAGGACAGATAACCATGTGCACACTGGAAGACATGCTTTTCCAGATTCCTAGTTCAAAGAAGACCACTGCAAAGCTTTTAAAGCATAAACAATTGGGCTATCAGGCTGCTAATCCACTTTGGTCAAATCTATTGTTAGAATAGTTCAGTATTTGATGCCAAACTGAACTGCTGATAGCATCTTTTATAATCCAGGTTCAAATGAAATGTCTTTTCCCCTTTTCCACAGTGAGCAATTTTAAGTTATTTGTATAAAATTTCATTTTAAATACTGATCATGAAGGTTCTGTGTTTCAATTTTGATGCTAAAAACAAACTGTGACAGTGGGTATTTGTGTGTTGTTCAGAAATTGGAGTGATAGAAGGTTTGACTTTTTCCTTAGGCTCTTGTATCAGGATTTTCCTGTGCAAAATGTTCTGGAAGTGAATGGATGGAAGTGAACAAAGTGGTATGAGTATCTGACCTGACTCCTGTGGTTCATGAGAAGAAAATTTGGTCTTCATCAGATGTAATGTTCTGACTGAAAGGATAGAGGCAGGCAAGAGTCCAAATAAAAGAGTATGGAAGTGCTTGAACTGTTAGTTCAAAGTCTGTAGATCTCAAGAGAATCAGAGTGAAGTAAGCATATTGTGTTCACTGTAACATCTTTTTCTTCTAAAGAAATATATTAGTGGGGTTTTTTTCATATCAACTGGGATCATGGAAATGCTGTGGGAATTAGCATGGTAACCAAGTGGTTGCTTTCTCAGTTGAAGGAGATTCCTGATCGAAAGTCAGTCTCAGAGTGAGTGACTTCACAAATTGCTTCCTTCTAATTTTCTAATATTAAGATTCCTAGGATAAGCAAATCTTGATGCAAATTTGCAACTAAGTCTTACAGAGTTTCTTAGAGCAAGTATGATCACGTTTTTAGCTATAATTACATCATCTGCATAGTTGACCGTATTTTTTGATTGAAAAAAAACCACAAAGAAGCTTCATTTTGTCCCAGCTTTAATGATTCTAGATCAAATGTGCTTAGTTCTAGCAATAAAAAGCTGTTTGTATCTGTAAGTCCTGTATACCCAAGAATATGAACTCTTTCAGCATCCAGAATAGAAGGAATTGGAAACAGGTATACCTTAACTAGCATTCCTGTGCCTTTAGTGCCTTTGCAGGTGAAGTGATGAACATGTTGATAAGAGAACTTGGTGGTCTTGTGAGCACAAGACTAGGTGGAACTCAGCTTGGTACTCTGTAAGTTGGGCTGCATTATTTCTCTTCTGCCTTCTGTTTCTTTTATTTTGTCTCTGCCCCACTCAAGCAAATTTCAGAACTCAGAGTATATTTTCTGTGAATAAATCTCTGCATCTGTATCACTGAAGCCAGTGAGACACTGAAGAAACAAGAACCCATCCATGGGGAAGCACAGCTTCAAAACAAATGTGATTACAGCCTGTGGGATGTTTCCTTCTGAAGCTCTAACTCTATAACTTATTTCTGTCGCAATTTCTGTTAATATGTAAAAGGTACAAACACTGTTACAAAGTAGATGGAATTTCATGCAAGTGTAAGTGAAGAATAATTTGAAGTGTGTATCACACTTTTGTGCATCGTATGTACCCTTTTTATGATTGGTGGCATAGACTAAAGTATTACATACATTGGTCTGAGAACACAGCTATTACTTTTTCTGTAATATTGTGTAGTATGTAATTTCACACATAATTTTCCCTTAGTTGAAAATTCTTTCAACATTTCCAGTAGTATGTGGACTCTTGAGAAGTTCCCAATCTTTCCTCCACAAATAAATTTGATACGAGATTTGTAAAGGCTGTTTGCAGTGTGGCAAGGATTAGTGGCAAAAAATTTTAAGGAATTCAGTTCACTCTGTTTGTATGGACAAGAGAACTGTCTGATATCATCTGGTAGAATCAGGACAGCTGTTTGGTGTTAAAAGTGTATAAATGCCACATTTTTAAAGGCCATCAGAGACAGTTTGACTGATTTAGCCTTACATAGCAAATACATGAAGTCAGTTCTGTTTCATTTCCTTACTTGGCACTTTAAAATTTGTGTTAATTGCAAGAAGCTGTTGCATCCTAGGACTGTGCATGTTTGCTTGTTCATTCTAATCAGAATTGTTTAGGTTCCTGACTAAGGCTGTATCCTACCTGCAACTGAAGTAATCATAACTTATATTAAAATTGTCAATATACCTGATGTTTTCCATTCTTTGTTCTCTTGACTGCTTGTTTTCTTGGGGTTTATTTACTCAAGGTAACAATACTAAGTTGATTTTTTTAAAAGAAATAACATCTTTGTCTTGAGAGGGAAAGGAGATGCACTTAAATATCTAACAGTACTTCAGTAGAAGAGGAAAGCAGGGACTCAAGATTAAGAGGTTCAAAGAAGCACACACAAAATTTAGACAATTAAAATTAGAATATTGGGTGTTGCTCTAGAAGTGTTCTAGAAGACTGGTAACATTTACTCCTAGGAAAAAAGCTGGGAAAAAAAAGCAAGTTCTAATATTTATGCAGCTGATTTCCAATGAAGTCTAATGTGTGTCATGCAAGTCCCAGAGGCTGTTATTTGGGTAATCTTGGATTTGGGTGATAATTTATGGATTCATCTTCTGGTGCATCAAGATTGTAAGCGCACTGGCTTTTGTGTTGATGAGTCTTCACTCTTGTGCTTAGTTGAGTGTACTTAGGTGGTGTTGACTCCTGGTATCCCAGCACCCAAGACCAGGAACCCAGACGTAGGGGTTTTGCTGGATTAGAGTGGCTGGATTGTCAAGGGCTGAGTCACTAGGCAGCTCTCATGGAGACAGCCTCAGAGAATAGGATGTGCACTGTTACTGCAGCCGATACTAAGTTTTTATCAATGATGAACCTTGAACTTAAAGAGAAGTCAACATTCTTAAAATCAATTACTTTTCTTTAACAATCTGAAAGAAACCGAAGGCATTTACATTTCAAAGTGAATTGCTGCATTTTTTTCTCTAGGTTTCACAGCAAAATATTGTGTAGGAAGTACTGCTTAAAAGGTTATGTGTAGTAAGTAGCTTAGATGAGGATCCGAGAGCTCTTTGGGGTATTCTTGTGTGGAAAAGAATTACTCTTTATCATATTCAAATGTTTGCCCTCCAGTAAAATGAAACGTGAGTTTTGTGCATGTCCTTGCACTGCAGCAGCTTTTTGGAACAGTGATCCAGGAGACAGCAGGTGGCGTTTCTTGACCATACTCTCCTGCAAACATTATTTCCAGGGATGGCCTGCAGTGTCACTTACGTAAGGGCAGGGCATGAATGTTTTGCCCGTGTGCCATCTTAAAATGGAAAACCAGGCAATGGAAAGCTGCCTTGCATTGTTGGTAATGGTTGGAGATGACTGCAAAGCTAGAGATTTACAGCACTTACTTTGAAACTTACAGCATTTATTGAAACAACTCATCTTTGTCAATGATCACAGTACAGTGTTTACAGTATTCTGTGGAAATCCTAGTCAATTAACTAGATGCCAGGCTGTTGATGTTGCTTCTTGTACACCAATGACAATTATAAATGCTTACGTTGCTGTACCTTTAGGAGAATGTTGGACCCCTTTTCTGACTTGAATTTTAGAAGCCTTCATTCTTAACATTCAGAGCGGATCTGGATTATGTGCAGTCTTCAAAGGACTGACATTCCTCTGCCATAGATGGTTCTGCTTTTCTCCATGAGTTAATACTTTGTTGTTTTTAATATTTCTTTCCACAAACATCCTGAGTCTTGGTGTGGAAGGTGCACATTTTTTGTGCTTCTCCCAAGTTAATTCTCTGCTCCAACACAATAAAAATGAGTGTGAAAGGCTTAGTCGTTGCAGGAGAGTTCAGGAATGCTTCCAGGCCTCAAGAAGAGCTTTCTCATATTTAATGTACTTTCTAAACAAGTTTAAATAACATGAAACAAAGATTTGTTAGAAGTTTGCAGCAGAGTAGAAAGGAGAGACACCTACCATGCATAGCTCTAAAGATACTCAACTTTGTTTTCCTTTCAGGCTTTTTTTCAGGGTTGCTTCAGGTTTGCATTCTTCTAAAAATTTTTTATTGCTAAATAAGAGACTTGTTCGTTTTTAAAGTACATCTGTTGTGGCTGCTTGACAGCCCTTCCACTGTCACATTCTCCTTAGAATAAGTTTTTAAAAGAAGATGTCATTCACCACCTTCATCTTCTGTTTCTTTTAACCTGCTTCTTATGAACAGCATTTTAAACTCAGCAAATGTCTGATTGCCTACTCACAGACTACTTTTTAAGCAATTGCATTTTCATCTGAACGATAAATTTAAGCAAGGATGGCAGAGAGGAGAGATTGAGCTCTGTATAGAGTAGGTGCATGGACTTTGCCTTTGGACAGATGATGAGTGAGTAGTGAACTTGTGGGTAAGGATCAGAGGACAGATCAACACAGGGATGCTTCAATGGGTGTCTGCTGCATCCTACCTGATAAAGAAGGTGCACACACACAGAGACACACACACAGACACAGGTGAAGCATTATTTCGGCAGCTGGAGAAAGTCTCAGTCACAGACCCTAGTTCCTATCTGGGCCTTAGTCAGCCAGCTGGAAGGACAGCATAGACAATCAGTCTAGGAGATTTCTGGAGTGTTCTGAGGACAATCTCTTGGTGCATGTGACAGAGGATCTGGTAAGGGAAGATGCTCTCTTGGACCTGTGACGCACAAATGCAAAGCAATTGCTGGATAGTTTAAAGGGCAAGGGCAACATTTGCTGCAGCAACAATGATTCTTGTGGAGTAAAGAGTGTGAAGTTTAAGATCCTGAGAGGAGTAATCTAGATCAGAACTCCAGAAAAGTAGTTTTTGGCATGTTCAGGGACCTGCCTCCAGGATCCTGGAGGAAACTACCCCAGAAGGAAAAAGTCTGGTGTGATCTGGTTGATCTTCAGAGGCAACATTCTCAGAGCACTGGAATGATCTGTCTCAATGTGTGTAAAGCAAGCTGGCAAAGAGCCAAAATGAATACAGAGCTCCTGACTGAGCTCAGAAACAAAAGAGATGCACACAGAAGGTGCAAGGAGGGTAGGCTACCCAGGAGGAATGCAAAGACATTGCCCCTGCATGCAGAAATGAAGTCAGGAAAACCAAAGCTTAGCTGCAAGTGAAACTAGCAAAGAATGTGAAGGATGGCAAGAAAGGTCTTTTCTGTGGATATTGGCAACAAAAGAAAGGTTAGGGAGAATATGGCCCTACTGGTCAGTGGAACAGGGGAACTAGTGACAAATGACAGGGAGAAGACTGAGGCACTCTGCTTTTTGCTACCAAGCTGGTCAGAGGAAAAGAGGCTGGGAGAAATGGGTTTGCTCAGCCTTAAGAAGAGAAGGCTTAGAGAAAACCTTATTCCTGTCTAGAAAACTAGATTCCTGTCTATTCAGCATCCTGATCAGATGACAAACAGATGGTGGAGCTAGACTATTCTCAGAAATGCATGATGATAGGATTGGGCACAATGGCCACAAATGGAAACATGGGACGTCCTGATTAGGTACTGGGATAAAAGAAGTTGTGATGAGGTAGATCAAATACTGAAAGAGTTTACCCAAAAAGGATGTAAAATCTCTGTTCCTGAAGGCCTTCAAGACTCACCTGGAACTTGGACATCACCCTAAGAAACTTGACCTGAGTAGACCTGCACTGAGCTCAGGTTTGGAGGTCCATTTCAAACTAAATTGTTCTGTTACACATCTGGATGACCTACTGACTATCCTGTCTTGTGAGAAACAAATGAAAATTTCATATTCCCAGAACACCATGATGTAGCTGTCTTCTACACAATTATATAGAAAATGTTCTCTTTTTAGTCTCTTCAATACTGAGGCTGGTGCTTATCCATCCTGGCCCTTATTCTCACTTGAGGTGTCGTCATTATGAGTTACAATGAAAGTTCTTGACTCAAACCTGGCCTCTCTACTGCCCCTTTTCTACCCAGAATATAGCAGTGCAAATTCCCAAATCATATGAGGACCATGTGCTCTACAAACAGTATGATGATAGCTAGTCTGGCTAATTCCATCACAAGAGGATGTATGCTTGCAGCAGCCAGCCCCTGCATCCCCTCCAGCACCTGGTCCAGAAAATAAATTGCTATCTTAGATTACATGAAGGTGGTTTTTTCAAGGTTTTGTATTCTAGATAGATGTAAGATGAGCTTTTTATGTCCAGTTTCCTAAGTGGTAAGCTAGTCCTTGTTTTCAGTTTCTATGCACTTAAGGGAAGTTTGTGGACTCTTGCTCCCACTGACCTGTGTGAGGTGCTTAAAGAGAGATTAGGGCCTCACCCATATCCAGCAGGAACCACAACATCAAAATAAAATAGAAAATTACCAGTCTTGTGTCTGCTAGGCAATTCAGGCTAGCAAATTATCACATTTACTTTAGGAATTGGACATGTCTTGTAGCCAAAGACTTGGCAGCACCAATCTTGATGGAAAATTTTAGAAAAGAGTATTGGAAAAGATAACTTAATAGTAACATTTGAAACAGCTGAGTGAGAATCCCCAAGTGTTGTGGTTTAACCCCAGCCAGTAGCCAAGCCCTGTGCAGCTGCTCACTCACTCCCTCACCAGAGGGATTAAGGAGAGAATCGGAAGGGTGAGAGCTGGAGAACACATGGGCTGAGATAAATACAGTTTAATAGGGAAAGCAAAAGCTACATATGCAAGCAAATCAAAACAAGGAATCCCTTCACTGCTTCCCATGGGCATGCAATGCCATGGCAGTTCTCCAGGAGAGCAGGGCCCCATCATGTAAAATGGTTACTGGGGAAGACAAATGCCATCACTCCAGGTGTGCCCCTACTCCTCCTTCATCCCCCACTTTAAGCACTGAGCATGGTGCCACAGGGTCTGGAATATCCCTTTGGCCAGTTGGGGTCACCTGTCCTGGCTCTGTCTCCTCCCAGTCTCCTAAGCACCCCCAGTCCCCTCCCCAGTGTGGCAGTACCAAAAGCAGAAACAGCCTCGGCTCTGTGCAAGCCCTGCTCAGCAACAGCAAAAACATCTCTGTATTATCAACCCTG